>NC_080539.1:287043060-287660787 GCF_028640845.1 Ahaetulla prasina
TTTTACAAAATGAACAAGACTGATGAATACAAGCAATTTCTATCGTGAACCATTTTCTATAGGTGTAACTATTTTCCCACTATTAGATGCTATGGCAATGTTGGTCTAGCAGACAACGGCAGAGGTACATTTTTATTTCATGGGCAGCTTTTCTACATTAAAGACAGATAAAAACCAACATTTTGGAAGCATAACTCAAATTATTTTATCAGAAAAACAAGCTTCACGGTTTAAAGTGCATGGATGAACAGAAATCTGTAGAAGCTGCAAACCTAACACATGTGAAAGTAGCTCTGTTGGTTTGATATGTCAATCATTAGCAAATTTGTAGGTAGGTAGGTAGGTAGGTAGGTAGGTAGGTAGGTAGATAGATAGATAGATGGATAGATGGATAGATATAAACATTTGTTACTGGACTGTAACTCTTCACACATCCTTCCATCACATATTATCTCTAGAGCTTACAAGTAAATGGATATACTCACATTGATTCTATCTATGAAAATTATGAATTCACATTTATTGATGATATGTACATAAAAAATCCAACATTTAGTGAAATACTGTTTTTGCTTATTATTTCCAGTATATAAAGAATGTCCAGTTTTGTTTTATATACAAATTACAGAAATCAGTTCACACAGGAAAAGCAAATAATTGCTAAAGGTATAGATAAAGGAGATAAGGACTATGAAAAGTGCTTAGTAAACAAGTCATTGCTACTGTAGTAAATAAATGTTAATAGAAAGATTTAGCATTTCCATGTATTAGATTTTACACAATTGGCATAGAAATTACACAATACACCATTTCATTTTTCAGATGAATATTTTTAATTACAGTCAAAGCCAAGTTTGTGCTTTCTTTTGTTTGTAGGGTGACCCACCATTAATGCAGTCTAAGAGGTCATGTGCACAAGATCCATGATCTCAAGAGATCATAACCACAATAATTCTCCTTAGCTGAATATACCTGCAGAGCGTGGAATTAAGTGGATCTCCCCTTTCTATACATAATTATATGGTATCCATGCATTCAAGGCCTACAGAAGCAAAATAATATAACTATGTTTGGGCAATAACTAGATTCAGTTTACAACTGGAAAACTGTTCCTTGTTCTGTTAAGAAAGGAATAGTTATAACCTAGTTCTTCAGTCTTACTTGCCAATCTTAGTGATTTTAAGATATAGGGCCTTCAGCTCCCATAATCTCCCAGCCATGGTGACCATTATCAGGAATTCTAGAAATTGAAGTCCACACATCTCAAGCTTCTGCGGTTAGGAACACTGCTCTAGAGAATTTAAGACAGGCAGTTAACTAATTTGATTCAGGGTTATCATGAATTGTTTAATTTTTTGTATCATTATATGTAAAGATTCATGAAACGAATCTTGCCTGCAACTGCATTGCAGTAGCTTTGTTCTGGGATTTATAACTAATATGAGATCAATTAAGTGTTTGTCCACATCAAATATTCATAACTGAAATTTGGGGACCTTTTGCTCCTTTTCCTGAATCTCCTGACTTTGTCTGATTTCAACTTTATATAAAGACTCCTTTTTTTTCAAATAACAGTCTCTAAGATAGCATATTTTATACCATATTTTTATCTCAATAATTTATTTTCGCATGATCTATTAACACTGGAATATGAACAAGTACAAGAATACACTTCAAAAAGACGTCTGTCTTTTCACACACTGCCTTGAATTTGGATTTGTTACTGTGGTCAGCGAAGAAGTGAAAAACGAACACTTGAGGAATCTCGAAGGGTTAGACCATCACCATGTCCTGGTTGAGAAGCAAAAGCTGAGACTGCGGTTTCAAAAGGTAAACACAGTGTTCAAAATAAAAGATTTTTTTTTACAAGGGATCAACATGTTGATAGTTGCAACGATTTATTAACATCTATCCTTATATCTCCAATCTATCATGTATACAGAAAAATACATAATCAGCTCAATATAATACTGTGCTTATATTTATTCATTAAAGTAGCAGTGCTATTGCAATCACAGTGCAACATCAGACAGTCACTCACATTCACTAAATGCCAGGGATTGGTGTACATACACTCATATGCATGCTGCTTGTTTAGATATATAAAGACAAGTACTAACGTATTTACAGCAACCTGGCTGGAACACAAGGGTTATAACAATTATTTAAACACAATTATACTGCTTATACCACCATATAGCAATGGGTAGCAGATTATGGAAATTTTGCTGTTAAACATCTGGAAATGGAAATACCAATATAGCAGCCAAAGCCAGCCAACTTAATCCAATCTATTTTCAAACATATTACTATAAATTTCTATTCCAGCAGAGTTGAAGTTAAATTAAATTAAAATACCAACCATTAATACCATATACACAATTTCACTGAAATTACACCAAGATAAACTACATTATCTACAGAAAGTGCGGGGAGGCACTGTTCTTCATGCGGAAAACAACGCATCAAAACTTTGTAAGAGCATCATGCTTTGATAGGTAATACTAGCGTTTTATCTTACGACTTGATTGTGTTTAGCTCTAATTACGAGAATATTTGAAAACTCTGCTTTAAAATAGAGGAGTATTACAAAATAAGATCACAATAATGTACTGCCCCTACCTACTGTACAGATTATTCATCCATTTGCAGGTCATACATGATAGGTTGCACAAGTTAAATATACCTGTTTCATAGAGTCAGTTGTTGCTATAGGTTTCGACTCTTCAATTTTGTGCAGCCGTATGCCAAAAGGGGCAGAGTCTGACTCATATTCAAACTATAATTTGGGTTTTAAAAATTTATTTGCTCTCTCTCAATGTGCTTGGATAATAACAAGGCATTAGCAATATAGGTATTTTGTAATTAACTGTTAATAAAGGAAGAAAAACAGATTTCGATCATTATGGTGAAAAAATATATTGCTTGCTTTTTTATTTTATAAATGTTTTAAAAATCAGGAGGTATTTATATATGTGCTATTTAGTTGACATAATCCCTTAAAGAATGTAGTTTGGTCCTTTTGTAGAAAGGCAAAGATGTGAGATCAAATGCTGCAGTTCCTTACACATTTTGAACTTATGTAGCTTTCATTTTTGTCTTTGTATATCTCAACAAAATGCATCTAAAAACTAGAACAGTTTGAACCAACAGAGTTCATTAGTAGCTGAAACAAATAATTCCTGGTGTTGGTAATCTTTTGTCATTCAATCGTTAGGAAAATACTATAACTTAATACTGTTTGAGAAGATAACATTTCTCTCTGTCAGCATGGGATGGGATGTGTGTCACATTACTGAAGAAATGTAACCATTAAACATCACTCTGGGATTTGGTACATAAACGAAAGCAGACACTTCATTCTGTCCGCATCATCATTTCCATTGAAGGCCTACCAAACTCATGAAATGCTATTTGATGCAAATCTTGGACACCAAGTTGAGCCTTACTGACTCTGGGCATAAATAGATTAGTTTTTTTTTCTTCAAAAGCTGTAATCCTAAAGTATATGGATTTTGTAAATTAATTCCATTGAAAATAATGGCAAGTAAGTACATTAAAAACAAAATATATTCTGAATCAGAATATTTATCTGTAGGGTAGAGACATTCTGGAATTATCCTGGTAAAAAAACAAGCTAAGTATAAAAAAAAGGCTCAATCTCAAATCTATATTAATACTGTAATAGTGTTCCATAATGAACTGTAGCATAAAGATACCTTTAACTTCCATTTGTGCTTTGCTTAAAGTTATAAAGTTTAAAGAGTTATGTTAATTTAACATAACATAACAGTGGCTGGTTTCATAAGTCACACAAGTCATAGTTTATTTTAACCATGGTTTGTGGAACAAGCTGTAGTGGCCTGCTTTATATAATGCTCAGCTATAAATCATGGTTTGCAAGCCACACGAGGTGAGTTCGTATGTTGTGCTAGGTCAAAACCAACCCACTGATACAATGGCTTAATGTGTTGCATGAACCCAGTCACAAATTTCATTTATCAGAGTTCGTTACAAAAGAATCTTCCTTAAAAGGATTATAGCATTTTTTTTCTTGCTTGCTTACATGGTTGTATAATAAAATAACTGTCTGCAACTGGTATAAGAAAATAACCTCTGCAAATGTCTGTAAATTACAGATGCCAGAAATAAGTTAATTCATTCTACAGTGTATATCATGGTTGAAGAAGAATAAGTGGCTGAATTAGAATAAGTAGAAATACACCTCATGCATTCCATAAATTACCATTCATGCATTAGGAAGGAAGGAAGATTTTATTACAGTAATCAACAGAAAATTGAAGAAGCAGATTTGAAATAAAGATAATGGAATATTGAGATCTATAGCACTGATTAAACCCACCCCACTAGCTCTGAAAACAAGGTGTCAAAGTTATAGCAAACTTAAATATAATTTTCAGAGGAAGTACTTAAGTTACATACATAGCTTTACAGACCTTGTTTGAGGCAATCAGTGCTATAAATTGAATATAATTCCAAGTAAGATGGGAGTTTCCACATGGCTAAAAATTGTGGTTCTTCTGATATTCTGATAATATTAAAATTATTTTTAATAAAATATTATTCTAGCAGCCTGTGAATTGCAATATTAAACATGTGGATAAAGTTGATAAAAATGAGTTCAGTAATAAACTTTCCTATTGTTTGGGGATGAAGGGAAAGAGAATAAAAGATGGAAACGCCATGTTTTTTATATGTTGGTGTGGCATTTACAGGCATCATAGTTCATGGGGTACTGGCATGGATCATTTTTCTTTAATTTGATTCTCTATTCCACCCTACATGTTCAGAGAATGAGAAAGGTCTGAATTCTGTAAATCCACAACATACAAGTTCTCTAATGTATAACTTCGGGATTCTAATGATTCTGATTCTAATTCTCACTAGCGATTGCCTTTTCTATATTTTCTTGGGTAAAACTCTATGGTATGAGATTTTCTTCTGTTAGAGTTAACAAATGTTAGGGTCTCTAGGGCCAAATTCTTCAGTATTGCTATAAAGAAGACAGCAAGTGCATGTATGATTTTGTTTAGTTAAAACATAATATAGGTAGGATAAACCCTATCATGGACATCAAAGTATGAAAGCTTGTTACAGATTAAGAATAATTTCATGTTACAGATTAAGAATAATTTCATGGAGTTATTAACTCAATTTAGAAACATATAATCAAAGGAACAGACTCATGTGTGAATAGATTAACCACCAATTAGCATTAGGCTTGGTGGAACACCAGATGTATAAAAAATGCAACCCTAGATGTAAGGTACATATTCTTACTAGTTTGAATTCAGATTTGTCAGAGTTGCAGTGTCCATCTTCTCTGATTTTACAGAATCAGTTTCACTAAGCAGGAGATAAAATTTTGAAAAGTAAAGAGGATGCATATAAAAGAGAATTCCTGACATCCCTCATTATAGTGGGATGTGAAAGAGCCAGGTTTTTGGGGGTTTGATAAAGATTTTTATATTAATCTTTTTGAGCAAAGTTGAGAGAAATATAGATGAAAAATAAGTGCAAAAATATTCCTCATATTAACTGTTAAAAGATACTTTTAAAAGCTGAAGAGTATCTAGAGATTTGATCAAGTATCTACATGTGAGATAAAAGGCATTTCAGCTTGCTAAAAAGAGATCTTGTTGATAAAAAAAGAGGTTAAAAACAAATGTTTTCTCATGTATGCAAATATAATTTTTTTGTTAGCACTACTGTAACTTACTTCAGGTGTCTTATGAATATACACTTAAGCCTGGTTATAAAAAGTGGGGAGCATATAGTAGCACCACAGAAAAACTAATGATCATTCTGTTGAACTCCATGAATCAAACCATATCAAGAATGGGATCTTGGGAAGATTTTATCTTCAAAGTGGCGAGAATTTCTCAGGTTTGCAATGCCGTATCAAATAAATGGAATTTTGCTTGTTCAAATCCCCCTTTCTATCTAATCAAGAAATTGCACCTAATTATAAGCAAGGCTGGGTTTATAATGCAAATTAACAAACTGGACCTGAATGAAATGCAAAGTGCTGGTGCAAAATTATTTTCTTACAGGTGAAATTCCTAATTGTTTTCTTTTGCTGAGTCTCTAGGTAGCTATCACATGTCTTGGTTACACAGGCAAGAAATAAATTATTGCACATCAGGGATTAAATTGCAGAAATGCTTATGTATTAAATTAATAATTAACTATTAATCATTAATAATGAATGTTACCAACAATGGAGGCATTAACATGGAGAAAAATCTTGACTACTGAAAAAAAATATAGACTGCAATTGTTACTATATTTTGCATTTGCAAATGAAAAGCATGTTCACACAAACGGGCAATGCTTATAAACTAGCATTGCAGAATCGTTCTGCATCTTTCTTTTTGGAAATTCAGAAACTACAGTAGTTACCCTGGATAAAGAAGGTGGGATAATTGTTAAGGTTCTGTTTTGTACTGTGAGATGGAAAGACTGTGGACTGTTAAATTTGTTGGTTACCACAGCAGAATACAGAGCATTAGAATTCATTTAGGAATCAAATGCTGAGCATGAATGGTCACCCCTCCATGTTATATTGTTGGTATGCACATAAAAAACATGTAGGGCTTTAATTACAAGGCCAAATTGACATTTTTGACCCCTCCCCATGAATATCCCTGATTGTAAATAAAGTGTGGCTTTGTTTTTAAGAATCAGAAATTCCCTGAGTTATGAAAAATCCAAAAATGTTTCTCAAATCCCACACAGGGCTTCCCCCTCCCCCATGTAAATATCAGAAATCTCTAATTGCAAAATTACAATTTCTTCTTATTTTAATTTGAGAGCTTCCTTCTCAAGTGCTGTTTGAAAGGAACCCATGACTTATTTTCAATTAGCATTTCAGAAATTGTCCCCATATAAAGGAACCTACACTTACATTAGTAGTCAGTGCTTCGTTTCTTCAAAGTGAAGGGGAAATATAATGTGATACTGAACACAAGCGTATCGGTTTTTGGTGACTATAAGAAAATCCTAAAAGGAGCTTCAGTGTGGATTGCCCATGAAAAAAATTGTGCCAACCTGTGATAGCCACAAATGCACTTCTTCTCCATAAGGATAGTGTGCTTATCTGTGTAAAATTTAAGAATTCTTTTTTTCCCTGTTAATGTACACAGAGACGATGTGCCAAACCTGACTTGAAAAGGAGCTGTTACAGGTGTGCTTTCCTTTTATCCTGTGTTTTTCTGAGTTAAATTATACTGCCTGCAGAGTTCACCAAAAGTAAGAGAAAGAGAAATATGAATGTGGATGTGGGAGTTACATCCAAATCTCCGTTCTCACCAGGGCCAATTATTTAATACACTGTAACAAAAAGAAGAAACATAGCTCTATCTGATCTTTTCATATTTCTACAGAGAATAACACTAGTTTGAAAAGACGTTCAGCTATTAAATTGGCATCACTGCAGGATTTGTCGTTCTACAATATTGTGGCAAAGATATAATCACATTGAGTGCCATAGCAAATAAAACTTAATATTCTAGAGAAGCAAATTGATATTTGCCCAAACTAATTCTACTTAATATAATTAAGATTCAACATATTGGGCGGGGAGATATCTAGTACTTATAGGAAAATATCTTAGCCCTGATTAAATAACTAATTGATGTTGTACAGCAAAACTCATGCTAAATATAACTTATTTCTTCTTAAGAAAAGGAGTAACGAAAGAGAATTTACTAGCAGATGATATCGTCCCTAAAAAGAAGCACTCTCAAATCTCAACAAAGAAGCAGTAAGATATGATTGGGGAGAGCAGAAGGGTGTATGCTGAGCAACTGGCATTGGGTTAGTTTTAGTATGATAAAACTACTGCATTAGCATTCCTGTGATTTCTTGATGCTTCTGGATCCATGCAAATATGATTATTTTCTGCTTTTATAGATTTATTTCCTGGTTAGCTGTGCAAACATGTCATATGTTTAATTCCAGTGTCACAAATTTGCCTACTGGAAGGACATTCCACTGGGAATTAAAGGGAAATGAACCCACAATCATAAATGTGTCCAATTCAGTTGTGTAAAAACTGTATTCTGATCTCAAAAAGTTTGACTGTTAGAATGGAGAGATGAGGAATTTATCATTAAAAATATTTTGCTATTTTGCATGTATTGGCATTCACTGGAGTTCGGAACTGGATTTTTTTTTTTTTAGGTAGATCACTTATTTTTAAGACAGCTTGAAGAAAAGGGAACTGAAGAAAACTATGCAAAGTAAAGCACATGTAAAGCATTTAAGAAATAATGTCTTACATTACATGCTCACTGTATTCAGTATGCACCAATATACAGGTTCACATATTCAGCAGGCGGGAGATTCTGCATGATATACACTATACTTAATGCTAAATATTTAGTCCCTGAAGCAAATCAGCTATATTGTGCCTTTACAAATCTTTCTTCTTTAAATGCCTACATTTTCTCTGTTTTGAACAGAAGGAGGAAACCCAACCAAATATTTCTCTTACATCCAAACAAATAATAAAATAAAATGAATTATTTGGCCAAGAAACTAAAAGAGCAAAGACTTCACAAGACCATTGCTAAGTTTCAGTTAACAGCATTAAGTAAGCACATTTCTATGCTAAATAAAAACAGTGGAAAATCTTGGATCTTGATATCTGGTTTACCAAAAGACAACTTCAGGGACTTATTCAAGATGGACCTGAAGGGTTTCCATCTTATTTCTCATGTTTCCAAAGTTCTTCTTCGACAGCATTGAAGTCTGCAGATTTGCCATTGGTTGCCAAGGTTACCTGAAAGTAATTACCATCAACACCTAGCTTAAAATCAAGGCACTTTGACTGGGAAACATAATGAATTATGCAAATCTCAATAGTTACAGAACTGAGTATATTTATACTCTCATTTTTTTGTAGTGATTCAGTTCTGCCATTTCAATTTAAAAAAAAAAAATCTATTGAAAATACTAAAATTTACAGCACAAAATACAATGCAGAGAAAAACTGATAGCAGACTGAGAGGTTATTTTTTTTATACATAGTCTATAAAAAAATAGCAAAATAGTAAATGGAAGAATTAATTTGCCACAAGAGAGTGACATCCTTCATTACTGGTGCATGTTAAAGGTACAGTTACAGTCAAGTCAAACAAGTATCAACAAGAGTGCATTTAATTTATTTCTGCTACATTTTTAAATTTAATAAAAATGATGGGAAGCCAAGAATGATGAAAATATTCTAGGGAAACACTGATTAGTAAGCAATAGTCAGGTAGTTAATTGAAAAAATATTTCTTGGCCATTGATACCTTTTTATAGTTGTAATATCATAAACACAGCCAGAAAACCCAAAGACTTAATGTACTTATTGGACTGATTAGAACTGAACTGGACCTTTACATCACAATTGTCTTTTATCTAATTGTACTTCCAACCTTACCTTCCATGTTCTGGTCCTCAGCTTCAAAAAAAGAACCTTACAAAACAAGATTAATATTCCACATGATGGACAAATTAGATGCACAGAAGCATTGGACATGAAAACATGAGGAATGCATTCGCATTTGAAACAGTTGCAACCCTTCCTTCTGATTACAAAGAGGGAAATACATGCATTAAAAACAATAAAGCTCACTTCATATTTGAAGTTGAAATTGTAGGTAAGGTCAGAAAGAAATATAAAATGTGACAATAAAAAAATACAAGGAAAAAACTGCCATGCAATTCATAAGACAATACTGCTTGTCAATAAACTTATATTAGTCATATAGCACTACCAAGATAGGAAACCAGTTAAATATTAAAAAGCCAAGACAACAAATAATTGTATTAGTAGGTAAGTCAAGCACCAATAACAAAAACTGCTGACCAAATATGGATCCTGTTACAAATTTTCATATTCACACACTCATTTTAGTGCAATTTCCTAACTTTTATCGGGGATGATACAGTTAAACATTTTCTCATACCTGTATCCCATTCATTTCAACATGAACATCTTAAATGTGTGCTCCACTGTCTGAATGATTTAAAGTTAAAAGTGATTAATTTTGGTGTAATGTTTTTTTATATCCATAACTAATAACATTTTATAGAAGTAGTTGTTTAATGCCTATACCTGAGAAAATTCTGCTTAAGCTGAGAATCAAATAATAGCACTGTCATAATTTTTCTGTCATGGAAACTGACATATGAAAAAAATCTGATTACAATAGATTTTTGGATTGAAAATGTTTTTGGATTGAAGCATAATTTTATTGTGTTTAAATGATGAAGTTTTAGAAACTTAATATGACACAAAGTCTCCAACTCAGCTTTGAAACTGAAAACTAACCAGTGTGGATAAAAAACTTGATGACTATGTAATTAAAACCATGGTTATATGTCAGCTTGGATGGAGGGAAAGGCAAAACCTGCTTTGGGTCATCACAACTCAAACTATGTGAGCTACATAGAATAGTTGTCTCTACCATTAGGGTACAAGTATGACAGTACATAGTTTGCATTGTGATTTCATAATGCACGTTTTGTCATTTTCACATCATTTTGGTTAGTAGTCGACATCTATGGCTGATAAGATATTAATAACAGAATTAGCTATTATCAGCATAAATATATAAAGATGAAGCTGTAGACCCGCTAAAGAAAATACTGAATTCAGTTCTCTAGTCAAACCTTGACTTGTTAGTTGTGATAACTGTGCTTTATTGTGCTTTGAACAAGCTAAGGAAAACACTAATTTATGCACTGACTTCCCACCGTGACTGGAAGCATTCTCTTCCATTTTTCACTGATCTCAATTTATTGTTTCATCCTAGTCCTAATTACTTGGGATTGCGAAAAAGACAGTTTGGAGTCTATGTTTTTAAGCTAGCTTGTTGGAAACAAAACTTCAATTGCCATCTCAAATTGTGATTAATAAAATAAGATATAAGAATTATTCCAAGAATCTTAGAGACCGTATGGTTTCCTGAAACTCAGTTCAATCTTGGTCAGGATAATTCTTGTTATAGCTTTCTCTTAACTCATGTTATTACTGACAGGATCAAACATAAACCACAAAATTGACATGGTAATGATGACCAAAAATAACTCTGAAAGCAAGAACAAACATGCCTGGATTAGTGAGTTTCCACATATTAAGAAGTCCAACACATGTGCCTATATGGTGTAATATGAAAAGCATTAAGCTAAAATAATATTGGCTTTACATTTTGCTTGAGGCTCATTATTTCTTCAATAGTTAACTGTCTTTCACATTAATCATCATACAACTTCTTAAATTTTTTTCTCAATTCAATTGTCTGTTGCATTGTATCATATGGTATGGTATTTTTACATTTATTTTGTGCTGTTTTATGGCTGTGTATTGTTAAGCACTTAGACTCGTTAGGTTAAAGTGGGTTATAAATTATACCTTCTATAAATAAATTTTGAAGAACAAAACCAATATTTTTGGAAGCAATCATAATTTGCAACAAATTCATTATTCATATCAATTAAATCAGTGTTTTTTAAAAATCAAATGAATAGTGAAATAGAAAATGAAGCCATATTCTTTTAGCATGGTACTGCTTTCCATAACACTAGTGAAACATGCTCTTGGTTGCAAACGTTACATGCATCATTCAATTTAAACAAAATTGCAATAAATTAAACAAAATTAAAAGCAAATATACACATATTGAACATCTTTAATGGTGCCAGTTGTCTCCTTATTACATATTTTTTAAAAAAGATAATTTTTTATTTTTTTAAGAAAAAGTTTGTACTGTGACTTGCTAAATGCAAGTCTCAATATCCATAAATGTGAAAGGTACCTTGCATTCATCTATTATGACAGAGTTGTGAGCTGTGTAAACGCATTGGTTTGAGTTGTTTTCCCTGTGAGTTTTCAGATCATCATAAATTGACTGAGTCTTGGTCATTTCAATATCTTCATGTATCTTGTGATGGGCATCAAGATTTTCCAACTCTGCCTTGGATAGATGATAAACAATGCCAGCTCCAAAAGAGTCTCCTACTACATTGACAGATGTTCTCATTCGATCTCTACAAAGAAAACAATACCAAAAGATGGAAGACTTGAAGCACTAAGAATCAATTTACAGGAGACTTCAGCGATCTTCCAAATGTGATGTTAATCAGAGCCAATCTTGACCAATGGCCAAGCTCTAACTTTGTTGCAATCCAGTGCAATTTAAGGATATTAGGCCGATTTGCAGTGTGAATCCCCAATGTAAAACTGTTTATATAACATGAGAAAAGGAGCAATATAAAGTCGATTCCTATATTTTCTCAAAAAGCATTCCAGAAGTTGCAGTTAGCAATTAATTAATTACAAAATTCCTTCATTTCAATTTCTCCCATTTTGGAAAAGAATACATTTTTATCTCTCTTGAATTTGGTTAATGTTAATGGTGAAACCTCTGATTAAGAAGGTAATGTATAAAAAGGTTCATCATAAAAGGAGCTAATCACTGGACAGCAAAGCAGAGCTCTTAAAAAGCCCTGAATATTTATACATTTGCATTTATACTTTTCAAAATCTCTCTAAAATGCTAGCTTCTGCTATAACGTTTACTTCAACATGAGTCACTGTGAGACCCATTATTTCTTTATTATTTTTCTAATAAGAGTGGCAATTTTGTTATGTCTGCATTTCTGTAAGAAAAGTCTTATCCGTAGACTGAACACTGCACAAACACTGTTCAGAGCTGATCCACTGGAATCCAATTAAGACTCGGGCCATTAGGTGTACAGATCCTATGCACAGCATATTTTCTCTAGAGCCAAATTGTTTCTTGAATGCATTTGTGATGGCACTTTCTAATGTTATTGTTTGTGAAGGAAATTATTTGAGAAGGAGATCACAGCCCATCTGTTTTTCTGAAAATGAACATCAATCACCAGACCACTTTTAGCTGTAGATTAGGTGGAAATATTTTAGATGCCAGTAATACCAGGAAATTTCAGAAAAAGAAAGCAAAACACTACCATAATTAAATATATGCATTAAAAAATGACTAGCCAAATATAACTCTCCAATATGTTTCTGATTTTTGCTGTCTAAGATTTTTCAAAATTCATTTTTTCTTTATAACCCATCTATTGGCTACATTCACTGGCTGAACTTCATCTTGATTTATGATTTGTACACTAACATTAAAATGCCATTTTACCAGGTATTCTCACAAATTTAGATTTTACATGGCGATAAATGGAAAAACAAAACAGATGCCTATACTAAATATGAGAATTCATTTCCTCAGGCATTTCAGAAGCAAAAACAGAACAATCAAGACTGTACAAGACTATTCTTATTTTCCTGTTTGTCAAAATATAAAATCCCCGTGCTTACAGTACTCTTATGATGTTTGCTTTGCTTTGTCAATTTCTCTTTTGTAAAATTCAGGTGTTGGCCATCACTAAAATAATGGATTAATTCTTTTGTGAAAAAATAGCCCTATTTTGTAAAGGCTGCATTTTAAATTAGGAATAGTACAATTTGCTAATACTAGAAAGATATTCTTGTAAATGTGTGTGTAGTCTATTTTTACATTTTTAGATATCTTTTGCAATATGATTCTGTAGCAATTTTGAAAAAGGTATATGCATATTAAAATCTAAGAATTAAGCATGAAGTGGCCAGTGCTACATATCACATTATACTTAGGTGTATAATTCAAACCAGGCTGATAACATTCACTAATCAATTTAAATTAGCTCATGATTATTGGACAAAGGCTTTTGTTTGCTAGTATTAAAAGGCTGGATATTGGATACAGATTATTCATTGCATACTGTAAAATATAAATATTGGGTAATTCAAACCAACTAGGAAAAAAAAAAGAAACTTCAGTCAGGTTTTACGCTGTTTGTTTTTTTTAAATGTGACAGAATCAGTAGCTTCATTTGTAGCCACCTAGGTTTACTAGTACAAAATGGCTTTTTAATGTGAGAGTCGTTGAAATATGAAATTGTCCCTCCCAGTAAAAGGAATTTAAAAAAATAATGTGCCATCTCTAAATGTAAAGTCAGTCTAAAAAGGTGTATAAATCATCTTGAAGTCTCTCAATAACAGATCACCCCTCCTGTAACTAAAACCTTTAAACCTGTTCAAGGTCCCAAGCTTCCTTTACTCTACTTTTTTTTAATTTCATTTTGTCACAACAGTATACAAACATCGACATAAAACAACAACACATCATATAAGAAAATATATATATATAAGCAAAAGAATGAATAACTATGTTAAATTGATATAATGAAAAGGAACAATAGGACAGGAACGGTAGGCACATTTGGGCTCTTATGCACGCCCCTTATAGTCCTTTTAGGAATGGGGTGAGGTCAAAAGTAGACAGTTTTTGGTTGAAGACTTTGGGATTTTGAGTAGAGACTATGGAATCAGGTAATGAGTTCCAAGCATTAACAACTCTGTTACAGAAGTCATATTTTCTGTAATCAAGTTTGAAGCTTTTCTATAAAGATGACATCACAGAACTGCTTCAGGGGACACTTAGCACTCAGCATTACTCAACCTTTGAGAAAGATCAGGCATTACAATGTAAACTCCAGTCTTTCCTGCAAGGCGTACTTGGTCGGCTCCATTGGTGAATTATGGCTATGATTTAGGAGAGGACTGTTTTAACAAGTGACATTGCTTCAAATGACATTTCCTTGAACAAGAAAGCAAACAATCATCAACATCAGTTTAACATCCTCTAACTGCCTGTCAGGCTTTATTCTTTTCTGCCTCAATATAAACATGCCCTTAAAATAAAAATCCAGTACCTGTTTATTGTTCATTGATATAGCTACCTTTCTACATCAGGTGCAATTTTCCCTTGGCCTGCTTTCTATTAACTATTAAATTGCCTGTACTTTTTCCTATCTACAGCAATATTTTACTTAATTTCATTTATTTAAATATTACCTTTATTATTTTTTATAAATAATTCAAGGCAGCAAGCATACCTACTATTCTATTTTCTCCACAGGAACAACATTGTGAGGTGGATTGGACTGAGAAAGAATATCTGACCTGAATTCACCCAGTAGGCTTTTATACCAAAGCAGGACTATTTTCTTACCTTTTAACCCAGAAGGTAGGAATGAGGCTGAAATTTGAGATAAACTTATAAAGATGTTAGAGCATCTTTTTTCTATAGCATTAAAGGTAGTTCTTGTTTAGTGACTGCAGCTGGAACCAGCAACTCAGGGGTGAAATTCAAAATTTTTCCTTACCGGTTCTGTGGGTGAGGCTTGGTGGGCATGGCAGGGGAAGGATATTGCAAAATCTCCATTCCCACCCCACTCCGGGGCCAGCCAGAGATGATATTTGCCAGTTCTCTGAACTACTCAAAATTTCTGCTACCGGTTCTCCAGAACCTGTTAGAACCTGCTGGATTTCACCCCTGCAGCAACTTGGTTCTTAAAGAAAGCAGTCACTAAAGGAAACTCAGGTGACTGTGAATGTGCTTACAATTTTATTGCTTTATAACTCAGAAAGATACAACTCTAAACAGCCTGGTGAACCCAAACAATGGGGAAATGGGGGTTTCTGAAACTCAACTCACAAGGAAGTTGGGTAAAAAGGATAAATCTTACATCCGTTTCCTCCCCACTTCTCTGATCTTTGGAATGCTCATCCCAGCACTGGGATAATTACAGGAAGAGAATTGATGTTTGTATTACAATTCATTGGAGAGAAAAGGATGAGAAGAGAGTAATCAGGCACACCATGTACACTGAAAGAAATGCATTATTGATGGCTATTTGCCTAGCACACTCAGTTTATGAGTCAGGTCCTGCTTAGGTAGCAAAAAAGCTTCAGTGTGAAATTGAATATAATCTTATCAGAGTCATGCAGCAGCCACTTAATGGCTGGTCCACAAGCTGTCACAGCATCCCTGAGACCACATGATTTCAATTCTAGAGGACCAGAGGTTCTAAACAACTAATTAAGGTCACAGAGCTGAGCTTGTTAACTTGTGGGTAGCACTTTGGGGGATCCACTTCAGGGGGAGAAAAGCAGCTCTTGAAGAGATGTCTTATTTAGGCAATCCCTCCACTCTATGTGGGATGGGGAAATTTTAAACAGGTCAGGCTCACAAAAATATGTACTGGCATGTATTGAGACAGAGATATTGCAAAGGTCATAAATGAGCACATTCATCACCAAGTTACTTTTTCATCATCATCATCATCACTGCAAACAGTTGGTGTCCAAGGCAATTGCTATACAATGACCTTTCTGTACATGAGCTACAAGACTTTTTGTGATAGAGCTCATCCTACTTTCTTAACTTTTAATATCTAGGGTATGGAATGTTTTTTTTTTCTTCCCAGGAGAACTGCACAGCATCAATAGTAACGTCTTCTTGGTGACAGATGAATATCTCACATGCTCAACTGCAATAGATTGTTAATCAAGTGACTGTTTTATCGTCCCATTGGCTGATATTATTCTGTCATCTCTTGCTGCCTCTGCAGTTTTAACATTTTAGCACTGTGTTTTAATTATCAGCTTGTCTTATTTATTGCTACAATACGTAAGTCATTTTCAGCAATTTTAAATGGTGTATGTGTTGGGGTGACGAGAAATATGCCAAGATCAAATCCTTCAGGACCACTAAATATATGGTAAGTGTCCATAGAAGCTTCTAATCAGAAGTTGATGAGATTAGAAGCTTGCTCAAAAAGTGAACAGCAAATGCTGCATCATTGTCCTGACTTTGGGGGGAAAAGCAACTCTGTAAGACAAAAATGGAGACAACCCAGTGACAGGACAGTGTTGTGTCAACAACTGAAGGTGTACAAACATATGTGTACTTTTAGTGTCCCAAACAATCCTGACAGTCTTTATGTACATTATAGTCCTTAAAATAGAATGGCAAAAGAACCAGCATCCATCTCATTTTCTGCACTGGGGCCTCTGTGGCTCAGACTGCTAATGCAGTCTGTTATTAACAGCAGCTATTTGCAATTACTGCAGGTTCTAGTCCCACCAGGCCCAAGGTTGACTCAGCCTTCCATCCTTTATAAGGTAGGTAAAATGAGAACCCAGATTGTTGGGGGCAATAAGTTGACTTTGTATATAAATATACAAATAGGATGAAGACTATTGCTAACATAGTGTAAGCCGCCCTGAGTCTTCGGAGAAGGGCGGGATATAAATACAAATTTAAAAAAATTATATATGTACATATATCTATCTACATATATGTAATTTTTACATATTTTTCTACATATTACATATTTCTACATATGGCCAGGGCCATGATTGTCCACCTACTATTCCAGGATTTAAAAAATGATTGGCTCCCCCAATCACAAATGAGTATTATTACATGTAGTCTTTGATTAATGACCTTTTATTTGGCAACTTTTTGAAGTTATGAAGGCACTGAATGAGGAAATTTAATGGCCGGTCATCTAAGTTCCAGCTGTTGCAGCATTCCTACGGATTGCAATTCAGGTGCTTTGCAACCAATTTGCAATTATGACAGAGTGTCCGGAAGTCACCATCTGTGAACTTTACTGTCAGCATCAAGCTAAGTCAATGGGAAAACCATCAGGTCACAAATGGCAATCACATGATGTCACACCTAATAACCATGTAGGATTTGCCTAATGACTGCAACTGGAAATTTGTTGTAAATCGGCACAGGAGTTAGATCCTGACTGGTTCAAAGATGACTCAGTCTTCCAGCCTTTTGAAGTTGTTAAAATGAAGACCCAGATTGCTGGGGGCAACATGCTGCCTCTGTAAACTCAGAGAGAGCTGTAAAGCAGCGGCCCCCAACCTTTTGAGCACCAGGGACCAATTCCCATAGATGTGCCTTTGCTTGTTAGCATGGCCCGTTTTCAGGCATGCCGCATCCCGTTCATGGACTGGGATGGGGGACCTCTGCTGTAAAGCATTATGGAATGGTATATGATATAAGTCTGTTATTGCTATAAGACATTATATTATTATAATAACAATTAGTAATAATAGTACGCAATGTATATATATTATCTACATCTGGATACGAGAAACAATTCACATACATGACATTAACCCCTTTGTATTTTGCTTTTTCTTTGACTGATGAGAATCAAAATCTGTGAAGTGGGTTGAGCTAAGAGACAGTGTATGGGTCTTCCAGAGCCATGTAAAATATTCCATGATCAACAGGGGGTTGACTGTAGAGATCTCTATTATCTTAATCACTAGTTTGCAGTGTATCATGAGGCGGTGACTGAAGGCAGAAGTTAATATCCTATGAGCTGGATAATCAATCACTATTTTGACATATATCATAAAAACAGCCTTACTTACAAGAGCCAATCTACCGCCACAAGTAAGCTTATATCCTGGGTGGGAAGTCCTACTGCAGTGAGGATAAGAAGCATGGTCACCAGTCCTGCACTAGGTATACTTGCAGCTCCAACACTGGCAAGAGTAGCTGTCAAACTGTAAAACAAAATATGTTAGCTTATTTAATACAGGAATTGTGCAAACATGGATTCTGGTTATTATCTTCTCAAAAATAATGTAGGTACTCGTTGACTCACAAAAGTTCAGTTAGTGACCATTTGAAGTTACAATGAAAAATGTGATTTACGACTGTTTTTAACACATGCCTTACAGCATCCCTATGGTCACATGATCAAAATTCAGATGCTCAGCAATTGGTTCATATTATGATGACTGCAGTGTCCCAGGATTATGTGATCACCTTTTATGGCCTTCTGACAAGCAGAGTTAATGGGAAAGCCAGGTTTACTTAACAAGCATGTTACTAACTTAGCAACTGCAGTGGAAAGAAAGGTCATAAAACAGGCAAAACCCACTTAACAAATGTCTCGCTTAACAACAGAAATTTTAGGCTCGATACGTCAAGGACTACCTGTACTGTCCTACTTTCATGGGAAATATTTCACTTGTTTCTCCTGAACCATCAACACACTGCACATTCCACAACTCTGCTCTGCAACGTTCCTCAAATTTCCAAAGGGGACTGCTTTCTACTGGCAAATGGATAGACTTGGACCCAATCCATTTTTCTTATAAATTCATAACATCTATTAATTTTATATTAAAGACGGTTGAGTTTAGAACAGGTGATGTTGTTGAAGAATTTAAGTCAGCATTTGGTAATGTTTAGCGATGTTGGGAGATACAATCCAACACAGTTGCAGGCCAACATCAGAATCAAAATATTTTCAAGTGTCTTTTATTACAAGGGTCCTCATTTACTGCGTACTTGTTCAGCAACCAGATGAACTTGTCATAGTGCTGTGTGGCGAATCTATGGCACGTGTGCCACAAGTAGCATGCAGAGCCCTCTCTGGGGGCACGCAAAGTCGTCGCCCCGGCTCGGCTGTATCACACATGCGCGTGTGCCTCCCACTGTCCGAGCTGGTCTTCAGGTCTCTGCCGGGCATGCGAAGGGGATGGAGTGCATGTGGGGGATGCGCACGCATGTGGGGGGTGCATTTGAGGGGCTGCGTGTGCATGCACAGGGGTGGGGACATGCAGGAGCATGTGCCCATGTCTGCACACACATTGCATTTTGGCCATGCACGTTTTGGGCACTCGGTCCAGAAAAAGTTAGCCATCACTGTCATAGTGAATGAGTGGTACTTATAACCAGTCCTCAAATTTCTGGTCATTGCTGTACCCTTGTATTCATATGATCATAGCTCACCAAGCAGCCCAGATTTTTGAGCATGATAGTGATCACAATTTGCAAGGTATGTATGTGGTATGTGGATCCCAATTTGCAACCTTCCCTGTTAGCTTCCCACAACTACAGTCAATGGGGAAGCCAACAGGAAATCAAAACCCATGATAACATAAGATCCTCACTTAATGACAGTAGCTGGGGACTGCTGGATGCAGTCACATGACATTCCACTTTAGGAACACATCACTTAGTAAGAAAAATTCTGATCCCAGATATCATCATCAAGCATGGCTTACTTGTAACGTGCCCATCTGTTCATTTTCAAAACCATTTTTTCCAATTAAATTCTTGTTAATTGTTCTGACATTAAAACAACATGCGATTCATTTAAGTTTAGCCAATTGGACCTTCACTGTTTTTTTTTCCTATTTAGTATCAATACAGTGAAAAATCATGCTTACCGTTTAACATCATATAAACAGTGGCTATCAGACTGCCTGTATTTGTATATAAATGGTGAAACTGGAAAAGAGCTCTTTTCACTTCTTGTTATGATGGAAATGGAAACTTTTTATAGATTCTGAGCATGAGTAAAGGCTAGTATGTACTTCCAAATGTAAATCATTTTGCAATATTTAAGGTTGGGATATCAGGTTTTTTTTTTACCAACCCCAATAAATTACCTGACAGTGACTATCTGTCCGCCATCCAAAACAATGCCATTCATCTGCGCTATGAAGATGGCAGCCACTGCTTCATAAAGGGCAGTTCCATCCATATTAATCGTGGCTCCAACAGGCAAGACAAACCTTGTCACCCGCTTATCAATGCCCAAATTTTCTTCAAGGCAGCGAAAAGTAACAGGCAAGGTACCAGCACTGAAGGACCAAGGAAAATAAATTATTTTATTTTGTTATTTTAAACATTTGAACAGTTGCTTAATTCAACCTGATTCTGGGCAGCATACAAAAACCAGTAATCAAAATACAAAAGAAAAATAAATTCTACAACTGAACCAATAAGCAATTAAATAGTAGCACAGTGGTTAGAATGCAGTACTGTAGGCTACTTCTGCAGATTGTCGGCTGCCAGCAATTTGAACTCTTAGAAACCAAAACAGTCATATTTCTTATCACTATTGTAGCTACCTAAGTAATTATACATGAAACAGAATAGTAAATAGGGTTCAGTGTAAGGGAAAACATAGAATAAAGAATAGACTTGAAAGGGATCTTAGGTAAAGGTTCCCCTCGCACATACGTGCTAGTCGTTCCCGACTCTAGGGGGTGGTGCTCAACTCCGTTTCAAAGCCGAAGAGCCAGTGCTGTCCGAAAACATCTCCGTGGTCATATGGCTGGCATGACTAAATGCCGAAGGAGCACAGAACACTTCCCACTAAAGGTGGTCCCTTTTTTCCTACTTGCATTTTTTATGTGCTTTCAAACTGCTAGGTTGGCAGAAGCTGAGACAAGTAATGGGAGCTCACTCTGTTACACAGCACTAGGGATTCGAACTGCCAAACTGCTGACCTTTCTAATTGACAAGCTCAGCATCTTAGCCACTGAGCCACTGTGTCCCTCAGAAGGGACCTTAGAGGACTTCTACTCCAATACCCTGGTCAAGTAGAATGTATACTATTCCAGACAAAAGGCCAACCAATCTCTTCTTAAAAAGCTCCAGTGATGGAACACTTACAAACTCTGGAAGCAAGCCGTTCTACTGATTTATTGTTTTCACTGACAGGGAATTTCTCCTTAATTCTAGGTTGGACCACTGTTTGATAATTCCATCTGTTACTTCTTGTCCTATCCTCAGATGCTTTGGACAATAGTTCAGTCCCCTCTTCTCTATAAGAGCCCCTCAAATATTGGAAGGCTACTATCATGTCATCCCCAGTCCTTGTCTTCGTTTGACTAGCCATACCCAATTAGAATAGAGTAGAACAGGCTAGAATTAGAATAGAATAGACTAATTAGTCACAAAGGACAGAAATAATACACCAAGAATAAAGATAGGGGCCAAGTATTATTTTCTGGACCCAGTACAAACTAGCAGCTCCTATCTACATACACACTATAATATGATCCCATGGAGACGGTATCGTGAGTCATGAAATCGTTTGTTTTATTTCTGCATTTCTAATTTTGTCCCTATAGGCACTCTCTAGGCTGTTGTGGTCCACCAATGGCCTGCAGAGCTGGCAGCAGAGAAGGACAGTGAGGAGGGTGGAGAGGAACATGGGCCAGTCGGAGTCAGGGGAAGGCTCGGACAAGGGCTCTGCATCGGAGGCAGAGATGGGGTCAGGGCCATCTGGGAGTTATGTGCTGACTCCGGAGCCTCCAGAGTCTGACATCAGCAAGGCAGAGGAACAGGGGGAGCCTGTTCCCAGTGCACGCATTCACAGAGCTACCAGGAGGCAAGAACAGTTAAGACAAAAGGGGTGACTCAGGAGTAAGGTTTGGAGATGATTGGCCCCTCCCATAAGACATAAAGGTAGAGCAAAGGGACATGAGCCTTTGCAGGTAGCAACTTTGTTCGTTCTGGTCGGTTTAAACTCTGGAACTCTGTTTTGACTTTGTGCTCTGTTTGTCCTTGCCAAGCTAATTGACAATTAGGTATTTGGCAGCGTTTCAAGGGAGATAAAGGTGGGTGCTTATCAGCCTTATCCCAAAAGACTGTGGCAGACTTCAGTTGGACTATTCACAAACTGCTTGGGACTTATTACGGGCTGTGAATGAACATAATTCACATCTGTTGAAATAAAAAGAGGGTTTGGGGACTAAGCGTGCGATTATTACTGTCTCAGGAAGCCTTGGTCACAACATAGGCATGCTACAAGTTAATACAACATTCAGTCCAAAGGAGTGAATACTTTGCAATACTTTGATGTTGTTGACCCCGTTGTCATTATTCTGCACATATGTATATATGCATATGTATTTATATGTTTGTTTGTTTGCACAGTTTCTGTATCACCCAGTCAATGGACTCTGGATACTTAAAAAAAATAAAACATAACTATGTAAAAGTGACAATTCAGTCACCATCAACTCAAAAGAAGAGTTTTCAGAGTAATCTAGATCAAAGTACAACAGGTCCAGCCCAATCTCTTTTATCAATATAAGTCAGACTGAACGCAGTTCTGGTGACAAAATTCTTTGACCTTCTACTTTTGGGACACTTTTTACCCTAACAAAGCTTTCTGATAGCCTCGGTCTGCAATCGTGCAGTTGGCAAGCAATAGCTTTGGAGAAAAATGATTCAGGACACTTTGATATTGAATTTTCTGCCCATTTTGGTTAAAAGGTAGTCCCGTGATAGGAGAGATGCATCTCTCGCAAACATCATCATTTTCTATTAAATACCTTGAAGCTGTGCCTAGAGCAGTGATCCATGCTTGAAAGATCCCAGCAAAAAATGAAAAGGGATTTTTTCTCGTAATTACAAAATACAACAGAGGCAAGAAAATCCCTCCATGGATGAGAAGACCTACAATCACGGTTACCATGTACATGCCAAGCTGTCGAGCAACTACTTCCAAATCTTTGATTGCAATGATTTTTCCACAAATGAGGCATGCAATGCCCAATGGAGAATACCTAGAAGAAAGAAATAAAAAATATGGAATAGAATTACAGGTATCAATCCAGTAATAATCAAATGTACTAAAATCAAAAATTTCCCCTCATAATTAGAATTTTATTTCACTTTCAGATTTACTTACACATTCTACTTCAATGTTGTTTATATTATTTGCTAAGGATAAAGTCTATAATTTTGCCTAATATAATGCTGCAAATGAGAAAATTAAAGTTAAAATTTTCAATCTACTTATCTGTTTATACATTCCTTTTGCCCACTTGCATTCTTCTACTAGTATTAGTAGGGAAATATTCAATCATATCTTTATAGCTAATTATAGAAGAGTAGCTGTGATAGTTTTTGATGGCAATAAAATATTGTGTCATTTAGAAACTAATGCTTTTATTACAATTTAAGCCAGCCTTCTGGAAACTGGAATTTCACGAATGTCCTTACACGTCACATCCTCATTATTTTACCATGAACAAAGCTGAAACTATGAGTTTACATATGATCCTTCAATGAAGAATCCTAGTAATCTATAAGCTTCTCAACCACTGTTTCCAAAGGTGCCAGATACTCTCCTTCCTGAAATATCCACTGAAGATAATCCTTACAATCTAGTTTCAAGGAATCTTTACTGAACGTTCAACATTGTTTTATGTTTTTATGGTGTTTATGAGAGTTTTACAAATCACTGAAGCTGTTGGTAAGTATGGACCAGGTCCTCAGATAATAGTCATAAATAACTGTATCTTTATCTTTTAGATATGAAAACAAATAAGTTTATCTCCATACAATAAATGTTTTGCCTATATAAATATTTACTCAGATTCATGAGTAAAATCCCTATAACTGACACTAGAAGCTACGGAATCACTATTAGCAGCTTAGAATGGATCCTAAACAGTATGGGAGAATAACTGTGATGCAAAGATCCAGTTTTGATACAGGGAAAAGCTGGAGCATAACATAGTAAATTAAGTGTTAGATATTGCTGGACCATGACATGAATCAACTGCTATGGATCATTTCTACAGCTCCCAGAGATGAAGAAGGGCCTCCAAAGGGATTAGAGCTAAAAAAAAAACAACCACAGAGATTCTGTACAATTCAATGCTTCAAAAGGCTGCCACAAGCAGACAGTTTTGTAACTCAGTTCAAAAGCAAATAAATGTGATAAACCTAGCTACAAAAAACTTGAATCTACTCCTTTGTTCTGAGGAGGAAGTGGTGGTGCTACAGCACAGAAACTACCAGATGTGGGTTTTCCATGCTCCCCAGTAAGAGGTACAGCATATGATTTCCTGAATCTTTCTTTGAATTGGAACCAAGTCAAATTGGATAGGTTTTAAATGAAAAGTAGACTGATCCCCCCCTCCCAATTTATAAACCAAGCTCACAGCTACTAATCATCTTCCAAGATGCTGCTAATCAAGAATGAAGTGAGGAAGAATGAAACAATAGTCTACTGGTATTCTATAATGAGCTAAGATGTTGTATAGTGTGGTATGATGTAGCAGATAGGAATATTCTCTATAGCCCATGTTCACCTTTTAATGAACCCAATCTACCAACGCACAGACTTCTGTCTGCTTACTTATTGTAAAAAGAAACCATAATTCCTCTCTGTGTTGTTTTTTATAAAAGTCCTTTTACTATGAAAGAGAAACAAAATTGAAAAGCAGAAACAAAACAAAAAAAGACAGAAAGTCTGTAGTTTCAATCCAATAAAATAAAATACATCAATGCAAATATTTTGGCAGGCTTACAATATCTGGGTCTCCATGACCTCCAAAATCAAAGGCAACATGATTTCATCATTATTAGCTGGGAAGCACAAATGGAAGAAGTTATCATCATCATTATATCCTGCTTGTGAAATTCCTGGATGTATTTGTAGTCCAGACTCCTGGATTACATATACTTTTGGCTTGATCCAACAAAGTTCTCGGTATAATTACTAATAAAATTCCAAATGATTTCCAAAATAGAACAGGGTTTGGAGTATCTAGTAGATGATGACTTTAACTTACCACATTATCATAATTACTAATTTCATTACGATCTCATTCAAGATATTGAAGAAATCCACCATCATCTTGGCTTGTTCTCCCATCTTGCCCATTGCGATACCAAAAGCAATGAAAAACCCAATGAGGCCTGTCGAAAGAATACTACCATCAGATTCTTTTATGAAACTTTTCTTAAAATTGTGAAATTTTCTGAAGGGGAATTTTCTGTATTCTTCTACTTCAATTAACCGCTAAGAAAAAAAAATGCTTTTGTAGGGGAAGGGGCACAATTAAAAAGGAGAACTGGGGACAAAATGAAGATAGTGATAGCTCAAACAAGTAAGAAGTCTTTTGATTTTGCATTATCATTGTAATTCCCTCTTTCCCTAAATCCCTAGTCTTTCTTGAACATTTCCTGACCCACATGAGAGACTTCCTTGGATCATAAAGAAGTCAGATGGTCAGTTTCCATTGCATGGAAGTTCATATGGGTTCCAATAACTATTATTATTCCCTTGCTTTAATCTTAAGTAATGCTTGTTTTTTAATGAAACTTCACATTGCAGGATTTTGTAGACTTCGTTATTTTTCATCCGGATTATTCCTATGTATATTCCAGCACAATAATTTTGTCTCTTTTTTCTTAGATAAGTCATATGTTAATAAGACTTGTTATTGTTAATGATCTGTTTAAAAACACAGCTATAATTAGGGAATGCCTTTTAATCAGTTGTGGGTTGCTCCCGGTTCTGTCTGGTTCTATAGAACCGGTTGTGAAACTGGCAGGAGGCTCCATCACCTGCCCTGACGTCATCAAGAAGCTTCTGTGCATGCGCAGAAGCATGCGTGCACTCCCATTGCGAACCGGTAGTAAAGGTAAGTAGAACCCACTCCTGCTTTTAATGGATAGCGACAAGAACACTTCATCTCAAAGCATTCATTGACTATCCTTAGATAAATTCTGACACTGCGTGTGTGTGTGTTTGTATATTTCTATGTATGTTTTCTTGGCAAAGTTTTTCAGAAGTGGTTTGCCACTGCCTCCTTCGTAGGGCTGATAGAAAGTTACTGGCCCAAGGTAACCCAGCTGGCTTCAGGCCAAGGTTGGAATAAAACTCACAGTCCTCCTATTTACCGTATTTTTTGGAGTATAAGATGTATAAGACACACCTTAGTTTTCGGGGAGGAAAATTAGAAAAAAGCTGATTGGCAGGTGGATTAGCCTCCCAGAATACCTCCAATCAGCTGTTCCCAAAGGTGAATTTTAGCAACAGGTTCCTTGGTTGTGAGCTCTGTGCCTTGCTTTCTTTTTTTTTTTTTTGCTTTTTTTCTGCCTCTGAAACTTCTGAAACTCTGTTTCAGAAAAAACTTGTTTTTCTGCTTTTGAAAGCCTCTGAAACAGCTTCAGGAAAAAAGCCTCTGAAGCTCTATTTGGAGGCTACTTTTCTGAATCTCTGTTAGGAGGCTTTTTTTCTGAATCTCTGTTTGGGGGCTTCTTTTCTGAAGCTCTGTTTGAGGGCTTCTTTTCTGAAGCTTCATTTCTGATGCTTTTTTCAGCCTCTAAAACCTCTGTTTGAGAAGCTGGGCAGGGCTACATTTGGAGTATAAGACACACCCAGATTTTCACTCTCTTTTTTGGGGGAAAAAGGTATGTCTTATACTCCGAAAAATACGATAGCTTGATGGCTTAATCACGCCCCAAAACTAAAATATATAGCATATAATTCAATAAACATTGTGCACCTCCGTTGATTTTGCTTAACCACTCAGTGGCATCCTGTACTTCTGACCTCGGTTATGAGGAGTTTGGATGATGTAGGATTTGAGATACTATTTTGAAGAAAGTCAGTCCTAATTGGCCAAGCATTCAGAGATCATGGAGTTGAGGGAATAGCTTTGCTCTGTGACTCTTAGTCAAGGATCCGTTTAGTTTTTCATCTCATTTAACAGCCTTATGAATCTGATGCAGGAGCTCATAAGCATTTGGGGCAGGGCTACAAGAAACTGTCTGTGAAACTTAATTATTTTCAAATAATACCAAGGTGTCTACAAAATTCCTAAACAATAGAAAAACTAATAATGGAACTGATTCAGCCCTCCCACTGCTCTCCCTGCATTCGTAAATATACTCCAGAAAAATGGGATATTTCTACAGCAGATTTGGAAATACAGAGCCTTGCAAAGACATATTTTAGGCTTGTTTAAGTTCCTTGCTTAATCTTCATTCTGATGTAACTGAACTGAGTCGTGGTGTCAGTGATTTGCAGAATTATTAGCAGAAAAAAAATGTCTAAGAAAGAACATTCTTGGCCTCTGGTAAGATATTAAGAGGATCAAAGCTTGCAAATTAATCTATTTAGATGTGCTTGAAAATAAGTGAAATCCCTTAAGTGGAAACTAGCTAATGTTTTGTCCAGTGGGATAAAGTTCCATTACTGATGTCAGCAACCAAATATCCAATCAGTAGCCTCAATCTTCTTAAAAACATCAGCATTGTCTCTTAGATGCTAGTTAGAAAAAATGACTGGAGCCCAAAGGTAACATTTTGCCTATTCAGATTCCCCTTAGCAGGATTTCACAATGCCTGACCTTTAATAAATACGTTAGAAAATACATGTTATACTTCTAAAATAATAACATATTAAGTATAGTTTTGATTCAAATGCCTTCTCGTTAATGGATTTGTGTGATTTACCCAGTTCAGAAGGACATTGGGTGTTCTTTCTGCAACCCTCCCCTTTAATAGCACAGCTGACAACTGTTTGTTATTATTCAACACTGTTACTTCTCAGCAGCAATTCCTTTTTTGTCTGCAGATGTGCCTGAACGTATTTACAGAAATGATATCACAATTGATGTTCTGATATAAAAATAACATTAAAAATCCAACTTTTGTTTAACTGCGCGCTTATACATGCAAAACTAATTTTCAGAAATGAATAGGACGTCTTTCTCTCTATACCAGGAGTGTCAAACTGGCACACCCATTGGCCGGATGCGTCACATGCAGGCCACGCCCACCCCAGCGCCATGAATAGAAAAAATATCACAAAGCATCACATGATGGCTATGTGACGCCACGAGTAACCTGTGCTCTATACAACTCCACAGGTAACTAGTGTGAAGTACCTGTAACTGCAACTGTTCATATGCAATTGGGCATTTCTCGAAAATTGAGTGAAACCAATGTGTTTCCTTCCATGAATATACATCTGAAAGAAGCTTCAAATTTAACCTAAACTACCTAGAATTCAAACTGGCATAAGATAACTACACTGGAATAGATCAAGAACCTATTAGGTTTATAAACAAATAATTTCAGTTTTTCTGAATGAGAGAACATGCCTATGAAATAAATTTAATAGGTGTCTGAAGAGAGAGAGAATACCTAAGACATTCATTCCATCCTTAAACTCAAGGCCCTTCTTAACAATTAATTGAGGCTCTGGAGTAACTTCTGTTTCATTCACGATGGTAAAGATGGAATCTGTAACATTAGATGGTTCTTCCATTTCTTGAGGCATGAGAACTTTTTTGGTAACTGTTTGAATCTGAAAGAATAAAATGCAGAATGTAAATGAAACGGGGAAATTGCCTTTTAGGTACTGTTTTTCCAGCTTCATACTAGGGCTTACTCTTAAAACATATTCATGGATCTACCCAGTGGTGGGTTTCAATTTTTTTTACTACCTGTTTGTGGGCGTGGCTTGGTGGGCGTGGTATGGTTTGGTGGGAGTGGCTTGGTGGGAGTGGCAGGGGAAGGATACTGCAAAATCCCCATTTTCTCCCGATCAGTTGGGACTTGGGAGGCAGAGAATAGATGGGGGTGGAGCCAGTCAGAATTTTTACTAGTGGTTCTCTGGACTACTCAGCATTTCTGCTACTGGTTCTCCAGAACTGGTCAGAACCTGCTGAAACCCACCTCTGGATCTACCATTGCAAAACACCAATAACTGTCTGTCCCATATGCACGTTTAAAGACTCTTGCATACAGCTGCTTTATGGTGAGATCTAGAAAATTAAATGAAATAAAGATACATGATTTCTACAGATATTGGAGATATTTCTTCAAACTTGAAGATGCTTCTTTAGAATAAAATAATATTCATTCCCAAATCAGGTTGGAATTGTGTGGTAGCAAATCCAAGTAAAAAAACAACCACCTCCATATTTGTTTACAGGGACATCAACTGCAAAATGTTATTTGGATAGCTTGCAGAATAAAAGAATCAATATTTTAAATTTATATTAAGAGTAAAAGAAAATTAAAAGGTAGAAAATTTTATATCTAATATATCCTTGTGTCAATATGGGCATGGAGGTTCTATCAATGGAAGCTTTTCAAAAATGTCCAATCTCTATTTTCTAGGTTCTTCATTGTATAGAAAAACTTCTACCAAATAGAAGACCTTCAGAAGTATTCTCTTTATATCAGAAGAAGAATAAGCACAAAGAGAGAATAGAACTATTGTGTTGCAATTCTTTTCTCTTCCTCTCCTGGTTATTTTAGAGTGAGTGAAAGCTAAAATGTCAGTAACATCTTCAATGAGCTTGTTTTTGTTCACTACACATTTTATATCCCAAATTCTAGCTAGTACTCCTTGAAATGTTTTAGGACAATATTCAATTTACAGACAGTGGAGAGTTTAATCCCTTTAACTGAACTAATACAATATATCTGGCAGGTCCCAGGAGGTGTGCCTTCTCTTCCACAATGCCTGACATGTGGAGTCTCAGAAGTAGATTAACTCCATCCCTTTCAACATTCTGCAACTCTTTCAAGATCTGGCTATGTTATCGGACCTCAAGGGATCAGTGTTCTGACCTAGGGAAATTTTGCTATGTCTCTCTGATTGTGGTAAATATCACTCTCTCCTGACTTATATGCATTTTTATAGTTATTTTATCATTGTAACTGTTTTTATGTATGCATTGGTTTTTTTTAAAAAAAATAGTGCTGTATGCCACCCAGCGTCATTTTCATATGAAGTGGACATATGATAAATAAATAAAGCAAAGTACATCTATGTTTACTTTGCAGTACTTTTCAAGAAACTCCAAAAGTATCTCGATACTGTCCATATAATTCATGTTGATAAGGTGGCAGCTATTTTTGCAGACTTTTATGAATCAGAACATAAACACCATTTTGAGGGCTTCTGAAGACTACGACACCGATTCTCCTTCTGTTATTGAAGTTTTTCATTAAATCTAGTTAAAACTACAAGTATGGTCATCCCAAAGGTGTTTTTTCAAGAGGCAACTGGACTTTATTATTATTATTTTCTTTTGAAGACGTTTTGCTTCTCATCCAAGAAGCTTCTTCAGCTCTGACGCTATCCTGAAGAAGCTTCTTGGATGAGAAGCAAAATGTCTTCAAAAGAAAAAAGTCCAGTTGCCTCCTGAAAAAGCATCTTTGGAACAACCATGACCTGGTGGACTGAGAATCTCTACAGACTACAAGTATGGTCAAATTGAAAATGAAAAAGCAGCTTCAAATTACTCTTGACCCCTTATCACTACATGGGCATACCTGTGAGAGATGGTGCCTACAGAAGAGGGGTATGAAATGACAAGTTTCCCAGGAAGGAGGGAGCACATCCCAAAAAGGGGAGACAAGATGGACCAAGATAGCCCAGCCCAGAGATGGATAGGAGACAGAAGAAAAGGGAAACGCTAGCCACTTCCTAGTATCTTCCAGAGCATATCTACTGTATATGCTGGGTAAACTAAGGGTTTCTGATTGTTGGGTGTAAACAAGTGCAGGTAGTCCTCAACTTACGACCACAATAAATGTATGCTGTTAAGTGAGAAATTTGTTAAGTGAGTTTTGTCTCATTTTACGACTATTCTTGCCACATTTGTTAAGTGAATCACTGAAGTTGTTAAATTAGTAACATGGTTGTTAAATGAATAAGTCTTCCCCATTGACTTTGCTTGTCAGAAGGTTGCAAAAGGTAAACACTAGGACATTGCAACTGTCATAAATGTGAACCAGTTGCCAAGCATCTGAATTTTGATCATGTGACCATGGGGAGGCTGCAATGGTCGTAACTGTGAAAAATGGTCATAAGTCTCCTTTTTCAGTGCTGTTGTAACTTTGAACAGTCACTAAGTGAACTGTTGTGAGTTGAGGACTACTTGTAAAGCACTGGCTGAATTGTTCCACCTTGTTCTTGGACTTAGCTTGGCAATAAGTATTTTCCTGAAAACAGAGTATAAGCAATTGGCTTTCAGTTCCCCACTCTGGCCTACAACGCTGATATTCTTTGAAGGTGTCCCATCCAATATCCCAAGACACCTTCCAGGGCCAGCCAGGCGTTGTTATCTGCTGATACCATAACTAGATTACACCTTCACAAATAAGAAATAGGTCAAGGAGTGGCATGTGTCCAACCTATTTAAAACATATGAGAAAAGAGGCAAGCAAGCTACCGTAGTAACTAAAATACAAAAGCAGATTTGATATGACATTCACCACAAATGCTTTTACTTCTGTAATATTTAAATAATTAAAATTCTGGAGCTAACTGGAGATCGAGCTGCAACGTTGTTTCTAGGATATTACTTCCTCATTATTTGCTCTCCTGAAAACAATGAATAAGGCCAACTATTTAGTCCAAGAAATGAAGAACCCCACTTATAATCTGGCTGGGCACTGGAATAAACTATCACAGATTTTGATTAAGGACAACATTCACTGAGGATAACTCAAGTCTGGATCCAAAAATATTTCTAAATCACAAGCAGACCTGGTTAAAAACACGGAGGAGGGGTGGTGGTATAGTGACCTATGTGCAGTGGTGGGATTCAAAACGTTTTACTACCAGTTCTGTGGGCATAGCTTGATGGGCGTGGCAGGGGAAGGATACTGTAAAATCTCCATTCCCTCCCTACTCCAGAGGAAGGTTACTGCAAAATCCCCATTTCCTCCCGATCAGCTGGGACTCTGGAGGCAGAGAATAGATGGGGGCAGAGGTGGTATTTACTGGTTCTCCGAACTACTCAAAATTTCTGCTACCAGTTCTTCAGAACTGGTCAGAACCTGATGAATACCTTTATGTAAATGGAATCTCAGGAAATACACAACTATAATGAAGGACACTCATACATATGATTATTTGTGCCTTGAATTGATCTTTGCTTCAGCATATGCTCTCTCATTCCAAATCTTCTACAGCATTTAAAAGAGCAAAGGAGAACCTTCTTTGTCATGTACTACTCAATGCTGTATTTTCTCAAAATTTTAATTTGCTTTCTTTCTGTTGCCAGTTTCTGTTCCCCTACAGATTTAAAACATTTATCTTATGTCACGCAAACCAAACTCTTCTCTCCTTTGTAAAAACACTTTTAGTTCCTTAAATGTGGTCTCTTCTCTTAGACTGACTCATATTCTTTTTTGGAAAGATTTGTTTTGCTTTCTGTATTACTGTCACTCTTACTGTTAAGTGTTTGTACAATTCATTTATTGCTTCCATTTTAATTGTTTGATGCTTAGAGAATGTATTGCGTGAATACAGATCCATCAATCAGAGCTGGTGTGCTAGTGGATTAAAATATCAGTAACAGGAATTTGACTAAATAGGAATAGGATCAATAGGAATCTGAATAGTGAAGCAATGAGAGTTGAAATGAATTGTTTGGAAGAATAATATAAGATTATGAGTAGCAAACAATTTAAAAAAGAAGTGATAATGCTAATACAGTATAAAGAGCAGCTTGCCTTGCCTCCCACTCAGCCTATTATCTCATTATGCAGCTTTTCAGGAGCCCAACGATTTACTCACCCAATGGTGTCAAACGCAATTAGTTAGAAACGGGGAGACCAGTTTAGCATTTTAAATGGATACCACTCCTACTCTTTCCCTATAATTCTTTTTTGCACGATTCTGTGAATATGAAAATTGTGCTCCTTAATATTAGAATTGCTCAAAACTTTAAAAAAGGAATTTGTTTAGTTGATGTTTAACTTCCCGCTCGGCCTATTAGCCCATTTTTTTCAGCAGCCAATAAAATATAATGTACTGCAAGGAAAAAAAATTTTTTTTAATATATAGACACACATAAATACCAGACATGATTGCCCCGTTGCGGCTGTCATCTTAACTTTGTCATCCCTGTCTGAATTTGTGTGTCTTGATGGTTCTGCTCCTTCCCTGCCCTCTAGGCAGAAAGGATAAGCTTAGCGCTACAAGTCAGATAACACGCTGTTTTAATTCTTTAAGTGAAGCCTTTAGAGACAACTCAAAAAAGGTTGACAACAGGTCTTGTCCATTTCATTGTAAAATAATCCATGTAACTGCTAAACAAATTAACAGGAGAAAAGTGGGAGAAAAGAGCTCCTGGTGTGTATGGCACAAAGCATAGATAATAAAAAGCCAGTTCATATAACCTTTAGAAAGTCATGCTAATGTATTTTTCTCAGGAAAAAGTCACCCAGGCCTAAGGTATTTATTCATTTATAAGAGCAGAATAGACAGCAATAGAGAACAATAGAGAATTCCCACCATCCTTCTAATCCAAAAACATTTCAGACCTTACTTGGGTAGATACATTCATCAAAGACCATTCAGTCTTCAGAAACCAATCACTTGGCTCTTTACTGTTTCTGTTACTTCCTAGAACTCATCTAACACTTCTAAACTCATTCATTTCTTGCAGCACTGGTGACCCTGACCTTGTTAACAGTTTCAGAATACTGAAATGAGTAGCCTATAGCCTTCCAGATTTTTTCTAAATATCATTGTTCAAATAAACACAAGGCATCCCAATTCCTGATTAAAAACAGGAAATAGAATCTATATTCTTATGAAATCAAATATACAGCCTATTAAGGTTAAGCAGTTTTGGTTCCATTTGGGCAAACATGTTCATGTCTATTGAATCTTTGAATGAATCTTTGAATGAAGTAAATATTCGGCACATTGAAAATGTTTCTCTATTTTTTGCCCAAATAGTGGGCTCTGGTTATAGTCTATAGAGATTCTCAGTCATTCAGGTCATGGTTGTCCCAAAGGTGGTTTTTCAGGAGGCAACTGTATTTTATTTTATTTTTTGAAGACAATTTGGGATGAACACCCTTTAAATGATGTGGGAATAGGAATGGATTTCCAGAGGGGAAAAAATTGCAGACTGCAGGAACCAGGAGCACTACTCAGGTGACCCTGAGGACACAGATAAACCTCCAAGTACTTCAACCCTCTAAAAGGATGCAAACAACCAGATGTCTGCAAGGAATATATATATATATTTATTTATTTATTTATTTATTTATTTATTTATTTATTTATTTATTTATTTATTTATTTGTCAAACACAACAGTATATATAGGTATAAGCATGAAATAACCATACGAATTGGATACAAAGAGAACATTAGGACAGGAACAGTAGGCACACTGGTGCTCTTATACTCGCCCCTTAAATCCTTTCATTGGATTTAAGGGGCGAGTATTGGCTTCTTGGATGACTTCTTCAAAAGAAAAAGAAAAAAAACCAAGAAAGTTCAATTGTCTCCTGAAAAAGCACCTTTGGGGCTCTGGTTATAGTTCAGACAAGAATAGAGCCAGATTTTTAAGTTCCAATGAAATAAAACAAATTAGAATCCGGAGGGAAATTGCACGGCTTTCACTACAAATGAAGGCATCCATTTAAAAAAAGATGATTTTTTGCAGACTAAGCAGCTCATCCAATAAAGATTCAAACAGAAGCTTTGTCAGTTATATGTTTTGTCAAATATGTTTTAAGTATGAAGGCATCAAATTGGTAAAGCAAATGGCACATGCCGTGATTATTCTGTTTAACTTATTTGACTTAATGATATTTTCATAGTTATCATGCATGAAACACACAGCTTTTACCTGTTGAAAACATGCTTGCACAAGATTTTCAGGGAACAAATTTCGAATAAGGTCCAAGAACGCATCAAGACTGGATACTTCGTCATTCTTCTTTCCTTCTCCCAGCTGCTTCTTGAGTTTTGGATTGCCAGGATGAATGGCTAACACCAAGATCACTCCCAGGACAGCAGCAATGATTGTTGTGGACATATAATATACCATAGCTCTTGTCCCTAATCGACCACTGGCCTTAGCATCCAGTCCTGACAGCCCTGTAACCAGAATTGAATTGGGAAGAAATCAGAACACAAATAATATCTTCTTGATTACTGAGAACCTGCATAATGACCAAGCATGTTTCTTATGATTAGCATTTTGCAAATAAGTAAAGCCTCTTGCTGTTGCATTTTGGACATTTTCACTGGCCTGTATACTTCACAAGCTAATATAATAGTATATATTTTCTTTATTTTTCCTATATATGATTTTGATACAGAAAGTCCTACATAACAGTTTCCATAGAAAATATCATGGATAAATATGTACAGTAATTCATTTTAGATACCTGTAAATCTCTAAGGTATCTTAAATGATTGATGTATATTGATGAGCATATAGATCGATCAGTTAAATTAAAATAAAAGTAATAAATCAGTTAAATTAAAAATAACAGAATAACAGAGTTGGAATGGACTTTGGAGAGGACTCCCTGCTCAAACAGGAGACCTTATACCCATGATGGTGAACCTATGGTATGTGTGCCATAGAGTCTTCTCTGAATGCACATGAGCCGTTGCCACAGTTCAGCTCTGCTGCGCATGCACGCGCACCTCCCGCTGGTCAGCTGGTCTTCGGGTCTCTGCCACACCTGCACGGGGGGCAGAGTGTCTGTCGGGGCCCTGAGCATGCATGTGAATGGGGCAGGACACATGCGGGGACATTCACATGCGTGGGGGAGGGGTGCATGCAGGGCCCCTGTGTACTCATGCATGGGGGCAGGGTGCACGCGCATGAGGGGACCACACATGCATTGCATTTTGGGGTTTAGGGGACGCATGTGTGCATTTGCATGTGCACACGTGTGCTTTGGGCACTCGGTCCAGAAAAGGTTAGCCATCACTGTTCTATACCATTTCAGATAAATGGTTGTCCTCTCTTCTTAAAAGCCTTCAGTGTTGGAGTACCCACAACTTCTGGAGGCAAGTTGTTCCATTGATTAATTGATCTTCTATGGTTTCTAAAAATCCTATGTATGTTCATCAGAAATCAGACTCACTGTACTTAGTGAGGAAATGCTTTCCTCACTAAAAGTTCTTTTTGGACAATGTGATATTTTCCATTCAAGGTGCTTTGTTTGCTAGTAGCCCTGAAGTAGGCCTACTATATATGCATTACAAATATTCAGAAAATCATTAGATGTCAGCAAGGAGACAAACTTTTTGCTCCTATCAAGTGGTCATCCAGATGTTTGTGGCCTAGATGTAGTAGTCTTCCTGAGGTCATGATACCTTCTGACAATCTCAGATTAATAGAGGCAATTTCACTTTTAATTCTATATCATTAGAGTCATCAATAATTGGACTCAAAAGGAATCTCTGTGTTTGAACAGAGAGAAGAACATCAGAGAAGGCAATAGTGAAGAAACACCACCACTCAATGGTATTCAAATTAATATCTATAACATCCTAATTAATGAATTGCCATTCACTGTCTCAGTATCCTACAAAGTACAGATCATTAGAAATAAAATATCATTTGTTTTTGATAACATAAAATATTGGTTAACATTATTGGTTTCCCTACCAAGGATATGCTAATACTGAATTATGGAGAAAAATTATTAAACTCTGAAAAGCGCTCAGAATGACTCTAAAGTTCTTTATTTCTCACAGGATATGAAATTACAGTTGTTCATCATATATCTCACCTGTGATTAAACTTGAGATAATTAAAGGGAGGATCAACATTTTCAACATCCGCATCAAAATATCTCCGGGGAAGGCTATCAACATGACGACATCAGGATTAATAGGAGCTGCCATGCGAAGGAGCATTCCACATAAGGCTCCCATAATGACACCTGAATGTACCAAAACAAATAATAGAAAGGAAGATTTAGGATAAAATGAACTGAATAATTATGAGACTTCATCCATCATTTTGTGGAATTATTTTGGCAAATTGCAGTTTTCCAACAAGGAAAATAAGGGTGGGGCCTTACTGATGAGCTCAGCAAGATACAAAAACTTATATCTTGCACTTTTCTGATTCTGAGACAGGGATGAGTTGAACACTGCTGCTCAAATAGCTTGGGATGCCTACAAAGATATAATGCCTGCTTCTCACCTATTCTCACGAAAGGCATTGCTAACTGGTCAAAGCCACAGAACGTGTCTTTTCATTAAAGCCAGCTGCTGCAATTTGATAATGAAGTCTATTGCTTACTGTGTGCACAAGAATGATACAACTCTGCTGTAAGCATCTTTAATTGCTGACAATCAGAGGTCATTTACTAATTAATGTTTTTTAAAGGAATTTGGGGTAGATATCACCGGTATTGCTACATAAACTTTTCAAGACTGATCTAATATACTTCATATTTGATGATGATTTTGAAAAGGCTATCTTACAATGGACAAAAATATTAGGCATATTCCTAATCATTGTGTAAATTAGTTTACTGGTAGAGTCTCTCAAGAGACAGTTGCAAACTATTCTGAAAGACAGTTTTCTTCGCTCACTGAGAAACTCACAAGCTGAACTTGGAATTTTGTAAGTTTGTGCCGGAAGCAGGTTTGAAAAGGGAGCAAGAGAATCGGTCTTTCCAGGAAACCAGTCCACCAGAAATGTATTAGGAAACAAAAATCTATTGGAATATCAGAATTGTAAACTCACATGCTATGTCCTATCATCCATCCACCTATCTATCTATCTATCTATCTATCTATCTATCTATCTATCTATCTATCTATCTATCATCTATCTATCTATCTCCATCCATCCATCCATCCAATCTATCTAAAAATAAATCTTAAATCACAAGAAGGTCTTAAGCCAGCGGTTCTCAATCTGTGGGTCGGGACCCCGTTGGGGGTCGAATGACGATTTGCCAGGGGTCGCCTAAGACCATTAGAAATATGGGAAGTATACTTGCGAGTCGAAGAATCGCGCTCCAATGGTTGACTTCACAAGCCAGTTGCAGGCTCTTCAAATCGCTAGCTGAATTTGGCTTCAGGCGCGATGAATTAAAAAAGAGAGAAATCTTTGCTCTGATGTCTCCCTCTCAAGCCAGCTGCAATCACTCCCAATCGCTAGCCTAATCTGGCTTCAGGCGCGATAAACTTAATAGGTGGAGGAGTCTCCGCTTTAATGCCTCTGTCCTCAAGGCAATCGCAAGCAGTTCAGATCGCTAGCCAATACGGCTTCAGGTGCGATAAATTCAAAATGAAAATAATTTTACGGTTGGGGTCGCCACATCGTGGGGAATTGTATTAAAGGGGTCGCAGCATTATAAAGGTTGAGAACCACTGCCTTAAGCCTTCTGGCCCTTAAAAGAATCTGATCCTGTATGAGCACTAACATTTAATAAAACCATAAAATTTCTTATTACTCGAACAAGTGACATTCTCTCATAACAGTATTTAATGTCTGTTTTGAATTTAAAGTAAGAAATATTAGGCAAATAATTTTTGCAACAAGATAATGGAGCTGATAAATCCTAGTTACTAAGTAAATAAGAATATTTGATTTCATACATTGTGGATCTCTCTCTCTCTCTTTCTCTCTCATTCTCTCTCTCTCTCTTCAGACATGGTGAGATATTGGAAAAGTTGCTTAAAAGTGTATAGACCAGATGTGCAATATATGAATGAAGCACTCTAGGGGAATTTAGCTCTGGCCTTGAGAAAGAGGAAGGAGAAATAAAACAGTTGCTCAGGCCTGGGAAAATAGAAAGTGTGAGAAAGAACAACTTTGCCTTCATCCTGTTTTTCTTAGAGAGGGGGGAGGCAGCAAGAATTCTAGTAAGTCACATTCCTGGAATCATTACTATGCCAGTTTCTCAATCAGGCTAAACTACGGGACCGCCTACTGCTACCGACAGCCTCCCACCGACCCGTGCGTTCTCACAGAGAGGGACTCCTCAGGGTGCCGTCCGCCAAGCAATGTCAACTGGCAGGCCCCAGGGGAAGGGCCTTCTCTGTGGGGGCTCCTACCCTCTGGAATGAACTTCCCACAGGACTCCGCCAACTTCCTGACCTTCGAACCTTTCGCCGCGAGCTGAAGACATATTTGTTCATTCGCGCAGGACTGGCATAGGATTTTATATTTTATATGGTTTTAATTTTTAATGGGTTTTATTGTTTTAAATTTATCTTAATCTGGGCCAAATTGAATAAGTTTTTTAAACAGTATTTTATCTTGTATTTATATTGCTGCTCTGTTTTATCTGGCTGTAAACTGCCCTGAGTCCTTCGGGAGAAGGGCGGTATAAAAATCTAATTAAATAAATAAATAAAGGGTTGACAAACATATATGTTTGGAAACAGGGGACACATATAAAAACAGTATTTCCCATTAATAGCTAACTGCCAATCTGTATTAACTGTCTCTTTGTGGAAATGGAAAAAAAAGTACTGTGACCTATAGACCCTTGTCATTTGGCTGTCACAATTAGTCATATTTAAAAAGGAAAAAAAAACATTCTAAAAACTCACTTAGGGGAAAAAAAATTGCACCTGCAATCTTTCTTCCTTTGGCAATATAGCAACTGCTGCAATAAAAACTACTGAATGGTATCCCATGCTTTATTGTAATTCAACATACTTTTTGTAGATCAACCTAGGAAAGGCTCTCAATCATCTTGCAACAGTCAATCAGAGCCAAATGCCCATGTAAAAATAAACTCAGTTTCAAAATCTGTAATAGCAGGGAGACATTAAAATTATCTGCATTGCTTTTTCAACAAACAGCGCAGCTATCCATTCAGGCTGAAGTGAATAAAGAAAGACTTTGTGAAGGCTACAGATTTGGCTCTTCCTCTCACAGTACTGTAATTTTTTTTTTTAAAGTTAAGTCTGGGCAAGGAGCCAAGGAACGACACTAAAATGTCAAATCTATTCCATATTTGGAAGCTGCTATACCCAGAAGGCAACTGAGAAAAGTAGATCACTGTATCGCTTGGTCTAGCCTCTGAGAGTTCACAGCAAAAGAGAAAGCTAAAAATTATCAGCCTTCTGGCAAGAAACCCAAGGGACATGAATCGCCACTTCCTCGTCTAACTTGGGAAAAAGCAAGCAACACTCTGCTAATATGATATGCATTTATACGTTTCTATTTTTATGTTGTGATTTGATCCTGAATCATGGGGCTGAGTGAGCTGTATGTATATATTGAATAAACAAATAAAGTAACTTAATGATGGTTCTTGGTGACTTCATGAAATTGGATGGTTTTAGTATGATTTATATGAGGATATTTTGTATTTTGAGTCACTTATGATCACACCTTTGGAACAATTGCATGCTCTCGTTGAAATCATCTTTCTCTTTCTTATCTAGATATATTATTCATCATTTAGCAAGTAACATAGAGAACATTTGCAAATATGATGGAAATGAGCAATATTAATAGTACAGGCCATCTTTGGTTAAATACAGTAATTAGGACTGGAATTTCAGCACATTTAGATTTGCAAGATTCTATTATGATAACCTTATAATACAAACAGTATTGGTCTGCATGACTTTAGTTTCCTAGTCTGGTTTACTTTGAATGGCTGACAAAGAGACAAAGGGAAGCAGAAGTAAAATAGGGAAGCTTACTGAACCTAAAATATCTGTTCTTAGGCTTAGTAACAATATGCAAGAAAACTTAAGGGTTTCTCAAAGGAGTCATGGGAAAGATGGGGTTCAACATGAGAGAAGCACCACAAGTGTCTTGGGTAGAGTTCTAAGCCTAGTGAAGAAAACGAGAGAAATTAGAAGGAGTAGATTGGGGACTTCTAGAATATCAGAACATGCTACATTAATCCATTAATTAATTTGGTCAATATATTCTTTCTCAGGTTGACTTACCAAATACAGTAAGTGAAAGGAGCATATTTTTTCTGAGTGAAAGCCAGAGTCGTACACAGAGGTTCTTCGATTGATGTTCCACTGGACTCATATGGCTTTCATGCATTCGTACTTCTACCTGCTTTGGCATATTGTTGGCACTAGAAGAAAAATAAAATTAACATATTTTAATGTGAAAACCTGCAAGATATTCTACTAAGAAAAAAATGAAAGAAGTTGATTTAACATGTTGTACAAAAGATAATTTCACTATTCCTGGAAAAGTCTGAAATTACAGTCAAAGGTCTCCTTTTTCAAGAATAGGAATGTTGTAATGGATATAGTATTATATTCATGTCAGGAGCACCAAAACATTTCCAGGTTGAAAGGATTGAACAGTGACATCACCATTTCCCAGGAAGCACCAAATTGGGGGTTCCTTTCATATCCTTATTATGTTGGCCACCAAAGTGGTGCCCATCTATTTATTTGAGGTCACTCACTTTTGAACTGCTGGTTCAGCAGCAGCTAGAGCATGTGATGGGAGCTCACCCCATCTTGTGGCAGCAACTGGGTCTCAAACATGAGCCTGCCAATTGTCAGCGAAGTGTCCTACCTTTGAGAGCCACTGCACTCCTTTTAATGGATGTAATAGTAATTAATAGATAACGTGCCTAACATGACTAGATTCTATACCGAAATATATAGTTTGGTCCTACTCACACATTTACAACATTGTTGTCTAATACAAGAAATCAGCAGAACAAAAATAAAAGGAAATGAAGAAATTAGAGATGGGTATAGTGAAATGAAATTAAATACTGATTGAAACATGACTGGAAATGCCAGTTGAAAAGATAGATTCTTAGCGTCGGAAAGGGCCATATTAACTTGAGTCCAACGCTCTGATTAATGCCATTGGATTAATGGAATCTAAATTTAGAAAAATCCCAGAGAAATAAATATGGAACCTCTGCTTGTTATTGGATTTCTGCAGGCAATAAAGGACGTGAATATGCACCTTCTTTAGCATTGGTGAGAAAACTTTAAAACAATTAAGAGAGAAAAATGCAAAGGCTGGTGCAGCCTACAATGGCGCACTTTTTCGGTTTTCCCACCTTCTTAGCAGTTTTAATTTAACCATCATACTGAAGGAAAATCTTCATGTACGAGGGATCCAGAGGCTGGCTTTAAAGTTTAGCCATTTCCTTGACAATCTGATCTGCAGCCTTCTTTTTCCTTTCCTTCTCTTCTCTTGGCTTGAATGCCATCTGCTTCATAACAGCTGTTGTCCCAAAACGGTAATGAGGGCAAAAACTCACTAATGAGCTTCAAAACTTTTTAATGAGCCTCAAAATAGAAATTCTATGTGCATGCCAGATATATTGCTTCATGATAGGTCATCTCAAACATTTTGCTTCTTGTAGTGAAGTCGCAAATGATGACCTCCCTCTTCATTCCCCAAGTCAAGAGACACATTATCCTTGGCCAACCAAGATACAGGTTGTCCTTGACTTACAGCCATAATGAAGCCTGTCCAGTTTAATTGTAAGTTATGACATTAATAAAGCAGGTTATCACAGATTGTCATTAAGTGAGTCACCATGCTTGTTAAGTGAATCCATCATCATTAAGGAAACCTATTATTGTCTATAAGGTATTTTTGCCAAAACCAAAACTAAAAGCCCACTTTTGGCAAAAACATCATAAATCATGGTTGTGTGAATGGCCATAAATACAGGTTGGTTGCAAGCACTTAAAATTCAGTCACATGACAGCGGTAGTGGGGACAGCTATCAGAACTTAGAAATTGGGTCATAAATACCCTTTTAATGGTTGCTAAGCAACTCATCATAAGTCAAGGGATACCTATATTTTGGTGCCTAAAGCAGGAAAGGGAACTGACTGAAGCACCCACTTCATTGTGCCTAGTGCTATGGCTAGTTAACTACTTCATGGGATAATGCCAGCATTAATTTTATTAGAGATAAAGTTTTATTTTATTATTATATGACATTTTATATATATATTCTTATTAACTCTACTTCTAAACAAATATGTTTTCATTTTTTAAATTTTTTTGTAAGTGCAATTAACAAACATAAAAAATACAATAATGATAATACAACATAAGTTGTAATAATAAATGGAAAAGAACAGAAAATGCAATGCTCCATTTTCTTATTTCTCCAATTTAAGAATATCTCAAGATCAACAGAGAGCAGCTCTTGAATATACTCTTTAATATCTTCTTTCTTCCATCTATATAATTTTCTTAGCTGATCTCCAGGGCTTGGAAGGACAAGAGTTATTAAAAAAGTTATTAAAAAAAATAAAAAAGTTATTAAAATTATATTAAAAAGTGATTCAATATTTCATGATAATATGTTTTCTGCAGCCAGTATCAAAAATATTTTTTCTAGTAGGAGCCATTCATTCTTACAGAATTTATAAGAAGGATTTAATTATAGAATAACCACTGATCCAAATTTGGACATGCTAACTTTGTTTTAAGTAAGCAAAATAAAACCAAATCAGATACAATTTAAGATATATTCCTTAACCACACTCTAAGTTTGGATGAAAACACAAACCCAATTACAAAGGGGCTTAATACGTCATGCGAATTAGCTCGGTGTTTGACACAGAAGTCTGTGCGATGAAAACCAAATCTACACAATCTGTCTCTGTCATTAAAGAGAAAATGAATCTTGACTCTTCCAGATTCTCCGTAAGAAAACTTTAGTCTAAACAAAACTGCATGACGCTTCAAATGAACAGCCCAGTTTAGAGAGCACCAATGAATAACCAATTTCAGACAGTGATTCCACAGGTTCCACTGCAATTAATGGCATTTGTTTTCAATTTTGCTAATATAATTTACAACAAAACCCTTCCCTCATGCCAATACTCTGCTAAACAGCTAATTCCCACAACACTGTAAAACTACCTAGTAGGGGATATATTACTATTATCCTTCTCATCTTTCCTATTACCTAGTTCCTCATCTTCTTATGACTATAATTTTGTTGCTTGAATCTTACAATTTATATTAATTGTTTTATTTAGTATCCTAGTACAATTTGTGTTGATTGCTTATTTAGTATCCTATGTCTATGACTATCATTACATTTTGTATCTTATGATTTATGATGAATGTATTACAATGATGATCGTGATTTAGTACTTGTTATTTATATGTACACTGAGAGCTTATGCACCGGAGATAAATTCCTTGTGTGTCCAATCACACTTGGCCAATAAAGAATTCAATTCAATTCAATTCAATTCAATTCTCTTCTCTTCTCTTCTCTTTCTTCCCTTCCCCTCCCTTCCCTTCTTCTCCCCTCCTCTATTAAATAATTCAATCACCTATCACTATACTTCCAAGTGAAGTAAACTTTCATGGCTAATAGCATTTACTCAGGGTACATGCTTTTTGGAAGAAGATGTGGAGGCTTTCTTTACCCTTGGAAGCCAAATGTGCCTTTGAGTAGCCCTTCCTACTCTCTTGCTTCATATGTCACTGTAATTTTTGCTGTATTAAAATCAATGCCCTGACTCACCCAGTGAGAACTATGGAAAAATTCAAAGTATTGAAATAGGTACTTTTAACCTATTATTTCAGCTAATTTATAATTAGTTAAATAAACAATAATAAATAAAGTTATATTATTATAGCTGTGGTGGCCCAGTGGTTAGAATGCAGTATTGCAGGCAAACTCTGCCTACAGCTAAGAGTTCGATCCTGACTGGCTCAAGGATAACTCAGTCTTCCATCCTTCTGAGGTCACTAAAATGAGGACCCAGATTGTTGGGGGCAATATGCTGCCTCTGTAAACTGCTTAGAGAGGTCTGTAAAGCACTATGAAGTGGCATATAAGTCATATTTAATAACTTATAAGTTATATTTCCTGGGATGAAAAGTTTTCATTCATCTGATCATTTAAGTACCAATTAATATCTTATATAAGTTCTTTCCATTCATGGGGCCTAGGATTATCACTTGAAGTGATCTAAAAGTAGGACCTCACTCCCTTACCGAAAAATCCTACAAGTGGTCTTCGCTTAATATAATCACTGATTTAGCAACAACCTTCAAAATTATGAGTTGTGCTTATGACTGGTCCTTATTATGACAGTTACAACATCCTGCAGTCATGTGATTGCCATTTGCAATCTTCTTTGCTGGCTTCCTATAAGCAAACTCGATGGGAAAGCCAGTAGCCACGAAAATGGCTATCATATGATATTGCACTTAACAACCTCACTAGTTGAATGGCAGCTGGAAATGCCAGAATTTAAGTGGCATGGTCATGTGACATTGCACGTTATGATTGCTTAGTAACAAAAATTCTGGTATTAGCTACTATCCTTATGCACAGACTACCTGTAGGAGAGAGCAGAGCAGAATTTAAGAAAGGCCATCAAGGTCAAGGAACTTTGTCAAGGATCTTAACAAAATATTTCTCAGCATCTACGAGTGAGGCAGCTTCTGAAAGCTTGGGCTTAGAAAACAAACTAAATAATATTTTGCATTAATTAGCTCCCTTTCATCTGTATTTTGGCTTAAATGACGTCTGCTGCCAAAACAGCAAACAATTGTTGCAACCCTAGTTAGCTCTCACTTATTATGTATGTATAGCAATATTTTTATGGTTTTTAACAATATTTTAATCTGGGTAGCTTTTAATATTTTAATTTTTTTTTACTTGTGTTATAAATTGTAAGATGCCCAGAGTAACCTTGAGTAACTCTCAGGAAAGGTGCATGGCACAAATATTTAATAAATAATAAATAAATTTTGCCAACAGTACTGTTGGACTTTTAAACTGTACAAAATGAACTGTACTGAATAATGAATATAACGGAATGTCTAATATATCCAACATGAAAAGTAGACATTTAGTTTTTATGTTATAGGGGCTCAGCTTCTTTGACAAAGTGATTGGTGGGATTGAAGCACTGGTCTAATATCAGTCCAAACCAAGAGTTGACCCAGTAAAATACAATCAAGTTTAATCCTTTATTTGCTTACACCTAATGGATAGGATCTTGACAAACTAAAGTTATAACCTGGCTTATAACTAGATATATCCTGAGAGATTTTAGGGTATGGCTTCCCTGAACCTCTTCCCTATCCCCATTCAGGTCAGGACTGTGCCGTCCCTTAATTCAGGCCTCTCTCTGTGTTGCCAAATTCTCCCATATTGCTGCTACAGATGCACATTCCATCACACCTAGCTTATTACTGCAACACATAAATTGTACTCTCTTGCTTCCCTAACTTGCTAGAGAGACCCAGGTATTGTTACTATCTGTGGGCCACATCATCATAATTTAGGGACATGGCAAGGCATCCTTCTTAAGAAACCCGAAGTTTCACTTCAGAGCACATAAAACCATTATATAAGAATGAAAGTGTTTCAGTTTTATTTTTCATCTCATGAGTTTATTAGGACACAAGTACTTTATTTTTCTGTTGTGCTTTTGTCTCCTCCTCTGTATATATGTTGCCAAGTCTGATGAAAAGGGAGGAAGACAACAGAGAGATCTAACTCATTTTCTCAATGACAGGGATGAGATAGGAAATAATTTGCCATCATACAATTGATTCTAGAATAACCAGAGCACTGTGAATAAAGATTATCTAACTCTCAGGAAAGTCTAGCTTTCTAGTTTATTATTAAGGAACTGATAACATAGCTTTACCATTTTTTGAAATAGTAACATTAGCTTCCTTTCAAAAATATATAAAGTAAAATGATTTACATGTTAGATCCTTTCTATTAGAAATATCTGTATTTTGCATTTTGTACGCTCCATTCATCTTTTTGCTTCCATCTATTTTTTTTCCAAAGAAAGCCGTACACTTTGAAAAAATTACACTCTATTTGAAGCTACAATATTCATATTTATAATGTATCATGCCCAACTGCACATGGCTCAAGGCTCGCAGCTATAACAAACATCTATATTAAGACCATGATTTGCAGAAAGGTTGATAGAGAAAGACAGTGGATGCACTACAGTATTTAGGCTACAGTAATATGCCTCGAAAGACTAAGCAGACCTCTTTCAAATAGCCAGTATACCTTTGGGGGGAAAAGATCTGAACTTTTGACAGTTCATAATTAAAACAACATTAATTTGCTTTCATAATTTGTCTCCTAGCATCCTTTCTCTTCCTCATGCAAAAATCCCTCTTTCTTTGATGCCGAACTTAGGGATATCTGATTAACTGCTATTGACATTCAACTTGAATCTGAAATAATTAAAACCAGAAATCCCTAAGTTCAGTCACAATAGACATATTTATAAGAATATTGAAAATCCCTACTATATTTTGGAAAATATCGGGGTCCACTACTTCACACTCTTTTGATTTCAATTGATTACCTTCTCTGTTCCAGAGGACATGCTTCTTTCTAGATCTCAACCAACTATAGGTTGAATCTAGATCTGAATCAACAATAGTTTCCATTTGCTCATGATACCAACCAACATTGCAGAGCACTGTTTGGGCCTAGTTTGAATCTTGAGGTTGGGGGTAAAATATTCCTTGTAATTTATTGGTTTCACATACCTGCAAACTTAATTTTGTAGAAAATCATCTGTAGAAAATTTGCAGCAGCTGCCAAAAAAGCCAACACAGTTCTGGGCTGCATAAACAGAGGGATAGAATCAAGATCACGTAAAGTGTTAATACCATTTTATAATGCCTTGGTAAGGCCACACTTGGAATATTGCATTCAGGTTTGGTTGCCACGATGTAAAAAAGATGTTGAGACTCTAGAAAGAGTGCAGAGAAGAACAACAAAGATGATTAGGGGACTGGAGGTTAAAACATATGAAGAACGGTTGCAGGAACTCGGTATGTCTAGTTTAATGAAAAGAAGGACCAGGGGAGACATGATAGCAGTGTTCCAATATCTCAGGGGTTGCCACAAAGAAGAGGGAGTCAAACTATTCTCCAAACCACCTGAGGGTAGAACAAGAAGCAATGGGTGGAAACTAATCAAGGAGAGAAGCAACTTAGAACTAAGGAGAAATTTCCTGACAGTTAGAACAATCAATAAGTGGAACAACTTGCCTGCAGAAGTTGTGAATGCTCCAACACTGGAATTTTTAAAGAAAATGTTGGATAGCCATTTGTCTGAAATGGTGTAGGGTTTCCTGCCTCAGCAGGGGGTTGGACTAGAAGACCTCCAAGGTCCCTTCCAACTCTGTTATTATGTTATGTTAAATTAAACTTGATCCTGCAATGAAAGTGCACAAGAAGAAGAATGTGCAGGCCCACAATGGTTATCTACTAAATCCTTTTTGTTTACAGCAAGAAGAAACTGAACAAACTGATAGTCTCTTAATTGGATCCATTTGGAAAAATTCACAAAAAGAGAACAAAGAAAAAGAAGAAGCCTGTGAATTTGTGCCTGGTTTTTCCCCTGACAGAAGAAATTGAGGAAACCAGAATTTCACCCTGTTCCTAATGAAGAGTGGAAAGAGAGGAGTACAGTAAATGTAAAACTATTAAACTAGCATTCCGTTGATAGGATCTGGCAAGATGGCTGATGCAGTTAAGAGAAGGAGGGATCAATCAATACCTCCCTGCTTTGAGAAGCAGCATATTCTCAAAATCTGCAGAATGACAGCATTTCCAGTTGAAAACTGATTTCAGAGTAGAAGTAAAGTAAATCAAGCCAGTTTCTGAAAACAAACAATTGTATGAAGCCACAGGAATGGAGATAATCCAGTATTGGCACAAGTGGCTCTTATTTATGCCGAACTTGCACAATAAAAGAATGAAAACCAGGCGTTCTACAAAAAAGTCCAGATTCATTATGAATAACATGTGAAAGCTCATCAATATGAATTATCCTGGTTTGTTGATAGGACAGCTAATTTTTAGTTTGTTCACTGCTTTTTTTCTACTCTCATTTGTACTTATTTCTTCTGGGTGAGGCCAGAATGCAAAAAAAGACATGGTCTCACTGTCATATAAGAACATCAGCCTCCCAATTATTGACTGATCCAGTGAATTCAAAACATTTTGTCTATTTTTGTTTTTGAGAAGGAAAGGAAAGGAAGGATTTTAAGGCTCAAATGTTAGCCTTAAATTTTAAGAGATTAAAGATACTTGAAATCCCCTTGTTCTTTGCCAAACACTGGATCCCCCACCTGGTTCTCGCCTCACCCACTACTTGCACCCAACTTTGTACATCTCTCAAGCCAAAGTTATACCCTCCAATACCAAGGAATATCTCTGAGGTGATTTATAGCAGAATGCTGATTCTACATTTATTTCTGCTCCTGCAGAAACTGAAGAATATTTTTAATGCCCTGAAAAATGTGAAAGTAACAGATCTCAGACTTCTGGATTTGCTTCCCTTTTCTAAATCTAAACTTAGAGCCCATCAGCTGGAACCAATCACACAAAATGCTAACAGGTGACAACAATAATCATATATAATAGAAGCCATGTGCTTTCTGTCACATTATTTACGCCATCTTGTAACCCATGCAATCAAAATGATAAATTATTTTGAAAAGAAAAAAAAAGTGAAAAGGAAGACTGTTGGATTAAAACGTAAATACTACATGCAAGAATCATGAGTTTGAATTTAAAAGAGATTTTATGTACTCTCAAGACCACAGGTGTCAAACTCGCCACATCATGTTGCTATCATGTTACGTTTCATGATGTTTTTCCCATTCACAGAGCTGGGGTGGGTGTGGCCGGCCCGCCAGCCACTAGTTTGACACCCCATGAAAGACAACTTTTTATACTCATGGAAAAACATGGCAGTTGTACCATATCTGAAATGTACCATATTTATTTATTTATTTAATTTATTTATTTATTTATTTTGTCATAACAGTATATACAATCATCAACATAAACAATAATTCATCATGAGAGAAAAAGTATATATAAGTAAAAGTATAAGTAAAAGTATGCATATAATACTATAATGAAGAGAACAATAGGACAGGAACAGTAGGCACTTTTGTGCTCTTATGCACGTCCCTTATAGTCCTTTTAGGAATAGGGTGAGGTCAATAGTAGACAGTTTTTAGTTGAAGATTTTGGGGTTTTGAGTAGAGACTATAGAGTCAGGTAGTGAGTTCCAAGCGTTAACAACTCTGTTACAAAAGTCATATTTTCTGCAATCAAGTTTGAAACGGTTGACATTAAGTTTAAATCTATTGTTTGCTCTTGTACTGTTGCGAATGAAGCTGAAATAGTCTTTTACAGGAAGGATATTACAATAGATGATTCTGAAGGAAAGCTTTACCCTAAGCATTTATGTATAGTACCTGATTTTAGGCTGTAATAAAATAAAACCATTAGGTTTTTTTTTATCAAAAGCTTTTAAGCTTTTCAAGCCTCTTACTATATATGTATGTATATATGTGCACTTAGCTTATTTTCTCCCTATTTTGTAAAATACTTCACTGGCATTGAGTCAGATTACCCAAACTTTCTTTTTTTTCTTTTTTAATTAAAACATTGGAAGAATTTGAAAACATAGCAGAAAGAAGCTGTAGTTGCATTCAACATCTTTATTACTTCATAAAGGATAATTTAAGCAGGCCACTCTAGAGCAGGGGTCTCCAACCTTGGCAACTTTAAGCCTGGAGGACTTCAATTCCCAGAATTCCCCAGCCAGCAAAGTTGGGAGTTGAAGTCCTCCAGGCTTAAAGTTGCCAAGGTTGGAGACTCCTGCTCTAGAGAAGTCACTATTACTGTGATACAGGCCACTGTAGCTTTGCTCTACAATATATCCACACACTTCTGAAAATTAAAAAAGAAGGACCATACAAGCAGAAGAGCAAAAGAAAGAAAAAGAGAATGCATATACTAGCAGAGAAATAGCAGACTGTGCATCCAGACTACAAAAAACAGCAACCAGCAGCAGGCATTTAAGATGATGGCTGGATTTAATAAAGGACTGGATGAACGCCAAAAATACAGAAGCTGAATTTCAGTAAGATTAATCACAAGGTTACATGGTTCTTTGGCCTTAAGACTTTGAAAAAGTACACAATCATTTTTACATTGAGGACAACATGAAGATTATACGCAGTGCACTGGTGGCCTATTTATTTCCATGCCCAATTCAGTACCTGAAGTGTTTAAATGTTGGAGCCCGTGTGACCATATTCTAATAGCTGGGACCTAAACATTCAAAGACCGCTTTTTCCTACAGAAGCCTGCTTACATTTTAAATCCATCTATTGATCTTTTAAATGTTCTTATTTACCTGTGCTAAGAATCTACCTAAGAATGCCTCACAGTCCAGCATAGGACAAAGTCCCCAAAAACCAAAGGAAATGTGGCAATTATTACTATATCCTTTCTCCTCTCCCATCTACTTCTTATCTCACAGAAGGTAAAATGCTCTCATCAGACATAGCTTCACCCTTGTCAAAGCACCAGAATGCAGAGTGCTGAAGTTTCACAAAATAATTTATTTTATGAATTTTGTTTTCCCTTTTTTTTTTCACTCAAGCAGTTTCAATTGTCGGTTACAAAAGGAAGTTTTAATTTTCTAGTTTCTGTGGTGAAGTGAAAATGTATGTGTGTGTGTGTGTATGTACATAAACATGTATCTCAAAAAAGTAATAAACTGGAAAATGCCTTTTTAAAATGAAAAAAAAAATCCTTCCAATTCTTGTTGCATCTATTTTATAAAAATGGATCCTTTAATCATTATGCATTATTGCAGAGAAGCACAAACTTAGAGCAGATGTAGTCCCACAACCACTGCCTTAGAGGTGGCACCCAGGGATTTCCCATGGTGAAATTACAAGTATGTATTTCACGCATTTCCTTTATGACAAAAGGAAAAAAAGTATCTATGAATGATGAGGGAGTATATTAGCTATTTTTGTAGTTTGATTTTTGTTTATATGTAACTTAAGTAAAATCACAATTAGTTGTTATATAGTTCCATCCACTTTTCTTTTAATGTAATCTTTAACCAGCTCATAAAAAGTCTTCCCAAAAGTTGCTCATCTCTATCCTATTATAAAATCTTCTTTTATTCTACAGCCATAGTTATTAAAGTTATCTATTCTATTCTATTCTATTCTATTCTATTCATAGAGCCCTTTTAATCTCTTTTAAAATCAACTCTAAAGGATCTATTAAGTAAAAGAAAAGAAAAGAAAAAGTGGTTGGGAAACATACCCAAGACTACAGTTCTCAAATATTAATCAAAATCACTCTTACAGATGTATTTGTCATTTTTTGATTTTATGAATTAGTTTTATTTCTTGCCTCCTCTGGGGAGCATTTAAAAGTGTCTATTGATCTTTTAAAAACACCCAGGAAAAAATAACAAGGATCTGCAGAGATGAAAAAAAAATCAATGCAAAGTAATGCTAACATTAATTAATAGGAAAAAAATTATGTATTTGATTTCCATACATCTCCTGTTAAAAAAGATATTCCTCTTTATGCATTTTCATTCCAAGGGTATACATGCATGCTGCATTTTGACTAAACTTCCAGCTCATTCTGTTAATTTCTTCCTGAAAAGATGCTTACCTGTCCATTTATTTATTTACTTATTTACATTCATTGCTTATAATATATCCCAAATCCAGATATTTCTAGGCAGTGCATGGCAATGCACAAAATAAAAATACATAATTAGAAAACCCCAAACTGAATTATAAAAGGTAAAGGTTCCCCTCGCTAGTCGTTCCCGACTCTAGGGGGTGGTGCTCATCTCCCTTTCAAAGCCGAAGAGCCAGCGCTGTCCGTGGTCATGTGGCTGGCATGACTAAACGTCAAAGATGCACAGAACGCTGTTACCTTCCCACCAAAGGTGGTCCCTATTTTTCTATGTGCTTTTGTGTTTTTATGTGCTTTTGAACAGCTAGGTTGGCAGAAGCTGGGACAAGTAACAGGATCTCACTCCGTTACACAGCACTAGGGATTTGAACTGCCAAACTGCCGACCTTTCTGATCGACAAGCTCAGTGTCTTAGCCACTGAGCCACTGCATCCCTAGAACTGAATTATAGAGGATGCATTTGACAGTGGATTAATCCCCACCCCATGGTCACATGATCATATTTTGGGCATTTTGTAACCGGCCTGCATTTGCCGTTATGCAGTCACAAATGAAAAGTTATTAAGAAAAATATACCAAAGAGTTAAAAAGACACAAAGCAGACAAAACCTTCCAGGCAGGCATTCAAGCAAGTTAAAATGGGGGTTGGAGAAAGAGAAGGGGAAGTTTTTATTATGTACAGAGAAACTATGAGAAGAATGATTTGGCAAACAAGCTGGCGGATTATGGCTCAAGAAGAAACAAATTGAACATACATAAAACTACTTAGCAGCTTGAAGCAGAGAAACTCAACATGGCCTTTTTCAACTTTTTCTGTGTGTGAGCTTGTGAAAATCTAAAGCCAGAGGAATCCAGGAAGCTTCAATGGACTCAGGTAAGCCTGAATTCAATCCAGCTGTACATCAAGATTAATACACAAAGGAAAATGGATTTATGACCTCACAAGAGCAAATCCATGGCTGCAATGTATTGTTATGACCCATTTTCTCTAAATTCACCTTTCAGTAAACTATTCTGACAATGGAATCCCTGCACCTAGACCTATAAAATTCATTTTAATCCATACAGAATTAAAGTGTTAATCAGAGTTATTATGACTGATCCAATGTCTTCACAGATAAGCAAGTCTTCATTTATCTCCCTTTCCTTTTCCTATCTACCACTCTCCCTAAACATGGCAGCTTATCTTGGATTCTTTATTACAGATTTCTCTGCACATTTATCATGCAGTAGGATTATCATTAAATATGACAATGGAAGAAATGAATAAAACACACTGTATGTGACATACTTACCATGTTAACTAAAGATGAACTAAGATCAGGCACAAGAAGTCAGAACACATGCCAAGCTCCTCCTACCTCTTCCTATCAAAACAATTGTCCCAAATAAAATCTTTTAATTTATTTTATTTATTTTATTATTCGAATTTATATACCGCCCTATCTCCCAAAGGACTCAGGGCGGTTTACAGGCATATAAAACTTCAATATCAATATACAAATTAAAATAATCCTTAAGAAACTTATTCTAGCGCCCGAATTATTAAAAATAGAAATATAAATATCAAATATAAATATTAAAATCAATTTAAAACCCCTCTAAATTTAAAAATCTAAGCCAGTCCTGCACAGATGAATAAATGTGTCTTGAGCTCGCGACGGAAGGTTCGAAGGTCAGGAAGTTGACGGAGTCCTGGGGGGAGTTCGGTCCAGAGGGTGGGAGCCCCCACAGAGAAGGCCCTTCCTGGGCGCCGCCAACCGACACTGCCTAGCTGACGGCACCCTGAGGAGTCCCTCTGTGAGAGCGCACGGGTCGGTGAGAGGTATCTGGTCGCAGTAGGCGGTCCCGTAGATAACCCGGCCCTATGCCATGGAGCGCTTTAAAGGTGGTCACCAAAACCTTGAAGCGCACCCGGAAGGCCACAGGTAGCCAGTGCAGCCTGCGCAGGATGGGTGTTATGCGGGAGCCACGGGGGGCTCCCTCTATCACCCGCGCAGCCGCATTCTGAACTAACTGCAGCCTCCGGATGCCCTTCAAGGGAAGCCCCATGTAGAGAGCGTTGCAGTAATCCAGGCGAGACGTCACAAGGGCGTGAGTGACCGTGCAAAGGGCCTCCCGGTCCAGAAAGGGGCGCAACTGGCGCACCAGGCGAACCTGGTAGAACGCTCTCCTGGAGACGGCCGTCAAATGATCTTCTAGAGACAGCCGTTCATCCAGGGGGACGCCTAAGTTGCGCACCCTCTCCATCGGGGCCAATGACTCGCCACCGATGGTCAGCCGCGGATTTAGCTGACTGTACCGGGATGCCGGCATCCACAGCCACTCTGTCTTGGAGGGATTGAGCTTGAGCCTGTTTCTCCCCATCCAGACCCGTACGGCCTCCAGGCACCGGGACAGCACTTCGATAGCTTCGTTGGGGTGGTCCGGTGTGGAAAAGTACAGCTGGGTGTCATCCGCGTACAGCTGGTACCTCACACTGAACCCACTGATGATTTCACCCAGCGGCTTCATGTAGATGTTGAACAGAAGGGGCGAGAGGATCGATCCCTGCGGCACCCCACAAGTGAGGGGCCTCGGGGCCGACCTCTGCCCCCCTGTCAACACCGACTGCGACCGGTCGGAGAGATAGGAGGAGAACCACCAATAAACGGTGCCTCCCACTCTCAATCCCTCCAACCGGCGCAGCAGGATACCATGGATACTTCACACTTCATATAACCTTGAAAGGTAATGATCTAAGCAACTGGAGCGGCAGTCCTGAATATTTCCCAATAATAGCCTTATGCTGATGAATTTATTTTCCTCACTTGTAAAGAACAAGCCAGTTAAGAGTCATTTTGATAGATATCTATGCAAATTGAAACAACCTATGAATACAGCCTACCCTGTGGAGGTTGTAGGAGCCAATCATTTCATTTTTTAAGGCTATGCTTAACCATGAGTTGTTAAAAGCAGGATAGAAATCAAGTGTAGCATTATAGAATCTCTTGTGACATATTATTTTTGGTACTGAAGCTTAGCATGTGTGGCTTTATCCTTTTGACAGCTGTTTCTTGGAGCAAAATGTATGATCACAGCATAGACTGATTTGATGAGTGAGTACATGCCATCTGGTAGTATCAAAAAGGCTTTTTACACACTGCACCTTAAAAACTAGCCAATTTCTCTCTCTTTCGCTCTGTCCTGTCGCCGCACATGTACACTTGCAGGTATCAATTTATTTAAAATCTTCTATTGTGTATAGGTTCTCCCAAACATGCTACTTTTATATTTGCCATTTATTGAACTTGTTTGTAAAACCTGTTCATTAAATAAAATAGCAAAAAGCTATTTTAATAGCTGCACAACAACATTAAAATATAACTGGCAATAGGTATTTAACATATAGATGCATCCAGAGTTTTCAATATGATTTCACATTAAGTATAACAGGAAGAGATGAATAAAATACATAGTGTGTGAAATACCTACCATCTTCAGTAAAGGTGACTCAAGATCAGCCAAAAGAAATAAGAATACATGCCAGAACTCCTCCCACTTCCTCCTATCAAAATGTACACCCTGTTACGTACGGAGGTACATGGTGATATTTCCATGCTCACCGCTGATTGGGTGTTTCAGCGGCGGGAAAATTAAAGCGCTGTCAGTGGCCGGCTTGCATGCCAGCGCTCTATAAAGAGCCGGGCTTGGTTGCTGTCGAGCTGTTCGTATTCTGCCTGCTGCTGAATAAAGCAGCACTTTCAGCACTGAATAAAGTGCTGAAAGATACCACTCGTCTCTTCCTTGCCTCAATCTAACACTGGCGACGAAAGTGGGATCTCAGGAAGGATAAGGTAACTGACCAGCTCCACGTGGCAAGCCGTGGCCATTTTATCGAGTGGAACAACTCTCCATTGGCCGACCAGAGTGGCAAACCAACCCGCACCCACCCTGGCAACCTATAATCCACGATCGGAAGAATGGCACACCTACAAAGAACTGGAACCTCTCCAAAGTCTCTTTCAGTCTGGCCATTAACTGCTCCATGGATTGTTCTGATATTAGGACGTCATCAAAGTAGGGGATGACACCTGGAATTCACTCTAGCAGCCTCTCCATCATGCTTTGGAAAAGCCCAGGGGCTACACTCCTACAAATTGCAGTCTTTTGCATTTGAATGCCCACCCCCCAGTAGGTTACTATTGTTTGGGCTTAAAGAAACCCTGTTTTGTGTAATCCTGAAAGATAATGATCTGAGCCACTGGACTAGTAATTCTAGTGCAGACTCTGTTGGTCAAGGAATTCCATCTGATGGAATCCAGAGAAGAGTCTTTTCTGTTATCTCTCCCACCCTCTTAGACATTGTGCTCCTCGAGGTGAGGTCTACTCCCAACCTCTAGGCTTCTGAAAGAGCCTCAAAACCTGGCTCTTCCTACTGACCTGGTGAGTCATTGTGGATGTTCCATGTTGGATGTGGTTAAAGGGATCTCACCTCCATCCTGTAGTATTCTGGTTTTTATATATATTTAATCTCAGATCATTTAATATTCAGTGTTTTGCACCTTTGTTTTTATGATGTTTGCAAGCTGTCCAGAGTTGACAGTGAGATGGGCATGCATAAACAAACAAACAAACAAACAAATTTGTACCAGTAGATATCAGCTGGAGTCCAAGTTTCCCCAAGGCACAGAAAACTTACTTATTCATCCAGCATTTACATTTCTCACATCGGATGAGGAGAGGATCTTTTCCTTCTGTCCTGGCCACTTTTTACAGAGGAATGATTGAAAGCTTTTTAACAAATTGCATCACTATTTGGTTTGGTGGAAGCAGTGTCTCATTAGAAGGTCCATATAGAGAGTGAGAAGGACAGCGGAGAAGATTATAGAAAGCTTGCTTCCCGTTATTCAGGAATGCATAGTTATTCATAGTGCTTATAAGTGCTATGGGTTTAGAGCTTGAAGTGTTGTTAGAGATCCCACACACCCACTTCACAGTCTGTTTCTGTTACTCCCCTCTGGGAGGAGTTTTCAAAGTATTTCTAGCAGGAGTTTCAGATTCTGTAACAGCTTTGTTCTATATGCCATCCATCTGATAAACTCGCAAGATTTGTTTCTCTCATCATGTACATGTATACTTGCAAACTAGACTGTGATGTTTCTCTGTGTCAAATATATGTGTGGGGGGGGGATGTCTATGCATAATGGTTATTTTTTGAGAGCTGAATGCAGTGAACTTTCATTTTAATGTATGGTGATTAGTGTACATTTAAAGTGACAATAAAGTTTCTATTCTATTCATTGGTCTTTAACTAAATTAAGACATTGTGGATACACTTAGATATATTGATTCTCATCATGAATAGAGGAGAAAAGCAGATTAAAATAAAAAAATGATTGAGAGGCATTTCTAATGAAAGGCAGTATACAGCCTCACTCTATTTTCCTATATAGTACAGCAAAAATAATATTCCAGAGAATAATCTTGTGTCCAATTATGAAGAAAAAAACAAGAGCTGGCAATTAACTGTAGCTGGTGCTGCTAACATTTCTATTCCTGTGAACCAGAAAAGGGATAGGAACACAGGATGCCCTCCATGAAATCGTTGTCCTGAATCCTCCCTGTCTCTCCAAATGCCATGGATGTTATAAAATGTAAAAAGGCATAAGGATTTAAACTTTTAAGTATTGTAGAGTGAACTCGTTGCCTACATTTTTAGCTGGAATTATCCTCAGTGATCTCTAAATTGATAATAATAATAATAATCCTGCTTAAGGAATGCTGCCATGTTTGTTGTGGTAAATTCTAAAGTGCATTATGTAAACATAATCTAGGATGAAAAGGAGAGATATAAGGCAGAATATAAAGAGCAGCAAAGGCTAAAAGTTAGTACATGATTTAAAACAATGTATTTGATTCAGTCCTTGATAATCAGGCTTCTCCTTCAGTCAGAGGTGTCTGCAGAAAACGATAAAATAAAGTCACAAAGGTGCAATAAAAGTTCTGCCTATTTTTTATGAGTGTTTTGCATGCAGCACACATATTGGTGGCGCTCTAAGTGCACCACTGTAGTTGTCTCTTGATTTGTTTGACCCCAGCCTATGGACATCTCTGCTTTTCAGTCTTGCGTTTCACAGACTATTACTCAATATGGTAACAAATATTTAAATAGGAATGGAAATTTAATGGGTGGGATGTTTCTGACAAGCAGCCAAATAACTTTGTTTCTGTTTGAAGAGATAAAATTACAAGAGGAAAGAATAATCTGAATACATTTTGTGATGAGTTCTAAGCATTAAGTATGCAAATTAACTGCTTATGCATAAACCTCCGAAATTGCTAATGGGATGGCACTTTTTTTTAAAAAAGAAATACACCATTTAATAGATAGATGATGATAGATGATAGATCTATCATCTATCATCATCCATCTATTAAATGGTCTATTTCTTTTTTTTTAAAAGTTGTCCTCCCATTAGCAATTTATATATATGAAAATTTACTGGTTGTCCTTTGAATAAGAATGTAAGATGCAGACAGGAACAGCATACACTGAACAACACAACCAAGTAGTTGGTACTGTGTACAGGAACTTCTGCACAGTATATATATTAGACTGTCTGAAGCTGAGATGGAACAGTCCACAGAAGATCATGGAAAATAACAGGGCTAAAATCCTGTGAGATTTCCAGATCCATACAGACAGGCAAATACTGATCAATCAGCCAGACCGTAATGGGATAACTCGCCACAGCCAACTCGCTATGGCCAACTTTTCCACAGGCCAATTCAACAATTCAATTTAATTATTAAAAAATTATTTTAATTTTTGTCATGCACATTTCAGTTTGTCCTTCCTTTTGCCTACTTTCTTTAATGATTCTACTTCTTCAGTATTAGTGTAACTCTTGTTCCATGGCAGTTAGCTGTGGTGAGCTGTTCCGCAGTGAGTTGGCCATGGCAAGTTGTCCTAGACCCCAGCCAAACATCATAGTAACAGACAAGGACCAGAAAACAGTGGTAGTGATAGATGTAGCAGTTCCAAGTGACAGAAACATTAGTTAGGTGTATGAGAAGCTGAAGAAGTACCAGATACTGAAGGAGCAATCAGAGAGAACCATAGAACTCACAATAGTGGTAGGAACACCTGGGGCTGTGACTCCTAAGCTGAGGGAGAGTGGCTCCAATAGATCCCAGGAAGATCGTCAGTACGCTGTCCAGAAGTGTGCAGTGCTAGGAACATTTAAGATACTATACAGAACTCCCAGAATCTCCAGTATAGGATTGAGGAAGACACATACCACTCATAACAGTGAGATGGTATTTCTTTTTTAACAAATTACATATAGCACATGATAGGTGTGTATTGCATTTTCCCTTCTACTCTACAGTGTAGAAAGTCTTGAGTTCAGGTACAATTAAATTGATTAGATGAACTATTTTGATAAAAATGACAGCTTCAGTCCAGGGAAGGAGAGAATTATGGATATAATGTACTGGGGAAGGACCAGAATCATCTTTAATCCAAACATTTATACAACCATCTTCTCACAGTTCATTAGCTAATGAAATGTGGCAGGCACCATTGTATCTAAAGCACCAAGTATCTAAAACTTGGCTTGTTAGACACCTCCAAATTAATTTGTTCTTTGAAGTGACAAGGAAGAATATAGAGCAATTGTGAAGGGATCTAGTGTTTGGGACCAAAATAGAACTATCCTTGTAAAATGGATAAAAAAGGTGCAAGTTATTTTCCATTTTTAGGGATGGCAGTGGTTCTATAATGGATAATTCCTGTGAAAGAATTCTGCTCATGAAAACTCTGAATTGGCCGTGGTGTAAGATAGCCTGTTATTAAAACAAAGCAGCCTGCAATTACTGCAGGCTCGAATCCCACCAGGCCCAAGGTTGACTCAGCCTTTCATCCTTTATAAGGTAGGTAAAATGAGGACCCAGATTGTTGGGGGGGCAATAAGTTGACTTTGTAAATTATACAAATAGAATGAGACTATTGCCTTACACACTGTAAGCCGCCCTGAGTCTTCAGAGAAGGGCGGGATATAAATGTAAATAAATTTTAAAAAAAATTCAAATTACTATTATTTTCTGTGGCAATCATTCTGTGGTAAACATTCAAGGTAAAATTCTTCTAGTACTCATTTTTAAGAAAACTCTGTGATTAATAAAAGAAATGTCACCTTGATATAAACTAAATGACCTTCAGAGCTAAAAATATTATAGTAATTGCTTAAGAATTATAAATAATTATATAAGAAAGGCTAAGCTATTATTTCTAAATGTAATTTGAAACTCTTTCTATTTGACATACCAAGTTCTGTCCATAGTTATTAAATTATACCAGGCTCTATTGTAGACTAACTAGATTTCAGATAGGTGCACCAATGAGTTTCTTGCCACTTTTGCTAGCTCTGTGTGGAGAACTACAGTACAACTAAACGTTGTTTGGTATGAAAGCCCAATTACTGTACAAGTGAAAGTTTGACCCTGGAACTTGAACTAACCTGGTGGATGGTTAATAAATATTATTATATATCAAAAATAGCTCTGAATGTTAAATGTATAATCTAATCGGAGATTTTTTTCATACATACATACACAGTTGAAAAATGGAAGAGCGTTTATTCTTTCCTCCATTTCTATCAATAAGATCTATGTGTTTTCATAATTGGAAAGTCTGTGATCTTGATTTTAAAATTTCTTACATACAGCAGTTATATAGGAAATAATAATAATAATAATAATAATAATAATAATAATAATAATAATAATAATAATAATAATAATAATAATAATAATAATAATATTTTAATTTGTATATCGCCCTTCTCCCAAAGGACTCAGGGCAGTTAGCAGCCAAATAAAAACAACAGACAAAGTACATACAATATAAATAAAATAGAAACTAAAAAACATTCAAAATTTGGCCCAAAATTTAAAACATATTTAAAACCCTAAAAACAAATTAAAAATTAAAACCCATAGAAACATCTAAAAATCCTATGCCAGTCCTGTGCGGAAAAATAGATAGGTTTTAAGCTCGCGGCGAAAGGTCCGAAGGTCAGGAAGCTATCGGAGTCCAGGGGGAAGTTCGTTCCATAGGGTAGGAGCCCCCACAGAGAAGGCCCTTCCCCTGGGGGCCGCCAGCCGACATTGCTTGGCTGACGGCATCCTAAGGAGTCCCTCTCTGAAAAAAGAGGTATTTTGTTGAACCTATCCTAATTGGTAATTCAGCATTTATGGGTACAGTTTGGGCATTATTTATAAAACTATCTACTGCACAGTCCAATTTATCCAAAATGATATAATCAAAGGCTTTGCTTTTCTACTGTATTCGCTTGGCCTCTGTTCATTACTTCTCCCATTCTCATTTTACATGTACATTGAAGTAGTAGGATGAGTAGCATGAAAAACAGAAACATGCTGAGAAGATTATAAATTCCAATATACTGAAAATCCTTTCTGGCCACAAGAATGAAAAAAGAAAAGGAAAAAAAAAGTATTTCAGAGGACCTATTAGGATTTAATAAGAAAAATACCCACATTCCAGATTTTATTTTTGGAAGATGAAAATGTTATGGAAAGTTTTAAATCTGCCCTTCGGAGTAACTTTCTATCTTAATAAAGAATACTGAGTTTCAATTTATGTTACAATATTTTATGACTGAAGTCTGGTGGCCAAACTTTCACAGCTGTCTATTCAAATTAAACATTTGTATTTGTGGGTGGCTGGCGGGAGGGTGCTTTTGAGCCAGTCTTTACTTTTAGTGACTTCCTGGATTAGTGTCTCCAATTTCTTTTTCATAATTTCAGACATGGCTTGCCATTGCATCCTTCTTAGGACTGAGAGACAGTAACTGATACAGGGTCAACCAGCTGCCTTGGTACCTTAACGATAATGATATATAAACATATATATAATCATAAGTATGTAATAACTATATGAAATTGGATACAATCAAACGGAACATTAGGACAGGAACTGTAGACATGCTGGTGCTCTTATGCACGCCCCTTACAGACCTCTTAGGAATGGGATGAGGTCAATAGTAGATAGTCTTTGGTTAAAGCTTTGGGGATTTTGGGAAGAGACCACAGAGTCTGGTAGTGCATTCCAGGCATTAACAACTCTGTTTCTGAAGTCATATTTTCTGCAATCAAGATTGGAGCGGTTCACATTAAGCTTAAATCTATTGTGTGCTCGTGTATTGTTGTGATTGAAGCTGAAGTAGTCTTCAACAGGAAGGACGTTGTAACAGATGATTCTATGAGTTAAGCTCAGGTCATGTCGAAGGCGGCGGAGTTCTAAATTTTCTAAACCCAGGATTTCAAGTCTGGTGGCATAAGGTGTTCTGTCCTCCCTCGCCTCTGTCCGAATGATGGCTTAATTAGCCGTCACTATCAGCTCTGGCAGCAGAATAGCCAGCGTCTGCCAAGAGCCTCCGTTATCTTCCATGACTGGTGAGTCACTCAGTCACTCAGAAACAAACTTCAGCTCGTAATCAGTGGATTTGCCTGTTACAAAGAGACACAGCAGCTGTGGCTGCCTTTTATATCCTGTGGGGTGTGGCTCCATGACTCAGCACTTCCTAGGCCTGCCCCACCCTTGCTTCTGTTGTTCCCTCCTCTCCTGCCTACAAAACCAAGCCTGATTGCCGTCAGCTGGGTCTGCAGGCGTGGCCTGGGGGGGGAAGAGTCAGGGGATGGAGGCCTCGTTATCTCTTCCACCTGGCCTGTTTCTGGCTCATGGAGCTGAGCCAGGCAAGCTGGTGCTCCTGAGGTAAGTCCTGATGGCCCTTCCCCCTCACTGTCCAAGTCACTTACTGGCAGCAGGCCCGGCTCAGGGGGCCCAGACACAACATAAAGTATTTTGTTGTAATCAGAGGAGTGGAGAACTCTTCTTGTAAAGTATTTCTGGACACGCTCAATTGTATTAATGTCCGAAATGAGGTATGGGTTCCAGACAGGCAAGCTATATTCAAGAATTGGTCTAGCAAATGTTTTATATGCTCTGGTTAGCAGTATAGTGTTTCAGGGGAAGAAGATACGTAAGATTAGGTTTACAACTCTTAAAGCCTTTTTTGCAATGTGGTTGCAGTGGGCTTTGGCACTTAGATCATTTGATATGAAAACTCCAAGGTCTTTAATGGAGTGGGGGTCATCTATAAGGTATTGTCCATCAAGTTTGTATTTAGTGTTCAGATTCTTTTTTCCAATGTGTAAGACAGAGCATTTGTTGGTTGAGATTTGGAGTTGCCAAGTTTTTGACCATTCCGACACAAAGTCAAGGTCTTTTTGAAGGGTAGCTGTATTGTTGGTAGTGTTAAATAGTTTAACATCATCAGCGAGGAGAACACAATTGCTATAATATGGTCACAGATATCATTAATGTATAATATGAAGAATGTTGGTCCAAGAACACTGCCTTGGGGAACGCCGCTATTGATAGGAACAGGATTTGATAGAGCACTGCCTATTTTGACCACTTGTTGTCTGTTTGACAGGAACGCTGTTATCCAATTGTGGAGGGGTCCGGAGATGCCGTAGAATTTTAGTTTAAGGAGAAGTTTGTCATGTACCATAGTGTCAAAAACTTTACAGAAGTCAATGTAAATTGCATCTATTGCTTTGCCTTGATCAAGATTTGTAGTCCATATGTTTTTGCAGTGTAGAAATTGTAAATTATAGGATAATTTTTTTTTCTGAAACCAAATTGTTTATTAGAGAGTAGGTTGTTTGTTTCTAGGTGGAGGGTAATGGATTGGCTGATGATTGATTCTATTACTTTGCAGTTTGCGGTCGTACTATAGCGCCATTTAGTTTCAGTTACGTAACGTGAACTAAACTTATGCGTGGGCGATACAAATAGTATATTTTCAGAAAATTAAATTGTTACAGGGAATTTTATGAAAACCTAATGAAAATGTTTTTAAATAATGCTATGAAATTTTTTTTAAAAGTCAATTAAATTTTAAAAAAAGGAAAGTGCTTCAGTATCGGACAAAACCTCTACTGGCCATCATGAAAGCTGGAATGCCCACTAGTGGGCGGTAGGGACCAGGTTGACTACCACTGATCTAAAGGAAGGCTGAATTATATCATTATTTTGGCAATGCGGTGTGATCAGAGGAGATTAAGCACCTACCTACATAACATACTTGCCTTCTCAACAGCTCACTCTCTAAATGCCAGATTTCTATTGAATAATACCCAGACCACAATTGAGCCCAACATTTCTGTTACTAAGTTAGACATTTGTGAGTTTTGTCCCATTTCACAACCGTTATTGCCACAGTTATTAAGTGAATCAGTGCAGTTGTTAATTTAGTAACAACTCCAAATTCTTAAGAGAATTTGACTTCCCCATTGACTTTGCTTCTCAGAAAGTCACCAAAGGTGACCCAGGGACACTGCAATTGTCATAAAAACATGCCAGTTGCCAAATGTCTGAGTTTTGATCACATGACCATGGGGATGCTGCCATGGTCTTAAGTGCGAAAAACGGTCAGGACTCACTTTTTTTCAATGCTGTTGTAACTTTGAATAGTCAGTAAATGAACTTGTAAGTTGAGGGCAGAAGTGAAATGCTCCCAGTTCGGACCAGATCGCCCGATCCGGTAGCAATGGCAGTGGTTGGTTCGGAGAACCGGTAGCAAAAATCCATTCCTCCCCCCACCCCAGCTGAGCCGCACGATCATCAGGGGTTTTGTTTTTTATTTTTAAAAGCATTTTTTCTTCTAACGAAAAAATGCTTTTAAAAGTAAAAAAAAAAGCCTCTGATGATCGCACGGCTTAACTAGGATCATCAGAACCTTTAAAAGCATGTTTTCTACAAGCTCTTCGGCCGAAGAGGTTGTAGAAAAAATGTTTTTAAAAGGTTCTGGAGATCAGGCAACTCAACTGGGATCGTCAGAACACTTTAAAAGCTTTTTTCCCTCTGGCGATCCCAGCTGAGTTGCCTGATCATCACAGGCTTTTAAAAGCATTTTTTTACAACTCTTCGGCCAAAGAGGTTGTAGAAAAAATGCTTTTAAAAGTTTTTTTAAAAAGTTGGCCATGCCCACTCAGTCACATTACCCACCACCACCAAGTCACACCCACAGAACCAGTAGTAACAAATTTTACATTTCACCCTTGGTTGAGGGTTACATGTAATTAAGAGTTTTTTATTATAACATATATGCATGTGCAGGTGTATAATTCAAGAGAAGAAGGCAAAATTTAGAAATGCTGTGGGGGTTTTTTTGGTTCTCTCAGAGACAAAATAAATGTGAGAAGAGAATTTTAGGGATAGAAAACAAGTGCTGCTTTTACCTCTCTGTGTTTTAATGGGGCTTTCTCCCAGAAAAATATGAATGAGAGTGTACCTTAACTTTTTACAATGGAAGTGTGTGAGTGTTTCTTCCAAACAAATCCAATTAGTGTCAATAAACTTGTTCCCCAAGAAATGTATCACTAGAGATTGCACAATAAATACATCAATAAAAAAGGAAATATGCCCTTGACTCTTGTTGCCAGTTATCCCATTTATCTTATTTTCTTGGCAGGTTTACAAAAACGCTTTTCAGGATATGCTTTTCACTTCACAGTCTAGCCTACAGCCCTGGAATTCCCAAGCAGTCATCCATCCAAATACTAACCAGGGCCCACACTGCTTAGTTTCTGAGATCACCCGCTGAGGCAATACATCAATAAAATTAAAAGGGATTGTTGTACTAAGAAGGTGTTGAGGTTGACAGCATTAGTTTGCAATTTGTAATTATGTTTCTTTCAGAAAATTCAGCAGAGCAAACATTGTCCATTTTAACACTAAACTAGGGTGTAAGTCAGATAGTTTGTACAGGTAGTCCTCAATTTATAACCAGTCAATTAATGGCCATTCAAAATTATGACAGACTTACAAAAAAAACTTACTTATCATTCAACCTTGACATTACAGAAGCTATACCACTCCCGGGTGATTATATTTTGGATGCTTAACAATTGTCTTGCATTTCTGATGATTGCAATGTTCTGTGGTCACATGATCATTTTGTGACTCATTTCGGTAGTTTCTGTTGTCATGATTGAAAATGAGTAAACACAGTTGATTGATAATAAATGGCTTCAGCCAAATACTAACCATGAGTGACAGAAAGGTTTTCGTGTTGTCATTCATATTCTCTGAGAAATGGCCAGGAAATCATAAATTCTGCCAGGGTATGTAAACTTATGAACACAACTGTATGCCAAAGGCGAATGGAGTACTGTTATTTTCCCACCAAAGTGGTACCTATTTATCTACTCGCATTTGCATGCTTTTGAACTATTAGGTGGACAAGGCTACAAATGTAGCTGGTATTAAATAATAATAAACATTAATCATGACTGGCAGTTTTATTATTATTTGCATTTATATCCCGCCCTTCTCCGAAGACTCAGGGCGGCTTATACTATGTTAGCAATAGTCTTCATCCATTTGTATATTATATACAAAGTCAACTTATTGCTCCCAACAATCTGGGTCCTCATTTTACCTACTTTATAAAGGATGGAAGGCTGAGTCAACCTTGGGCCTGGTGGGACTTGAACCTGCAGTAATTGCAAGCAGCTGTGTTAATAACAGACTGTCTTAGCAGCCTGAGCCACCAGAGGCACCATTAATGATTGCTTCTGTCATGAAATCTAATTTTAACTTTCCAACAGATGTTTTACTTTGATGCCTACTATGACCTCCACCCCACCAATAAAACTGGAGAAGCTATTTGGCATTGTGAAATGGATCCAGAATTAGTCATATCTGGAGTTAGAGTCACTAACATTACTTTCACCATTTGATATTTCTACAAAACATGGTGCTAAGTATTCTCCTGGATCCAAGAAAGTCAATCACATTAACACCTAACCCAGCCACACCCTTAGTATGGTTTAAAAGTCAATCACACTGTGCTATCATCACTAGTATAAAGTTCTAAACATCGCCACATATGGAGATCACAGCTCAAATGTTACAGGTGGTAATATTTTAAATATAAGGATTATTGAGGTTGATGGATTAAGGAAGTCATGCCACATCCATTCATGCGCACATGGACATACACGCATATATTCAACTGATACTTTCATATACCTTTCTCATATCCTCTTCAATTCTAATAATAATGAACAATGAATGGGGAAAAATGGAAGTAGTGAATTTGCCACCTTCCTTTTGGATCAGATGCCTAGTAAGGTCCAAATCTTTCACAGTCTTTTCGATGGGAGAAGTTATTGAGACTCCATGAAATGTCCTAAGTAGGCCTACTGAAGTACATCATATATTTCATTACCAAGGATGATAAGAGCCAGATCAAAACATAATAATCAGGGAGACAATGCTGTATTAATAACGTTTTAACTGCAGCAACCCAAAATTTGGCCACAGTATCAATTACGTTAATATTAGAATTAGAAAATAGAAACTTTCTATATCTATTACTCAACTTATGACTATTCATTCAGCAACTGTTTAAAATTATAATGGCACTGAATAATGGGGATTTATCATTTGTCTGTGAAGATGCAGCCATTGCAACAATCCTACAGTCAATCTAGGCCCAGGTCAATATTATGATGTTGCAATGATCACATGATTGCATTTGGGACCTTCTCTGCTATGCCTATGTGCATGGCATGTATGGATCCCTAACATTTCCAATGGTACTGGATGAATATCTGTCATTTTAAAGTATTTTTTAGTGAGATTGTTCTCCTTTTCTCTCCTAGGCTGACTACACATTACAATAGTACGAGCACCCATATTTTCATGCCCAATTTACTGTTTATTCTGTAAAACTGCATCTACTTTAAATTGCTTTTACCATTTATCTGTTGGGCTGGAAAGACAAGTTGGTCTTGCTATCATTATGTAAATATAATTATAAAAATAATAACTGATGCTATTAAATGTTCATTGCTTAATTATAGGCTTACTTAAAATACTCAGTTTGAAAAATTTGTAAAGTCTTTCCTGCAACTGGTATACAGGCACACCCAGAATTGAAATCTTGGTATAAATCTGGCAGTTATTACTGTTGAATGTGCCCTTCAGCCAAAAAACTTTTATTATGAATAACTTTTTGAAATGTTGGCAATGCTACTGTTAATATCCATGATATACAGATGTGTCAGGATCTAAGAATATAAACCAGACAATGTTAAGCAAGCCAGAATTGTATGCACTTCTATCAGAAATAATTACAACTGCATAAAAATACATTCTGAATTGCATGAACAATGTTGACACAATGCTCTGGACTTCAGGTCTGTGCAGGTTAACTTAGGAGATAAATCCATTTAATTCAGTAGGGTTAGCAATGCAATTTTCATTTGGACTTCCCTGCTGGGGATTTCTATGAAAAGTAAATAGTAAGTTTGTAGACTTGGTTCTGTCAGGATTGTACATAATAGGGCCATGATGACAAATCTATAGCACATGTGCCACAGGTGGGCATGCCGGGTGTCGCCCCAGCCCAGCTCCACCATGCATGCACGGGTGCCTCCCGCTGGCCAGCTGGTCTTTGGGTCTCTGCTGCACTAATGCGTGGAAAGCAGAGTTCATGCGGGGGATGCACGCACATGCGCGGGGGGTGGGGCGCATGTGCTGGAGTGCAGGTTGGTGCAGGAGGCTTTCCAGGCCCAAAACAGGGCACAGGGGCCCCATGTCCCATTGGTCCCTCCTGCACCTGGAACCCAAAACGGGGACAGGGCACGGGGGGGAGGCGCATGCATGGGGCCCCCAGGGAACATGCGCAGGGGGCACTCACATTGCATTGGGGGGGGTTCGGCCATGCACACGCACTTTGGGCACTCGGCACCAAAAAAGTTACCATCACTAAAATTGGGAAAGATAAAATTAGTAAATTCTCCTTTTCCATCTAACAAATTTCTAAGACTGCCTGGAAAAGATGGCTGCTACTAAATGACGAAAAATGTCTGCTAATTACTTTCTCACAGTTAACAGAACAGTCTCCAGCTTTGGTGGATAATAGGAATTTTTGGAGTGTTAAAAACTCATTGTAGTTTACATAATGGCTGCCAGACTGTTATAAAACAAAAGAAGAAAAAAGTCAGGGCAGGATATGTAGTTTTAAGGGCACAAAGAGTCTGGCTTTTGACCATGCTGATACTTATCAAGGTGAGGACCAAGAACTAATATAATGCCTAGCTTGGCCTAAAATTAATCTCGATCTACCAGTCCGCTCCCCTCCCCCAATTATTTGGTTCTGGCTCCATAATGTAGTTCCGAATCATGTTGTGATGGCCCAGAATTGCTAGTATGAGATGGGAGGCCATACTAATTAATTAAATAATAATTAATGATGATAGTATTAGCTTTTGACACAATTCTTCGTGGCACTGGTAATATTCATACCAATGCTTGCTTCTTTCTTTCTTTCTTTCTTTCTTTCTTTCTTTCTTTCTTTCTTTCCTTTTATTTTCTTTCGATTTATTTATTTATTGTTGTAAAACAGAATGAGATTGGCATACATTCTCTTCCTTTTATTTCCTTCTACAAATCTATTTATTATTTATTTCTGCAAATCACAAGATACTTTCCAGAAGTGAGATTACTGGGCAACATAGAACCCTGTGGTGACCATCCTTTTATTCTGAATTCGAAGCAATTGTGAAAAGTAATAAAGAAATATTATTTCACTGGAGCCCAATTATGGGTGTGGCTGTGGCACCATAGACATATATAATGAAAAGTATTCCCTTAATTATAGTTGGCCTCCACTGGAATTCAAAACCTGGCAAGGAAAGTTAAGCAAAATGCTTTTGACATAGTCTAGTGGAGAGCTGTTAGTATGATTAACTAGGCTTTCCATCTTACCACAAAAACAGGATTTTTCAGGATTCAACTTAGTTTACCATTCACAAAATGCAATTACAAACAAGTAATTATTAACTTACAGAAAGGGAGTCTAATTGAGGAACAGCTCTAGGATTTCTGAGACATCTCTGTTTCTCTCTTAACATATATCGTTTTGATCCCTCCACAATTATCCCTAGAGCTTTCTGATAGTATTTCCCATCCATTAGATACTATTTTCTGCTAGAGAGCAGAATCTCTATGACTCTGTGTGAGATTCTGAGCAGAATTCCCATTTTTCTTTTGGGGTCCTTATATCCATTGTTCAGAAACACAGAATTGATCTGCAGCATTGGTGAAATCTGCATGCCTTTACTCAAGGCTTTTCACAATGCCTTCCTTAAGGCAATGCCTCCACATGATAGTGTCAAGTTTGGTGGCATTTTACCACCGATGCAAATACAGCATTACTACAACGTTCTGTGTTTTTTGTTCTTCTTCTTGGGCACTGCAATCAGAAAACTAATAACTCTGCTGATCTAGTTCATTATCTTTTGCTTTGACACAATGAAGACAGGAGAAAAAAATATGAAAAATGCACACTGCTGTTCTCATTACAGTATTGCCTTTTATCAGTATTTCTCCCATTGTTTAAAACATTTTTGTATCACACTGGACTTTGGCTAGGACTGTAAACCTATGTTAGATGAGAAATAATTTTATGTTAATATGCTCATTTGCTCTTTTCTAACCTAATGAATGCAGTATATATTATGACTGTACTTCTGTGCAATCTGGAATTCATTATATTCATCACACTTACTTACTAGGAAATACATGGGGGAAAATATCACTACGTGTAAATTGGAACTTTGGTTGAAACTATATACAAAATGTAGTTGCCAATGTCTTTCTCCTTCTGTTTTTTATTATAAAATAGCTCCAATGTTTCTTTTTGGAGAATCAGTTGGAAACATAGATGGTTTTCCTTTGTGGCTGTTTTTATTTTGGGTTAAATAAATTACCAACTGTTTTTCCCTATGTCCTGTGAAAAAAACGTAACAGCTCTTCAGCTACCTCCTTCCTTTTGGAAAAGTGTTAAATGAAAAAACAGGACATATGCACACCAAAAAAAAAAAAGATAGACAGATGACAGATAGATCTGGATTTCCCCTTTGTCTGGTCATCTGCTTAAAAAATCAGTTTCTTCGGCTCCTTTAGATTTCATTTTTAAAAAAATCAAGAAAGAAAAAATGGACGACAAATAAAATAGAGAAGTTGCTTTGCAGAGTGAGATGGGGGCATATAAATTGAATTTGTGAATAAAAAGACAAATAAAATACATATAGAATTTTCTATTAACCCAGGCCTTTCCCAGCATGCTCAGAAAACAATATTAGTTTTGGAAGTAATGGTGATGACTTAGAAATAACTTGTTATCTGTTTTATTTAGAGTGCTAGAAAAAATGTGGTTGATGATCCCTGAGTTTTAAGCTTTCAAGAAAACTGGGAGTGGCTTTACTTTTTTCTAGTTTATTTTGAAAGGCAAGCCCATGCTGAGTCAAAATTGGGGTGATTTACCTATTTTTTTTTTAATAGGAATCTATGTTTGTTTACTGGGCTATTAATTCTACTAATGATAAACAACTTGAGTCTTTTTTCTCATGATAGAAAACCACACACTTTAACCCCAAACTTCCAAAACAGAGTTAAAACATAAAGGTATCTCACAGAAGAAGATGTAATGGCTGTTTGTTGAATTCTGGGACCTGAAGTCCACAAGTCTTCAAGCTGCCAAGATCGGACGCCCCTGATATAGACCAGCAAACTTCAGCAATAACACGTAGACTTATATACCACTTTACAGCAGTGGTGAAATCCAAAAATTTTCCCTACCAGTTCTCTGGGCGTGACTTGGTAGGCGTGGCTTGGTGGTCATATGACCGGGTAGGCGTGGCCAACTTGACATCACTCAAATCATGATGCTGAGGAAAAAAACCGTGAGGTTTTGCACCAAGTGGCTGGCCCTGCAGTGGCGGTTTGAATGGCCCAACTAAAGTTGTGCTCGCTGGTGAACATTGGTGTGGGGGCCTCGGCTGCAGCGCTGCTCCAACCAGCCAGCCCAGGCCCAAGCTGGGCTAGCTGTTCCGTCCCCACCCACAGCTGGGCTATGCTGCATGTGGGGCATTGACTGGCTGTCAGCCGCGTAGCTCTTTGCCGGTGGGCAGCCGGAGAAGAAGCACATGGCCTCAGCTCTGCTCCCGGGGAAGCAAGGGGGAGTGGCATGACAGCAGCTTCCATGCTTAGCCCTGACAAGCAGAGCATCCATGGTGCCTGCACCAGTGTCCTGAGAGAAGCAGAGAAGATCACTGCTTGTGAGTGTATGCCACGCTGTGTATGCCACGCTGTGGGGAAAATGAGAGGCCCTGTTGTCCCGCAGAGCCTGCTGCTGCTTGAATTGGGGAGGGGCGAGGAGAACGGCAAGACTCAGGGAGTAGGTCAGGTGGAACTGGCTGACTCAGGGCTGCTCAGAAACTGCCCTGCCGCTGCCAGAGGTTTGGGTGCCTCACCTTCAGATCGCTCCTTCCCTCCCTCCCTCCCTCCCTCCCTCCCTCCCTCTCTCTCTCTCTCTCTCACACACACACACACACACACACACACAGATTGGAGAGCTCTCTTCTCTCTCTGTCTCTCCAATCGCCCCATGCACAGCCCATTTGATAGTGATATCCAAATGATAGAGAATATATGTGTCAACGGTCCAGAAAACCCCTCCTGCAGAAAAGACTCCAAAGCAAACATCTTTTAAAGTTGTTTTACTATCTATTTTATTTATTTTATTTATTTATTTTATTCAATTTTTATACCGCCCTTCTCCCGAAGGACTCAGGGCGGTGTACAGCCAAGTAAAAAATCACAGTATAAATATTAAAAGAAATTAAAAACATATTATAAGGTGGCCAAATTTAAAACAAATTAAAATATTAAAATATAAATAACCCCAATAAAATTTTATAAAATTTTAGGCCAGTCCCGCTTGAAAAAATAAGTGCGTTTTCAGCTCACGGCGAAAGGTCCGAAGATCAGGCACTTGACGTAAACCAGGGGGAAGCTCGTTCCAGAGCGTGGGAGCTTCCACAGAGAAGGCCCTGCCCCTGGGGGCTGCCAGCCGACATTGTTTGGCAGACGGCACCCTGAGAAGGCCCTCTCTGTGAGAGCGTACGGGTCGGTGGGAGGCAAACGGTAACAGCAGGCGGTCCCGTAAGTACCCGGGTCCTAAGCCATGGAGCGCTTTAAAGGTGGTAACCAAAATCTTAAAGCGCACCCGGAAGACCACAGGAAGCCAGTGCAGACTATGCAGGAGTGGTGTTACATGGGAGCAACGAGTTGCTCCCACTATTACCCGCGCAGCTGCATTCTGGACTAACTGCAGCCTCTGGGTGCACTTCAAGGGCAGCCCCATGTAGAGAGCATTGCAATAATCCAGGCGGGAAGTTACGAGGGCATGAGTGACCGTGCATAAGGCATCCCGGTCAAGGAAGGGGCGCAACTGGTGCACCAAACGTACTTGGTGGAAGGCCCTCTTGGAGACGGCCGCCAAATGATCGTCAAACGACAGCCGCCCATCCAAGAGGACACCTGTCCGGCTGCGGTGAGAGCGGACAAGACACAACAACACCCAAGTTGCGCACCCTCTCCGTTGGGGCCAATAACTCGCCCCCCCACAGCCAGCTGTGGCTGCAGCTGACTGAACCGGGGTGCCGGCATCCACAGCCACTCCGTCTTGGAGGGATTGAGCTTGAGTCTGTTTCTCCCCATCCAGACCCGTACGGCTTCCAGACACCGGGACAGCACTTCGACAGCTTCGTTGGGGTGGTTTTACTATCATAGGTAAACTGGCACATTTGGGGAAACTCCGAATCTGGGGATCCGGGTTTTTTCCTCAGTAAGACAAACTCGAAAACCACCACCCCTTTGACCCCTCTGCTGATCACATGCTCCAGTCACCAATCATCCCATCTCAAGACATCACTCCAGCCACTCCTTCTCCAGATGTAGACTTGGCCCGACCTTGAACGGCAGGAAGAATGTTATTATGTCTAATGGCCCCGTCTACCAAATCCCCCCTCCTACTTTCCCACACATGGGGAAGTGGCAGCACGGAAGCCTCCGGCCTAATATGGCTTCCAAAGCTGACAATATGCAAACTTGCCCTTCTGATCTAAAATTAAAGATTAAAATGCAATTCCTGCTGGCTATAAAAGAATTAACATTATCATATGTTATATATCATAACATTAACATATACAGCTTCACTGAAGATTAACCCTCTAATCACTGTATAGGTTCTCTAAATAACCAATAGCACTAGTTTAAGAATGATAAAAGAACCACTATAAATGGCTGTGGTTTCTTGTTTTCACTTTGTTCCACTACATTATCTAATGCCATAATAAGTCTGCATTGAGCAAGAGTAAAAGCAAACAGTCATGAGCTTTGATTGCCTTTAATCTCCCTAATCATCAGCCTCAAAGACAGCACTGAAGCCTTATTTAAAGGCAGTGAAAGGTGTCGACATTGCTAATTAAAACAAATGACTTAAAATATATACTGTACAGAATATTCATCAGTTATGCAATGCTTGATGACTTTCACCCAACAATTTAAAATTAAGAATGTATTTCTACTGCATCAGAACTATATATTTTTTTAATTTACAATGCTACCTACTCCTGTTCCTGGCTCTAAGCTGCCTGTAGAATTATTCCTTTTGCATTAAAAAAATTATTATTATTATGGGCTAACTTTGGTGGACTTGAAGATTCAGCAAACTTTTTGTTAGTTTTGCTAAGCTAAACGTGACTGCTCTGAAAATTCAGTTTGCTATTTTTCAACTGGTACTAATAGCCATTAAACATAACGAGCCAATTGGTATCCGGTTATTTCCATGACACTTTCATAAGTGAGAAAGTATAGTAGGCAAGTCAAGACTGACAGGTGACAATTCCAGACTACAAAATTCCCACTGAAATGCGTTCTAAATATTGTCTTAAATAATAGTTTCAGAATCTTCCTGCATAATCATTTTTAAAAAATGCTAATACCCTTTCGGATTCTTTGCCTTGCCACTGACATCTGACCCAAAAGTCCTTTTTCAAGAGCCAACTGGACTTTCTGATTTTTCTTTGAAAACATTTCACTTTTCGTCCAAGAAGTTTCTTCAGCTCTGACATCCGAGCACATATGGATCATAACTACAAGGCCTCATTGTTGAATTGTTCGTGTATAAATTAATTACCCATTTTGATACCTTTGATTAATTTGATTTGATGATAATTGGCAATAAAAATATAAAGCAGGGTGATAAAAACATTACAGCAACAACTAACCAATAGTTCTAACCAGAACTATTTCCGAAGTTCCTATTAACCTCTCTTACTATCCAAGAGAGCTTGGATAGTATCATTCTGAAGTAGGAATTAGCAACTTTGTGGCTTTGGGGTCAGACTGCTTTCTTTGATCCTCATTGCCTCCAATGAATTCGGGTCTTCATTGTGGAAATGTGTAGTATCCCCCCCCCCCATTCTGAGGCAGCAAACATAAAAGAAGTGTCATGTCAGTACTAAGGAAAAAGGAAACCTTTCAGTCCTCTGCTATTCTACATCATTGCCCTGCACAGTGTACATCTCATTTTTTTCTTCCGTTAAACCATAACAAATTTGCATGTTTTTAAATTCCATTAAATCTTAACAAATTTATGTTTGAAACATTGGTGGGATTAAAAAAAATTACTACCGGTTCTGTGGGCATGGTTTGGTGGCCATGGCAGGGGAAGGATACTGTAAAATCTCCATTCCCTCCCTATTCCAGGGGAAGGATACTGCAAAATTCCCATTTCCTCCTAATCAGCTGACACTTGGGAGGCAGAGAATAGATGGGGGTGGGGCCAGTCAGAGGTGGTATTTACCGGTTGTCCGAACTACTCAAAATTTCTGCTACCGGTTCTCCAGAACTGGTCAGAACCTGCTGAATACCATCTCTGGTTTGAAACTAGGGCACTGTTTTAAGAGATGTGGTCTTCAACTCCCAGAATTTCTCAGATAGGAATTGAAGTCCATGCATCCTAAAGTTGTTAAGGTTGACAATCTACAGTAGAATATAATGCCTCCCAAAGATACAAAAAATGATCACCATGAACTGAGAGAAAAAAGTATTTTATTTTTCTGAAATATCATACACTGATATTTTGAATACAGTGAGAGTACAAACTTGTTGCACTTCCCCCCGCCCTCTTAAAAATACCAGATCTACATCATTTAATTTATATACTTGTGTCCTTCTTGTGCCTCTTCCTGGACAAACGCACACTAGTTTATTTTTAGTGAACTTTTTCAAAGAGTTTTAATTTAAAGCCCAGCTAATCTTAGCTGGTCCATGAACAAGGCTGATCTCTTGATAAATCTTAGCACAGATTTGTGGTGAGCTCTAAGATACTTGATGTCTCACAGGAAATTTGTGAAAGAGAAATTATATCCAAAATATACAAAAAGGAGCAGCCAAAATAAATGTAGCATATTCTTTGCGATTCTCAAACATGCAGGAGATTGCTGTGTTTTAGGTGAAACTCTCTAAACTGGGAGAGATGGCAATGGTGAGGGGGATGAGGACCAAGGGACAGGCAACAACTTTATTGTGGTGATAAACAGGCAGAGACATGGTAGGAGAAACTTGTCAGACAGGGCAGTCTTGATGCCTCATACAATTTTGTGTTTGACTTCTCTGGGCTCTACCCCAAAGTAGTTATTGTACCTCAGTGGCCCTGGTCTCCAATTTTGCTACCAAATGCAGGGGTGAAATCCAGCAGGTTCTGGAGAAACGGTAGCAGAAATTTAGAGTAGTTCGGAGAACCAGCAAATACGACCTCTGGCTGGCCCCATAGTGAGGTGGAAATGGAGTTTTTGCAATATTCTTTCCCCAGGAGTGGGGAAGGAATGGGGATTTTGCAGCATCCTTCCCGTGGAATAGGGTGGGAATGGAGATTTTGCCACACCCACCAAGCCATGCCCACAGAACCGGTAGTAAATAAATTTGGATTTCACAACCAAACTGACCAAACGCTAGTTGGGCCTGAAATAAAGCCTCTCTCATCCTGGACCTAATAATGAATGAGCGAGTTGAGCTGGTGAATCACCAAGATAGGAAGTGAGAATATCTAGGACCTTGCCTTTAATTTTGCAGTTATTTTGTCTTTTTTCTGTTCCTGAAATTTTTTCTGAGACTTGCAATCACTAATGCATTTGCAGAAGAGAAGGAAAAATTGATCCTCCTAAGGCTGTCTTCTTTTCCATTACCTGATGGTCTCTATGGATCCATGTTATGCAAGATAGAATAGAATAGAATAGAATAGAATAGAATAGAATAGAATAGAATAGAATAGAATTTTATTGGCCAAGTGTGATTGGACACACAAGGAATTTGTCTTGGTGCATACAAGAAACAGGATACTAGATTGAAAACATTCTTTAATCGCAAGACTGAAGGAGAATTTTCCTAAAGTCTAGAAGAAAAAGCAAAAACACAACTGGAACATGCAATCAAACCTCAGAAATAGAATCTTTCCTTGATATTTTTCAGATATGATAAAGAATAGACCTATTTTATTCACATTTCCATATGGAAAGTTCCACCGGGTGCCATCATTCTGGAAAGATTGTATCATGCTTGCCCCAACTAAATTGGAGCAAGAACCTGGTAAAAGCTTATTTGATAGTTCAGAGTAAGATTAAAGCAGGGGTGCTATTCAGCAGGTTCCGGAAAACTGGTAGCGTAAATTTTGAGTAGTTCGAAGAACCGGCAAATACCACCTCTGGCTGGCCCTAGAGTGGGGTAGGAATGGAGATTTTGCAATATCCATCCCCCAGGAGTGGGGAGAGAATGGGGATTTTGCGGTATCCTTCCCCTGCCATGCCCACCAAGCCACACCACACACACCAAGCCATGCCCACAGAACCAATAGTAAAAAAAATTGAATTCCACCACTGGATTAAAGACTTTACTTTTATGGAGAAATTGAAACAAAATAACATCATACCTATTTGTTACAGGTGATTTGCTTATTGAAAGTCAGTATATTAACGTGTGAATTTTTCTTGTATAAAAATTCTTTATACAGTATAAAAATCTTGTATAAAAATCTTTATACAGATGACATGTGCCATCTGTATAAAGATGGCACATGTCTCATAATCAAAAAGAAACAAAGGAATATATCACATCATTATTTCTCATTTCAATTATATCCTGTCTTTCTTCCAGGAGCTCAAGTGGTATACAGATAGACCTTGACTTATGACCAGTTGCTTAGCAACCATTTGAAGTTGTGATGGATTCCAAAACAAGTAGTTGTGACACAGATTTATAATTCTGACAGTGACACCACCACCCCAGTCACATGATCATATTTTGGGTGCTGGGCAACCAGTCTGCATTTACACTGTTTGCAGCTTCCTGCAGTCAGATGAATGCAATTTATGATTATGATTATGATTATTTTATTTGCATTTATATCCCGCCCTTCTCCGAGGACTCAGGGCGGCTTACACTATGTCAAGCAATAGTCTTCATCCATTTGTATATTATATACAAAGTCAATTTATTGCCCCCAACAATCTGGGTCCTCATTTTACCTACCTTATAAAGGATGGAAGGCTGAGTCAACCTTGGGCCTGGTGGGGCTTGAATCTGCAGTAATTGCAAGCAGCTGCTGTTAATAACAGACTGTCTTACCAGTCTGAGCCACAGAGGTCCTTTTTTTGCCAGAAACTAGTTTTTACTTCTAGTTTATGACAAAAAAGCTCACTGCAGATAATGGGTTTGCTTAACAACTGCAGATTCGCTTAATGACCATCACAAAAAAGTAATAAAATCAAGATGAACCGTTGATGCAAGGCTTATGACAGTAATTCCAGGCTCAATTATGACTGTAATCTAGGACTAACTCTATACTGTTCACTCTCCCCATAATTTCCTACTGCATTATATTAGTTATTCTAGTTCAGGGCTGTCAAACTCAAGACGACGCATCATCATCACATGACATATCACAACTTTTTCTCTTAGCTAAAATGGGGTGGGCGTGGTCAGCGCATGATGCATCTGGCCCACAAGCCATGAGTTTGACACCCGTGTTCTAGTTCTTTAGAGGCTTCTTAATGTGACAGAAAGAATAACAAGTCATAAGAACTCTTCTAGTTATTTCTTTTAAAAACCTCGTGGGCCTAAGTGTATCATTCAATATAGAAAAAACGTGGTCTTTAACATCCTACTGTAACATCAAAGAGAACAAGAAACTAATTTAGCAGGCCTGTAAAGACATAAAGAAGAAGAAATGGGGCATCACAAATAAAGAGAATACCTGTGAAGCCATCTTAGTGTGGCTCAAAAATTTAAAATTGCAAGCCATTATTCAAACCTTCTCAGAGAAAATGGTGTAAGACCCATTACTTGAATTATTCAGTTGTCAATAAAATGAAGGCTACTGCAAATATATAATAATAATAATATGATAAAACAATCATCCTTCTACCTCTGCATCAGAAGTGGGTTTCAGCAGGTTCTGACCAGTTCTGGAGAACCGGTAGTGGAAATTTTGAGTTGTTCGGAGAACCGGTAGTAAAAATTCTGACTGGCCCTGCCTACATCTATTATCTGCCTCACAAGTCCCAGCTGATTGGGAGGAAATGGGGATTTTGCAGTAACCTTCCTCTGGATTAGGGAAGGAATGGACATTTTACAGTATCCTTCCTCTCCCATGCCCACCAACCCACGCCCACCAAGCCATGCCACGCCCACCAAGCTGCACCCACAAAACCGGTAGTAAAAATTTTTGAAACCCACCACTGCTCTGTATGTGTGAGATGCAAGAGGTCATGTGGTGTAATGCTTAAAATGTTGAACTAGAATTAGAAATTCTCAATCCAAGTCCATATTCAATCTTGGATGTGCACTGGGTAATTTTTGGAGGAAAAGTATAATATACATCTAACAAATAAATAAAAATACAAAGCAGGAAAGGTCGTTCAGGAAAAAAAGATCTTGTTTTAGATCCTCCTTCTACAATCCTTCAGTTCCTTGGGTGTGTCATATTAGGACATAGTGCAGGAAATAAAGAATAGCTAACCAGTACTTGCTAATATTGAATGCAACATCCAAAGATCCAGAAAAAGTAAGTGTGTTATAATTTGAAAACTGCCAAATTTATATACTTCAACCATGAAAGCCAAAGTCTGACCAGCTTTTGTCCCCCTCCCAAATTAGATTCAACAAAATGGTTCCTGTATGAAATCTGCTTCATACAGGTGCTCTTTAATATTACTGCAAATACTGGATATTCTATAAGTTAAGAGGAAAACTTAAGAGGAAAAGAGAGACAGGTTTGTCTCTCTTTTAAAACAAATGGTCATATGACATAGAAGTTTATATTAGTGCCATTCAAAGACAAATAGGGGACATCTAAGCATCACATTTTGTCCAGGTAGAGAAAAATCTATAGCTTCCTATGCCCATTCCAGGAGCCATAAAATAACTGCACCTCCCCAAGAAACTATATGCTCTAGCTCACGGGTGTCAAACTCACCGCATCACGTTGCCATCACGTGACATTTCACTTTGTTTTTCCCACTCGCAGAGCGGGGGTGGGCATGGCCAGTACATGATGCAGCCAGCCCAAGGGCCCCCAGTTTGAAACCCCTGCTCTAGATCTACAGATTGGTTTATGGAATACCGTAGTATTCTTATATTCCTTGGTTCACTTTTAAGATCTGATGGTTAACTTCATGGGCCATCCCAGAAAGAAAAAAAATCATCTACAACAAAATTGAATAAATAATGCAAACTTATCATAATATATATATTTAAAATAGATACCGGGAGAAGTTTCACAAGATACTTATGAATTTAGGGGATTGTTTGTAACTGTTCTTCTAATTTTCAACTTAAAAGAAGCATCTCTGAAAATAAATTTGGGCACTCAGCATGATAGAGAAAAAAGTCTTAATATGTACTGCCATCTGTTGGGAAACACATGAAACTTCTTAAGTGTAAAACAGATATTCTTTCGTTTGTAAAAGAATATTTCACAACTTTAGCCCTCATTCCCAAATAGCAACCAAAAGAAAACATACATTTTCATTTACTGAAAGAATACTACTTCTCTTGCTAATCCAAAAACCTAGTTTATCACATGAATAAACGTGAATATGCTTTTTTCTTAACTCTATAAATTAATTAAGTAAAGAGTATTACATTTAAATGTCCCTTTAACATATGGACATTTATATGCAACGTTATGCAAATTAACCTCAGCATAGATTAAAGCTTCTTTATAAGATTATAATTAAATATATATTTCTCTCTGGGAATGAGAAAGAATGGGAATTTATCTTCCTAATCCATTTCTTCTCCGCTGAGACATTAAGACAGTAGACATTAAAAGTACAATGTTATGGTACTAAGGCAATATGCTGGCCAAAATCCATGGCTGTATTGGTTAAATAAAACATATTTAAATTAGAAAGACAAAATAAAAACAAATAGACTAGCTGCTATTGAATGGAATTGTTGAGGGATTATCATATACAACAAAACATGTATTTTAATATTGGTGGTAGAATAGAGTAGAGTAGAGTAGAGTAGAGTAGAGTAGAGTAGAGTAGAGTAGAGTAGAGTAGAGTAGAGTAGAGTAGAGTAGAGTAGAACTTTTTGCAATGTTTGCAATATCAGTCCCAATCTAGTTTGTGCAATGTTAACATATACTCCTGACAAACCACCAATTGTCAAATCAGTGTCAAGGGACTCACAAGGAATGAATCTGCAATTATTGGGGTTTTAATCTTTTGATTGAAACAGTTTTAAATAGTACCAAAAACAACTGAATGTTGTTGCTTTCTCCCACCCACCCACCCATGTTATGGCCACAAAGGCTTTGAGTTGAAACTGTTGCACATCATGCATGTTCATCGGTTTCAAAGGACTGAGATGAACTTGCAATTGGAAGTATTCTCATTTACACAGGAAAACAAATCCGGAAAACACACATTTCTCTGTTGGTGCTCTGTAAACATAGAACATTTACAGACCATGGCTACAGACACCCAAGACTTAAATCAAGATTTAAATCATAGCATTTCTTCAAGTCTCTGCAAACCCCTCATGATGATATTGCAACCTCCCAGGGATCTTCAGACCATAGATTGAGAACCATGTATTAGAACGTTAGGTCTGAATTCTGCAACCTTTGAAACCAAAATACTTGTTTTATAATCTGTGCAATGTAATAGAATTGTCCAGAATACAACATTTAATCAGAATGCTAGATAATGAACAAGTCCTCACCTTGAAGTTTAGAATCCTTGGGGCCGGGATAGCTCAGGCTGTTAAGAAGCCTGTTATTAGAACACAGTAGCCTGCAATTACTACAGGTTCAAGCCCGGCCCAAGGTTGACTCAGCCTTCCATCCTTTATAAGGTAGGTAAAATGAGGACCCAGATTGTTGGGGGGGGCAATAAGTTGACTTTGTAAAAAATATACAAATAGAATGAGACTATTGCCTTATACACTGTAAGCCGCCCTGAGTCTTCGGAGAAGGGCGGGATATAAATGTAAACACAAAAAAAAGGAATTTTAATTCTGAAATGTAAGCTTAGATCTTTGGGGGGAAAAAATTGATGAGCCAGAATACAACTACAGGAGCATCCAGTCATGGTGCAGAAATAAGACAGACATTTACTGCATTGTATTAAATGATGTTTTGGGTAATGTTTTATCATTTGGGTACAATGGTACAAGAGTACTCACAGCTAGTAAAATTGTTAATATACTGAAATTACTGTTCAGCTGCAAAAATATGTGCTTGATAAAGTATTAAATGTTTTATTAGTCTGCAGATTGGTTGATGCAAACAGGCAGCTTCACTCAATTCTCTGTCCAAGCTCTTTCCTTTTGAGAGCTAGTTACCATTCTGATTATAGGCCTGTTGAAATTCCATGCTGGGAGTCTAATTTATTTTATTTTTATTTTTTATTTATTTATTTTATTTGTCACAACATTATATATAAACATAAGCATGAAATAACTATACGATATATAAGCATATATATAACCATAAGTATGTAATAACTATATGAAATTGTATACAATCAAAGGGAACATTAGGACAGGAACGGTAGGCACGTTGGTGCTCTTATGCACGCCCCTTACAGACCTCTTAGGAATGGGATGAGGTCAATAGTAGATAGTTTTTGGTTAAAGCTTTGGGGATTTTGGGAAGAGACACAGAGTCTGCTAGTGCATTCCAGCCATTAACAACTCTGTTTCTGAAGTCATATTTTCTGCAATCAAGATTGGAGCGGTTCACATTAAGCTTAAATCTATTGTGTGCTCGTATATTGTGTGATTGAAGCTGAAGTAGTCTTCAACAGGAAGGACGTTGTAACAGATGATTCTATGAGTTACATTCAGGTCATGTTGAAGGCGGCGTAGTTCTAAATTTTCTAAACCCAGGATTTCAAGTCTGGTGGCATAAGGTATTTTGTTTTAATCAGAGGAGTGGAGAACTCTTCTTGTAAAATATTTCTGGACACACTCAATTGTATTAATGTCCGAAATGAGGTATGGGTTCCAGACAGGCGAGCTGTATTCAAGAATTGGTCTAGCAAATGTTTTATATGCTCTGGTTAATAGTGTAGTGTTTCTGGAGAAGAAGCTATGCAAGATTATGTTTACAACTCTTAAAGCCTTTTTTGCGATGTAGTTGCAGTGGGCTTTGGCACTTAGATCATTTGATATGAAAACTCCAAGGTCTTTAACGGGGTGGGGGTCATCTATAAGGTAGTGTCCATCGAGCTTGTATTTAATAATAATAATAATAATAATAATATTTTAATTTGTATACCGCCCTTCTCCCGAAGGACTCAGGGCGGTGAACAGCCAAAATAAAATACAAAAGAAACAATACATACAATACTAAAAATAACCCTTAAAAAACTTATTCAAATGGCCAAATTTAAAATACAGTAACGCCCTATAAAATTGACAGAAATTTAAAACCCATAAAATCAAATTAAATTTTTTTTAAAAAAAAAATCAAGCCAGTCCAGCAAGGCGGAATAAATAGGTTTTAAGTTCGCGGCGAAAGGTCCTAAGGTCAGATAGTTGTCGAAGTCCAGGGGGAAGTTTGTTCCACAGGGTAGGAGCCCCCACAGAGAAGGTCCTCCCCCTGGGGGCCGCCAGTCGACATTGTTTGGCTGACGGCACCCTGAGGAGTCCCTCTCTGTGAGAATGCACCGGTCGTTGGGAGATAGAGGACGGCAGTAGACGGTCCCGTAAGTATCCTGGTCCTAAGCCATGGAGCACTTTAAAGGTAGTAACCAATACCTTGACGCGCACCCGGAAGACAACAGGTAGCCAGTGCAGTCTGCGCAGGATAGGTGTTACATGGGAGCTTTGAACTGCTCCCTCAATAACCCGCGCAGCCGCATTCTGGACTAACTGGAGTCTCCGGGTGCTCTTCAAGGGGAGCCCCATGTAGAGAGCATTGCAGTAGTCCAAGCGAGAAATAACGAGAGCATGAGTGACTGTGCATAGGGCATCCCGGTCCAGGAAGGGACGCAACTGGCGGATCAGACGAACCTGATAAAAAGCTCTCCTGGAGACGGTCGTCAAATGGTCTTCAAAGGACAACCATCCATCCAGGAGCAAGCCCAAGTTGCGCACCCTTTCCATCGGGGCCAATGACTCGCCCCCAACAGACTGCAGCTGATTGTACCGGGGTGCCAGCATCCACAGCCACTCCGTCTTGGAGGGATTAAGCTTGAGCCTGTTTCTCCCCATCCAGACCCGTACGGTTTCCAAACACCGGGACAGTACTTCGATAGCTTTGTTGGGGTGGCTTGGGGTGGAAAAGTACAGCTGCGTATCATCAGCGTACACTTGGTACCTCACCCCAAAACCATTGATGATCTCGCCCAGCGGCTTCATATAGATGTTGAACAGGAGGGGCGAGAGAATCGATCCCTGCGGCACCCCACACATGAGGCACCTCGGGGTCGATCTCTGCCCCCCTGTCAACACCGTCTCGTCCAGTCAGAGAGGTAGGAGGAGAACCACCAATAAATGGTGCCTCCCACTCCCAAACCTTCCGACCGGCGCAGCAGGATACCATGGTCGATGGTATCGAAAGCCGCTGAGAGGTCTAATAGGACCAGGGCAGAGGAGTAACCCTTATCCCTGGCCCTCCAGGGATAGAATATTTAGATTTAGTGTTTAGATTCTTTTTTCCAATGTGTAAGACAGAGCATTTGTTGGTTGAGATTTGGAGTTGCCAAGTTTTTGACCATTCTGACACAAAGTCTTTTTGAAGGGTAGCTGTATTGTTGGTAGTGTTAAATGGTTTAACATCGTCAGCGAAGAGAACACAGTTACTTATAATATGGTCACAGAGATCATTAATGTATAATATGAAGAGTGTTGGTCCAAGAACGCTGCCTTGGGGAATGCTATTGACAGGAACAGGATTTGATAGGGCACTGCCTATCTTGGGGAACTAGCCCTCCAACCCAGCTGACCCACCGAGGTCTACCAGTCCTCCAAAGCCTCTTTCCTCTTCCCAGTTGCCAAAGTCATTGCTTGTGGGTGCTCTACTTGAAGGCATCCACGCCCGCTGTGCTTTGGTTCCCATACCTTTCCCCTTCTATGATGGCAAAAAAGGGTAAGGCAGCTCTAGCTAAATCAGTTTTACAGATTTGATTCCATTTGGAATAGATGCAAGAATTGTTTTTTGTTGCCTTCTATCGCTCTGATTCATTTATTTGTTTGTTTGTTTGTTAGTATGTATCCGGTCTTAATTATTTTCACAAATAACTCGAAGTGGCCAACATATCCAACATACCTTCTTTCTATTTTAATACCACGTTCCTTTTTCCTCAGTCATATGGAGGTTAAAAGCCTTTCATTATATTTCAAACAGGTTCCCCATTTTTAACAAAGGATCTCAATGTTTATTCCTATGTGGGGTTGATTTTAGAGGAAAATGTGTCATGTCTTACACAGACAAAATTGCATAGGTAGAATTAAGTGACACATTTTTCCTTTTCCACTTCTTTCCATTCCTGAATATTGATAACTCTTTGATTCTATTTATATTCTAACTACACAGGTGACATCAGAATTACCAATGCTGCAGTTCAAACAATAAATAACCACACTTTCTAAACTGGAAGAGCTAATATGAAAGTCATTTGCCTCTAAGGTATAGATCCATTCAAAATTCTAGTATTCTGCATCCACTAAACAGTCATTGTATCAGACTGGGCTATAACGTAATGATCTATCCTGAAGGAAGCAAACCAACAAGATAACAAAGCTACATTTAATTGGGGGGTAAAATCAGGGGTGAAATCCTTACCGGTTCGGAACGGCACATGCCGTGTGCATCATGTGCACGCGCAGACCTTCTGCGCATGCACAGAAGGTAAAAAACACATTACTTCCTGGTTAGAACCAGAAAGTAATGACACACGGGTGGGTGGGCGGAGCTTTGCTCTGCCATCGCTACCGGATCGCTGAACCACCGGCCATGATCGCTACTGCATCGTGAATCCGGTCAGAACCGGGAGCATGTTTTCTTCTGCGCATGCGCAAAATGGAGGCTTTGTGATTTCTCGGAGAAATGGTGGCTTAGAAATTCTGTGAAATAAGGCGGTGAAATAAGGTGAAGTCCTGTGGACTTGTCGCCAGGTCAGTTCTGCCCCCCGACCCGATGTTCGAGTGTCTCAGCGACCGAATGAGACCTTTGGGTCTCGGGAAAAAACTTCGGTCGCTGAGAATTGAGTCGGGGAGGCGAGCGGCGTATGGCGGCATCCATTTCGGGCGCGTGGGACGGCGTCTTAGCCTAGTCAGTCCCGTCCTAGCCAGTTCCGGTCTGTCCTGGCTGCAACGAAAGTCCGCAACGTAAGGTCTGCTGTTGGCTGGGGGCTTCCTGGCTGGGGGCTTCCTGGCTGGGGGGTTTCCTGGCTGGGGGCTTCCTGGCTGGGGGCTTCCTGGCTGGGGGCTTCCTGGCTGGGGGCTTCCTGGCTGGGGGGCTTCCTGGCTGGGGGCTTCCTGGCTGGGGACTTCCTGGTGACAGCGGTTCTCATCAGGCCTTTCCATCGGCGCGTGGAGGCAGCGTTTTCGATCTGGCCTGCACCAGCGTCCCGGCCTGCGTCGGCGTTCCGGCTTAGCATCCTGGCCTGGCCTGTTCCAGCTTGCCCCAGCCTGCCTTAGCCGTTTCGGCTTGGATTTTGTCTGCTGCCGGGCGGCTTTTTGGTGGAGGCAGCTGTCCATTGTGACTGGTATCTTCCCAGCTGAGTAGTCACCTATCGGTGGGGGGGGGGTTTCTCCTACAGCCGATAAGGTCTTCCATCATCAGCTGGGATTTTCCAATGGCGGCGGCTACGATTTTTCAGCAATGGCGGTTCCTTCTGTGGCGTTTCTTGCCGCCTTGGCCGTTTTCTGTTGACTTTTGGAATTCTTGGCTGCCCGGACAATTTCGACCTTGCCTGAGGACGTTGATGGGGAAGATAGAGATGGATGTAATCCTCGAGGACAAAATCTGGCTGAAATGTGCCGGAATGCCTAAAATGGGGCTGCGCCATGTGGACGGACGGATGGATTGATGGAGGTGACAACGGAACTGGAGGGACGAGGGAGATACATTCTGCGGGCTATGTCAACTCCTATTATGGTCTGGGTCATCGTGGTCCTGTGTGCTTTGAAGTGGTCTGCGATTGTCATCTATCAGACTATTTATTTTATTCGACTATTGCCAGGGCTTTGCCTTGGAAGACTGATTGTCGAACTTTTTTTTCCATCTTGCACCAGGCCCTAAATGGACTTAATTAAGCTGAGATAGTTTTTTGTCATCTTTATTGAGCAGGGTCAATGCCACCTCTTGCCGCCGATTTTCTATGAGATATTCACCTTCCTTCAACTTCTTTTTTTTCTGTTATAAAAAGTTTTTATTGGTCAAAAAAGATTTATGCAAATACATATCAGGTATGGTAAATTTTCATTTTTCTTATACATGATAAGAATTTTACTCAAAATTTTAAACACATACAACAGCCATATGGCAAGCAGGTGAAACGAAGTAGCTAAGTTTCAATCTTACATACACAATGAGGAAGGGTCAAGAATAATCAGAATATCATACGAAAGAGAATAAGGAAAACCAACACAATACCAAATATCTTTATCACTTCCTAGTTTTGGATCTCAGAACTCTGGGTTCAGCCTGACCCAACTCCAGGGCCGCAACAGCGGCAGCCGCCTCCGCCCCACCTTCAACTTCTTTGCTTGCGAGATTCCCCCGCCTCACAAGAATGGCCCTCCACGTTATCGAAGGCCTGCCTTAATGAAGGGTCTTGGGACCCAGAGAGGTGGCATGCGTCTAAGAAGAATCTTTGGGGGTTTTTAAATAAGTTTTTAACTAAGGGTTTTTTAAAGGGGGGGAGGGTAAGGACAGGTGGGGGGGGACACCCGTCGGGGAGGGTGCCAGGGCCAGTGTGTGTTCGCAGCGTTACGGTAACAGGTCCGAAGGTGACGGGGGAGGTTTCTGTTCCAGTCTATCAGGGTTGTTCTAGCAATACGGTAAGTGGGAGAGGCAGATATGGCGGAAGGGGGGGTCAAATCAGATTTCGGGGGTACGCCCTCGCTGTTTGAGAGCGATCGCGTGCTCCGGCCCCCCAGATTTTTCCCGTTCCCCGAGTGGCCAGAGTACTCAGGACTTGGGCCTCCGGCTGTTGTTATGCAATGCAAGGTCCGTGGTTAACAAAGCCCCCCTGATTTCAGACCTAATTCAGGAGGGGACCACGGACGTTATGTGCATTACGGAGACCTGGTTGGGCACGGAAGGGGGGGTCCCCCTAGTGGAGATGTGCCCACCAGGTTTCCGAGCATTCCATCAGCCAAGGGCCCAAGGTAGGGGTGGGGGGTGGGGGTCATTATCAAGGAAAGCCTGGAACCGAGGGAGACCACTGTGCCTTAGATAGCTGGTTGTGAACCCCTCTATGTTAAGTGGGGTCGTAGGACTCAGGTGGGCTTGTTGATCACGTACCTGGCTCCTTGCTGCGTGACAACAGCCCTGCCTGAGCAGTTGGAGCTGCTGGCCGGGTTGGCAGTTGAAATCCCTAGACTGTTGGTCATGGGGGATTTCAACCTGCCATCAACTGGCGCGGCATCCTCGACGGCTCAGGAGTTCATGGCTTCCATGATGGCCATGGACCTGACTCAATTAGTGGACGGCCCTACTCACATCGGGGGAGGCACTCTAGATCTGATTTTTGTCTCTGGCCAGTGGGCGAATGATCTGATTTCAAAAGATTTAGCTATCGAACCTTTGTCATGGTCAGATCACACTCTTCTTCGTCTGGACTTTCGAACCACTATTCGCCACCGCAGGGAGATGGAATCAATGCGTTGGTTCTGTCCCAGGCACCTGATGGACCCAGAGAGGTTCCTGACAGAGCTTGGGCTGTTTCCTGAGAACGTGGCCCGCGGCATGACTGAAGAACTAGTCGCGGCCTGGGAACAGGCCGGGGCTGGAGCTTTGGACTGTGTCGTGCCTTTGCGGCCTCTGACCCGGCGCAGGTCTCAACCAGCTCCTTGGTTCTCCAAGGAGCTGAGGGAGATGAAACGCCGGAGAAGACGCCTAGAGAGTGTCTGGAGATCCAGCCATTCTGAGGCTGACTGGACACTAGTTAGGTCCTATAGTAGGATCTACCTAGTGGCATTGAGGGATGCGAAGCGTTCCTACGTTTCCTCCCTCAGATAACGTTTATCCCTCAGATAACCGCCCGGCCGCCCTGTTTCGGGTTACCCACTCTCTCCTTCAACAGGAGGGGCGGGAGGACACATTACAAGGGCGTGCCGAGGAGTTTAACGGTTATCTATACAATAAAATCGTTCAGCTTCGGGATGGATTGGATCAAAATTGGGTAGATCCAGGCGAGAGTTTCGAGACCCGTCTTGTTGAGACTGTTTGGGATGGTTTTGACCCTGTGACTCCCGAGGACATGGACAGGTTGCTGGGAAGGTTGAATGCCACCACATGTTTACTGGACCCGTGCCCCTCCTGGTTGGTGCTGGCCACACAGGAGGTGACACGAGGCTGGCTCCGGGGAATTACAAACGCTTTTTTTTAAATTTACATTTATATCCCGCCCTTCTCCGAAGACTCAGGGCGGCTTACAGTGTATAAGGCAATAGTCTCATTCTATTTGTATATTTACAAAGTCAACTTATTGCCCCCCCCCCCAACAATCTGGGTCCTCATTTTACCTACCTTATAAAGGATGGAAGGCTGAGTCAACCTTGGGCCGGGCTTGAACCTGCAGTAATTGCAGGCTGCTGTGTTCTAATAACAGGCTTCTTACAGCCTGAGCTATCCACGGCCCTTTGCGGGAGGGGGTCTTTCCCGCTGCCTTGAAAGAGGCGGTGGTGAGACCTCTCCTCAAGAAACCTTCCTTGGACCCAGCTGTTTTAAGAAATTATCGTCCAGTCTCCAACCTTCGTTTTACGGAGAAGGTTGTAGAGAGTGCGGTGGCATGTCAACTACCCCAGTACCTGGATGAACCCGTCTATCTAGACCCGTTCCAGTCCGGCTTCCGGCTCAGATACAGTACGGAGACGGCTTTGGTCGCGTTGGTGGATGATCTCTGGAGGGCCAGGGATAAGGGTTACTCCTCTGCCCTGATCCTATTAGACCTCTCAGCGGCTTTCGATACCATCGACCATGGTATCCTGCTGCGCCGGTTGGAGGGGTTGGGAGTGGGAGGCACCATTTATTGGTGGTTCTCCTCCTACCTCTCTGACCGGACGCAGACGGTGTTGACAGTGGGGGCAGAGATCGACCCCGAGGCGCCTCATGTGTGGGGTGCCGCAGGGGTCGATTCTCTCGCCTCTCCTGTTCAACATCTATATGAAGCCACTGGATGAGATCATCAGTGGTTTTGGGGTGAGATACCAACTGTACGCTGATGATACGCAGCTGTACTTTTCCACCCCAGGCCACCCCAACGAAGCTATCGAAGTACTGTCCCGATGTCTGGAAGCTGTACAGGTCTGGATGGGGAGGAAAAGGCTCAAGCTCAATCCCTCCAAGACAGAGTGGCTGTGGATGCCAGCACCCCGGTACAGTCAGCTGCAGCCGCGGCTGACTGTTGGGGGCGAGTCATTGGCCCCGATGGAAAGAGTGCGCAACTTGGGCGTTCTCCTGGATGGGTGGTTGTCGTTTGAAGATCACCTGACGACCGTCTCCAGGAGAGCTTTTTATCAGGTTCGCCTGATTCGCCAGTTGCACCCCTTCCTGGACCGGGATGCCCTATGCACAGTCACTCATGCTCTCGTTACTTCTCGCTTGGATTACTGCAATGCTCTCTACATGGGGCTCCCCTTGAAGAGCACTCGGAGGCTCCAGTTATCCAGAATGCAGCTGCGCGGGTTATTGAGGGAGCAGTTCAAAGCTCCCATGTAACACCCATCCAGCGCAGACTGCACTGGCTACCTGTTGTCTTCCGGGTGCGCTTCAAGGTATTGGTTACCACCTTTAAAGCGCTCCATGGCTTAGGACCGGGATATTTACAGGACCGCCTACTGCCATCTTGTATCTCCCAGCGACCGGTGCGTTCTCACAGAGAGGGAATCCTCAGGGTGCTGTCAGCCAAGCAATGTCGACTGGCGGCCCCCAGGAGAAGAGCCTTCTCTGTGGGGCCTCCCACCCTGTGGAACGAGCTTCCCCCTCGACTTCGACAAATACCTGACCTTCGGACCTTTCGCCGCGAACGTAAGACTTATTTGTTTCATCTTGCTGGACTGGCTTGAATTTTAATTTTAATTTTTAGCTGATTTTATGGGGTTTTAATTTTATATTAACTTTTAGTGTTACTTGTATTTTAATATTAGGCCAAATTTAATAAGTTTTTTAATGTTTGTTTTTAATATTGTATGTATTGCTGTATTTTTATTCTGGCTGTAAACCGCCCTGAGTCCTTCGGGAGAAGGGCAGTATACAAATTAAAATATTATTATTATTATTATTATTATTATTATTATTTCACCCCTGGGTAAAATACCAGAAATATTTTGGGAAGCACAAGTGGAATCTGCATCAGAATGTTGCAGCATAAAATTTATTTATTTATTTATTTATTTATTTTGTCACAACAGTATATATAAGCATAAGCAAGAAATAACTATACGATATATAAGCATATATATGAGTATGAGTATGTAATAACTATATTAATTGGATATAACGAAAGGAAACAATAGGACAGGAACGGTAGGCACGTTTGTGCTCTTATGCACGCCCCTGATAGACCTCTTAGGAATGGGGTGAGGTCAATAGTAGACAGTTTTTGGTTGAAGCTTTGGGGATTTTGGGAAGAGACCACAGAGTCAGGTAGTGTATTCCAAGCATTAACAACTCTGTTACTGAAGTCATATTTTCTGCAATCAAGATTGGAGCGGTTAACCTTAAGCTTCAATCTATTGTGTGCTCATGTATTGTTGCAACTGAAGCTGAAGTAGTCTTCGACAGGAATGACATTGTAATAGATGATTCTAAACTTAACCTGAGTTAAACTCAGGTCATGTCGAAGGCGGCGTAGTTCTAAATTTTCTAAACCCAGGATTTCAATTCTGGTGGCATAAGGTATTTTGTTGTATTCAGAGGATTCAGAATTCCAGATCAACAGTCTTTAACATGCCCTTTGCCATTTGTCCCATTAGGAAACTTTCCAATCTTTTCTACCCAACTGTCAATCAGCATCCCAAATCCCAAGCTCACAGATTTAAGCCAAAGATAAAAAGAGTTTTCTTTGTATGGCTCTACAGCAGGGGTGTTAAACTCAAGGCCCAAGGGCCAGATCCGGCCCGTGGGATGCTTAAATCTGGCCCGTGGGGCCACCCTGGAAACCGCGAAGGACTGGCCTGCGGTGTCTCTGCCAGCAAAAACAGAGCTCGGAAGGACTGTGCACAGACCACCCAAGCTCCACTTTTGCTGGTAGAGGTTGCAGGAAGGCGTTGCAGCAGAAAACAGAGCTCAGAAGTCCATTTTCACTGGCACGAGTGACGTCAAGTTAGCCATGCCCACCCTGGCCATGCCCAACCCAAGGTCAAACACAACCCTGATGCAGCCCTCAATGAAATTGAGACTGACATCACTGCTCTACAGTATATACAGTGGTAATAACCAAAAAAGGCTGGTATTTGAAAAAGGCTCCTTTTTTTGTAAAGCCAAACTTCATCTCTTACTCACCCTCTTAGAAACTTCATAAGAAATCATCCCTGTTTTTATTATGCTTTTGAAACCCATGCTTTGAAAAAGAAAAGAAAAGAAAAGAAAAACCAAGCCCAGCTATTTTAAAAGTGACAAGAAGTTCAAAATTAACACGCTTTTCAAAATGCACCTGCTGACAAAAAATAGATATACCAAGATTTCTGACATGAATACAAATACAGGCAGGAAGCGAGGCTGAATTGTGCTATTTTAAAAGCTTAATTTTCACAATCATATGAACTAGATTTCCTGTAAAAAAAAATACTTCTTGGAGAAAATGAACTATCTTAATGTGTCTACAAGCACCCACCCATTGTTTATATTAATATAAGCCAGGGTTATCCTATTACTTTCTCCTCATAGGTTTTGGCCTCTTCTCTGCGACTAGCTGTTTATTGAGGGAAGGACAATCAATTTTATGTACAAACGTATCACTTCACTATTTCCCAACTCAACCGTAAAGTTGGCTCTATCTATACATATTTGTCCAGAGTAAGGAATTAAATATATGCACAATGTTTAGCACAACTTTGTGTAACAACTTTGCAAGATGAATGTAAGGATGCATGCAACAATTTAGATCATATAGTACAGTGATGGCTAACCTTTTTGCCATTGCGTGCCAGGAGGGGGGCTCGGGGGGGGGTCACATGCGTGTGTGCCCACACCCATAATTTTATGCATCCTGCCCCATGCATGACACCCTCCCCCCGCTCCAGTGGGACCGGAAGTTGGCAAACAGACCATTTTCAGTCTCTGGAGGACCTCTGGGGAAATGGGGGAGGCTGTTTTCGCCCCCACAGACTCCTAGAAAGGCTCTGGAGCCAGGTGAGAGAGAAAAACGGGCCTTCCCCACCACCCCCAAGGGCCTCCAGAGGCAGGAAACAGCCTGTTTTCCAACTTCTGGGGGCCCAGGAGGCCCGAAAATCAGCTGAGCTCGCATGACCACTGATATGGCTACACGTGCCACCTGTGGCACCCATGCCATAGGTTCGCCATCATGGATATAGTACCTTGTTTCTTAAAACCCAAGCTACTTTTAAAAAAATATTTTCCCTTTATTGGCTGGCTGGCTGCCCACTCTGGCAGTGCTGGCTGAGTCCCTGAAGGCTGTAAGAATCTGGATGGGGAGAAACAGGCTTCGACTTAAACCTGACAAGACAAAGTGGCTCTGGGTTTTTGTCGCCTTCCCCCCAGGCCCTGATGATATTCTATCTTTGATTCTGGATGGGGTGCACTTCCCCAGACTGTATTGCCATGCAATTTGGGGGTTCTCCTGGACTTACCGCTTCTCTTCAAGGAGCAAATGGCAGTCATGGCTAGGGAAGCTTTGCACAGATTTGTCTAGTACCCCATCCTGGACCAGAGGCCTTGCTCACCGTCACCCATGTCTTAAGTCACCTCCCATTTGGATTATTGCTATGTGCTCTATGTGGGGCTGCCCTTGAAGATAACACAGAAACTTCAACTGATCCACAAAGTGGCAGTGTGCACAATGATGAATGCCCCTAGGTTTGCCCATGTAACAGGTTTCTTGTGTGAGTTGCAGTGACTTTGAGTTTCTTTTCAGGTGCAATTCAAGGTGCTGGTCATCACCTTTTATGGCAGAGTGTCCTAAGGCCATCTACCTGTCCTCCCTAAGGCCATCAACCTGTCCTATAAGATCAGGTAGGGTGTGCAGGCTCCTAGCCCTTTCCCTAAATATTGCCATCTGATAAGAGCAGTGGAAGCGAGGAAGTGTGGCTTTTCTATGGGAGCTCCTACCTATGGAACACTCTTTCCTCCTGAAGTTCAGCAGGCCTTTACTATTTTAACCACATGTAAGGCTTTGAAGATTTGGCTCCCTTCCCCCCACCCCCCACCCCCCGATAAAATGAGATGAATGCACATTGGAAGCTTGACTTGGCACAGGTTAATGTGTTTTCAGGTGTATAGTTTTCATAAGGATTTTTTGTTGTTTTAATTTTTGACTGGGAAGCACCCAGAATTTGTTATAAGATGGCTATATCAATGTTTTAAATAAATAAATACTTTTTCTATAGATTATTTAAAGCTGCACATGTGAATTGATCTGTAAGACTAAGTATTTTCCACAAAAACACTGCATGATTTAGACTGTATTTGTCTGCGAGTTAAATTATGAGACTGCAGAACTCAAAATAACTTGTTAAGTTCTTATTTTCTACATCCCAAGACACTTTTTCAGTGTTTGATTTATCCCATCTTTATTACTTTATAAGTCCAGGCAGTGAACATACTTAATATTCCTGTATCCTCCTAAATGTGAAGTTGGTTGGGCTGTATGTTTCTACTGTACAATATATACATGATACATCCGGGATATTTTCATCAGCAAAGTAACCACCCAACCTCCCACAGGAGTAGTTGTGCGGGAACACTATTTAGACCAGGGTCTCCAACCTTGACAACTTTAAGCCTGGAGGACTTCAACTCCCAGAATACCCCAGCCAGAAAAGCTGGCTGGGGAATTCTGGGAGTTGAAGTCCTCCAGGCTTAAAGTTGCCAAGGTTGGAGACCCTGATTTAAATAAGCATAAACACATTGCAGCAACCCTGAACACCAGAAAAAGGAAACGTATTATCTATACCCGTGATGGCGAACCTATGGCACGCCTGCCTGAAGTGGCACGTGGAGCCATGTCTCCTGGCACTTGCGGTGTCACCCGTTCCTCTTCCGGGTTTCTGGCACGCATGCACATGCAACAATCAGCTGGCCTTTCTGCATGCGGCAGTGCCAGAAACCGGAAGACCTGGTCTTCCATTTTCCGGCATGACCATGTATACTGGTCAGCTGATCGGCTTGTGTTCATGCACAGCAGTAACCAGAAGATTTGTTGCCCAACGTACATGCGCGTGCCAGAAACCAAAAGTAGCTTATTCGGCGTGCGGGATGCGTCCTGGACAGCTCCTCTTCCTGGTCACAGCCTGATGAGTGCACAAAGTGCTCCCTTTTCGGCACTCGGTGCCAAAAAGGTTTGCCATCACTGATCTATACAACATCTTCTAACAAAATGGATATCCACACAACTTCATCAAAACATGCCTAACCACTCAACCCAATATAGCAGAGCCAACACAAGCTGTGAAAAGGATACATTTAAAACAAGAGACTTGTACAAGTGTAAGGACTGTAACAGCCGCTATGTAGGACTTTTCAAAATCCAAAAAGCATGGATGAATGTGCAGATAAAGGATTGTAATAATATTCCATTTATTTATATTATTTTAGCACATTATGTGACTAAATCCTGTTCTCATAAGGAAACTGTACATGGATTATTTTTCCATCTGATTATGGATAAGTCTTTCGTATGGTTATATATAATCTAGAATTCAAAATGATGTATAGATAATGTACTAGTACAAACCAAGTAACTTTTCAGTAACTTTTCTGTAGGTGTTCTCATCCCATTCTGGAAGAGTGAAAGATGATTTTCACCAATCTCTCTTTCCAGTTCATCCTCACCAAACCCATATATATTGTTTTATTGCCACTTTCCACCCCTCCAACTCTTTGAAGCAAATATGTGGATCAAATTATAGAAGACCAAAGCAGGAATAAAAACTAACAACAAACACTTTCTTCCCTACAAAAAGGGAAACCCTTCTCTACAGTAGAAAACTCTTCTTGTAGCACAGACTAAGATCCTGGTTTCTATTAGGACAACCTTGGAGATAAAATTAACACTGAAGCCAACCAGATGAACCACCTCTTTTTCCTCCTACCGTCATACCATTTCATCCCAGTATTTTGTGCCTGGAATGAAATATCTTTTTTGTTAAATTAAGGTCTAATGGTTCACTTCTAAAACAGGTTACCATCCCCTGGTAACTACCTAACCCAGTGATGGCGAATCTTTTAGAGACCAAGTGCCCAAACTGCAACCCAAAACCCACTTATTTATCACAAAGTACTAACACAGCAATTTAACCTGAATAATGAATTTTTACTACCTAAAATAATGATAAATAAGACAGAGTTCAGCTAACTGTTCTACGAAAAACGTGATAAATGCACTTTTATGCCCCTTCATTTTCTTTCTGCTTTTGAAACATTACATTTAGCAACAATAAAAAAGAACTTTTTTTGTAATATCATTTCTCTTTCCCTCCCTCTCTTTCTTCCCTCTTTCTCTCTCTTCTTCTCTTTCTCTCCCTCTCTCTCTCTTTCCCTCCCTCGCCTCCCTCTCTCCCCCCGAGGGAGAAACGCGATGGAGCTGGGCTGGGATGACGGTGCATGTGCCCACAGAGAGGGCTCTCAGTGCCGCCTCTGGTACACATGCCATAGGTTCACCACCACTGACCTAACCCTATTCCATTTTTGTTGTTTCCAGGTTACAACTCTTCCTTATTAGGCAATAACCTCTTCAGCTAATGCCCCCCAAAATAAATCATCTTCCCTGTTCTGCTCCCACTTGTGCCATGAAGGTATTCAGGGGTTTAGTTAAGAAAAAGATGTGTCAGGTCAAGCTCAGCAACTGGTGTCTTTATGAGCACAAGCAATTTTTTTGTCATTGTTTTTTTCCAGGCTTTTTTTTAAATTGACCATACAATCTTGTAATTTATTCGTGGTCTTCTGTCCAAATACTAGCAGCTTAGCTTTCCAAACCACACACAAAGTTGGCCAGGTGCTACTATGTGTTGAAATGCAGAAGGATTAGAAGACAAATACTTTCCAAATCTCTGAATGTCATGTTCTCTTTCTTCCTCTTAAACTGCGTGCTTCAACTTCAGGCCATTGGAACCTAATATCAGGCTGTTAACCCAAAAACATTTGGGACAACCATGACCTAGATGACTGAGAATCTCCATAGACATCAGGCTGTTAAGAACTGTAATTCAATCTACATCCGTTATATTCAACAACTGATGCTCATGGATGGAGCATCATGACACTCAAAATATTATTTCTATTTATAGTGAAATAGGTTTTTGTGAAACTAATAAAAGTAAGCATACATTGAGGTGCCCAAATAATGTTTTATTCTTATTTTTGCAGTCATAACAAATTTGCACTACTAAATTCATTAGGAATTGTGTCTCTGACATCAGTGGGAAGGGTCAGGGTACAGCAAAAGTTTCTTATTTCATATGTAAGTCCATTCTTTCTGATCCTTGATTGCCAAGGGAGATAAAGAACAAGGCATGTAGAGTTCTTGTATTGTATACTAACACTGAAGTGAAGCTTTGTGCTCCATGGATTTTAATATTCTTAAAAAACGACTTGATTGTATAATAATAGCACTATTCAGGCATTCCATATGTGATGTTAAATAACACATGGGCAAGGAAGGCACTAACTTGTGTTAGTGGCCCACACACCCAGTCTGGTTTCGATATGTACATTGAAGAACCCTGCAGAAGAGACCCTTATCAATCTGGTGAAGCTCCCCACGTAATTTACATTTTCATGATTCGAAACCACTTAAGGAACTCGCGTATACAAAAAAAGGCTTCTCTTTCTAACTGATCACTTCAAGGGATGAAATATTAGTTGAAGGAATAGGAAATAAATGCAGACATCCCATCTTCCATCTCTTATAGTGAAAGAAATACACCTGCTGTTTCCAGATAAAAAGTTATATTAACCAACATTTACAAGTAGGCTTGTAACATCTTCTAATTAATGGATTTAACCAGTGGTGAAATCCAAATTTATTTACTACCGGTTCTGTGGGCGTGGCTTGGTGTGGCTTGGTGGGCATGGCAGGGGAAGGATACTGCAAAATCTCCATTCCCCCCCTTGGGCCAGCCAGAGATGCTATTTACTGGTTCTCCAAACTACTCAAAATTTCCGTTACCGGTTCTCCGAACTACTCAAAATTTCTGCTACCGGTTCTCCAGAACCTGTCAGAACTTGCTGGATTTCACCCCTGAATTTAACCCTGGGTAAACTTTTGTGGACTAGAATCTCTTCTTTAAAAGAAGCCATGGTATCCTTAAGAACAGGAGCACACAAGCTCAAATTGTAAGGTTGCGCTTCACCAAACTTTGGGCACAGTTCCTGAAGCCCTTCCTGAAATTAATGCTTTATTGATAATGTTACTGCAAATGAGAAAAAAATTAAAGGCATAAATTAAGTACGATTAAAATGAAGATGTCAAAAATGAAAATCAAACAAAGCCTATGAAAAATAAAGGGCGATACAACCAGTCCTGCATGTTCAATGTATTTTCCACCAGTTCTATGACTAAATTATTAGAGTGTCCTATTAAGAAGATGGTAAACAATTTTCAAGGCTTTTTATGAAATACCAACAACAATAACATCACATGACAGAAGATAATCCGTAAATTCTTTTCAATGCAAATTAACAATAATACTAGAGAATTTAATTCCTCTGCCTACAAGACATGTACTAATTCAGGGTCACCTCACCCTGGTGCTTTGCCGGAGGGCTACTTGTTTCTGCCATTAAATGCTACTGCTTGGCAAAGGAGAACACTTTTTTTCCTTTCTGGAGGGCAAGGTTGGAAACTTCTATCTCAACTGTTGCCAAGCATTAGCTCCATCTGGTGCGGATGCCATGGCTTTAATCTCCAACAGCAAAATATTTTATTTACTCAGCAACTCAGTGCCTGATAGGTGGTGAAGTAGTAGCCGTCTGTCTTTCTAGTAAATCAAAAGTAGGAAACTTTGTGGCCCATGAAGTCTCCTCTGAGCATGAACACTGAAGAGAGAGATCAGTTTCCTGCCCTTTTTAAATGAAAAACATGACAACTGTACAGAAAGCTTCAAAATGGACGCTTACAGCAATAACTCCTTCCAAGCTCTCCTCATTCCCAAGCATTTGATGTATCTTAGTTACTTTGTGGCCTGCCTATTACCAGAAAACATTAAATACAGAACTTGGCTATCAAAGGTTGCCCATTTCCAGCTTTAAAAGCAGTGAAAATTATTTTCTTGTTCACTGGAAGTGCATCAGCTGCTAGCAACCTGATGCACAAATTGATAATTTATGGCCTAGAATGGAATAACAGATGTTGGTGCTAGCTTGTTCACAAGATACCAGTCCATGCTACCAAACTTACTGAAGCCAAAGGCTCTATTATATTGAATGTGGTTGGACTGTAAAGATGAGAGACAAGGAGGAGGAAGTAATGTTACAATTTTATCCTGAAATGTGTTAACCCACACAACAATTTTATGTACACCATGTTTAACTGACTGGGAAGTTATGGACTCCCCCTCCCTCCAACCAGTAAGTGTAAGTTTTGTTTGGTGTAAATTTCAACTTCAACCAGCTTCAATCACAATAATACATGGGCAAACAATAGATACAAACTCAAGGTAAACTGCTCCAAACTCGATTGCAGAAAATACGACCTCAGCAATAAAGTGGTCAATGCCTGGAATGCTTTACCTGACTCCATTGTTACATCTTCAAACCCCCACAGCTTCAACCTTAAACTGTCTACCATGGACCTAAGAGGTCTGTAAGGGGGAATGTGTAAGCGCACCAGCGTGCCTATGGTCTCTGTCTTACTGTCCCCATTTATTTGTACTTATTTCCTGTGATCATGTCCATGTTTATACTTATACCTGTTATCTTGTACATGTTTCACAAACTAACTGACTAAATAAACTTGCATAGTGATATCCAGAATTCGGAATCAGGTTTGGGGAAAAAAACACTGGATTTTTAAAGCACATGTCTACCTAATTCAATACTGAAATGCTATTTTTATATATGGCCTATTTCTGCATTCCTTAGAAATATTACCACCATCCCAAATCAGTAAAATGTTGTTACATTTTACTGATTTGGGATGGTGGTAATATTCCTAAGGAATGCAGAAATAGGCCATATATATAAATAATTTCTCCATGACCCCTGACCCCTATAACCCTGGGTTACAGTTGAGACATTGCTAAGAAGCTAGAAATTGATTCTATCTTCTTTCTGATACTATGATCTAGAACGAACCTTTGATGACACCTTATAGATAACAGCCTCCTTCATTCCACTGGATAAAGAAGCCAAGAGCCTTATGCAACTGAAGTTCCTGAGTGGAGTAGAAGTATTTCTACTATTCAACTAGAAATATGCAAGCCATCTCTCCAGTCTTTCCACTCCTTAACCTACACAAGCCTTTGCTGCTTCCTTGTTAGGGGATTTTTCTTCCATCAATCCTCTAAAGCAGTGGTTCCCAACCTTTTCTTGTTTGAGGCACAACCTTTTCTTGTTTGAGGCACCCTTGGAAAGCCTTTCAAAAGTTCCCGGCACCCTTATAAGGAAATAGATATTTAAAATCTCCGTAGCTCAAAAGTTCCCGGCACCCTCAAAAGATCTCACGGCACCCCTTAGTGCCGCGGCACACTGGTTGGGAACCACTGCTCTAAAGCAATGGAGGAAGCTGCTGCAAAAGACTTCTGTTTCATGCTCTCAATAGATGTCATGATTATAAATACACCGGGCTCTGCTTCGGAGCCTCTTGTTAACTACTGGAAGTGAACCGATTCCTAATCAATGGATATATTGTATGGATCTTGGCTTTTTCAGATATATTCAATCTATTCTTAAGATAGTAAGTACTGGATGGCAGAGTTGGATGATGCTTAGAATTGTTCCAATCTGTTTTCAGATGCTGGTTAGTAGCAAACAGCCTGGACGGTTCCAGTGGATAAGTTGTTTTGGGGAACCGATGAAGGAAGTACAATGTCCCTGGTTGCTCTCCATCTCTTAACAGTTTTTGTTATTTCTCACCTAACATTATGTCACTCAGAAGTGTTTGGTTACAACTGCCATCACTTTTCATTAGTAAATTATGGTTAAAATAGCACATTTATATAATTGCCAAATGTGGCCATCTTAATTTAGTCCTGCTAAGAATACTTCCCTTCTCTGATAGATATGCATGGATATGTCTATGTAGCCATGGTAGCCCCGTTTAAAAAACACACCCTCTCCAAAGTAATATGCAATCGTTACTCCAGTGCCCTTCCATAAGTAATTGAAATCTGCTTTATTTCAGTAACTCTTTGGCTTCAGCTGTTGGATTTATGGCATCTCCTATGGATGTTAACTTGGACATATGTACTTTTGATTTTATCATTTTTCTTTAGTCTTGTACATTACCCAGAGTTCTTCAAGAATGAGGTGAGTTATAAATGTGGTTAATAATAAATATCACAATAATGGCCATGGTCTGTCTATGAGCATGCCTACAGTTCTATCTGCTTTTGTTCTTATATTCCAAATAATTTATTTCAATTATCAACTTCCCAGTGTCTTCAGTCCTTTTTTGTTGCATAAGATTTGCTCAAATCAGAGCTGAAGAAGCTTATTGGATGAGAAGCAAAACGCCTTCAAAGAAAAAACAAAGAAGTCCAGTTGCCTCCTGAAAAAGCACCTCTGGGATAGACTATTTGCTCAATTTTAGCATGCAGGAAACCACTTTATACTAACCACTGTTAGCTTATCTGGTTGAGGATCCCCTCAATCATTTTCAACAGGAATATTCCTATTTTCCTACCTGAGCATTCCACTGAATCTGAGGCATATATTAAATTTAAAGAAACGCTTGGAAAATATATATTGCAGTTTATGGTAGATAATGACTACAATGGGGCATGGCAATGACTCTAGAAGCATATTGTGAATTAACCAATTTTTTAACCCATAATGTAGTGTATGTGTTTGAACTAACAATTTGAAAAATAGCAAGCTTGATTTATTTGAAGTCCATATAAGTTTATTTTAGAGCAACCTAAAAACAATAATGAGAGGTATAAACTGCAATTCTTCTATACATGTATAGTTTTTGTGCTAAATTTAAAAAATACATCTAGGCTACCAGATTTGGATTGCAAAAATCCATATACCACTAGACAGGGACAAAAGAAACAAAACACCCAATGCTCTGCTATTTTTTAGTGACCATATATGCATTTTAGTAGCCCACATATAATTGCCCTGATATATTCCATATATTTTTAATGAATGTGTGACAAGGACTAGAGATCTATGTATACAGTAGTCTTTTCAAAGGAAGGAAACACTTCTTGGCTTGGTGATTTTTTGAGCAGCAATTCAAGGTTTTTCAACCTTCCCCGCCAGATACTTTTGTATGGTGAATTTGTTCAATTTCATTCTGAAGTAAGAATGCTACTGCTAGCCCAGTCTATGCAGAAGAATACTAAATCAGATGATTGAATTGTGAGTATACAAGCCCATTCTAAGCATACAACTTCTTACAAATTTCATTGTGCATTTACCCTGAAGAACTCAAAAGAACATCTGTAGGAATATATATTGCCCTAAAGATAATGTGACTTAGAAGCTGAGCCTGACTTTTGGTGATTGCACCTATGCAGTTTTTTTCCAAGCAGCATTACGAAAGTGGTTAGCTATAGCCTTCTTCCAGGATATTCAACCTCTCAATCTAACAACAGCTCTGAAATCCCTACTTGATAAGGGTTATGGAAAGGGTTGAAAGTACATTTACCTGAATCTCTCTTTAAGATATTTGCAAACAATAAAGTTGAGATGTAGGCATGTTACTCGATTCCACTAGTTCTAAAATGAACATCTACATAGGTCTTAAATACAAAGTTTTCATTTAGAAGTCTAACCACACACTATACATTATATATCCGTTAAACAATATCAATGCTATGATGAATTTGTCTGATATTTAAGCTAGGATAAATGTGGGAATCAGAATGTCTACCTGAAGTAAACCAACAAATCAACAAATAAATATGTTCCACAAACTCCAACACAACATCGTAACATATCATGGTAGTGTCTATCCACATTATCCTTATTATTTATTTTTTGGGCTTTTCAGACCTCAGCAGTTTTTTAAAAATAACTTTAAGTACTGTAGTATCTTCTGGTTCTTTTTAGCATTTTAAAGATTTGTTTTTTCAGTTCACTCACTTATTTTGTAAAATAAAAACACACGAGTAATTCATCATAGCTAGAACTTGCTGGTCACTATGAGGTACTTTTTTATTTGCTTATTATCTCCTGAACAGAATTTCTCTCAGAGAAGGGAAGGAATATATGAGCCAAAGAAAGTTAGATTTTCTACTATACATGTACCAGTGTTATCAAATTATTCTATTTTAAAATCCAAAGTCTACGCACACATTAAGCTTATTTCAGACAGCAGTGATAGATGATAGATACAGACAGATAGGCAGGCAGGCAGGAAGGCAGACAGACAGATTTCTATTTCTAACTCCTGTATGTCTCTAAACTCCCAATAAAGCAGCTCATTTTCTAGGAAACAAATGATAGACATTTATGGTGAGAACTCATAATAAAAGTAGGGAAATGATAGTTCCCCATGTTACTAAACTGAAGTTTCCTGTAAGTATGACCTATAGCAATGTTTCTCAACCTTGGCAGCTTGAAGATGTGTGGACTTCAACCCCCAGAATCCCCCAGCATAGCTACCTGGGGAATTCAGGGAGGTGAAGCACACACATCTTCAAGACGCCAAGCTGCAAATGCTGCAATAGTGGTGCCCATACATGTCTGCCCAACATGTGGCAGAACATTCTGCGCCTATATAGGCCTTACCAGCCATCTAGGGACATATTGTGGACAGCCCACAACCTGTTAGATGTCAAGTTCCCCTTCAAAAACGATGGACGAACATCATTATGTCTTAACTATAAGTAGGTAACTCATGCTGAGTTTTATTGCAAAGTTATGATATGTGTATCACTGTTCCCCAGCCTCTAGAGAACCATAGGTTCTTTATTTTTGTGACATAATGTAGCTTTAATGAGCGGGATTCTGTAGCTCAAACGCTGTATCAGCAATATATATATATATATATACTCGGTGCCTCATTCAGTCTCTTTCTTTCACATACAGTACATCTGATATGTGGGTCATAACATAATTGCCGCTGATAGAGATGTCAACAATTACTCAGATTCACTCAAATTAGACACTATTATCTAGCTGTTGGCCAAGTTCACTCAGCATGTTCTTGTAAGCTGAAATGGAACTCACAGCTTTGTGGGAAACAAAGTCATGATGTCTTAACATGGCATGCCAATCAATCTATCAAGTTAAACTCTAATAAAGCAACTTGTTTGCTGGGGAATAGCATGAGAAGTGAGGGCAGTCATTCTCTTTTACCAAATTTGATTTACGGTTAACTTGTGTATGAACTTGGCCATTAAATATCAATGACAACAATGATTTATCTGGAAGAGAAAATGTAAGCCTTTTGGGAAACATGTCACAACAGGACAATTCTGCTAACGTCAAGCATTTTCAAATGGTATATCACCAATTGGAAGCACCAGTCAATCTGTAGGTTTTCTATATTACTTAACGATTGACTGATTGAATCCGAATCCTTTATAGAAAGAAAAAAACAACTTGTTGTATTTTACTGTGTTGTAGATCCCTGCTGCCCCAGGCATAATCTCACAAGAGTGATCCACATTCCTTTCCTTCACATACTGATGGGGATGCATTTTACAAAACTGGCATTTGCGTTTTGTTGTACTAATCTAATGGATTAGATATACTGGGGGCGGGAGACAGAGGTCAGCAGATAGTAAAAAAAAAATAAGTGGAATCAGTGGGTTCTGCTTAACTAGGTCACATAAACATGGTAAATACATTATTTATATCTGCAGGATGCGTGGAAAACAAGGTTAATACGTAGCAATGAATTATTAAATTGATGGTGCCTACGAATATTCCTTATTTCGGCAACTGTTACTTGCCTTTAATTTCCTTGACAATATTTAACTGAGCTAAATCATTGTAAAAGGAAAATCTACAGTTCCTAAAAGCAAAGTTCCTAAATCAGATTTTGAAATTCCATGGGTTTCTAAGGAAACGTTTTAAGGTTTATAATAATTTCATATGTATATCCCTACAGGAGTCTCTCCAGAAGAGTATATACACCGCATAGTGGAAAGCTTTAAGAAACTTCCTGACGATCAACCTCCGGCTTTTAGCCAGAAAAAGTTCATTTTCCTTCTCTTAAGTCGCGTAACGGTTTCCAGCAACTCGGCTCGAAGTTAGAGGTTGCTTTAAATCGCCTTTCAGCCGCGCGTCCGAGGACAGAACCGGCAGCCTATTTCTGCGCAGCCTCAATCTCGCTTTCAGAGATCCCGCGTTTACAAGATTCTCTCCAGAACAGATCACGTTGATCCAACCTGACAGCAAGCTCCGCCGCGCTCAAGGGGGGATAGCCCGACGCCTACTACTTGCAGGACAAACCGACGGAACCCCAGACGCCACTTTCCGCTGCAAACAAGCCAAAAACCATTACCCAAAGCCAGAGCACCGAAGCTGACTTGGGCCTCGGGAAACCCTCTGCAACAGGCAGTAAACCACTAAATACTTTTAAAAGTATTTTCCTACGTAGCAGAGGGTAACGCCAAAAATGTGTTTGCTTGCTCTGGAATAGGGTTAACTGTTGGGTAACCCGCACGACTCCCAGCGTGGCGGCGTCCCGGTTGCCTTGGCTTGCGGGCACGTTTAACTTGCATCTGCAAGTGGTCGATCCCGTTGGAAAACTCCCTAAATCGCCTCCTTTCGGTTTCCTATTCTGAGCTTGTTTTGCGATCCCTGTTTTTAGAGAGCGCCTCTCTTAAACGCTACACATTAAAATCCCACCCTTCTGCAATGCAATGGACTCTTGTTAAAAGGTTTAAGATTAACACCTTGGCAGGGCCACCTCTGCAGATCTGTCTTAAAATAGCTCCGATGAGATTCCCAGGTAAGCGGGAATTTTCCCGGTTTCTGGTGCTATTTTACACAGATCCCGCTTCGAATTATTAAGGAGGGTACTATGGGATAAGGGTTGAATGGCCACGCCAGGCTCTACAAATGCCTTATTCCGAAAAAAGTCCCACTGATCTCCCTAAGAGATTTCCTCGATAAAGAATCTCGGTCTGGATAATCTCTTTGGTTCGAGGAGGTGGAAGGTGGGGGGTGTTTGCTAACGTTTAGCCTTGCAAGGATTACAGGAGTCAAGGCTGATATGAAATGGGTAGCCTTCCTTCCCGAATGGGGGGGGGGTGGGGGCTCATATTTGAAAGACCCTTCTACCAGCTCTAGGCTGCCATTGCAACGCCTCTTTCCTCCCGGACCGCAGAAGCACCGCTCTCCTTTTAACCGCCTCCTAAAATGAAACTCTTTTAAGCCGTTGCACGCTCTGGCGGCAGACCGCGACCTTCCCGTCCCACCCCCTCCCGGCAAATTCAAGTCCCCCTGTTCCCGCCTCACCCTTCCGTCGATGCCATGGTGCCGTGCGAGCCGCCCTCGCTTGTCTTTCTCCAGAAACCCGGGGGCTTCCACCGAGCGCGGCTGCTTTCAGCGGGGAAGATTCAAGGACGCTCCCTTCGGTCTTATCTTTGGACGTCGGGGATCCCTCGGCGATTCCTGCCTTGTATAATAATAATAATCCTCCCGGCTCTGAAAAGCCAGCATCCAAGAAGCTGGGCTCTGAAGAGCAAACCCCCGCCGCCGCTGCTGCTACCGCCGCCGCCGCCACCGCCACCTCCTCCTCTTCCCTGGCTTGGAGTGAAATTTCTCAACGTCTTCGGGAAGCTTGAATGTCTTGATGGAGAAAGGGAGTGCGAACGAGAAGGGAGGGGGAGCGAGGAAGAGAGAATGGAGAAGGGGGGGATCCAAAACGCCGCACAAGCCCCGTGGGGGGGAAAGACGGCGATCAATGGGGAAACGACAAGGCTTAAGCAGTGGCAATGTCAGGGTTTTGATTCTTCGCTTTCTACGCTCTCACCCGGAGAGCCAGCTGGGATTGTTTGTGTGTGTGCGCGCGAGCGACTGGAGGAAGGGGGGGGGCGGTTTGTGTTGTGTATGAAACGCCTTGTGGGGCGGTGGGTGATTTCACATTGCCATGGTGTCGGCTGAGGCTGGATTGGAAGGTTTAACGGTGGATTTGCAGACTCTCCCTCTCTATTTTAGGCGAGAGCTGACATCACTAGCGGTTGCCTCGCCGGCAAATCCCCCAGCCTCTTATTTGTAAAGGAAAAGCCCTCCCAGACGAACGCAGGATGCATAGGAATGAAGGCAAAGCGAGCGAGCGGCGCCTGGTGCACCTCGGCGGTCTTAACTTCCAAATCCCTGAAGAAACGGGCTGTTCCTCGTTCATTCGAGGAGATGATGATGATGATTATTACTACCTTCCCTCCCTCCAGGGCTGTCTGGGAAAGCGGAGCGAAAGGGATTAAGTGATAACGCGTGGAAAGGAGGAGCCGGAGGGGGAAGCGCTTCGAATCTCAATCTCCCGCGAAGGCAGATTTTTCCCTTTGTGCTGGCTCGGTTCCGATCCCGCTCGGCGGTGGGGGCTGCAAGAACACGTGCCTTCCCCCTTCACGAAGGAATACAACACCTGTGTATAACGCCGCATCTCCTTTGTAGCTGTTGTGCACCGATCCTCCCCCTCCTATTTCCAGTGCATTTTGTTCAGATGTCTTCCCCACCCCACCCCCACCTAGTCCTTCGCTATATGGCCAGGGATTTGGGCATCATTAGACGGCTAGCTAATTAATATTCGTAGTCAATATTCGTTATCGGGCTTGAAATCCTGGCATTAGCCGACCACGCGAATAGAAAGCGTCGCTTTGGCCAACGGGGAAAGAGTTAAACCATCTTCCCGCCCCACCCCCGAGCTGTCACACATTTCTTCTTTAAAACCTGGAGCGCGCCGTCTGAGGGATCGAGACGCGGTAATGAATTAATACGAGGCGAGGGCAAAGTGGAATGCGCGTCTCCGCGGGCTCTCAATAAGCCTCTCAGGCGCTGCGCTCTGGCTTCGCGTAGCCTTAGGGCTGTAATCTCACACACCCTTAAAAGTGGCAGAAGGCTCTCGAGTTCAAAGGTATTACGGCTGAGAAGGGAGCGTAAAGTTGAATTTCTGGGGGTACCAAAGCAGCCTTTTATGACGGAGGGGGTGCAAGTTAGGATCTCATGCTTTTTGATGCAGCAGGTCTCAAACTGGATGGGGTTAGAATGCACGTTTGGGACTGGAAGGGGTGAAAATTGATGGTTTTGAAAGGCATCGTCAATCCTTCCCTCCCACCAATTCCCCTATGCAAAAGGGAGTGATTTGGCCCAATTACTCTGCATATGGGCTCCCGGGACCTGTAGTATTTTTTCATATACAGGCTTCAAGAATTGATATGATTCAGTGTTGGAGGTTATTCAGAAAATTTTGGAAAATTAAGAATAAAGTTTGTAAAACTATTCTACCAGCTTCTCTTTATTGCTTAAAAAATGTGGGGGGGAGTATATTGCAGGTAATCTAAGAATTTTATTTGATGTTGCTGAATTTGAACATTTCCTCAATGATTCTCTACGGGAGTATCTACAAATAGCATCTTCAGAGAGTGGTTATAATAAAAATCCATCTAAACGAACCCACCCTGCAATTCCATTTCAGAAAGTGGAATTTACACTTTAAAATTCCACTTTGGATTACACTTTTTCTGAAAGTGTAAACTAAATCATCTAAGCAGAAAAAATAGGAATTAATTTGTTAAGTGGGGGAACATTATCCTTTTGCAATACAGAATTGCAAGATATATTGACTATCAGTAAGGTCTTTTATTAAATCACTCTCAGTGGAAATAAATGTAATCTTTAGAGTAGCACAGCATTCTTGATTAGATTGGGTGAACAAACCAAGCAACTCTGAAGTTGGGATGAGAGACCAGTTCCAAATAAATTCATAATTTGGCACCCTGTTCAATTTCCTGTGGATTTGATTGTTCCCAGAACACAGCAGTGAGATACATTGAATGCTTTTGGATAATTGATGCAAGATTATCCAATCTGATATTAACCGATGATGGTGCTAATATCTGATAATACCTGGTTGGGTAATGAAATATGTGCAAGCAAACAGCCAAGTTCAGAGAGCAACAAGGACTCCACAGTTCAATCTTGAGCTATAGATATTCTATTTGACCTCTGTTTGGAGATATCATAGATCAGTACTATCAAAACAGGTGTGTGGAAGAAGCTAGAGATTTGTCTTTCCCTAGAAATGAAAAACATTGACTTGGCTTCCTTTTCTCTTAAATGATTTCTTCTTAATTGGTATTCTGGGAAGTAGTTAGTAGATTAACCTCCTTAAAACAAAGTAGAAAAGAGAATAATAGGTATCCTTTTAAAGTGGAACATTGGTGGTTAGATCCCCAGTCATTCTGCTCATCAATCTGAAATGAATCCGAAGGAGTCTAGTAACACCTTTTCCAATTAACCATTTTTATTAAAAGGGCAGCATATGCTCTTGCCAGCTGGAGCTCAGTTCTTTAGATGCACAGAGTAGCTAGGACGCAGGATTTAAAAAGGAAGAGGTGAAAAAGTAGCTATGCAGATGTTGGATACATGTGAGAAAGCCAACAAATAGCCCATCAAATAGCATTTGTAATGTATTAAAAATCCACTCTTGTTTGTTAAGGCCTTTCGATATGTGTGTGTGTGCGGGTGCCCATTTGACATTCTATTGCACTATAATAGTGGTGCAATTTCATTGTTCTAAAACAGCCACCTTGAACTGTTAATCAAATGTCCTGGAAAGTTAAAATTAATGCTACTTTGTCCAAACTGCTATCCATTCATTCTTTTCCACAAAGTCTACCTGTTTGTTCAAAGTGCAATTGAAAGGGGTATTGCTGACAGATGAAGGTGTATGAGACATTGGAAGAAGATAACCTTTTCTTTTCTTTTTTTAATGAAATTGCTGGGACTGGTGATGGTGCTGTTGATATAAATAAGGGGGCAAAATAAACCTCTGGGTTTATTGCATAGTCTGATTCCCAGTTTAGCATTATGTGTTTGTTGCTTGTGAGAAGCTGTTTCAAGTTGGATGATTATCTGTGTGCAAGCATGGGTGTGCCACCCTGAGCCAGAGAAATGTGCCATTGTCCAGTATGGTTTGTAATGTATTAATAAAACATCTGAATAGCGAGAATTGTAGGAAACAACCAGTGATAGTCTGGTTTTTGTGGTTTGGCTTTTAATGGGACCTCCCTGATCATTGATTTGGCTCTATTGATTTGTTTAGTGATCTCACTGGATAAGTAGTTCAGTCTTATAAATGCCTGGATGAACTCTATTGAGCAGCTCTGTTGGGTGGGTTAGAAGGATTTTAGTTAAAAACATAGAACCTGGCTGTAGATTTGAGTGTGTTCTGAGTGGAAGTAAGCATGGAGATTTGTAGATTTTCTGTATAACGGGATGTCCGTGTATCCATTCCTCAGTTGTAGTGTGACATCAAGGAAATGGGTGGTTCTATAGAAAGGATGCCATTGATGGTGGGTGAAAGTTATGATCATGATAGAATGAGAGATTCTTTTTCATGGTCCAAATGACATCAGTGAATCTCAGGAAATGAAAATTGAAAAAGTGCTGTTCTAAGTCAGAGGTGAATTTGTTTTCTTTACAGGAGAAGAACATGCTTACAAACCAATACACATTAATAAGTTATATTTTCCCTTGGGGGACATTGTTTTCACTCTGAAGCAGAAACATTTTTACCATACTAATTTCATCAATGGCTTACCAAGGAGACCCTTCTTTGTCTGTACTGAGTTTATTTTTGTAAACTCTTTCATATTATTTCAAGTCATAATATTTTGCCTTTTGTATAGGTTTTATTCAGCTATAATTTACCCTATAGCAACTACTGCTTTATTGATTTTACTTCTCACTTTTTCTGACTTCTGTAAATTGGAATGGACCTGCTAAGAAAACCTGTCCTTTGGCACTTGTTTATTTCATTGAAGAACTACCTTATTCCTACATCTGCTTCAAAGGTCACTCTAAATTATCAGAATATTGTTTTTCCACATTTTTTCCCCTCTAATACAATATGAAGGATTATTTATTTATTTTAAAGATTTATATAGTTGCCCCTCTTAAGCAACTCCAGATGATTCAGAACAGCACTGGATAATGGAAATCTCTATATCGAATTGTCATATCACAAACTTTTGCAGGTCCCTTTATGAGAGATCAGGGGTGTCAAACTGGCGGCCCACGGGGCAGATGCGTCATGCACAGGCCACACCCACCCCAGCTCCGTGAAGGGGGGGAAGTAGCAAAATGTCACGTGATGGCAACATGATGCAGCGACTTTGACGCCTGTGTGACAGATGATTCTGTCAGTAGAATAGAATAGAATAGATTAGAATAGAAGAATAGAATAGAATAGAATAGAATAGAATAGAATAGAATAGTAGGTGAGCCATATAAATATGCCTATCTCTCATTTCCATTTTGATTTCTTCTTTTTTCTCTTGTCCACGGTTTCACTTACTTTTGTATTTTTCAATGGCCAAGGTGGATCCCACACAACTCCCTGCAAGAAGTTTAAGAAAAAATGATGCCTTTGCTGCCCACAACTGCCAGTAACATATGCAGCAAGCTTATTTCAGCAGGAATGGTCTTTCTATAATTAGATTGGATAGTTTAAGATGATGAGGTTTGTAGAACAAAACATGTAACAATGTTTTCTGTTCTCTTGTCATCATTGTAGCATACCCTTTCTGAGAAAGGCATTTCAGTCTACCTAAAGCGAGGAACAGACTGACAGTCTGTAATGTTGAATGTGAAAATGTTGTTTATATTTCCGGGGCCAAAGCCAAATGTCAATGCCCTATAGAATTTTTGTTCTTATCTACTGAACAGTAGAGAAAGAATCAATTGTGCAAACCAAAGAAATAGTTGTATATATTTGAATAGTTGTCACAACATACAAATTACAGCATGAGTGAGACAACCCAAAGGAAACAAAAAAGCAAACATTATTAGTATAGAATAAATGATAAAAGATATCAGTTCTGCCTAAAATCTAAAAGGACCCAGATTGTTGGGGGCAATAAGTTGACTTTGTATATAAATATACAAATAGGATGAAGACTATTGCTAACATAATGTAAGACGCCCTGAGTCTTCGGAGAAGGGCGGGATATAAATGTAAATTTAAAAAAATAGCCTAATGCTGCGACTCATACCATAGGATAAAGAACAGCATGACAGAACATGATTAAACACAGAACCAGGAATTGGGAAGAAAGATATATTAGCTACAATGGTTGAAGGAGACTTTGAGATAAAAGCAAAACATATAATTTTGCTACCAGATGGCCAAACTTGGGAGTTAATAGGAGACGGTAAAAACAGGGAAATGCCTAATTTTGCAACAGATTGTTGGGCTTTATTGTTATGTGAGTAAGAGAATTTTTAGAAGAAAATTATTTCCTGGAAACTTGAAGATTGAAGATTAAGAATGGGAAGATCATCCCACTGTTAGATTTTATTACACAGAATTCTTGCTTTGTTTTCACAATATTAGTGAGTTTTGCTTGACAAAATAATGTATTTTAATAAGTTTGTTTTTTAATAAATTGAACTGTAACTTATTTCTGATTTGCTTTTTTAATTATTTTAAAGGAAAATTAATCCACAAAGAACTTTTTAGACCGGTGAATGCATTTGTAGATCTTATTCTGTAACATTGTCTAATACCTAATAATATTAAATCCTTAAATTTTAGGATTCCAGCATTTTATAACATTTTCGTAAAATAATTTCAGGTAGCATTCTCATCACATCACTGCATCTTCAGTAGAGATTAACAAAACTTTTTTGTACTGTAATTGTTATAACAAAGCACACTTTAATTCCTTTCTTTTGGTGAAAGATTTATTATTTGGATTATAGCAAATGTTTTCAAAGTGCTTCAGGAAAATTCTGGAGAAGTCAAAGAGACATAAAAATTCAGAAGATATAGCTTGCATTTTACATGTATATTGAATGCTTTTCCTAAACACAAAATGTATCCATATTCAGACATTCTATGATGGAAATACAAATATGTCTTGACAGTTAAATCAGTGGAAAAAAAGATCCCTGGACATAGGAAATATGAAAAGTGCTGAATTATACCATTTATAAATGTATTAGTATTCTATATTTTCTAGTTCTGATAAATTTTCTTTTTTTAAAAAATGAACACAATGGATAGGAAATAGACTGAGATGGATCAACAATCAAATTTTGGTTTGCAGGTTTAAGAGAACCTTTGTTTATTTGAATGTGTACAGTATTTTAGGATGGAAAAATACAATATAAAATATACCAAAACAAACTAATGTAGCCCATAATAAATTCATCCAGCTTTGGAATAATCTCTTGCCATTCTCTCATGCTTTTCAGACTTACACAGATACCTTCCAATCTTTTTATTCAGATAAGTGTTAAAACAGATGGCATACAGTTACTTTGGCCCATCATACTTTATTCCCACCAGAAGAAAGGGGAAATCTGAGACATGGTTATCCATTTGTCATATTCAGAGCTTCTGGTAAAATCATCTACCCTCACTGAATAGCAACACTCTGGCAAATTTCCGAGGGCCCTGCTCTAGCTTCAGTGGATGAAAAATCTGAAGTATCAGAAAGAGGAATCAATACAGTTATCTTTTCAGAAAACAGTTCTGAGCTAAACATTTCATTTCATGTTCTTCTCAATCCAGTCTTTGAAAGGAATTGCTCGAGTGTAGCCAGTGTAAAGTTCTAGACTGCATGTCTTGTCATAGCCCCAGCTCACTAAACCCATGAGATGCCAAATTAACTCAGAAGAAGATTTTCCTGGCAAAGGTATTGCAGCAATCCCTCCAGTCTCGGAAGGACAGATGTTAGAAGTTGCTGTGGGATGCTGCTTGGCACAAAACATACTGTCAGTGACACTGATTTGGATTCCATGTTCCTCATATTGTTGCTCACACAGAAGAGAGTCCACTATCTGAACAGACCCGCTACGAATTGTATCGTTCTTGTAGTTTGCATCTGTAACATCAGTCAGGATCTTCCAGCCAGTGACAACTATTTGCAAATCATCTGTAGGAGGGTTGATATCCCGTGCAGATGCCAGGCAGATGGGTTGGACATGGCTGCTGATTCTGGCTTTGTCCAGGAGCTTAATGATAGCTATGTCAGAATCGAGCAATATAGGGTCGTAATTTGGATGAACTATGATAGCTGAAATCTAGGAAAAATCCAGAACAGCAATATAAGAATTCACATGTTACATATATTTTATCCTATTGATTTTAATATTGTATATGAAATCCCAAATCATTTCTAGCAGCCACTAACTGCTGTCACCTGCAGCCACAGTTATAACAGTGGCTCCAAGCCATGGATATCTTGCAATATAGCTATGCTAGGTGGGAATTGCAACAGTTGGGTTCCAAGGCAATCGGAAAATCTCAGGAGGAAGGTAGCTTAGAGTAAGATCAAACTGTAGATTGCAATGTTAAATCAAAACCAAAGGACTAAATATCTGACAAGTTACTCAAGTGTAGAAAAAGGATAACTAATTAAAACCTGCTAGACATTCTGGTCTGAGATCTCAACCTGCCGCTCCCCCACCACCCTTGATAATCCAAGGTGAAACCCACTATGAAATCAAGAAAATCCTTGACTCTAGACTATACAGAGGTCAATTACAATATTTGGTCCACTGGAAGGGATATCCATTATCTGAATCTACTTGGGTCAAAAGTTGGAAAGTAAATGCGGACGATTTGATTAAACAATTTCACGACACTTTCCCTGACAAACCTAAAAAACCTCTTGGAGAGGGGAGGGGGGGGTAGAAGGGAAGTGTAGACCATTGACACTCTTCTTTATCAACTCTTTGTTTTCTTTCCTAGGATATGGCTTCTTTTCCAAGGGGGGACGCCTGTCAGGCCTGGAAACCATACTAGACTTTAGGTTTCCAGACGCTGCCACATTTTTCCCCTGAGAGGAAGAAGGGGGGCTGAGGGGTATGGTAACATTCTTCAGACGGTCAAGGTCGGATGGTGTTCACATCTGCAGGAAGAGTGGCGAGAGGATATTCGAATGAACTGGGAGAACGTGGGACCATGTGACCATCAAAGGGGTCAGGGGGGTGGGACTCTTGGGGGTTGTATAACTGGGAAAAGAATCCGGAAATTCAGTTTTGGAATTTCACTCATCGTGTGCCAGTTTCCTCATGCTAGTAAAGAACTCTTAAAGACAATGGCTTCTGAGTTTTCTTTATGCAGAAGAGGTTTTTCTGGAACCTTGACATACTATTTTGATGGAAATATGCAGCATCTATTACCCAGGTAAAGGCAGTAAAGCATTTTTAAAGTCCCAGAATGAAATAACTGTAAGAAGTGGCTCAAGCAGTCACTTCCCTAATTTACTGAATTATAAGAAGAAGGTACAGAACAAAAAGATTTGCAAATTCTATATTACAGCCAGTCTCAATAAAAATAGTTTCAGCCGTCTTATGGAGTTGATTTCCTAGTTTACTTATTGAGGTTGATGACAACAATAGAACCTAGGTGTGATGGAGTTTATTGGCCTGTTTCTTTAAAATTTAATCCACTAGAGCAGTGGTAGTCAACTTGGTCCCTACCGCCCACTAGTGGGCATTCCAGCTTTCATGGTGGGCGGTAGGGGTTTTGTCTGATACTGAAGCACTTTCCTTTTTTTTTAATTTAATTGACTTTTTACAAATTTTTCAAAGCATTATTTAAAAACATTTTCATTAGGTTTTCATAAAATTCCCCGTGACAATTTAAATTTCTGAAAATATACTATTTGTATCACTCTCGCAAAAGTTTAGTTCACGTTACGTAAGTGAAACTAAATGGCGCTATAATGCGACCGCAAACAAAAGAGCCTCATCCCAGAATAGCTCGCACATCTCCCCCCCCGCACCACCCAGCTGTAACAGACAAGCAGAGCTGGTAGCCGACGCCCCCCCCAAACCCAATCTACAATGTGCAAGAGGCATGTGCAGACAACGATACACGGTGCATTACTGTGGAACCGGTGGGCAGTTAGAAAATTTTACTACTAACAGATACAAAAGTGAGTGATAGATATAAAAAGGTTGACTACCCCTGCACTAGAGCCTTCAAAGCATTTTTTAAAATCCTGTAATACAAGAAAAAAAAGTGAATGATGAATCAACAGTAAAGGTGAAAAATATCTATCTATCTATTTCTATCTATCATCTACCAATATATTTAATCTATATATCATCTACCTATCATCTAGTTAGCTATCATCTAGCTCTCTGGCTATCATCTTTCCTTATTACTATAAACAATAGGCTACAGATACTCCCATCTCAAAGGGATGCGGTTGCTCAGGGGCTATTGAGCTTGTCGATTGAAAGGTCAGCAGCTCGGCGGTTCGAATCCCTAGTGCTGCTGTGTAATGGGGTGAGCTCCCATTACTTGTCCCAGCTTCTGCCAACCTAGCAGTTTCGAAAGCATGTAAAAATGCAAGTAGAAAAAATAGGGACCACCTTTGGTGGGAAGGTAACAGCGTTCCATGTACCTTTGGCATTGAGTCATGCTGGCCACATGACCATGGAGACGTCTTTGGATAGCGCTGGCTCTTCGGCTTTGAAACAGAGATGAGCACCGCCCCCTAGAGTCGGCAATGACTAGCACGTATGTGCGAGGGGAACCTTTACCTTTACCTTACTCCCATCTCAGCCTGCTAATTGCTACTAGTTGTAATTACATCAATAAGGCTTATCTCTAAGTGGCTGACCTGGGAGCTCTAGGCCACAAGTAACTCCTAGAAGCCTTAGATATGGCCAACCAGAAGCTTCTAAAGCCAGATACCAAAGTATAGTTTTTATGGAACAAGAAATTAAAATTACTAATTATCTGAACTGAAAGGGAACATATGTACTGTGTTTAATTTCAGGGAAATAGAAACATCAATGAAGTTTAGTTTTTGTTTTATTCATTATGATGTACTAAAGGCCTTAGCACTCATCTACTCATCCCAAACTCTTAACTCACCCGTAGATTCTGTATGATCTTCTCATCTCTATCCTCATCTCTGTAGAACTTGCCAAGAACAACTCTGATGTCTGCTGTTTTGAGAACAGTGACCTTCCCCAGATTGGTGACACAGTGTGCAGCCACAACAACTGTGCGTTCATTCAACAAAGCTCCGCTGCAAATCAGTATCCAAGTCCCTTTTCTGTGATTGGGAAACTTCACCCCATTAGGTCTCCGATAGATGGCTGCTTGCCATGGCCATCTGGTTGTGGATGATTTGTGAAGTATAGTGTTTTCTGTCTTTCCGCAGACTGCCAAAAGGAGAGGGAGAAGAAAGAAATACGATTTTTTTAATTAATAAAACAAAGTATGTAAAATCAATTGTATTAAATAATCAATTAAACTACCTGAGTCCAAGGCAACTTTTACCTTGCAGTAAAATTACATTATGTAAAATAAATCTGTTGGCTTTCTAAATGCTATCCAGTTCTACCCATCCACCCTTTCTAGATTTCTTTTTTCCTTTGGCAAACCGTATTATATTTAGACTAATGAAATATTCAGGACTTCCCTAAGCAGAGTCACATAATAAGCCTTGTTCTAAAAGATGAGAAACTTTGATTGTTTAGACAGAAAAGTGGAATAGACGCTTAACAATAAACCAAACCAAACAAAAATGGCCTTAGCTTTGCTGAATATCACTGGAAGTTGTCACACCAATCAACAGAAAAGTCTATTCTATATATATACTCTGTGGGTTGTCAAGCCTCTAAACACTAAGTAATAGAGTCTTTTCCATTCTCATTGACAGTTTATTTGCATGATGTTGTACAGACCAATATAAATGAATATATAGTAAACACATATATCCAAAGGCAAGAGAATAATCAAGTTGAGTTGCATAATTTGCCTTTAACATTAATCCAGACAGAGTTAATATTTTAAAATCCCTTGATTTCTGTGCAAAAGGCAAGCAGAAAGGTAAAATTCTCTTTATAAAAAAAATCAAAACGAAAATTAAAAACGTTTAATCTCTGTTGAATTGGGCTCAATTTTATATTTGCGTATTAACATTTATTTTGATCAATGGGTATTTTCTAGTGAGTATTTCCTTTGGTTTGTCGCAAGTGGCACTCACTGCTAATGAAACATTCTCACATTCATTAAAAAGAGCCCTCAAATCTTTCCAAGTGCTGGAAAATTTGCAAAAATAAGCAGACAATCCCCATTTATCAACTACCTCCCTTTCAAGGTGGATTTCTTCTGATGACAAAAAACTGGTGACATTTTGTGGACACATGGCTGCACCCTTCTCCTCATCTGTCCCTAAGACAATGGAGATGAACTAAAACAGATTCGTCTTTCTAACACATTTTGGAACTATAAATTTCAAGAAACTTAGTAGGTAATGATGTTCCTACATATTTCACTTCAGGATAAGGCCTGCTTGGCCTCATTTCCAACCAACCTTCCCCAATGCCAATGACCTTTCTTTTTTTCACAGGAACAAGCTTTTTTTTTTTTTGCTTCCAAAATAGGTTGGATTGGCAGAAAAGGCTTGTTAACTGAGGGAAAAGCAAATCCCACTGAGAGAGCTGAATTGCTCTGTCTCACAATTGGCCGAAGTGTTTTCAATGTCTATTCCTCTCAAATGTGAACTTGGTTGCTATTAATACCTCCTTTCAGATAAAGATCTTTGAGCGGTTATTTTCCTCTAGCTGAAGATCTTTGAAGGATATCCTTATGTTCCGAGTTGCATAAGTGACAAACTGTGAATAGAATTAACGGGAGCAACTTCCCGCTTCCCTCGCACTTGGAAAGAAGCAGCTTGTATTCGCTTGTGTGCATATTTGAATAATAGTTCTATTTGCTGGCCTACAAGTGGCATTCATGTTCTTCATTTAAGAATGTCTAATCACCAACTGGTCCCAAAGAGAAATCCTCAATAACTACTGTATAGCGCACCTCATCACAGGCAACTGTACATGAATTGCCTAGATCTGCACCATTTGTTCCTCAAGGAATTTTCATTTAGAGAGCAATATTATTATTTATGGCATGGCAGTGTTGCCTAATGTTCTATGTCTGATAACCACACTCTTACTTGGAATGCATGAAGGGGCCCTCCCACTCCATTTTCCTGTTTTCAGACAGGTTCTTCGGCTGCTTCCCAAACGATGGTAAAAATGAGAAATACAGTCATACTGCAGCTGCATGTGAAGATGGTGGAAGCCTGGAGGCAATTCTCCAAATGGTAGTGAAGGTTTCTTGGTTGGATAGGCCTCCAACTTCTGTTTGTTAAATGTAGATGAATAGAGTTGATGCAAGGGAGTCTCCCTGTTTTGTTTGCAGAGAACATGGAATTATAATCAAGAAGCCAAAACCCTTTTTTTTTATATCCTTAGCTTTTATAGTATTTGAAGTACAGTTTGGAATAAAGCTGTATTACAAATAAGCTAATTTTTATAATTACAATCCAGTGAAACTTTGCAGCCCAGGGAGCCATTCAAGACTTTCTAGATTCTTAGTAAAATTCAGCATTCTCTTCTCCAAATATGTGAAGAGGCAAGGCTTAACAATAGAATGTTTAAGCTGGCAATCCAAATTCAGTCCATTGTCTTTCCAGTTAGCAGTGTTGGGAAGATGTGTCTGATGTCTTGGAATTTCACTAGTAAAAGTATAATTAATATACTTTACAATGTACAGTATATAATACTTCTATATACTTAGATATATATACCAGTAATCTGATTCGCTGACTTTCCAGGCTGACTTTAAGAGATATTAGACTGTTTTGCAAAGTGTGACCTCCTTTTGCAAAAGATTCATTAAAAAAGCACTGAAGCGCTTACCAAGCAATTGTTAATATCAGCAAAGAAAACTAAGGAGAGAATGAATCTATCATCTATTCCACTATGGGACACACACACACACACACGGAGAGGGGGAGGGGGATGGAGGGAGAGAGGAAGAGAGAGATGGAGGGGAGAGTTCTGAAATTTTTGCACAACACAAATTCAACCCATTCTTGCATGGGGGTTGAAGAAAGATTTTTCCACACATGTCACTCTTCTCTACCCATATTTTAAATGTGTGGCAATAAAACCTAACTGAATCTAAAAAATTTACACAGTGCTAAGAATTTTAGAATTAGAATGTAACGTGTAACTCCTGTGTTATGATTACATAATACAGTACTATAGTATCACATACTTTTCATGTAATAACTGTTCAAATATGTGTTAATTTAGGGAAGTGGTTTTGTTGTCTAGTACAGGGTCCCCAACCCGCCCGCCCCCCGGATGGCACCAGTCCACGGCATGCCAGCAAATAAGCGAAGCCCATGTGCGGGATGCAGGCAGCACACAAAACCATCCCTCCCCAGTCCATAGAAAAACCTCTCTCCATGAAACTGGTCCCTGTGCCCCTGGGGACTGCTGGTCTAGTATGTTTATGCTGCTTTTGACTAGAGATTTACTTGTATTTTGATTCTCATAACAAAAATAAAATGTTCCTCAAATCAAGACTGACTCATACACCCATTTCATGGATTTACAAATTCTTCTCGGCAACAATGTGCAAGCAGAAATAATAGACATTTTAGTTTATCCTGCAACCTGATCCTTCATCCAAGTACTCATGAAAACCTACTATAGGAGAAGGAGTAGCAGAATGTGGAGGCAGAGTGAAAAGAGGCATCAGCCTAGAGTCCCTACATAGCCACAAGTAACTAAGTCTGACCTCTCTTGAATTACATTGACCCATATCTAGCCCCAAACAGGTGTTAATCATTTGCTGAGAAGATTCTTGCATGATTCTTGATTCTTGCATGATTAGCAATAAATCATTTAATTAATTGGACCTGGTTTGTGTGTGTGTGTATATGTGTGTGTGTGTGTGTGTGTGTGCTTGACACCTGCTTAGATTACTAGATCAGCAAACTGGCTAAATGTTATACTAAACAAATGCCGAGGTTTGGAAGCAAGATTTATATTTTGGATAATTCCCACCAGAGATGTTGAACAAAAAGGTGGAACAATAGCTTATTATTTTATGGGATGACATAGACGTCAGCTCCTATCTATGATGCCAAAATTGTGAAATGTGCATAGTGATATCATGATACAAGTTCTGTCATTTGTTGTTTTGTTGCAATGTTACATTCAAGTAACAGGGCATGCATAAGAGCACCAGCGTGCCTATTGTCCCTGTCCTAATGTTCCCTTTAATTGTATTCATTTTATGTATTCAATTCATGCTTATACTTATATATATTATTTAATATGTACCCGACAAAATTAATTAATTAATTAATTAAAGTATATAAGGGGCAGAGTTTCCATATCAATTTCATAATATTTGCCACTTGCAGATGCTTATGTATGACAAGTTCATGAATATCGTCTATATAATAACTGGAGCAGCAACAGTTATTCAGTACCTATTTTGACAATTCTTATCACACCTTTCTTTAGATTTTGCATAAAAAGATTTCTTATCTTTTTATCAGTTAGGATTTGGTCATCTGGGTCTGTAGTCTATTATAAAGTACTGTGACAGATTGTCAGAAATTGTATCATAGATTATATCAGCTAATATATTTGCTTGTGGATGTTGATACTTATAGAGTAACTGTTGGGTGACCATGCTGGCTTATAAATTTTCACTTAATAGATTTTTTTATCAAACTAGCAATTGTTATTTCCAGAATAACTGCTACAGTTTATGCATTATTCCCCAGATAATGTTTGCACAACCAGGCAGAGACACAAGAACGAGCAATAATATTTTTCATTAATATAAGGTATTGCAGTCTTACCTTGACTGTACTTGTATAGGGAGTACTTTCTGTCTCACCAGATCAGAAATCTTGGGTTCTCTGCAAGCTAGAAAAAAAAAATACTACACAATATTGCATAATCCTTTTTCATGTTTCACGCTCAAATTTATGGTGCCTCTATCACTCCCTGGCCCTATCATAAACGAATTAAGATGAATGTCAAGCAATTTGTTAAATGATAGATACTGCATATTTTTAAGAATAATTTTTTGTTCTGTTTTCTTAAACAGAGCAAACGAGCCTAAGCTTTAGATGGTTTACATTTCACAAACCGCTAAAATGATGCAATTGCAATCCACACTGCTTCTCTACTTAGAGGTTCCACATAGTTCAATAAGAACAGAATAATTATATGCTTCTTCAGTATATTTATAGACTGGCAATAATCACTCAGCTGGTCCATGGATTATATATGTCCACCATTAGCAGGAAGAATATTAGAGAGATCCTATTATATTTTGGCTGAGACATAAGGTCATTAATAGTTCCACAAACCTCATTCCTTTCTTCTGAAATCTGATATTTACTTTCACTTTTCATGCTTAATAAATGAGAACAGAAATAGATAACGGATAAACCATTATGAAATTAAGAATTAAACACACTATTAATTCATTTGAAAGGCCGCTTTCAAGCCGCTATATGGTTGTGAAAGATTTGGACATTTTATTTATTCGATTTCTGTCTTGGATCCCCTTGAGGAACTCAACTGATCTAAAATTAATATCAGGAAAAAATACTTGCTCAACAACAGGCAAGTAATTAATGAGAACCCAGATTGTTGGGGGCAATAAGCTGACTTTGTATATAACATACAAATGGATGAAGACTATTGCTAACATAGTGTAAGCCGCCCTGAGTCTTCGGAGAAGGGCGGGATATAAATGCAAATTTTAAAAAAAACTTATAAAGGAGCAAAAGGGGAGGAGCAGCAACAAAACATGTAGCATGACATGACTCACACTTTGCCCTCTTGTACTGTATACCTTTGTCATTTGGATCCTGGCTTGCTATAGATCTCCCTGAGGGTAGTAGTTCTAATATGGTTATGCAAAAATATAGAAATCGTAGTGCATATCAGTCCAAAAGCTAGAGCTGATTGATTACTGATTACTGAGTCCATTTTTATTCCTGTGCTTTTTCATTAGCATTTTATTATTTTCCTCCTTATTTTCATAGAAATTGTCTGGATTCTTCAAAAATAAATAAATAAATAAAGACTTCTTCTACCTCTGGCCTGCTTATTTGCAAATCTATGAAAAGGTGAATTAGCAATCTGATTTTGTAGATTGTTTCTGTCCCAGTTTCTAGCAAAAAACAATTTTTTATGTACTGGTCAGCTTCAGTTTAATAGTTCTTTCAATTAACTTATCCAGTAAGTCAGATGGAAAAAGTACAATGAAGAGGCCAATGAAGCATTAGACTCCACTTCTATAAAAAGGACAATTTCCTTTAAAAAAAAATAAGAATGGGCACATCATAAGTTTGATCACATATTGTAGTGCTTCTTACAAAATAGCTGCAAAGTTGCCTTATCTATCCCACAAATTGCTGCCAGGCGAGATAGGGTGCAAAACATGGATTCATCTATTTCTCACTCCTGTTGTATTTTCTTTCAGATTATTGGAGAAAGGTGCCAAAGCTTCAAACGTACTACAAGCAATGGTGGGCTGCAACCAGTTTAACAACTGGTTCGGTTTAATACGCTTGCATGCAGCGTTCAAAATTTAAAGCTTAGCTGCTTACCTTCTAAGGCAGCCCCAGTAAGCAGAACAGCAGATATGCTGCGCAGATCAGCTGAGTCAGAAAGAAAGAAATATAGGACAGGATAGGTAGGAGGTAGGTGGGTGGGTGTGGCCAGCTGATTGTCAGAACTGCTGGTTCACTGGAACCGGTCCGAATCGGCAGCAGCCCACCACTGACTACAAGAAACTTTTTATTAAAACCAAAGGAGATTGAGCCTATTCTGCCTAGCATTACACCTTTTCTTACTATTGGCTCCCTATTTCTCTTCTGCCTAGTTTCTCCTCCTTGGTTAGTTTCCCAGTCTGAATTGACTCTAAACAAGGGTTCCTTAAAACCTAGTTTGTATCAGGGAATTGATTGCTACAGAATATAATGCCTCCATCTCTGTTTATCAAATACTTTTTTCTGGGCAGGTAGGCATATTTATCAGCAGAGCTGCTTGGTGCTTTCAAGGTATTTTGGGAAATAAAGAGGATACTAAAGGACAACACTTTGTTTTGTACTGTATCACTTTTTTGAAATAAAAAGACAAATGGTGCACAAAGCTGGACAGGAGCCAAGCATGTTTTCCATGAGGACAATTATTAGAGAACCTAGAACCTGCAGTAGACAGTCAGGTATTTTCCAGATAACTCAGTTCTAATTTTAATAAGCTCCACTAGACTTAATTTATGGTCAGAGATTACAAAGGGGATTGGAAAAGTTATCTGCCTCTGTATCAAGTCTTAATACTCCTGATATTCATACATTAGTTAGTATGCAGCTTATAAAATGTATAAAATAAATTACAATCTATTTGGACTGCTTCAAACATGTAGAATTTGGAAAACGTGTCATTGATGATTTTAGAAAATGGTTGTTGTCGTATCAGTGATACTTATGCCTATCCATGGCAATCAGATTGTACTAGAAGGAACATGGGTGCAGCTGTTCACTGACATCCTATTCATCTTGTAAGACGGGTGTCAAACTCAATTTTATTGAGGGCCACATCAGGATTGGGTTTGACCTTGGAGGGACGGGTGGGGGTGGCCATGGTGGGTATGGCAGGGTGAAATCTACTTACCTTCCTTACCGATCCGGAAGTGAACGCCTTCTGCGCATGCGCCAAAGGTAAAAAACACATTACTTCCTGGTTAAAACCAGTAAGTAATGACACCCGGACAGGTGGGCGGAGCTTCACTACCAGATCACCAAACTAATGGTCACGATCGCTACCGGATCGTGTGATCTGGTCCAATCCGGGAGCATTTCACCCCTGGGTGTGGCCATCGTGGGCATGACACAGAACTGCACTTCCGCAGTCATAGTTTTATAAACTTATAAAAATAGGGAGGCATACATTTCTTTGATTTTTTTTAATACTTACTTGATCTGCTTGATCACCTTATGAGACAGAGAGATCAGATCAAGAAACTGACTCCATAGGTAGGAAGACTAGAACTATAAATTATTGACATTGGCTAGTAACAGAATCCTGCAAGCCTGAAAGGTAAAATATTTTACTTTTCCCCCCTTTTATAACCTTCTGAGTCAAGGATGGCCTCCTGTAGTACTCCATTTTGGGCCTGGACAGCCTCCTGGGCCACTCCAGAGGCCAAAAGCATGGGGGGCACCCCGCCCATGCCCCATTTTTGCTAGCAGAGGCATCATGGGCTGGTCCTTTACTATTTCCAGACCGGTCCCGTGGGCCAGATCCGGCCTGCGGGCCTTGAGTTTGACACCCCTGTTGTGAGATGTTCACAACCAACTCCAGTTAACCACTGTGGGTTTTTTTCTTGGCAAAGTGGTCTATCAGTAACTCTCTATGGGGCAAATTTTAGATCCTGACGTATTCTTGAATAGAGAATAGACTAATAGCACAAACTATTAATTTATTTTGTAACAATCTAGCTTCCAGTTAAATTGTTCTTAATTACAGGAATATGGAAGAAATTAGAGGAGGTACAGATTCTAGTGGGAATCAGCGAAGATGCACAATAGGTGCCATAATATATTCATTAAAAAAGCATTGCAAGTATTAAGTTGAAGTGATGTTATTAATTACCTTTTATACAGATTGGTTGTTTCCCTGACCACTCGCCATTGGGTTTGCAGGTCCTCTTTTCACTACCGCTGAGAGTATAGGTGTTATTGCAAAAGAATGTAATTACGGTTCCAATTTTTGTATAATGACCATTAATTAGAGCAGCATCATCCATCAGTTTCCTGTACCCATTGAATGGAGCACCAGGATCAGAGCAGTTTCTCTCTTCCATAACTAGTAAAACAAATGGTTGTTGCTGTTATTATCCAAAGTAAAATGCTTTATTGAACATCACATTATCCAATCCTTTACTAATAAAAAATGTGATCAACTTTTCTTTTGCCATTAACCTTAAGTTAGGCATTTAACACCACATGAATCAGCCATTAGTTCTGTTAAAATGTCTTTGCATTCACATTACTACAAAGAAGCTACCTTCAACTATAGCTCTCTTTTTTTTTTTAGATTACCACATACTAGAAACTCTTTTTACTTAATTAATTTCTATATGATTTTTCCTCTCAGGCATCTTCAGCAATAGGTGAACTCCAAATCACCAAATCCATCTAATTAATTCTTTGTTGTAATTTTAATATATAGTTTTAGATTTTTTTTTAGTAATAATTTTCAGAACATCTGGATTGCGTGGTGCTTTAACAAAGCCCACTCTGAAAAGGAAGCTGTGAATATTTAGACCTGTGTTTCATTTTGGAAGTGACAATGCTGCCAGAACAAATTTTCTAGGAACAATTTTTCTGTTAGTTCAGCCATCAAATTACAATACACATAAAGCACTCATTTTATTTAATGCTGATTGATATTTAATTTAATTTGAACTGCAACAAGCCAAGAGAACAAGGGGGGTGGGGTGGAGAATCCACATTTGCCATAGCCTAGATCTAAAAGTCCTCTTCCATGATCCTTTTTTGGACCTTTTCTGCAGAAGTCTGATAGGCTGCCCATGTCTGTCTGCTTCCTGCCTACAAAGGCAAACTCAACAGCACGTGTCTTTAACTACCATAAAACTAAAAGCCAATGCCAGCAAAAGAGAGGCTTTTCCATGCTGTACAGTATCAATGCAAGCTTTCTTAAAGTAAAATGTTTATGTCAGACAATCAAAGTGTTAAGTTTGAAATACATTTTTGCTTTTTATTTTCTTAGCAATTTCTGGAAAAATTTTTTTAAAAAATAAGTTGCAATAGAAGAAACAAAAGGAGTTCTTACCACATCCAGGATGGTGTGCAGACCAGCTCCCGTTTAATTGACAGTAAGCAACTTGGCTGCCTTTTAAGGTATAACCTGCGTTGCATTTGAAGGAAACCTGGGACCCGTATCTAAAGTCATCTCCTTCCACAAAACCATGAGCAGGATTACCTGGAGTCCTACACATCACCACTGACAGTTCAGATATTTCAAAAAAATCCACTTTATTACAAAAACAGGAGTGTTTTAGGATTTAGTAAGAATGCTTTTTTAAAAATATTACATTGTAAGAATAATGAGAGAGAAGCAAAACAAAGGCAAATAACTAGTACAGACAATTAAAAAGTGTTCCATAGTGTTGATGTGTTTTTCATATTTTGACGGCTCATTGTAACAGGACTTGACTGACAGTGTCAATATACCAGTATATGCATAAGTGTCTGCAGGGAAGATGATGGGAAATGATGAAATGTGTATCAGAATGTCATGCTGCCAACCCTGTAACATCTATAGTTATAGTATGTATATATTGTCATGTTTATTACAGCCAGACAACCTGAACGGCGAAGTGCAGATATAATCAAAAATTTTGACAGATAAAATAGGCTGATATTTCCTAAAATATTTTTTTTTTAAAATCAACATTGTTAATACGAATGAAGACTTTGTTTTATGTACTTTTTAATATTTATTTATTAGAGTTTTTTATCCTACCTTTATTACTTTGTATGTAACTCAAGAGGATGAATACAACTTAGAATTGTTCATTTAGTGACTGTTTGAAGTAACAGTGGCATTGAAAAAAGTGACTTATGACCATTTTTCACACGCCTGTTGCAGCATGCCCATGGTCATGTGGTCAAATGTGGCAACTGGTTCATATTTATGACGGTTGCAGTGTCCCAGGATCATGTGAACATCTTTTGTCAACTTCTGACAAGCAAAGTCAATGGGAAATTCACTTAACAACCATGTCTCTAATTTAACAACTGCAGCCATTCGCTTAATAATGAAGACAAAGTCATAAAATGACTTTGTAAAACTCATTTAACAAATGCTTTACTTAGCAACATAAATTTTGGGCTCAATTGTGGTCGTAAATCAAAGACTACCTGTATACATATTTATATTAGGATGCAAGTACAGGTAGTCCTCATTTAGCGACTGTCTTGGTCAGTGTTATGGCAGTGATAAAAAAGCAACTTTGGGACCGGTGTCTGCATTTATGATCTTTGCCATGTCTCTCAGTCAGGTGTTCACCATTATAGTCAGTTAATACAGTGTTATGTTGTCCTGTGTCTGCCCCATTTCCCGCTACCTCAGTAAATGAACTATCTCTTCTTCAACTGCTTTATCTCCACAGCACAGTACTTCCCTAAAAACTGCTACTAGAGTTAACAAATTAAGCTTTGTGTTCTTAGTTGAGTACAATTCTGCAATTTGCAGTTGCTGCCTGAAATTGACAAGACTCTAATCAGTTTCAGACGAAAAGCTTTCTTTTGTCTCGCAAATGCTTGTGGCAAATGTGCTAGGCAAACAGTGGGTGCTATTGATTTCTTACTTGCCTGCTTACTCTCTTGTGATCCATTCCTCTCCAATGAATGTAAATGAAAATATGAATTATCTTCCAAAGGGCAGGGGGTAAATAAGTGTTCTTGTTCTTTGGTCTTTGTTCTGCAATTTCTAAATTAAGCATCAATGCACAAATTAATTGAAACATACGTATAACCCAAGCATATTTTTACTTATTTATTCCATACCAAGATGCCCTCAAAGAGGAAGAAGAAGAAACCCAGTTCAACAGAAGGAAGTAGCAAGAAGCAAAGAAAAACTTAAATAAAATCCTATCCACAGTTGTGGTCTGTCCATATGATTTTCATTTCACTTAGATGCAACTGAAATCACTAAACTAAGACTACCTGTTCAAAAACGTGAGAGTTTGCATCATGATATAAGTTCCCTCAACTTTTCATTACTGAGATTTGTACCAGACACCTATGACCAGGGGTAAAATGTAAAATTTGTCACTACCGGTTTTGTGGGCATGGCTTGGTGGTGGGGGTAATGTGACTGGGTGGGTGTGGCCAACTTTTTTTAAACTTTTAAAAGCATTTTTTCTACAACTTCTTCAGCAGAAGAGCTTGTAGAAAAAATGCTTTGAAAGGATTCTGACAATCCCAGCTGAGCCGCGCAATCATCAGAGGCTTTTTTTTTTACTTTTAAAAGCATTTTTTTGGCCGAAGAAAAAATGCTTTTAAAAGTAAAAAAAAAAACGCTGATGATCGCGCGGCTCAGCTGGGCATGCTGGGGGGGGCAGGTGATTCTCTGAACCACCCGCTGCCATCGCTACTGGATCAGGTGATCCAGTCTGAACCGGAAGCATTTCACCCCTGCCTATGACTATGTGGGTAATCACACTGTTATTTCTACTATAGTCCCCTTTCTCAAGCCAGACATTTCAATTAAATGCCAGGTACCTTAACAGCACCAAATATTTTTAAAAATGCTAATTATTTATAACTATTCATTTTAGATTATTATATGATAGTGATCATATCCCTGAAATTAAAAAAAAATACCTTTTGCAATTAAATGAAGTGTATCTTTGGGAAATTCAGGAAAAAAATAGGGTTTAAGAGATTTAAACACTTCCTTTCGAGGTGACGACTTCCGGTATCCGGCGGCAACGGACATCTGGAGGTGCCTCTCCTGCCTCCAGTGTCCGAATCCGGCCGCCTCCGAGGCCCTTAGGGGCCAGGTGTTCCGAAAAGGACACCTGCCGCACGGACGGCTCGCCAGGGGTCTCCCAGCCGACATACAGGACTGGGGGGACCGATGCTGGCGCGTCCTAGGCTCGGAGGGGTTCGGAGGCCTCAGGCCGCGGCCATTATTTTGGTCGTCGCCTGGGCCGCTGTGCCCGGTGACACCGGGGCTTTGGATTTATAATTGCAGCAGCCTGGTGGCGAACAGGGAACGGAGAAGAATTGAGGAAGGAGAAGGGAAGGAGATATCGGCAATGTGAGTGGAGTGCTCCGAGTGCGGGGGTTTCTCCCCTGCGACTGGAAGGAGCACGAATCACTTTGGAGAGAGGAGAACTTAAAATTACAAGATTACCGGTTTTGTGGAGCTCTGGAGAGAAGAGGTGATGGAGAAATTTAGGAGGGAGGGTTTGAGGCCCCCTCCTCTGGGGAACAATGGTGGCGCCCAGCTTCCGCCTTCACTATGAGAATCTTGATGACATCACTTCCTTCGGCTTCCTGGTTGACTAACTGTACTCTGGACTCGTTGCTCCTGTGAGTGCCCCTGGTGGATCCGGAGGAAATTACAAGGATACTGTGCTTGCCTGAGGATTTTAAAAATTTTTTAAATGGCAAAGGTCAGAGACCAACTGCTGGAGAAATGGAGAGAATTTTGGAAAAGTTATCTAATATGGACAAGAAACTGGATGAAATAAGAGCAGAAATTGTGACTATCCAAAAGGATTTTAAAGGACACTCAACAAGTCTCAGCAGAAAACAAGCAGAAAGTGGAAGGTCTGGAGGGAGAGATGCGGGCAGTGCAGAAAAGAGAGGAGACGACAGGCAATGCTGTGCTTGGACTACAGATGGATAAAATGTCTTATTTCCTTAGGTTTCAAAATCTGGAAGAAGTGGACCAAGAAGACTTGAGAGATGTTGTGACTAAACTGTTGGGAGAATTTCTTGGGAGAGGTGTTGACTTTATGAATTGGGATGTGGATCGAGCTTATAGAGTTAATTCAAAATATGCACGCACGCATGCAGTTCCTAGAGAGGTTCATGTCAAATTTGTGAGAAGAGAGACGAGAGATGAAATTCTTAGAAAACATAGGAGTGGGGCACTGACTTATAGGGGCAGGAGATAGCCATTCTGAGGCAGATTCCCAGACAGGTACGTGAAATGAGAAAGAAATATTACTTTTGTCAAGCAAATTGTACCAGAAGGAGTAGGCTTCAGATGGCTGATGCCAGAGGGATTGATGATTTTCCGGGAGGGCATTACGAAAAAAATTAGTACAATTGCGGAGGCTGCGGCCTACGTGGAGGAACACAAAGCCCTCCTGGAATTAGATGACCCAGGAGTTGAAGAAGGGGAGGTTATAGACCATGGGGAGGAGGCGGCTGCCGCTGTTGCGGCCCTGGAGTTGGGTCAGGCTGAACCCAGAGTTCTGAGATCCAAAACTAGGAAGTGACAATGATATTTGGTATTGTGTTGGTTTTCCTTATTCTCCTTTGTATGATATTCTGATTATTCTTGACCCTTCTTTATTGCGTATGTAAGATTGATAAACTTAGCTACTCAGATCACCTGCTTGCCATATGGCTGTTGTATGTGTTTAAAATTTTGAGTAAAATTCTTATCTTGTATAAGAAAAATGAAAATTTACCATACCTGATATGTATTTGTATAAACCTTTTTTGACCAATAAAAACTTTTTGGATAAAAAAAAAAAAAAAAAAAAAAAACACTTCCTTTCGATTGAACAATATTTGGAATATGAAATAATGAGTAAGAAGGGGATTCAAATCATTCACTCACCTTTCCCTTGTTAAACTAAAATATCCATTAAAAGAGAACAGAGCAACCACGTGCCAGAAATAGTTTTCAGCATGGTACACTTAGCTAAGGCTTTGTACTGTTGCCTTATCAAAACACTATATAATAAGTAGAATCTTCACTATGACATTTGAAAGATTATGACCTGGAATATAAGCGATGTAATATAAAATTGTGGAGCATATGAATTAACAAAGGAATTGAAAGAAATATAACTTAAATAGGAAGCTGTACAGAATTGAGTTAAGATAGTCTGATTATTTTGTTAAATTATATGAACAAATGGATGGAACAAAGTTCAGAAAATGTTATTGGGCCATTCAGAAATCATAATAGTGATTGGCAATTATCTGTTTAGAAAAAGGTCTGCTTGTTTCAAGCACATGACTCAATTATAAATCCATTCATTCCAGTCTCACTTGCACACACACAAAGTAAATATAAACCTAGATGTTGGAGATGGCCAGGCTGAGCCTGAGGGAGGGGTCAAATGCATCATCAGTCACGTGTCTCTTCACGCCCACAAGAGATCCAAGTCCAGACCACCTTGAATTCCATTGACTTGTTATCTACTCCCAATTTGCTTGGACCATTAGTAGTTCAGATTCTTGTGGATAGCTCTAGCTTGCAATAAATTTTTATATTCATTTGAACTGCCTGGAAGTTCTGATTTCCCTGGCGCTTGACATTTAAAAAGTTACTATTTTGATCATGATATAATATTGAAAAAGAATTGTTAAAGGTAAGTTCTGAACTTGTGAAAAGTTCTGAATTTATGACAAACTAGGTTTTAACAACATTAGGAGAAGGTCTTTGGGGAAAATAGACACTGAAATAAACAAAGTGGGGAAAAAAACCCAGTGATTCTAGAAATAATTACAGTAAGAGAAAATGCAAGTCTTGTACAGAAAAGCATTACAAGATGGATTAAGCTTTTATGGAGAAGAAATTATTATTATTATTATTATTATTATTATTATTATTATTATTATTATTATTATTATTATTATTATTATTATTAATTATTTGATTTTTATACCGCCCTTCTCCCGAAGGACTCAGGGCGGTGTACAGGCAAGATAAAACATACAATGTACAAATTAAAATACAATTTAAAAAACTTATTTTAAAATTAGCCTGAAAAAATTAAAATATGCCAAGAACTAAAAACCCCATTTAAAATTAATCAAATTTACAAAATTTAAAATTAAAATTCAATTCAAGCTAGCCCCACGCGAATAAAACTGTGTCTTCAGTTCGTGACGGAATGTCCGAAGGTCAGGTATTTGGCGTAAGCTCGGGGAAAGCTCGTTCCAGAGTGTGGGAGCCCCCACAGAGAAGGCCCTTCCCCTGGGGGCCGCCAGCCGGCATTGTTTGGCGGACGGCACCCTGAGAAGTCCCTCTCTGTGAGAGCGTACGGGTCGGTGGGAGGCATGTGGTAACAGCAGGCGGTCCCGTAAGTACCCAGGCCCTAAGCCATGGAGCGCTTTAAAGGTCGTAACCAACACCTTAAAGTGCACTCGAAAGGCCACAGGCAGCCAGTGCAGTCTGCGCAGGAGCAAATGATTTGATTTTACCACAAAGTATGAGAATGCTTAGAGGAACGAAGAAATGAAAGTGACAAAGAAATGCATGTAAGAAACAGATTGCTGCAAAAATAAGGATATGTATAATGTATACAGAGATAAAAAGACAGCTTTCAAATAATGCACTCAAACACAGCAAGGAATGGGTAAGATTTAAAAAGAGAGGGGAAATGCAGAGTGAATGGAATTCCACAGAGCAACTGAAATAAAAAATAAAGCAGTGAAATTATCTGGGATTAAAATGAAGTGAAAGAATACTGGAGTAAATATTTTAGCTATTTGTATGGAAATAACAGTGCTATGTCTCAGAGCAGAATGAAGCAAACATTTATATGGCTTTAGGAGTTTGTGTGCATGCATTTTCAAGTCAAAGGGTTTGGTGCATGTAATTTCAAGTCAATTTTGACTCCTGGCTATTAGGTGGATAAGTTGAAATGCAATTTTTTGGACATTTTTCAGCAGTGGTTTGCCCTTGCCTACTATCTCAAGCCAAGAGAAAATGCTGTTCAACACCACACTGCTGGCTTCATGCCTAAGGCAGAAAGAACTCACAGCTATCCAGCTTCTTTGGTCCAGTAGTTTCAACCACTACACCTTATTAATGTTCAAGAAAAAAAATGTTAAAGTGAAATGAATACTGCAAGCGTGTTTAAAAAAGGGTAAAACTGTAAGTAGAGATGGTGCAAGTGGAGAAATGTTAAAATATGGATGTGGTTTATTTACATATTTCCTGTGTGAGTTATTTAGCATGTGTGTGAAGTCTGAAGTTGTGCCTGGCATTCGGAAAAGTGTTATTATTATTCCCTATACAAAGAAAATGATAGCAAGAATTAATATAAAAGCTGCAGGAGGATTACGTATGCCTTGGAAACAGCTTTCATAGAACTGTGATCAAAAGGGTACAAGAGAATCAGCAACATTTGGGGAAGGGCAGTTCAGCTTTTGGGAGCAAATTAGACTTGTGCTTTTCAGCAGATTATTAAGAAATATACAAATCTGAGAAAGAAAAATTAATGTACGTTTGCCGATTTAGAGACAGTGTATGGTGAAATGAACAAGCTTGAATTATAGAGTATTTTGTGGGAACAGAGGGCAGAAAGTTGTTTCTGAACGTGAAAAGAATATATGATGAAATAAATATGCATGAAAATAAAGAAATTGAATACTAAGAATACTTAGAAAATGCTTCAACACTGAGCAGAGTGTAATATGTATGGTGTGCCTATGGGTAAACATATATAGAATGGGAATACTACAGGTGTTGGTTAGCATGTGCCTGCCTGCCTATCATCTATCTATCTATCTATCTATCTATCTATCTATCTATCTATCTATCTATCTATCTATCTATCTATCTATCTATCTATCATCTGTCCATCTTGTTGGCTGGAAACCCAACTTACTTGTAGCAAACGTTATATGATGCAATAAGGAGTAGGTTATCTGTAAATTGATCTATCAAGACAAGGTAGCTTGTGTCTGACAACTAAACTGGAGTAAGCAATTGAAGGTTATGAAAAATTATACAGAAAGTAGGTGAATCTGTGTATTTTGGTAGAAGGCTCACTAAAAATGAAGAAATGAAGAATTTTAAGTATGCAAATTCTTGCAGAAGGTTATAGATAGTGTACTGTCTATTGTGATGAATAGATGTTGAGTGTTGAATTATTGTATATGAGTGTGTGCTACTTCTCACTTTCTATTTGAAAGTGAAAGTTGTATAAGTCAGAAGAAACATAAAGATTGAGTACAGTTTGTTGTTTAAGAAAATGTGTGGTAAAACAAAAATGAGTATTGTCAGGAGTCAATAGATGTTTATTAAGGCAGGATTATATACAAAAATGAGTAAGTAGTACAAAAGAAGTACTTTGAGGTGGTTAGAACACATAGTGAGAGTGAATGAGGATAGAATCACAAGCATATGAAGAAAAACTGAATGGATAAAGGGGATGGGGTAAGTGAGAAAGCTGTAGTTAAAATTGATGAGATTTTCAAAAATAGAGTAGAATAGAATAGAATAGAATAGAATAGAATAGAATAGAATAGAATAGAATTTTATTGGCCAAGTGTGATTGGACACACAAGGAATTTGTCTTGGTGCATATGCTCTCAGTGTACATAAAAGAAAAGATACATTCATCAAGGTACATCATTTACAACACAATTGATGGTCAATATATCAATATAAATCATAAGGATTGCCAGCAACAAGTTATAGTCATACAGTCATAAGTGGAAAGAGATTGGTGATGGGAACTATGAGACGATTAATAGTAGTGCAGATTCAGTAAATAGTCTGACAGTGTTGAGGGAATTATTTGTTTAGCAGAGTGATGGCTAACACTCTGTTCTTGTGTCTAGTTGTTCTGGTGTGCAGTGCTCTATAGCGTCGTTTTGAGGGTAGGAGTTGAAACAGTTTATGTCCAGGATGCGAGGGATCTGCAAATATTTTCACGGCCCTCTTCTTGATTTGTACAGTATACAGGTACTCAATGGAAGGCAGGTTGGTAGCAATTATTTTTTCTGCAGTTCTAATTATCCTCTGAAGTCTGTGTTTTTCTTGTTGGGTTACAGAACCGAACCAGACAGTTATAGAGATGCAAATGACAGACTCAATAATTCCTCTGTAGAACAGAATCAGCAGCTCCTTGGGCAGTTTGAGCTTACTGAGTTGGCACATAAAGAACATTCTTTGTTGTCCTTTTTTAATGATGTTTTTGATGTTAGCTGTCCATTTGAGATCTTGCGATATGATAGAACCTAGAAATTTGAAGGTTTCTACTGTTGATACTGTGTTGTCAAGTATTGTGAGAGGTGGAAGTATGGAAGGGTTTCTCCTAAAGTCTACCACCATTTCTATGGTTTTGAGTGTGTTCAGTTCCAGATTGTTTTGGTTGCACCACAAGGTTAGTCGTTCGACCTCTCGTCTATATGCAGATTCATCATTGTCTCGAATGAGACCAATCACTGTTGTGTCATCTGCAAACTTCAGTAGCTTAACTTAAAAGAAGAGGCTAGAAGTTTAAGAAATAAAAAGCAATGTATGAACTCTTGATGGAAGAACAGAAAAGTATGGGACAGCCTGAGGAATGGGATTTGGGGCAAGCTTTTCTCACCTCACAGTCATAATTCCTTTGGTTTGCTCCTTCTTTCAACTCCACACTTTTACACTTTGTAAAACATTCCTTTTCCTAAAAGGGAAAAGCATGATGGTGTGCACCTGTGTGCATGCATGCATATATTTATATATAAGTTATGGCCACAATTAAGAAAACACTACAATCTCAACAGCTTATGGCCAAAACAAATTCCACACATACTATCTATTGGCTTTTGTCAGCTCATATGGCTTTTAAGAAAACCCTCACAAATAAAATGTTTTTATCAGTGGCATAAACTACTTATGCCTTTAATTTTTGCTCCACACTAAATATTCTTTCCATTGAAGCAGCTGGAGGCTTCATTCACATATGGTTTGTGTCAAGTAGCTAAGATTTCTGTAGTTGAAAAATTGAGACAGAAATAAAAAGAACATCTGCAAAAAGAAGCCTCTTTCTTATTCAATTCGTTTAATTTTTACAGAGCTATCTCTTCAGTGAAAGAACTATCCCCCAATCCAATCCAGAGACAGTTATCTCCAATTATATTAAACTTAAATCAATAAAACTTTTATATCGCCTGCAGTGAACTCATCCTATTGATTTGAGTGGTATTAAAGCATGGCTGGCGTTCTCTAATAGTTTACTGTCAAGAAGACATGAAACATTTTATAGCTTACTAAATGCAAGCCTTCACTAATGAGACCCCATACGCCTTCCCCAATGGAATCTAATCCCCCAAAATCCCTTGTGACATAATAAGGACATAAGATGCTTCCAGACTTCTTATTTTCTCTGGAGAGAATTCCTGTCCTCTCCAGAGAAATGTAAGACTAATCTTGAAAGACAAAATGGACAACCCTTTCACCCAGAGGAATAGCAGCAATCAAACCTGTCTTGAGGAACAGGGTATCAAAAAAGTCAAATGGAGTCTAAAATAAGACCTTTCCTTTTGTTTTGGACTCCCTGATTGTTTTGTATTGTATTAGCTCCTACAGCAGCGCTGTGAAACTCAAGGCCCGCGGGCCAGATCCATGATATGATTAGATTTGGCCCATGAGACTGCCCTGGAAACAACAAAGGACCGGCCCCCGGTGCCTTGGATCTGGCCCAGAGTGGCTGGGTGCTGATCTAAAACTTGGTGGTGGCCATCCAGGCTGGAATGCAATCAGTCTTAGATCTGCGGGGCCACCGTAGAACCAGCGAGGGGCTGCCCCGCCCCATCCTCTGGGTGCATGCTGGAAACACTGGATCCCTCCAGCCCCCCAATGCGAGCGACATCGAGCTGGGCACACCCACCCTGGCCACACCCACCCAGCCCCTCAGGGTCAACCACAACCTGATGCAACCCTCAATGAAATTGAGTTTGACACCCCTGTCCTACGGCAACTTGCAGTTTCCTTGCAACCTCGTCCTTTTAAAAAAATTCTTTCCTGCTTGATGCACAGTGAAGATAATTTTGAAATTAGAGCCTTTTGTGCTTTATGAAGATGCTTTCTTTCATAATATGAACAGTTATCTGTTGGAGACAGAAACAGACTGATACTTTCCCCTTTCAGATTCTGCAACACATACAATGAGTTTCAGGCTCTGTTGTACGATGCCTATTTTAAATGGCTCTTTAACCATCTCCCTTTCCTAGTTTATCTTGGCAGTAGCCTCTGCCCATCCTGAAAGAGGTTCCAGGAAAAGAAGGAATAAATTAGTATGCAGGAAAGAAGACGTGTTTAATTCTGAGTTAGTTATGCACACATAAATGACTTTTTCGAGGAATTGCACCTGTAGGTCCAAGCCAGTTGCATTTAAATATGGAGTTGGAGATGGCGTTACACTGAAATACACATTCCTGCCCATGTTATACCACAACTGCTTGTATGAAACAACTAGTAAACCAGCTCTTCTTCCAGCTCACTTCACCCCTCGGTATGGGACAGGATGTTGAAGCAAAATGTTTTCACCATGTAATTGAATTGCCAAGGGAAAAAAAATAGTAGAATGGAATTAGAAAAATGGTGAGTTAAATTTGACTTCAGATCCTCGAATTCTCAGCTGGCACTGAGCAATCCATTCCCTCTGTCCTGATTCTCTTTCCGAAGTTGTTTTGCATCAAAAAAGCATCTTACTAAGGTTCTATTGTGCTCATTAGCCTATTCAGCTCAGTGAAAATGGCTTGAGAGCAGATCCCACAGGGGGGGATATTTTAAAAGTCAAATCTAACCATCTATACTTTTGTGCAGCTCTAATTCCCTTCCACAAAGGGAGTACATTGCAGTAGTATATGTCCAAACCCTGATATAGGGCAGCACTGACAAAATCTTCCTTTCTTTACTATGCTAGGAAAGATATGATTAAATCCTGAGTCAAAATGTCCATATTGTTGGAAAGAAAACTAACATTTTTGGAAACCTTCCTCCTCAAATAGATGATGACTCCCATCTTTAATTTACATTCTTCATCTGCAGGCGACAGGGTTAAAGGATTCATTGAAATCCTCTCTGTACAAGATACTGTGGTGTAGCCATGACCTGGATGTCTGCAGAATATTTTAGATACAGTGTCAGAACACTCTCCTAGAAATATCTGGGTCAACCAGTAATTATTGAGGAATTGCTTATGAAGTCAAGGTGAATTGAGAATTGCATATCAGTCGCAATCAATTTATTACGACTTCCTAGATGCGGGTTAAATGTGACTGTTATCATCACCACACCCCTGATTATGGTCACTAGAGCATAATTTTCCAACTGCTTTTCCCCTCGCCTATCAATTATCTGATATGGATAGGCTGCAATCTTGTACAAATACAGTAGATGTAATGTTTCAATTTAGATGTCATCTAAATTGAAGTTCTAGGCTGAGTAATCCTTCAGAATCCAATTTCTGTATAAACTGACACATTTTGGTTTTTTAAAGAAATGACATAAATATTCAGAGGTGGGCTTCAGCCGATTCGGACCAGTTCGGGGAACCGGTTTTTAAGATTCTGCACAGTTTGGCAAACCTGCAAATCCCACCAGTGGCTGGCCCTGCCCACCCCGCCCCGCCTCACCCACCTTGGCCGGTGGCTAGAGTCATGGCCACACACAGCTACCCTGCGACCCAGCTGATCTCTGCACCTCGCCCACTCTGCTCACCACGGTTGCCCACAAAGGTAAGGTGCTTGGCTGACGGGCCGCCTCGGGGTGGACACGGCGAGGCTCAGCCGCCTTTTGGGCCTGGTTCTCACCATCCTTCCACTCACATGCCACCTGCTCGCTCTTCACTTCAGGTCAGGGAATGTGCCAGTCACTGGCTCCGGCCTTCCTGGAGCCTCCGCCTGCATGCTGCCCACTCACTCTTCGCCTTGGGTTGGGAGACATGCCAGTCCCTAGCTTTGGCCTTCTCCTGGGCCTCTGCCCACATGCTGGGCTGCCGCTGTGAGAATGGTGTGAGCCCCATGGGCTAGAAGGTAAGGCTGATGGCGGAGAAGGAAGATCTGCTCTGGACTTGCTGCCTCGGTGGGGGGGATACACAGCAAGGCTCAGCTGCCTTTTGGGCCCAGCTTCTGCTTCTGTGAGGCCTGTGTGTGGGAGGCCTGAGAGATGCCTCCCCTGAGGACTGCCTACTCACCCATCCACCAGCCAGACTGGCATGGAAGCGGCATGTTCCCTTGTCACAGGCTGGATGCAGGACTGAGGTTGAGCGGAGATCGAGCAGATGGCAGCCCAGAGTAGGGCCCAAAATGCGGCTAAGCTCGCCCTGTCCCCTCCCACTGAGAAGCCTGCAATCACCACCTCTTTGCCGGTGTAAGAAGCCTGCAGCCGCTGGTCTTTGCGAACGCAAGAAGCCTGCAGCTGCCCGTCTTTGCCGGTGTGAGAAACCTCCAGCTGCCACCTCTTTGTCAGTGTGAGCAGCCTCCAGTCGCAGCTGCAGGCTCAGTTCTGGCCAGCAAAGAGGCAGCTGCTGCAGGCCCTTTGCACCAGCAAAGTGAGGCTGCTGCAGGCCTCTTGCGCCGAAAAACACCAGCAGCTGGAGGCTTCTTGTGCTGGTAAACAGCGGCGGCTGCAGGCTTCTCATGCCAAAAATAGGCGGCAGCTGCAAACCAGTGTCTCCGGGCAGGGTTGTGTGCCCAGCTGCACAAACAAGGGGTGTAAGTATCCGCCCGCCGTTTCTTGCTGCAAAACCCTTTTTAAAAACCCTGACTGTCAGGCAGCGAGACCCAGCAAGAGATGAGGCGTTAGAGAATCACTGTTGCTTTGCTGCACAAAGGTAAGTCTAAGGCTCCAGCCATTGCTGCTTCAGCCCACCTTGGCCGCCCCACCTTGCCATGACATCACATTGGCCACACCCACTCGGTTACATGGCCCCTTCCTCCAGCCAAGCCCATCCGGTCTTTAGGACAAACTGGTTGTTAAATTAGTTGGATCCCATTACTGTAATTACTAGATGCTTTTCCAAAATCATGATTGTTGTTGTGAAGCCTACTTAGTACCTATCAGTTTATGAAGCATTTTTAACTTTGCAAGTTAGAAAAGGAAGATGGTGATTATTATATGTCAGAGTTGCAGAATATTTACAAGTGTTGATTGCAAAATGATTTAGTCATTATCCCTATTCATTGTTTTTTTTATAGTTATGCCCTGATATATATCTAGTCTGAACTATATTTAGTAATTCCTGTATTCTATTTATAGAATGCAGACAATCTGGAATAAATGAAAAGAGAAGATCAGAACTGTTAAATTAAATATTGCATCATTAACACAGACCTGATTTTCATTCTTTTTTTCCACAGATATATCTGGATGATATTACTTGGATTTTAATAAGTTGCCATTTCTTTACTCAGTCAGCTAGAAAGAAATGGATGAGTTATTTAATGGATTTAATCTATTTGAACATTCTCATTATTTTTGCACCTGATTCATTACTTTCTTCCATAGATAAAGCCAACTTTCTTTTTCTGTACTTTCTTCTCACTGTTAAACTTATATATTTATATCACACCTTTTTAAAAAAATCTTCAATACAACTTCATTGTTGGTATTTGCCATCTATGCCCAGTGGTGGGATTCAAATAATTTAACAACCGGTTCTCTGCCCTAATGATTTCTTCCAACAACCAATTAACCAAACTGCTCAGAAAATTAACAACCGGTTCTCCCGAAGTGCTGCGAACTGGCTGAATCCCACCACTGCCTATGCCCCTGAAATACAACCTATAAGCTTCTAAAGGCCTTAGAAATAAAGGACCTTTGAGGGGAAATGTCCTGATTTGTACCTTGATCAGGATCTATATAGTTATTTATTAAATTTCGTATTTCTTTAAACATTGCAGCAACCTAACAAATAAGTTTACATTGTAGATACTTAAAAGTATTTAAAACATTTGCATAAATGCTAATATATACCATATTTTTCGTACTATAATATGCACCAGAGTATAAGACACACCAAGTTTTTGAAGAGGTACAGAAGAAAAAAACGGTATTTGCCCTCCCCAGCCCCCAGGAGCACTCTACAGGACTCCCAAACCCTCTGCACGTCCCGTTTATATGAAAAATGGGTCTGGTTTTCACAAAAACTGGATGCATAGAGGTTTTGGAAGGCCTGCAGAGTACTCCTGGGTGCTCGGGAGGGCAAAAATGTGATGCATGGGGGGTTTGGGCCAAAAACAGGCCTGTTTTTCACAAAATGGGGCATGGAGGGTTTGGAAGGCCTGCAGAGTCCTTCTGGGGGCTGGGGAGGGCAAAAACACCCCCATTTTTTGCAAAAAAATAGGCCCATTTTTGGCCTCCCAAACCCTCTGTGTGCCCGTTTTTGGCCTTCCAAACTCTTCACATGTCACAATTTTGCCCTCCCCAGCTCCCAGGAGCATTCTGCAGGCCTCCCAAACCCCCTGCACATCCCATTTTTGCAAAAAATGGGATGCACAGGGTGGGTTTCTGGAGGCCAAAAATGACTGTATTAGGTGTATAAGACGCACTAACATTTCCACCCTCTTTTAGGGGGGAGGGGAGTGTGTCTTATACTCTGAAAAGTACGTAATTAAATTTACTGGTGCTAAAGTAACATAGGTTGGAAATGAAACATTTAATCCTTAGACTAGTTCTATAGACAATGGCATACTTGTTAAAATGTTAAGACAGGGATGACATAGGCCACATCTCAAGACCTCTCTCAGCCACAGAAACTCAAAGAATATATTTGTACAATGTGCTTAACTGAGCCATGAGTGAGGTTGTCGTGTGTCACACAAATACTAAGCCAATCAGATGGCAGGTTTGTTCCTAACGCTGACAGGTGTGGGAGCCAAATACATTTCATACCTCTTTCTCCCTTGAGATCACAGTTTTATGTAGATGTTCTTTCTGCAAGCATCTGCATCTGTAACCATTAATGACTGGTTGTAGGCAATTTGCTTAGTTCTTTGCAAGCAATGTCAGTTGGCTCCATTCACAAGTTCTGGAGGCAAGTTGTTCCACTGATTAATTGTTCTGTCAGTTCAAGTTCAAGTTCAGTGCAAGTTGTTCTGTAGTTCTATGTTGCTTCTCGCCTTGATTAGTTTCCATCCATTGCTTCTTGTCCTGCCTTCTTGTGCTTTGGAGAATAGCTTGACTCTCTTCTTTGTGGCAGCCCCTGAGATATTGGAACACTGCTATCATGTCACTCCTAGTCCTTCTTTTCATTAAAGTAGACATACCCAATTCCAGCAACTGTTCTTTATATGTTTTAGCCTCCAGTCCCAGTTATGTCTGGCTCTTACACTCTCAGCAATCTGTAAGACAATCTGCAAAGATGCATGCCTTTTAGCAAGCACTTAATTTTAAATGAGTTTACAAGGTAGTTAGTTTTAACCTCTGCTTTTTAAATATTCAATCTGTGTTTTATAAATATTGTAAGCTGCCTTCACCAGAGTAGAGATAGCCAAAATAAATTAAATACATTTCTCGTGGCAGATCCATCAAAATTGATTGTTTGACCTCACTGTAATTGTCTAGACCCTTACCGTCATGTCAGACCAAAGGCACGGCCCCACACATTGAAAAGTGGAATATTCAATGAGATGGAAAATGGGAAATATGCTAAGTATTTAAAGGGGCAAGGAGATATTCTCAGGCCAGAAAGAAAGTAAAACAAGAGGAGAATGTGGAAGAGGTGACAGGGCAGAGGGGTGAAAAGCAATAGCAACAGTACTTAGACTTACATACCACTTCATAGTGCTTTACAGTCCTCTCTGAGCTGTTTACAGGGTCAGCATATTGCCCCCAACAATCTGGGTCCTTATTTTGCCAACCTTGAAAGGATGGAAGGCTGAGTCAACCTTGAACTGGTTGGGATCAAACTGCTGGTAGTTGGCAGAGTTAGCCTGCAATACTACATTCTAACCACTTTGCCACTACAGCATTTAGACAGCATTTAGATACCTCTGAATCCTTCAGTCCATACCCACAGCTTCAGTAACACCGAAATCTTGCTTGTACTCTACTTAGAAAAATAGATATTTTTTGCAGAACTGTTTGAAGCACATGTTCTTGGCACTGATAATAAACGGTCTGGACTGCAGCATGTTCAAAGTCCTGCCATACTTTAGAATGCTGGTCTTCCCCCTCAATTCACCCAGTCTCAGAATACACCTTCAGAATGTCAGCTTTCACTCTCAGTACAGTAGATTTGTGGATTTTTTTCCCTCATGAAGATGAAATTGAATGCTACAGTGACTATCAACCTCTGCATTAGGCTTTCATCAAGAGCTCTCAATTTGTTTTTGTACCCTTTCTGAAGCAAAGCATCTTTTTTGCAAGTATCACATCAGCCAGGAATAATTAGACTGGGACAATGATATCATCCTACAGGCAGTGAAAATCTTTTCATGCCTTTTCAGCCAAGGGAACCCACCCTTATGTTTTCCAGCTCTCTGCTTCTGTGAATGAGGCAGTAACTATGTGAAAGTATGCTTGGGTCAGCCGCTATGATGCATTCATCTGGAGGCAATTTGGAAGCTCTTGCTTACAACTCGCCACTTGATCTTTATCAGCATTGTTCCAGACTTTTATAAAGCTGTGTCTCTGGACACCAACCTTTCCAGTTATTTGGTTCCCTCATTTAATTTTAGAAGTAAAGGGTGGAATGAACATTATACATATAATAAAGATCCATTTCATGGCCCACTCCATTTCCAATATTAATCATATGGGTAAATTCCAAGTATTATTCCTTGGTGGATGCAAGTTTAACGTCATAGTGCACATATTCTTAAACGAGGCAGCCTTCAATTACGCTGGCTGGGGATGCTGAAAATGGTTTGTCTAGCTCATCTGGAAGACATCAGGGGAAAGTTAAAATAAGACAGGGGTGTCAAACTCGATTTCATTGAGGGCCACACCAGGGTTGTGTTTGACCTCGGGGGTAGAGTGGGCATGACCAGGTAGGCGTGGTCAGCTCTGTGTCACTCATGTTGGGGGAGTCTGGGGTGGCCTGAGTGCTCTGCCATAAAAAACGGGTTCCTGGGTCCCATTTTCGGCTGTGACAGCCTCCTGCAACCCTCTGCCAGTGAAAACGAAACTCAGAAGGGCCACATGCCGCCCTCCCAAGCACCGTTTTCACTGGCAGAGGCACCGTGGCCCAGTTCTTCACTGTTTCCAGGCCAACCCCGCGGGCCAGATCTAAGCACCCCATGGGCTGCATCCAGCTCCTGGGCCTTGAGTTTGACACCCCTGGAATAAGAGAATAAACTTTCTGCATAATAATTATATCCCATTTTACCCTGTATTTTTTTCACTGAGCTCATGGTAAGAGGCTATAAATTAATCTCTGCTTGGCAAATCAGAATCAGAAGCACCAAGTGGAATCATGATTTCCTCTCCTTCCATTCTCCTCAAGTTCATGCACTCAATCTATCTTTTTTATCCCACAAGCAGGAATTTTCCTTCCTTTCCTATTTTGTTGCTGGCCATGGCAAGCTAAAGCTAGTACACATGATTCAAATATTAGAAGCTTTGGACCTTATAAACACTATGATAATTTTGAGCCTATTTTAATGTATCTTCCATCTGTTTTTATGAGTGATCAGATTAAGAAGGAGCTAATAGTGGACATAGTGGCTCAAGGGCTAGAACGTTCAGCTTGTCGATCGAAAGGTCAGCAGTTCAGCGGTTCAAATCCCTAGTGCTGAGGTGTAACGGGGTGAGCTCCCGTTACTTGTCCCAGCTTCTGCCAACCTAGCAGTTCGAAAGCACGTAAAAAATGCAAGTAGAAAAAATAGGGACCACCTTTGGTGGAAAGGTAACAGTGTTCCGTGCGCCTTTGTCATTGAGTCATGCTGGCCACATGACCACGAAGACATCTTTCGACAGTGCTGGATCTTCAGCTTTGAAACAGAGATTAGCACTGCCCCCTAGAGTCGGGAACGACTAGCACGTATGTGCGAGGGGAACCTTTACTTAATAATAATAATAATAATAATATTTTAATTTGTATACCGCCCTTCTCCCGAAGGACTCAGGGCGGTGAACAGGCAGATAAAATACAAATACACACAATAATTAAAAACATCCCTTAAAAAACTAATTTAAATGCCCAAATGTTAAAATAACATACCCCCCCATAAAATCACAAAACTTTAAAAACCCATCAATACTTTACCTAATACTTTGTATGTTACCTAATACTTTACCTAATAGTGGACATGGGAGAAATATTTTAATCAAGTATGCATTTGGTATATCCCAAAAATAAACTCTGTAAGTTTGTTTGCATGATACAGCCTTGTGACCTTTGTGTGGTATGAAATGTACATATCACAAAGTTCAGAGAAGTAAAATAAAACAATTTTTAGTAAGTGGGAAAATATCAATATTTTTAAAGATTTTTTAAATCCTTAGGGCAGTAGAATATAAAGGGCTAGACTTATTAAATCCAAAGAATAGCCCATCTTTCTTGAGAGCCAGTTTGATCTAGTGCAGGGGTGTCAAACTTGCAGCCGCGTTGGCCACACTCACCTCCAGTTTAGTGAAGGAGAAGAAGTTGTGATACATCGCATGACAACACGTCATTGTGAGTTTGACACCCCTGATCTAGTGGTTAAAGCTTCAGGCTAAAAATCAGGAGACTCTAAAAATCAGTGAGTTCTAATTCCATCTTACCTATGAAAGGCAGCTGGCAAATGACTGTCACAACAAATAGATCAACGTTTAGTTGATCTGGAGGAGAAAGGAAAAACAGACCCTCCACTTGTAGGAAAATGCTATGGAAAAAAAATTAGCACATTGTCCATTTCATCAAGACTGGAACAACGTTAGAACAAAAATACATATGTATCCTGCATTCAGATATGCAACCTCACATAGTAAACTTTTCCAGAGAAAAACTTGCACTTGAACTTTGAAATACATATTTGGGGGCTGAGAAATGGACATGGTTAATTAAAATTAAATTAGATGTAAAACAATATAAATATAATAGTTACTATTGTTACTCCTTATGGATCCAGGATTTGTGTCAACTATACAAATAAGCATCAAACCAGATTTAGTCTAGCAAATGTACAGGGACCAGGCATCCCTATATATGCACAATACTGAACGACAGCTCCAGTCAATAAGATAAGAAAATCCTATGAATTCATATTGGAGTTTCTTACCCTAATATAAGGCATAGATCATCCTGTTACATCCCTTGATTTATTCCCTTTTTATGACTTATCCCTCTTCATGCATCATGCAGATTGAAATAATTGCTAAGATTCTCCAAGAGAGAAATAGTCACCATATAGGGGAGATGGGCAGCATAAATAAATAAAATAAAAATAAAATTGTATTATAGGGTAAGGCAAAAGTAGGAAACTGATTGGAGCTGAGGACCATGTTGGTGGTTTGCAGGAGAGAAGCAGAGGAATGAGAATTACATTAATGTTCCTGTTTGTCTTCAAACAAGCCTTCCAAAGGTGGAAATTCTGAAAACCCATCTGGTAACTAAATGAGACATTGGGAGCATTTCTTTTAAGATTACACCCAGGCCTGTCTTTCCATCTGCCCAGAATATTTCATTCCACTCTAGCATCTCTCTTTTCCATCAGTTGCCTATGGCTACAAAGCTTGCACACTCGTGCTATTTACCAATCCTTTTAGAACATTTTTGAAGATGCGTCTCCAAATGTTTAAGATACTTCTTGCACCTGTTAATTGGGGGCTGCATGAAGTTTCCCATGAATGATTAGGTTCAATGAAGACTGAAGGAAGCAGCCCTCAAAGCTGCTCTGAGAAGCAAACATGGACCCCTTCAGAGGTGGCATTCACTTACGTTCCCTACCGGTTCGCAAATGTGAGCGCACGTCCACCATATGCCCAGCCTTCAGTGCATGTGCTCGGCCTCAAAAATGTGCCTAAGTAATACGGCATAGAGCCGGGGCAGGTGGGCAGCCCCACCCGCAGTTTCCGCTACCGGTTTGGGTGAACCGGTCCAAACCAGCTGAATACCACCTTTGGACCCCTTGCTTTAATTTCACTGTTTCCATTTGAAACCCCTCAGTCTTCTCCTGCAAAGCTTGCACTAGGGGAGAAGCTAGAGAGCAGTCTCCTTCAGGAAGTTCTGTAGAGGAAGATGTTAAGGTCATCTAAGCTATTTATGAGAGAAAAAGCTCAGCCTCTTCCCGCCCTCTGCCAGTCTGTTGTTCTTTACTCCCACAACATAGGTAGGTTCCACTGTTGGTAAATACCAAATTCCTCACAATGGCTGTCCAAGACTGGGCTCTTTCAGTGGGTTCATTGAAAACTGAAAACTGTGCCAGTACAGAGGAAGAAGGCTACCTCAATTTCTTCTCCCAGTACTAGGCAGTTTCACATTGGTGAAACAAAGCAAATAGGCTTCATGGTTCAGACTGCCCCACTGGACAAATCTGAGAAGATCTCCTGTTGGGAACTCTTATGTGTGAATGAAGCAAGTCTGGCTGTATCAAGATGAAGAATATTACCATATAGAATGCTTGGAGAGACCAGAAACATTGAATAAAACCCCTGGTTTTATTGTGCTGGGACAATACCAGTGGTGGGTTTCTACCGGTTTACCCTGGTTTGGGCGAACCAGTAGTGGAGGCGGTGGGAGGCTCCACCCACCCCACCCAGACGTCATATCAGACGCCTTGCACATGTGCAGAAGCACTGTGTGCAGGCGAAGCGAGCATGCACACATGTGCGCTCACAGTTCCGAACCAGTAGTGAAGGTAAGTGGAACCCACTACTGGACAATACAATCAAAATTCTTCATGTTCCATCTATATTCTAGCAGCTGTACTTAAAAATAATAAAAGCTTCTGAACATTTTTCAAAGCCAGCCTCCTCCAGAGTAGGTTACAATTATCCAATTTCAGTATAGATGGGCTATGAATGACAACGTCCAATTTCTCTTGGTGGGGACACAGCTGGTGCACCATTTCCTTCAGATTAGTTACAGGATATTTCTGTTCATAGCATATTTAAATATATGGATGAAGCCTATTAATCATCATAGTAGCTATTAAAATAATGGAAGCCTTCCTTATCCTCTCCCCCTCACAGATGGGAAGATAATGCATCTAGAGTGATCTACTTCAAGGCCACACTATTATTTAGTAGCAGATTAAAGAAACTTGTACTGATCTCTCCGTATCATGCTAAGCCTGAAATCCTTTGTTGTTAATAAAAAGTTTTCCCAAGGGATATTTTCGGCAGTTTTAGGAATAATAGAATGTTTCTGTAACACATTTCATCTTCCAGGTTGTGATGGAATCATGTAGGATGTGGCATGTTAACTGCTTTGCTTATGATAAACAGTGCTATCTTGTCCCATATTCAGCATTTGCAGACCCCACTGAATTTAAAGGCCTAATGAGTAGATTGCTTGACCTGGAAAGAAGAGTAGGGCTATAAAAGAACATTTTGAGCTCGTTCCCTTACTCATGAGGCCACCTATGAACAAATAGCAAGGCAACAGCCCTGCATGTTGTCTATTTGTAGCTTGAGAGTCAACTGTAACCTTACTGAGAAAGTCATGTGTCATCTTGCACTATTGCAAATTGCTTTAAAACTGGCTGCTTTGAAGACCACATAAAACTTCAGCTGGGACAAAGTCCTACAGATCAGATGCTTATGGGACAGTCTCATGACTGCCATGAGCACCTCTTCTACAATAGTTATTGTAGGCTATTGTAACTAATACATAATATTTTATGCTATGGCTCCTCCCCTTTGGAACATTATGCCCCAAAGTGAGATCTGCACCCACCCTTCCGACCTTCTTTAAGGCCCTAACTGGCTCCACCAGTTAGCCTAGGGCCCTAACGGAGGTGCATCACTCAGGAGGTGTCTCTCTGGTTAAGAGAAGACTCCATCTCTCCCTGTTTGTAACTTGTTCCCCCTTTCCTCATCTTTCAATGGCAAATTATTTTCATTCATATTGTTATTTATTGATTTAATGTTTACTGGCTTTTAATGTTTGTAAACTGCCCAAAGTTGCCTCTAGGCAAGATGGGTGGCATACAAGTTTGATAGATAAACGAATAAATAGGCTGCTGGGGTATTTCTAAGTACAATATTCAAAGTGCTGATCATCACTACAACACTCTATATTGTGCAGAACCTGGGTATCTACCACACTGTTTTTCACTGGTAGCTTGCACTTGTCCAACTGGGAGATCTCTACTTCTCATAAAGGGCAATGGGAGAAATCATGAAAGTGGGCCTTCTCCGTTGGAGCTCTCTCTTATTCTGGAACTGCTTGCCATTTGAAGGAGGGCTACCCCTTTCTCTTGTGGGCTTCTGAAGATTTGTAAAGACCTGGCTGTTTCAGAAGGATTCCAGAATGATTGGTATTGATGCTGCTGATACGTTTTTATAGTTAATGTGCCTTTCTGTTGATATTTACATTGATTATTGTTCCCTGGTTTAGAGTCTTTTAAATTGAAGAAGTATGTAAGAGATTTCAAAAACACACCTATTGCAAGATATATTTAATATTTTCTATTGAAGTGTATTGGAGTAGGGATCGGGGTGAAATCCAGCAGGTTCTGGAGAACCAGTAGTGGAAATTTTGAGTAGTTCGGAGAACCGGTACCGGAAATTTTGAGTCGTTTGAAGAACCAGCAAATACCACCTGGCCCCAGAGTGGGGTGGGAATGGAGATTTTGCAGTATCCTTCCCCTGCCACGCCCACCAAGCCATGCTCACCAAGCCACACCATGTCCACCAAGCTACGCCCATAGAACGGGTAGTAAATAAATTTGAATTTCACCACTGGTAGGGATTGTCAAGCAAATTTAGAAATAATCTAAATCAGTGTTTCTCAATCTGGGAAAGTTTAAGATGTGTGGACTTCAACTCCCAGACGTCCCCAGGTAGCATGGCTGGAGAATTCTGGGAGTTGAAGTCCACATGTCTTAATTGGTCAAGGTTGAGGTTTAAAGCACTGTTTAAACGGGTTTAAAACACTGTTTTAAAAAGTTGCAGTTTCAAAAACAGAATAAGAAATGTTGAGTCATTACAAAATTCAGTTATATTATTATTTCTGCAAAAGCAATTACAGTATCTACCCATATATACAATAAAAGTGGCAAATATTCTTATCCAAATATGACTCTATTCATCTGGGATTCACCAGAGATTCGGGCGTCTCTGCATGTTATAAAAATGCTGCACAACGTATCCTCTTACCTTCTTTTTAAAATCTTTAAATACTTTCTCTTTTCAGTTTCTCACTGGCTTGCCATCTTACTTTTCCTATTTCAACATTGTTACCTAAGAAAGCTTATGCCACTTTGTAATTTTAAAAAAGCCTTCTAAAAGTGCCATTGAATATGTTCTTTTTCTTTCAAATAAAAAGGATTTAGAGATCCCAAGCAACACATTCAAAGCCGACCAATAGATGTTTTTCAAATGAGAATGTTTCTGCATGGAAACAGGCCTGTCATTTCTCTCTCTTTGTTCTCAAAGCTAGGCCTCTTCTAACGGTTCAGTCAGGTACTGTAATATGAAAGAGAGAGAGAGAGAGAGAGAGAGGACGGGAGGGAGGGGGGAGAGAGAGAGAGAGAAGAGAGAGAGAATCTGTAATATGAAATAGTTTTCATGAGAGAGAGAGGGAGGGAGGGAGGGAGAGAAGAGGGGAAGAGAATCTACAGCAAAGGAAGATCTGGCAAGTCTATGTCTATCTACAGGTATCTATCTATCTATCTATCTATCTATCTATCTATCTATCTATCTATCTATCTGTATTGAATTTATTTGCTGCTCATCTCATTACGAGGTGACTCTGGATGGCATAGAATCTTAAAAAGAATAAAGCAATTTAGAAACATGTACTGTATATAATAAGAATAAAATACTATAAATATACAAATTAACAACTGTAACTAAAAGATGGTAGGGAAAGGGTAGAATGAGTAGGAGGGAAAGTGGGATCTGTTATTAATTTATTAATCTATCAACCACCTCCAATGTAAAACCCCTTTATTGGAGCCTTAAGCCAACTGGCAGAGCCAGGTCTTCAATTTCTTGTGGAAGGTTGGGAAGGCTGGAGCAAAATGTTCCGAAGGGCAGGAGTGATGTCAGAGAAGGCTCTTCTCCTGGATTCCACCAGCCAGAATTCCCTGGACAACAGGGCTTGCACCATATTTCTTCTGCTGGTACAGGTGGAGCGGGCCAATCCCAGTGGGATGAGATGATTCTTCAAGTAACCTGGACTCATACCATGAAGGGCTTTAAAGCTGATAACCAACACCTTGAATTGGAGCTAGAAACAAATTGGCCACCAATGCAGCTCTGGGAACAGTGGTGTAACATGGGCTACTCTAGGGACCCAAATGCTGTCCACGCCACTGCACTGCACTGCTGTAGCTTCTGAATGCTCTTCAAGAGAGGCCCATATAGATATTTTATAGCACATGCTTTCCAGGAGAAAAGTACTGATGTCAAAACAGGTGGGCATTTGAGTTTGTGATCTTAAAATAATTCCTAGTCCATTATCTGAAATGGACAGATAATGGGGACTAGGCATTATCTGAAATGGACACATAATGAGGACAGAAAATAAGCCTGACATGAGAACGTGGATCAGATATGGAATGAGCCAATAAATTCTTTTTTCTTTAGAAGGCACTCCATGTACTTCCACTTATGCGAATACCTCTGAGCTTAATGCAGACATACCAATTTGGAGCTGCAAAAAAATCTGGACAACCATTAAAGAGCAAGGAGTTTTCTATAAGTCGGTGCTGTGGTGAACTGGAGCTTTGTAGTCCATATATAATATACCTAGCCTAGTGCCTATTTCAATTGAGAAACAATTGGGTGGATGCAAAGTGAAGGAGCAGGAGAAATAGAGCAGGATGAATCATGAAGGAAGACAAAATGCAGCAAACGAGAGATCAAGGATAAGAATCTTTGAGCTGCTTGTCTGCATTTCAGACAATCCCCACTATTCCACATAGGATTGGGAAAATTCCTCATTTGAATTTCCTAAGAGTCACTACCAATTTCTACACAACGCCAAAGATCTAATTCCACCCATAGCAGCTTTTGTGTTCTTTCACTCCCTGCCCCACTTTCTTTTAACACTACCATCTTGCTCTATTTGCAGAACGTTTGGGTAGCTCCACTTAAAGAGGCATGTAATTCAACTCTGAAGGGAGATATTTCAAAGTTGGAGAACATTTCTAAATTCTTTGCTGGCACACCTTCATCTTCCAGTTTTCTATGAATTCTGAGGAATTCTGTATTTTAAATATGTGTACATTGGCCCATGGTGTCTGGGATTTTATTTTTGAGTTATATTTTATATGTAATCCATAACATTTTTACTGTTTACATCTCATATAAGAGAATAGAATAGAATAGAATAGAATAGAATAGAATAGAATAGAATAGAATAGAATAGAATAGAATAGAATTTTTTATTGGCCAAGTGTGATTCGACACACAAGGAATTTGTCTTGGTGCATATGCTCTCAGTATACATAAAAGAAAAGATTAATAATAATAATAATAATAATAATAATAATAATAATAATAATAATAATAATAAATAAATAATATGCCACAGATCATAATACAACTTCTACAAGACAAGAAAGCCATAAATCTTTAAAAAAAGCATTCTGATTTAAGTGATAAGCATACTGATTTACATTGAATTTGTATTTAATGCTGGATCCCCTACCTATTGTTCCGATTTAAGGATAGAATGATGCCATGTATACTATTTGGGGATGCCAGTCTAATTATTTTAACATGTATGTAATTCTTAAAAGTGTACTTCAGAAAGAAAATGTTGCATGAAAGAAGTGTTGTATTTTAAGTTGATACATATTTTGTCATTAATGATTCATAGAATCTTTGGCAACTGAAGCTTTTTCTCAAAACATTGCAATAGAGTTCATAGCCTACTACACAATTTAAATCTTATTCACATTTCAAAACATTTATTTTTTTAATATCTGACCATATATACTAAGACTATATATTAAATTCAATAATTTAATCAAGTAATAATATCAAATTTTGGCTTTCACCATATAAAGATGTATTTTCCTATTGCTTTATAAGTACTTTAAGGCAGCAAACATACACAATCTACTACTTCCTTCCTCTTGTTTTTCCCACAACAACAACTCTGTGAGGTGGGTTGGGCTGAGAAAGAGTGACTGGCTCAAAGTCACCCAGCCGGCTTTCATGCCTAAAATGGGATTAGAACTCACAGTCTCCTGATTTCTAGGCCAGACCTTAATAAAGACAGCCCACTCCCCAAATAGAATCTCCCAGCCTCATAATATGTTGATTTACTGCCTTTATTGATGTGAGGAGCTGTAAGAAAAGCCTTCTTACATAGGAGTTAGATAGTAGGAACAAGGAATCCTTACATCTGAAAATAATGGCTATTTCCTACTAGTAATCTAATTCTATTAATGATGGTCCAGAATGCCAGAATTCAGCTCAATAAAGAACACTTCATTAGGATTCCAAATAAATATCGCAAGGCTGGCAACCACAGTCTTCTGAGAAGCTGTACACTACCGAAATGGAAGTGGGATCAAAGCAATGAATTCCCCTTTCAAGACAGGATCCCAGCATTTACTCAAGGACTTGAGGCTTGCTGGGCTTTGTTTTGGACAATGAAGACAGGAAGTCTCAGAGCAAAACTTGGTCAGAGACCCTTGTTTTAAAGGCCAGCAATTCCATGCAACGACCCACTGAGCCAGAATGCTGAGTCCAATGTCAAAAATCAGTGCAGCTTTACAGGAGTGAGGGAAAGGGAGAAGTATTTTTCCCCTAATCACACAGAGGTTGGGATTAGAGTTCTTCTTTTGGTCCCTAAGATAAAGCAGAGAGGAATTTACGGTATTACATTTTTATATTTTCATTTATTTGTCAGTCTTGTGTTAAATTTACGGGTGGGATAAAACTTTTGTATTTGGAGCATGCCAAAGAGCTTTGCCTTTATATTCATGGTTTACCTGCCATAGAAAATAACTGTTTCCCTCTCTACTCCACAGATCAATTTGGCACAAACAGTCCTCCCCCCCACCTTTTCTCAATATAATCAAAAGGGGTGATCTTCAAAGCAACTGAGACAGTCCAAGAAGAAGCATATCCATGCAAACAGAGCATCTTCCTCTTACTGTTAGCTAAACATCTTGTTTTTCTATCTTCTGAAGTTTGTGACTCAACTCAAGTCATTGTCATCATTGCCATTTCTGATTGCTAGTGCCATATCTGATATTAATCTTTTTGGAAAACAGATTTACAAATGGCCCATTGTGATTCTTTGTATAGAACCTATTAGACCACTTCCATAAGCCATCCAAACAAGGTTTGCCCTTGCAAATAAAGGTAAAGGTTCCCCTCGCACATATGTGCTAGTCGTTCCCGACTCTAGGGGGCGGTGCTCATCTCCATTTCAAAGCCAAAGAGCCAGTTCTGTCCAAAGACGTCTCCATGGTCATGTGGCTGGCATGACTCAATGCCAAAGGCACATGGAATGCTGTTACCTTCCCACCAAAGGTGGTCCCTATTTTTCTACTTGCATTTTCTACTTGCATTTTGAACTGCTAGATTGGCAGAAGCTGGGACAAGTAACAGGAACTCACCCTATTACGCGGCACTAGGGATTCGAACTGCCAAACTGCCGAACTGCTGACCTTTTGATCGACAAGCTCAGCGTCTTTAGCCACTGAGCCACCACATCAAATACATGCAAATACAACACACTAATTAAAGTTTGTATGTTTGCCATGCTATGGACTCAATTATTGTTGGCTTGGATGATAAGAAATATATCATCTGCACAGATTACACTCCAGTAGTGGCCAATAAGAAATAGTGGTACCATAAAATAGCTCAACAAAAAAAGAAAAAAAAAGAGGCCAGATTGGATCTAAATAATCTCACTGCAAATTGGAGTGAACCATACAGCCTTGCATATCATGCTGTACATTTTTCTTACTCTTTGTGTATTTCTTCTTCACAAAGAACTTAGAAACCCATCAAAAAGCAATATGAAGATAACTTTGAAGTAAAAATGCAATAGTGTTTATGTAAACAGAAGTTTAATGCTGAAAGAGGAGAGGTGGTGGGAAAAAACCTCAAGATTGCCCCATCCTGATCTTCTTTGATATAAGAAAAGAGAAAAAGAGAAACTCTATCAGGCTTTCAAAATTCTGTTTTTTTTATTGCTCCATTACTTATCTTGATCACAGAAGGCCTCTACAGTTCAATACCAAAGCAGAGGAAGTTCCCTCTAACTCACAATCGACGAACCTAACCCAGTCAGCAGTCCGAGACAATCAGATTTCTCAAAGAACTCTTTTATTGAGTACAACATTTCAGCACACATGAAAGCAAAACCAACTCTAACTATTTCCCACAGTTTTAGTATAATTAAAGAATAGATATTCCCCTACCTCCTTGTCACAGGTCACATTGTCCAATTTGGTGTTCTGGCGTCTTCCCTGGCAACTCCTTCCAGTCTCTAGCCAGCACCTGTTGAGATGAACTTGGTTCCCATGGGACAATCTGTTGTTATTGTCTGGGCTGACATTCCAAGCTTCTTCCCCCTCCCCCAAATACCGTGTGGCGAGCGGAGAAATGAAAAGATGGCTGCGGCAGCCTAGATCCATTTCAAAGTTGACAGGTGCATCTAAAGCTTCTACTTTTTGCCCATCTATCCGATTTTTATCTCCTTTCCAGATAGCTCATATGCAAAGCAGAAATCTTTTATTAATCCTTATTTCCTGCTTTGTAGTTTTCCTGTTGTTTGTGGGAAAGTGGGGAAGGATGGTGTACTGCTTCGGACTTCTCAGAAAAAAGAATATTTAAACTAAATTTGAAAATTTCAAAGGAAGTTTAACACTCTGTAATTACTGAATTACTGAAGACTGTATTGATCTTAATCTTGCAAGTTTTATATGCAAAATAACCCTGCACTCCCTCTAAAAGAATCAAAGGAATTAAATGTTTCTTTTAAAACTTTGTTTCATAGAAGTCAGAAGGCTCTTCCCTTCAAAATAAGATTATTCAGTTAGACTGGTTTCCAACATTTATGAAAAGAATCATACTATTACAGTGTTTCTCAACTTTAGTAACAATAGCAATAGCACTTATACTTATATACTGCTTCAAAGTGCTTTACAACCCACTCTAAGCAATTTAGAGAGTCAGCATATTGCTCTCAAAATCTGAGTCCTCATTTTACCACAATCTCACAAGGATGGAAGGCTGAGTCAGTCTTGACCTGTGTCAGGATCAAACTCCTGGCAATGGGCAGTTAGCCTGCAATACTGTATTCCAGGGGTGTCAAACTCATGTTGTCATGTTGTCATCATGACTTTTTCCCTTCGCTAAATTGGGTGTGGGCGTAATCAGCACGTGATGCATCCAGCCCGCTGGCTGCAATTTTGGCAGCTCTGCCGTATTCTAATTGCGTGAAGATGCATGGACTTCAACTCTCAGAATTTCCCAGCCAGCAGTACTACTATACTACTGTTGTACTACTATACTACTAAGATGGCAATGCTCAAGTACAAAGTATGGAAATCAGCAGACCCCAACATTTGCCGAGTATATAAAGAACTTTACAAAGAACTTGGTGGGAAGCGAACAGTCAAATGAACATTTACTTACCCAATTGTCATTGGATCCTATTTTTAAGATTGTACTTTGTTCTTTTTGTAGTGTTTAATTTTTGTAAGCTATCCAGAGCCATGTACTTACAATTAATAAACATAAAATAAACAAACAATAAGCAAGAATACAGATAGAACTAAGAGGAAAAGGGGCTTTCAAAGCAAGAGCGGATGCGCTTGCTGTGCCTGCCAGCAGTTCCTTAACAGAAAATGCACCATTTTCAGGGCTCCCACAGTAGCCATTCAGTTCCACAAAATATCTATCTCTATCTCTGTCTCTATCTCAATCATCTCTATCATCCCCCTCTATCTACCTATTTATCTTTCTCTAATATCTATCTATCTATCTATCTATCTATCTATCTATCTATCTATCTATCTATCTATCTGAGTTATGGAGACATGAAGGACTGGCAACAGGATGCAAGTGTGAATCTGGAGCTTGTGCAAAGAATTGTTCAGTTGAAATACTGCCATGTAAACTCTGTTAAGAGTAATATGAAGTAGAACTTTTCAACAATGAAATGCCTACATAAACATCCAGAGAAAACATAGGCATACTAAATGGCATATTTTTCAGGGGAGTTTTCCAGTAACCTAAGCTTTCAGTCATTGTCAGTATACTTCCATTCCTCTAGAATTACATGACATTTCTGATTCAAGTAACTCAAAAGGTAATGATTGTGTCACTCAACATCATCAAACAAATATACTCAACATCACTCAACATCATCAAACAAATGTACTGTTTGTACTGTACTGTATTGTAACGTACCGTATTTAGGACCAATTCTGGCATCTGAATGTTAAACATGTAAGACTCAGTTCTTAATTATTTCCTGAAGCATCCACCTGTCCTCTTTTTCAGTACAAAAACAAAAAATTGTGAAATAATATGTTTTTTTCTATTTAAAGGCATTCTCTATCAGATGAACTCTCCAGCCCAAGACTTGTTTAAAAACAGATTATCCATGAGATAAAAGGAATCAAGTATTTACAGATAGTCCTCGGCTTACAACCGCAACTCGGACTGTAAACTTTGAGTGCAGTCATTAAGCGGGGCATCGTGTGATTACCCGCAATCTTACAACGTTTTGCTATGGTTGTTAACTGAGTCGCCATGTGGATCGCGACTTGTAACCTTCCCTACCAGCTTCCCCTTTGTCTTTGTCTGTTGGAAGTCAGCTGGGAATGTCACAAATTGTGGCCTCTTGTCCCCAGGATCCTGCAACCATTGTAAATGTGAGCAAGTGCCCAGGTTGTGATTGTGTGAAACTCACAGGGATTCTGCACAGTCGTAAGTGTGAAGACAGATCGTAAGTCACTATTTTCAGTATTGTTGTAACTTCGAACAGTTCTTAAATGAATAGACGTACCTCAAAGTACTTTCAAACTTTATCCATGTAAATAAATTTAAAAAGAGGTATAATAACTCCACATTAAAAATAGCAAAATAGCCTCAGTTCCTTAGAATTAGGGAAAAGAAGTAATGGTCATGATCATTTATATATTCAATTGCATTAACCAAAGTGAGAAATATTTTTGTTCCAAAAAATTATAAAAAGGTTATCTTAATCTTCTTCAAATCAGTCTATCTTTGATGCATGAAAGCCATCATGGGCTTAGAACAGAACATTCTTTTAAAAATGCTCAGAACTGAAATTGGCAAGTCTTAAGATCCTTTGTCAGATGTTTTGGCCTGAATAGAGAGATTGAAAATTATCTCAACACACCTGGGGACGTCAGAACTGATGGGAGAACTCCATTATGCAGAGGACAAACCAAAGGCGAGTCCAATGCAATAATAAGGTATTCTTAAGTGGGATATTCTTAAAGAGTTTGCATGACTCTCTGTCTGCCCCATTAGGGTCTCCTGCTTGAGTACCTAGAAGACCTTCTAGGTACCTTCCAACTCTTTTTCTGTATTCTGTTGTAGAAGCATGGCCTTTGAGTCTATTTCGTTGTACTTGAGAATGCCAAACTGTAGCTGAATGAATGACAATCCAGAACCTTTGAAGATGCTTATGCATATGCATAGCTACAGTGATATACTCACAGCTTTCACAGCGATTTCCAGTATAGCCAGCCAAGCAGGCACATTTGTAATCACCAATTTTATCAACGAGGCAGGTTCCATCATGTAGACATGGGGATGAAGAACAACCTGAAAATGTACAAGACTTCTCAATTCCTTCCACAGACTTTCACCTCTTTTCTCTCTTTTGCACTCCTTTCTCTCTTAGCGAGAGACATTTATAATGTGAATATTTGGGGGCATGTGATAAAACAACAATGTGTTCTTGAAGCTGCGAGACAGTGATGTTAAAAATGCTTCTACTTAACCCCAATAATCCTTTTTGTGAATCAAAATTTGTGGCCCAAATGTTATCAAAAACAAGTAATGAGATGTGATTGAGATCATTCCATGCTAAAACAACTATTTTATTAAAAAATTGAAGCAGTTCCCAAGGGAGAAGCTTAGATACACAATTTGTGTTCATAAAGACAACTTATCTCTGAATAAGCTATGTGATTAGCTGTGTGTCACAACTGCAAAATGATCCTTTCTGGTTTTAGGGAATTAGGAATAAAGCAGTATGGAAGAAGCCACAGAGGAGAACTCTACAACTGCATTTACAGCAAAAGAGCCTATGGAGATCAACTAAAAGTGAAATGTCAATGAAAAGATCGAGCAACACAGCAAGCTGTCTGAAAACGTTTTTAGTGAAGGTGATGTGAAACTAAAGGTCAAAAATGAAATGTGCCAGAGCAGATGGAAAGAATGCCACCCATTATTAAATATACCGTATTGAAACTTGTTATGTTCAATATGTAAATACTGCCTTAGTGTCAACTCTGGAGCTGACCTGACTGAGGCCATTTTGAGGCTCCAGGGGTGCCGCAATGGAGATGAGGGAGGGTCAGGGAAGTGGGGAATAGTGATAGCTGTGGTTTGGTAGCCAAAACAAAATAGTTTCCCTTGTGAACCAAGGACATTCCCACAGGTGGTTGAAGCAAGGAGGAGTGATGTTGCCCAAGCAACTGGGTTGCACCCTGCTTGGACCATGTGACTGTTTGGAAGAAGAGGATTTTTTTTTACTTTTAATTAGATGAAAACTGCGGGAACATTTAGAGTCGGTTTTCACCAGCTTGTGACAATATGATATATCCAATAAAACTAATCTTTGAGGAACCTACCTGCTTCAGAGTTTTGTTTGCTATGAGTGCATTACTTGGAACCCTTTAAACCGACTCGAGGCAGGTAGGTTCCTGAAATATTAGTTTTATTGCATATATCATATCTAACTTAGAACTCTGACACTTAGTATATCATTCAAAGAATGCTTAATGATAAGGTTTAAAAAATTTAACACTTAGAACTGTCATTTTAGAAAAGTTTTCCCAAAACTCCCAGCCAATACGTCAAAGTTCATGCGATCATGAATCAGGAGTTCTAGAGTTGCAATCCAAACTCAGCTGAGGTGGGAAAGATAGTCTTGAAAACATCAGTTTCCTCTTGAGGCACTGTACGGGCTTTCAGTCCATCAATGGGGTCCGAACAATAAACACAGGAAGACGGCCAAGGAAATTGTGTTCCTCCGCTTACACTGACCTTCAACTACTCTCAAGGCTTTTGTACTGACAAAGATTTCACACAGCGGCAGTTTGTTAAGTTTGTGCTGCTAGAGGTCCCACAGCTCAGGCAAAATTTCTCCCACCCTCTTTGCTCATCATGCAAAGCACATCCCTTTTCATCAACAGTTTCAGGGAGCAGGTTAATGCTTTGCCAAGGAGAGCATTTTAAAAGTTTTTCATTTGAGCTGTATACAGTCAAACTGGAGTCTGCTCTGCATAGATTATCTGAGTAGCACCCACCTTATCTCTCCATAATTGCTACTAAAAACTGGGGCGGAAATAAAGAGGGGTGGCAGTAGCGGAATACCAAGCGGTTCCCACTGAGAAGAAGAATTGAGAACTATTAATCCCCCCTTGTATGGAATGTGTTAGTCCCTTGAGGGTGGGAGGCCTCTCTGCAACATATCCCACGTCAAGTCCCATTTCATGGAGTCGACTTTTGTCTTTTTATAGACCCTTTAATTAACATAGCCTTCCTTCTAGCAGCTTCTGTGATGGTACTGTTTGTACTTTATGTAATAACAAGGGAGGGAAAAATCATGCCCAGCGGATCAAATAGGGACACAATCTAAAGTAGACCGAGCAGTAGACTTTGAAGTGGCAGGACAATATTTGAGACCTCTTTGAGACTCTCAAAGGACTTCCAGCAGAAAGCCATTGGAGGCTTTCTGCTCCATAGTCCATCTTTGCCCTGTACCCTGTCAACATTATTTTTTCTTTATTATCAATTGTCCATTGCTGTCAATGCCCCAAGACAAATAAGAATGGATGGAGAGATCCAGCATTCTGAATTCATTCTTGGGAATGGACTTGAAATGACTCAATTTGCTGGCTCAAAAAAACATTTTTGATCTACCTAATTGTTTCAAGTAGCAAAGTATGCCTTGAATTCAGCCTTCAGTGGGAAGCTGAGGACTAGAGTCACCTTTCGATACTTCACTGTGCTATTTTTGACATGGAACTCTCTCACAATTTTTCTCCAACCAATTTTCATAAAATGGAAGTATTGTGAAAGAAACCAGTTCACCTAAGAGGCCACATAAGAACTCTTAAGTATAGATCAATGTAGTGTTGCTATGGATATGTACACATCACACTATTCTCTTTGGGGGTAAGCATCGTTAGGCAAAGCCAGTGGTGGGATTCAGCCAGTTCGCACCACTTCGGGAGAACCGGTTGTTAACTTTCTGAGCAATTTGGTGAACTGGTTATTGGAAGAAATCATTAGGGCAGAGAACCGGTTGTTAAATTATTTGAATCCCACCACTGGGCAAAGCACAGAAAAGAGTTAAGAAACAGCAAGCCAAATGAATTAAGGCATGAGATAAAGGATAGAAAAGGGAACTACTGTATGACTAGTTCTAGTTTATTTATTTATTTATTTATTTATTTTATTTATTGATCACATTTGTATACCGCCCTATCTCCCGAGGGACTCAGGGCGGTTAACAGGCATATAAAAAGGACATATAAATACAGATTAAAACACAAATAAAAAACTTATTCTAACCAGCCTGATTACCAAAACCAATTAACATCAATATAAAATTTAAAATTTCAAAAATTTAAAAATCTAAAAAACCTAGTCCAGTCCTGCGCACCTAAATAAGTGTGTTTTAAGCTCACGACGGAAGGTTCTAAGGTCCGAGAGTTGGCGAAGTTTACCCCTTGCTACCCTTCTGTATTTCTCTTTCTATATACACCATCCTGTTTCCACTACTGCTCACACTGTCTTTTGTCCCTTAAACTTCTCCCAGCCTCTGTGTTGCCTCCATGCTCACTCTTGTTCTCTTTGAATAGAGGAACAATAGCAGCATTCTTCCAGTTATCAGGCTCAGTCACAATCTTCACACATAATTAAACAAGAAGCACAAACTTTCCATAAGCCGACTGCATTTTAACTTTTTTCCACTTAAACCATCTACACCTATAGTCTTTCAATTTTTCAACATTCTCACATTGTGCTTTTTGACAGGTAACTACCATTTCTGTATAAATATCTAAAGTACTTCTTCAAGCATTCACTCACTTTAAGTATCTCCCAAATCATTTCATTATTGTTATAATTCCCTTTATTATGCTGGAGGCTCCTTGCTTAGCCCTCATCATCTACTTCAAATAATATTTTATTTCCATCAAAATTACTTTTTTTCTGCCTATTGCAATTTTTATTGTTGACTGTTCTCTAATTTCGTTCCTACTATATTTTTCTGTATATGTACCTTATAGAATTTTTCTCTCATCCTCATTTTTACAGCAATCATTTCCTTTTTGTATTTATTTAATTTATACAAACCAAAGCCCAATTTTAACCCAAACAAGCTCATGGAATTCTACATAGGCTATATTGCAAGCCTACAACATGCCATTGCCCAATGCCAATATCCTACCAACATGCACTATAACAACATACATAGAACATCACAACCAGTTAAATACTACTTTATTGTTTCATATTTATTATCCCTAAGAATTATCCCCAGATTGATCTTAAAACATTGACACAAATCCAGAAACTGACAATTTATGATGAGCTCTGCTCAAATGTAGGTAAAACTCAAAAAATCCAACACCTTCTCCTAAGGTGCTGTACAGACCTTCCATGCCTTGTGTCCTTCAGTGAGGGTCTCATTCTGCCTCTATCAGGAACTGTTCCCTCACTCACTTTTGCCTCACTGTTGTGCTATTCTCTGCATTTCCATTGGTAGCAGGAATTCCAAATCAGTTTCACAATGCTTTTTAAGGGAAGTGGGATTAGAAATAGTAGTATAGTTGCATGGAAATGACAATAATAAAAAGGAAGTAGCATTTTCAAAGAATTATATGAATGAATTCATGTAAGTTCTTAGGATTCTAATGCATAGGATGCAAAAAAAAATATGGTGGATAGAATTTTGCTGCTTATTTGTAAAAATTTTTTTTATTAATATCAGTGTAAAAACCATGTATCTCCCACCCGGATGGGGCTTGGTTCTTGACCTGCGTCTTAGATAGGATGTTGTGGATTTTTGGTGGATACATTTTCTGTTTGAGATAGTGTGTTTGTGGGTTAGTAGGATAATGTGAACATGGATTCCTTCTTTCTAGTGTTTTTTAAATTATTGTTATTCTGTCTTGCTTTCACCAGAGTTGTTTTGGGCAGCCTTTAAATTTCATAGATAAATCCATTTCATAAATAAATGATGCCATTTACCCAGTGTAATGATGCTTTCCTACACACGGTATTGTTATTCTCTTCTTCTATCTACTTAAAATTATGGGTAAATCCTACATCACAGTCAACCTAAAGTTGACCTCAAAGACATTTGGTCTGATTAGATAAGAATGCATGTTTGCAGCTTCCAAGAATTGGGAACTAGTTATGGGGGGGAAAAACCCTAGAAAAATTGGGTTGTTTGTAGATAAAATCAGCCGTGGATCAATTTTTACAAGCTTGCTTTCATATTAGGATCTCAATATAATACATTTCAATAGCATTAAAAAGTAAAAAAAAAAATTAAAATCAAGCTATTTTAGTTAAACGTATTTCTTACCTGTAATTTCTTCAAAAACTGCATGAAATCCATCAAAATTTTTGGAACCATCTGAATGAAAAAGGACATGAAGGGAGGAGCCAGTGCTTCGTATTGGGAGAGGCCTGTCATTGCCACAGAAGCGTTTAATTAACTTGCTGTCAACACTGTCCCCATCACGGACTTCCACATAATCATACTGACACATGTAGTCAAACTCTAGACTCAGCATGGCAAACCTTGACCGGAAAGAAAGAGACAGAATGAGAGATAGAGGACAAATTCAGATACCAAAATTATACCTCTGTTCTATTTGTGCTATAGGACTAAATTTCTACTGGCGGAGAATGTAGAGAACTAATCCCAAAGATACTTTTTCAAAAGGCAACTATATCTCCTTTGTTTCACTTGAAGACATTTCACTTCTCATCCAAGATGCTTTCTGGATGAGAAGTGAAATATCTTCAAGGAAAACAAAGGAAGTCCAGCTGCCTTTTGAAAAAGCACCTTTCGGCCAACCATGACTGGATGACTGAGAATCTCCATAGACGCATAGAGAAATAATGTCTCAATAGTAAAGAATATGTCTTTATGAACAAGTTTCTAGTTCATTCATGGAATGATCTTCCATTAATAAAGTTGGCCCAAGAGCCAATAAACTGAGAATATATCCTGTTGCATTTATTTTTAATGTTTTTAAACTAACACAGAAAGGCAAAGGCAGGCATTTATTTATCTAGATACTTAGTATTCTGTGATTGAAATTAATAGTTCTGGGGGAAAGCTGGTAAAAATGTATTTGGTGCCAGGTTTGAAATATTAGTTTGATACCTCAACACACTTTTCTCCATACACAAAAAAAGAAAATTCAGTACATTAAAATCCTACCTTAATTCAACCACAAATCCAGGTTTGGCATGTATAATCCACTCACACTGGGCATTCAGTGGATAGCTCTCCAATAAAATCTGACCCTTGGAAGCTTGGAGAACCTGTCCACACCCTAAAAAGAAGAAGAAGAAGAAAAATCACATAGATATTTATAGAAAATTTACCTCAGGAACAATGCCAAAATACAAATTATTGGTCATACGCACATGAGAAAATCTTCCCAAATACCTGACTAGTTTACATGACTAAACAACTGAATGAAATATTGAATAAAAGAGACATCAGCAACTGGTTAAGAATTGGCACAAGTCTTGACATATAACACACCAGATTTAACTGGGGTTGAAAAGAAGAAAGTGGGGATAATTGCTGTGATAATACCAAGGAATAATAGGAGACAAAGAATTGGAGAAGACAACAACTATCGTGATCGGACAATTGAGGTTGAAAAATTATACAGGTTACAACCACAATTACAACCACAATTACAACCACAACTGAGCCCAAGTGAGAAATTTGTTAAGTGTGTTTTGCTGCATTTTATGACTTTTCTTGCCACATTTGTTAAATGAATCACTGCATTTGTTAAATTAGTATCACGATTGTTACGTGAAACTGGTTTGTCCATTGACTTTGCTTGTCAGAAGGTTGCAAAAGCTGATCACATGACCCCGGGATACTGCAACTGTCATAAATGTGAATTGGTTGTCAAGCATCCGAATGTAAATCACATGACCATGAGGATGCTGCAAAGTGTGAAAAGTAAGTGTGAAAAATGGTCATAAGTCACTTTTCTCAGTCCCGTTGTAACTTTGAATGGCCACTAAGTGAACTGTTGCAAGTCGAGGACTATCTATATAGCATAAACAGGCCATGGTCCCATTGGTTATCAGCACACTGGTAACATACCAAAAAATCTTGAAAGGCGCTTAGAAAATTTACACATTATCAATATTTTTATCTGTCTAAATGCAAAAGGCAGCTTTACTTGGAAAAGCTTACATCCTATAATGACACCATTAAACAACATCTGCCTATCTCAGGTCCATTGGGAAGGACAGAATAGGTGGATAAAATTGCCAAAACATCTGGCTAGCTATGTGACCAACCATAATAGCACTTTTTTTGCTTTCCACAGCAAAATTAGCTGCTTACATGAATTTTCTGTGGCAAAAATGGCAAAAGGAGTGACACAGGTTTTTTTCAGTCCTAAATTCTAATACAGAAACAAACAAACAACAAAAGGAGCCCAAAGACAGTACAGAATATAAAACTATTATTTTGGTACTGGTTGGTAATAACTGTTACCACTTGCTTAGCTTTTTCACTTTTCAGAAAGAATGGATCAGGAGAACTTTTATGGAACCATGGTCATTAAGAAGAAGTGGTGTCATTCCAAGATGTGTTTACATTGAAATTCTGGGAATTCTTAACGCATTTAGAAAACTCCAAGTAAGAGAAGGCTCCTCTAATGAACAGTGATGTGGTTGAATCATCTTCAGTAACATGCCAAATGTCCTATCTCAGTATTTCCTGTATCCTGTACGGTTCTACCTTGCTAAGATTTGTCCATTCCTATAAATGCAAATGATTTGCCAGTTTACCCTCAATTACCCTCAGCTATGTAGATTCCAATAAAACAAGCTCAGAAAGGTCTGTCATAAGTGCTTCATTCCACACCAGGGCTTCTTGGCTCCTGATGTGAAAAACTGGAGAATTAATTACATTGCCCCCATGACTGTCATTAGGATGCCGTTGAGATATGCCAGGATCCGCTGGAAACTAATGTAGCTTCCCACACTGGGGAGAGGAAACGTAGCACAGTGGCTGGCTCTCCTCTCAAAACAACCTGAGACAAAGCTGCAGGAAACCTTCTTCAGAAGGATTGACAAGGGTCCTTGAATCACCTCAGAGAACATTCCCTTTTCATTATAAGGGGGCTTTTCTGTTTCCTTTCTTTCTCTTGCCATTGGCAAAAGAGAACTGGTGCAAAGAGATGGTGCCGTGCAAGGAATATTGAATGCACCTTTCTTTGGAGAAGAGTACAATTTGAACTTGTGGAACATTTCTGCCAAGGAAGTAGGACTGGCCAACAAAGCAGGTGGTCCAAAGGCTAAAGAGAGAGCCACTCAAAGAATGCTCCAGAGAAACAAGCTCCTATTTGCCACAAACCATTTCTGCGTGAAACATATACATGGTCAGATCCAACTGTCATTTTTCTGTTTCTAATCCATCCACCAGAGGGATACACGATACTTACCCATCCTTTGATATTTAATTATCAGCCAGGCAGCTTTCAATAAAAACATAGTTTTATTTCTAAAGGAAAGAGAGAGAGAAAGAGAGAGAGAGAGAGACAGAGAGACAGAAAGAGAGGGAGGGAGGGAGGGAGAGAGAGAGAGAGAGAGAGAGGCAGAGACACAGAGAGAAACACATAGAGAGAGCGATTTGGAAAGTTTCGAGAATAATTTATATGTTTTACTTGCCTGTGAACCGCCCTGAGTCCCTAGGGCAGTGGTTCCCAACCAGTGTGCCGCGGCACTAAGGGGTGCCGTGAGATCTTTTGAGGGTGCCGGGAACTTTTGAGCTACGGAGATTTTAAATATCTATTTCCTTATAAGGGTGCCGGGAACTTTTGAAAGGCTTTCCAAGGGTGCCTCAAACAAGAAAAGGTTGTGCCTCAAACAAGAAAAGGTTGGGAACCACTGCCCTAGGGAGATAGGGCGGTATATAAATATGAAAAATAAAAAAATAAATAATTTAAATGCTGAACATAAATCCTATCTTGTCTTGAAGGAGGAAGAAAATGTGCTTATGAAGGGAAGAGAGAGCAAGAGGAAGGGAGGGAGGGAGAAAGACAGAGAGAGTGGGAGAAAGAGAGACAGAGACAGAGAGGAAGGGAGAGAGAGAGAGAGAGAGAGAGAGAGAGAGAGAGGGATTTGGAACGTTTGGAGAATAATTTAATTGCTGAACATAAATCCTGCCTTGTCTTGAAGGAGGAAGAAGAGGTGCTTAGGAAAGGAAGAGGGTCGGAAAGGAATCAATTCTGAAAGGCTGTCACAATCATTGTTCCTTTTATGTCTGGAAAAAAAGATGACAAAACTTTTTGGAACATAATTTTTGCCTGAGGCCACAGAATTACAGTAAATATACTAAATGCACTAACAGTAACAAATATTTTCTTCTTAAATAGGTGTCCATGAAATCGACCATAAAAGACAAAACTACAGATTTAAACCTAAATAGTGAAAGAACTTCAGATTTATATTCTGGCTTCTGAATGCAGTAAGAGTAGCATAAATTGGAAGAAAAGTATGCCCTAAAATAAATGGTATACTTGGTGAATTATTCAATATTCAAAACAGAGAATAAGATACAAGTGCAGTATCTCCTTGATTGTTTAATATATTTATGGATAATTATGCTTAGAGTGACATTAGAGTGACATTGATTTGTAATGTAAATATGTGTATTTTCATATGTAGAAAATGCCATGTAGTTGACTGAACACCCAAAGGATTTGCAGCAAATGTTAAATTGTGTGATGCACACAGATCAAGGATCTGCGACAGAAAAAACAGAGTGAATGCTGCAAATTACTTCTTACTGATAAAGGCAGCAAGCAGATAAACAGGCATAACTTGGTACAATGCTTGCAAAATGTAGAAAAATGGATAGAAAAAAAATAAGACTATAAATGCTGATAGAAAGCAGTAGAAACTGGGTAGTACAGCCTCAGACCACGTGTTTAACAATAGTTCAAAACTGTGTCAACTTCGGAAAAAGTGACTTGTAACCTACTCTCAAAGATATGACCCTTGCATAGCCTCCCTGATCATTTGATTGCAATTTGTATGTTTCAGGTACTCGCATTTGCAATCTTGTCATCATATCATATGATTGCGATTTGCAACCTTTCAAGTCAGCTTATGCCAAGCAAAGACATTTGGGGAAGCTGGATTCACTTTAACGACCATGGCAAATGGTCATAAAATTGTTGAATGACTGCATCGCTTGGCGACCAAAATTCCAGTCCCAATTGTGGTTGTAAATTGAGGAATACCTGTACGTGCACTGCTGCAACATATAAAAAGCTGAACCAAGTAAAAGCTGCTGTGTATAAGAGGGTATTTTTAAATGAGCGCTGAGGTTAAGGTAAAACTTTAAAGGTACCTGATGTTAGGTAAAACTTTAAAGTCAACTGAATTTACTGGAAATGGTTTACTTCAGATGACTGCACAGTAAAACATAGTCCGGTATGAATGGATGATTAAGAAATATAGATTGAATACAAAAATGAATGACCAGTCCATTCACTGAATAGGATGTCATCTAAAAAATGAAGACTGAATCCAAAACAAGCATGCTGGAAGGAGAAAATTAATAGAATAGAATAGAATAGAATAGAATTTTTTATTGGCCAAGTGTGATTGGACACACAAGGAATTTGTCTTGGTGCATATGCTCTCAGTGTACATAAAAGAAAAGATACGTTCATCAAGGTACAACATTTACAACACGATTGATGGTCAGTATATCAATATAAATCATAAGGATTGCCAGCAACAAGTTATAGTCATACAGTCATAAGTGGAAAGAGATTGGCGATGGGAACGATGAGAAGATTAATAGTAGTGCAGATTCAGTAAATAGTCTGACAGTGTTGAGGGAATTATTTGTTTAGCAGAGTGATGGCCTTCAGGAAAAAACTGTTCTTGTGTCTAGTTGTTCTAGTGTGCAGTGCTCTATAGCGTCAAGAACACAAGATAGTGTAAAAATTGCTACGAGCAAAGAGGAATTGTGAGGGAAGCAACAATATTTGCAAAGATAGTTATGGAGAATATTATGAATCGTATTGATATGGACGGGTTTAGTTAGATTTCCTCTTCTCTTTTCTCCTGCCTTCATGATGTTTTGCTGATTTACTCTTTTTTTGAATGTCGCAGTTGCTTATTCCCGAAAAAAAAGTAAAGTTGGATATTTATCTATATATATAAAAGCGAAAACTGCTCATGCCATAATCACTAAATCTCCAGAACCATAAAGCCTACAAACTTGAATTTGCCATGTATGTTCCTCATGGCTTCTAGGTGCTCACTAAGAAAGGATTTTTCGAAATGACCATCAGAGGATTAGTATTTGCTATATTATAGGACACTCTGATGCTAAGGAGTTCTTCTACTCCTCCCCACCTGAAAAGAAATCTGTTCCAAATGTAAAACACAAGCAGAGGAGAGGAATTTCACTTTCAGTTTTACTTTCACAGCAGAAACCAGGGGATAGGATAGGGGAGGCTTCTGTGGGGCAAGGCTGAAGGAGAGAAGGGGATAGGATAGGATAGGGTTCTGTGGGGCAAGGCTGAGGGAAAGAAGGGGAGAGGAGAGGCCGATCGTAACTACTCATTAATTGTCAAGCTGTAAGTGTCGATTTATCAAGGCGCATCACATAGTTTCGTAGCAAAGCACGGGTATCCAGCTAGTACAGTATATGAGTTTGGTATGAGGTACCTATATGGCTGAACCAATTAGCAATGGTGATTTATCATTTTAATTTATTTGTATGTGAAAAATGTTCATGAAAATTGAAAGTAATAATACAGGATGCAGAACTTGATTTGCATATGCTTAATCTGAAGCATTTTACCAGTAATTTTGTGACTAATTATAACAGAAACACTACAAGGTATAATATATATCAAGGGTGTCAAACTCGATTGTGTCATGTGACTCATTGGGGGTTTTTTTTGGTCTTCGCAGAGCTGGCGTGGCGTCGCCTGCACATAACACATCCAGCCCATGGACTGCCAGTTTGACACCCCTGGTATATACAGTATAAAAAAACACAAAACCCTAACAAAGCATTTAGAACTGTAGCTGAACTACTGGAAGACAAACTAAGGAGTTTAGCTGTACTTGTCTTCAATACAGCAGTTACAGCACAGATACCAGTGCCTGATGGAGACAATAATGGCAATGGGTGCATCATTACCAGACCTGAAGGATTACTTTAGGGACACATCATCACAACAACAACTTAATTGATCTAACACCGGTGCCTGAAACTAGTTTCATCAAAACTGCTTGAGAAACGGAAGCTATTCTAGTGATCAAAGAAGAAATTCTCTACATCTTATTGAAAACTGAAAATAAATGGTTATAATGAGACGTTAGCCATCTGAAAGAATTATTAATGACCTCAAATGTGAAAATACTACTTTCACAAGATAACATAAAAAGGCTAATTTACATATAGTTGTTAGCCTACTTCTCTTTCCTTCCATTTACATTGTTCCTTAACCAGAGGTGGATTTCAGCAGGTTCTGACCAGTTCTAGAGAATTGGTAGTGGAACTTTTGAGTAGTTCGGAGAACCAGTAGTAAAAATTCTGAATGGCCCCCACCTCCATCTATTCTTTGCTTTTTGAGTCCCAGCTGATTGGGAGGAAATGGGGATTTTGCAGTAACCTTCCCCTGGAGTGGGGAGGGAATGCGGATTTTACAGTATCCTTCCCCTGCCATGCCCACCAAGCCATGTCATGCCCACCAAGCCACACCCACAGAACCAATAGTAAAAAATTTTTGAAACCCACCACTGTCCTTAACCCATCTCTACCATCTTCTTTCTTCATTTTCATCCTTTCTGGAAGAAGTGAGGAGAATATGAAGATACCTCTAGGCTTCCGTGTGACATGGTTGGCTATTTGTGATAGAGACTGATAGATAAATGTAAATGAAGATAATTGATTGTGTAAATGTACTGGATTTACAGGCAATTGACTGATTTTCCTCAGCGTGATCTACTACCAATCTGGCCATTCAAATCTTTCTGTAATGAACACTGCTATTGTATTTATGTTCCACCACTTTGCTGCTCTTCATCTTCTCCTCCTTTCCCCCATCTTTACCTGACTTCTGAGGTGAGCAGGATCATAATCGGATAATTTGACCTAGTCATTTGTGCTTTGGGTGAGGACTCTGGATTTATTTGTTCTATGAGCCATTTCTTTGTTTTCTTGGCAATCCATGGGATTCTCCCATGGATCTTCTCCCACATTGATTTTCAAAAGCATCAATGCTTTTTTATATCTTGCTTCTGGAGAATCCAGTTTTTGCTTCCATACAGTGTCATATTGCCTGTCCATTTCTGATCTTTTTAGATTTAGACACATCACAACATCTGAATATTTTTCTAAGACCTCCATTGCTCTATTACATTATATACAGACTAGCATTTGGTAAAGTTTAACTTTATATTTTAATTGACAACAGCAGTACAATTTTATTCACATGTAACTGAAATTAAGGTCCACTTAATTCAATGGCATACCTCTTAGCAATTATGTATGGGACCGTTCTATTCCTGCGGTGCCTTTACTGATTACAGAAATGATGCATTTTACAATATAGGTTTGCTGTGAAAGAATCACAGATGTTTATACCCAATCTACTCTTCAGATCAACATATTTCCAAAACTCACAATTCAGTGCAGGGCTTTTAAAAATCAGAACTAATTGCATTCAGTCATTATTGAATCCATATTCAAAGGTAGAACATTTAAAATGCTGCAGTGATGAATTTTTGCATATTATCCTTATTAGTCTTTGCAGATGCAATGATTTTTCACTAATCTGTAACAAGTTATCTTAAGAAATAACTATAAATATAATCTAGTTATAGTCTTATTTGTCCTGACAAATCTCATGTGCACCACTTACAGGATAGGTCTTGGTACTACAATTGGTACGATCAAGAGAGCAAATAAACAGAAAGAAAAGGGTTTCCAGGCCTTGAGATGTGCAAAGAATTGTGTTCCTGAACCAGCATATTTTTTCTTGGTTGTTCAGTCCATATGGTCTAATTTTCTGCAAATGCAGATATAAGGTGTATATATTTTTAGCCGCAAACCCAGCAATGAATATTCTCCTTACACTTTCTTCAGTTAACTATTCCTTCCAATTTCCCAATATATATATATATATATAAGGATTCTACCCACACCTGGAAAAAAAATAATCCAATTTAACTTTTGCTAAGGAAGCACCTCTCCCTCCCACCCAAAAGGCCTGGAAAAATATTCAGATTAGGCATAAGGACCTATTTTGCTCAGGAAAAGTATTGCAGTGAAAATAAAAAATAAGAGATAATGATACAACTGTAATAATATTACAGTTACCTTTAAGTGGGTTGTTGATAGCTTTTATTCACCTGTAGTCGTCAAGGAGTGGCAGAACATTCATCTGCTAACAGTGCTCTACTTTCCAATTTCCTGACCAAGCAGAGATCTATAAACTGCCTCCTATAAACTGCAGGATAGCCTAGAAAGCCTCCTCCAACTGCCTCCTTCTCTCTGGCAATGGCTGTATTCTACAGAATACTTGGCACTCCGGTTAGAACCCAAGATACTAGATCTGTGCTCTGCAGATTTGGATAACCATTAGATGGCAGCAAAGGGTCACAGAAAACTAAGCTTTGTCCATAACAATCTGCATTTGGGGTCCCTTAGAGCTCTGGGAAATAGAATGGGATACTGGGAAAAGAATTTGAAAAATACCTTTAAAGCCCCAGTAGCTCAGTATGTGATCATATGATCATTTCCCAACCCCTAAAAAAATGTCTTTGGCTATATTGTCTTATATTTTCAAATTGAGTGTCAATGATCATAAAAAAGAATAAGAATTTATCTTTGCTTTGACATTAGCAGCTCAATGCTGGATAAGTTATAAGGATTTCTTTGTTGTTGTTTTCCTTTCCCAGCCAAAGCATCAGCTCTCCTTGTGGTGAAGTACATCTCTGACCAATACTTACTCATGCAATCGCCTCCATACCATCCTGCTCGGCATTCTGCACAATAAATGCCTTTGATGTAGAAGTTGTCTAGTGATCCTCCCCAAGACCCATTGCGACAGGTCTTACAATTCTCGAAAATCATGCAACCTGAAAGAAGAAGAGGAAAACTTTTGTAATTACGAACGCTTACATTTGGGTTTCTCCGATAGGTAGCTGCAAACTATAGCCCATGCAATCAATGTTTTTACTTTGGCTGTATAAAACGGGGCTTGGAAAAAGTCCTTTCAAGCAAAACACTCCTCTAAGCCAAACACACTCAAACATAAAGAGAGAGAATATAAATACAATAATGAGGGCTGGATACAAAAATTACAAACATGAATTTTCCTGTAGTCTACAATGACTGAAAAAGCAATGACGAGACACAACAGCACAACCACCATGTTTCATGCTTATACTTTAATATAAGATACGCATACTAAAGTCATAGGGTTTGTGTTATGATGCCACAATGTACATTTCTTCATTCAACCTCTCTTCCCATCACTCACACATGTCAGGGGTGAAATCTACTTACCTTCCTTACTGGTTTGGAAGTGCATGCTGGTTTGCGAGTGAAGCTCGCTTCACTCACGCAGATCTTCTGCACATGCACAAAACCTTCTGCACATGCGCAGAAGGTAAAAACACATTACTTCCTGGTTAAAACCAGGAAGTGATGACACCCGGGCGGGTGGGCAGAGCTTTGCTCCGCCATCGCTACTGGATCGCTGAACTACCAGCTACGATCACGCGATCTGGTCCAATCCAGGAGCATTTCACCCCTGCTATAGCTATAACACTCAGACTTTCTCCTATTAATCTTGTCCTCCTTTTCCTGAGAATCCTCCTGTTTAAATGAAATTTACTTCCTGAACATTCTATATTGCTTTCTATCTAGTCAGATCAATCTAAACTAGAATTTTAATTTCATAATGCCCCAGTGATGGTTCAAAGATTAGATACGATTCAGTACTAGTTTCTGCCCTAAAATTTATGTACTAGAGTTCAGAATATATTTTACACATTTGGAAATGACTATTCATAGTCATTTTGCAAATTTCAACGTAAATATATTATTCAACATAATAAAAAGGAGGGCTGTATGTCGTTCAAAAATTATTTAGAAATGGTGCTTTGGAACACTTAGAGATGAAAGTGCAGCACTTCTTTAAGCCAGTTGTATCATCTTCAGCTTCTGTATGAGCTAATAGTCACTTTAAAGATACAGCTGTTTTAAAGCCTCAGTATTAAAGCTTACAGCAGGTTTAACTTATTTAGGCTCATTCGGAAAATTTAAAAGAGGACATGGCGGTTTTAATGAACTCTTACACTGACAATCCCATTTGGCCTGAAGCACAGCTTCTGAATAAGTTTTCAGATCAGGCAGAATCCTATCGATACATATTCTTAGTCTCGTAGGCTACTTCTTCATATCCTTTATCTTCAACTTAATTTTTTTTCCTCAGCCGAGTTTGAAATCAATAATAATTCTTTTCTATTTTTTTTTACAGTGTGCAAACTAGGCCTTGAAGACTGAAGTGCAACCTCCATGTAGTACTGAAGCCAACTGTGACTTTACTTTTTGGAGAGCTTCCAAGCATCCGTGGCAAAATCCTAAAATGTGACTTTCTATTGCTAGAAAAAGGAAAAGACAATAATATGCATTAATTTTCATTACAGTGAGCATTTATATTGGCATCTATCCATCTCTAAGGAGATAAAAACTATTAATCACCAAAATCTGACAGACAAAACAGGCTTCATGCTCCACCTAGCTACAAGCATATTTACTGCATGTAAATTAAACTGATACAGTAAATAAAAGCGTTCAGGTGGTCACATCAAAGCAGTACAGTAAATCAACATACCTGGGTGAATTAGGCAGGAGTCACACTCATTGTCCTCATTCCTACAACAAGGAATAGTGTATCCCACTACTTCTTTCTGTCCAGGACATACACATTTGATCTGATCGTATTCACAACACTCCCGACACATGATATTCCATTCAGCACCTGGACAGTTTTCATTGATCACGGTGTACTCTGCAGAAAAGCAAAAGGAGAGTTATATGAGAAAGAAGAATTAACTGTTGGCAGAACATAATCCTTGTAAGTGGAAGTCAAGCGATGTATTATACAGGGACGTTTCCTTTCATTATAAAATTAAGCTGGAGGGGAAAAGGTCTGCCAAATAGAACAGAGGATCAGGAAGAGCCTACTCAATTCTTTATTACATGTCATTTTCTTCATCGGAACTGTCCATGCTGCACTACTAGTTGAAAATCCCAGAAGTGGGGGACGGGACAGAATACAGAGCTTTGATTAGGAAAGTAACATGGACTATTGTTCAATTAAACTTTGCACTGATTGCGCGCAAAGCGCGTGTGCGAAGCGAACCGGTGGTAAAATTGGTTAGAAACCACCACTGCCTTGGTCAGCCTGATTTGCCTTCACTCTCCTGTTGTCTCCCTAAAGAACTGGACATAGCAGGACTATGGATGTGCTGGTGGCTTATCTGAACTGTGTTTAGCATTGGATTGTTTAGATGCCAATACTCTGAAACAGAAAAATATGCAAGCTGGGCAACATAGGAAAGAACACCAAGGTCTATAGCTCAAATGGCTTTTACTTAGCTGCCTCCAAACTCAGCCAGTAAAAAAGAAAAGAAAAAGCCAGCGTGGCTCTTTTGGGAAAGGGAACCAAATTATATTATATCTGTGCCCAGCTAGATTTCAGAGTTATCATAACACTATAATCCAAAATCCAAAATAATTCCCAACACATAAAATTCAGCCCAAAAATCATGTTTCTGCCCTCTTTCTGGGATAAGAGGAATCTGCATTCAGCAGTTTCACATACTATCAGGTCATCTGGCTTTTGGCCATTTAGGCTACCTCACATTGGACTACAGGTAATCCTTGATTTAAAATTGTTCATTTAATGACCATTCAAAGTTAAAATGGCCCTGAAGAAAGTGACTTATGACCATTTTTGAGACTTACAACCACTGCAGCACCCTCTGGTCACACGTTCAAAATTCAGATGCTTGACAACTGATTCATATTTATGTTGGTTGCAGTGTCCCGGGGTCCCGGGATCACCTTTTGCGACCTTCTGACAAGCAAAGTCAATGGAAAAGCCAAATTAGCTTAACAACTGTGATATTAATTTAACAACTTCAGTGATTCCCTTAACACTAGGGCAAGACAGGTTCTAAAATGGGATAAAACTCATTTAACAACTGTCTTGCTTAGCAACAGAAATTTTGGGCTCAGTTGTGGTAGTAAGTCAAGAACTATTTGTATCTATCTGGAGCTTCTGCTTTCCTGCACTCAGTGGAGGACACAGAAGGAAGAATACTTCAGAATCTCCCTAATGTTTTGTTCTGAAATGAGTGGATCTGATATATGACCATGTCATATATCAGATATGGTGTAATGGATCGAGTATATGTATAGGCTGTCAGCTGAAGAAACAGAATTAAATCAGAAGGTACCACTCTCCGATATTTGCAATAAAAAGTATATGTTCCAAATATTTCTAATTATTCAGTCTATTAGGGAAAAGAACAGTGTTATAAATATTAATAGAAGCATTATGATTAGTAGTGCTAGTAACTAGAACGAATTCATTTTCTAGTAATAAAAAATAAAGGCATCTAAAGGCATTATAGTTATAATAATTTATACGTAGTTGTGCTTTAGGGCATTCCATCTTAAAAATTTACATTAATTTCCAGGCACTTAATCCTAATACATTATGCTCCATTGGAATATACTTATCTGCAAGCATTACTGGGTTGAATAGGCAAAATCTTGGCACGAAAACAGAGAAATGAACTCCAGCAGTAAACTTTTGTTAGCAGAGCTGTTGTATGGCCTAATTTATCTGTATGTTATTTGTTTGGTAATCTAAATAATAAAGCACTACTCCAAGGAAAATTTAGGATTTACTGAGAATGAAACCCCTCAAGTATAAAGTGTTATTAAAACAATTGTACTAATTATTTTTTAAAAATATTACTTTTGGGGGGGTCCATTCTGATTTCATTACAGCTTTTACAAGCAGATGGGATTATTTAATTAATCAATGATTCTACGACCAGGACAGGCCACATAATGCTTGTAATGAGATATGACATGCATAAACCATTGAAGTGGTTTATTCATACTTATTACAGACAATTAATGCTGCCATTTTAAAGCAATGAAGAGCAGTTAAATGTGCAATTTGATTCTGAATGAACATTAGAAGTCTTTAAAGGTAACACATTTCTACAAAATAAGTCCTCTAGGAAATGACCTAGATTCTTCAAAACTGATTGGTTTTGAAGAAATGATTCTCCCATGCAGGAGACATAACTCACTTCAACCAAACCTTTAGGGTGTAGGAGAAGGCTGTGATGTGGAAGACTCCTTGTAGCCTTCTACTGCAGCTCTAACTTCTCAGCTACATGACTTTAGGCACACTGTTAGAGCAAACCAACCAGAAAAACCTCCAGAGAAGGTTTGAGGTGGTTGCCTTAGACTCAAACTGTGGGCAACCTCGCAGCATTTACCAAAGCCACCAACTTGAAATCACATCAGCTAATGCTAATAGAAAAAGTTTCCTCTCAGCCTTCTCCCAAGTTCTTCAGAATAAGGCTGAGAGGGTCTCTCATAATCCCACACAAAATTAAGATTCCAATTGTAATAATACTCTTTTGCTATTGGAGTGATTCTATTGATAAATTCTATTCCACTTGCATACTTGACATGTTTCTGCCAGGGGTGAAATGCTCCCAGTTCGGACTGGCTCGCCTGATCCGGTAGCGATCGCGGCTGCTGGTTCGGAGAACAGTGGCAAAAATCCCTGGCCCCGCTCCCCCCCTGCCTCTGCTGAGCCGCACCGTCAGCAGAGGTTTTTTTTTTTACTTTTAAAAGCAGTTTTTCTTCAGTCAAAAACATGCCTTTAAAAGTAAAAAAAAGCCTTTGAGGATCCTGCTGCTCAGCTGAGATCGGCAGAGCCTTTAAACTCTTTTTTAAAAAAAGTTTCAAAAGGCTCCTCTGGCGATCTCACCTGAGTTCCTCATCAGCAGAACCTTAAAAAACCTGTTTTCTACATGTAAAAAACCTTTTAAGAGATTCTAAAGCACTTACCTAACTGCTCTAAAGAATGACTTTCCCAGCCTGAAAGGAGCAGTTTCAGCACAGAGACAGAATCAGTTGCTAGCTAATCTATTTCCTCAGTGAACAACTAATCTGCCTGCTTTACTGGCTGAGGAACTCTGGGAATTGAAGTCCACGAACCTTAAAGTTACTATGTTTGGAGACCCGATTTAAAAAATATAAATAAAATAAAATAATAAAATAAAATATTTGTGCAGCTTTCTGAGATTTGGTGTGTTTCTGTAGTGTTTCACTCTAACTACACAAATACACAAAATCTCACAAAGCTGTATCTGGCATTTTGTGTTGTGTGTGTGTAAAGTGTGAAAGTTGGTTTTTGAGTTTTTTGTGGCTGTGTGAGGTTCCTGCTTGTTGCAAGGGCCATTTTGGGTGAAGCGCAGCTGCTTTTACATTGTGTGTGAGTCAGTTGTGTTGTGTTGTTCTGTGTGTGTATAAAGTGTGGTACCACTTATTGTTTTGTATACTTTATTATTTTTATTATTTATTATTGGCCACGCCTACCCAGTCATCTAACTACCAAGCCACACCCACCAATTAAGCCACGCCCACAGAACCAGTAGGGAAAATTTTTAGATTTCACTCCTGGTTTCTGCTATAGGTTTCTTCCAATGGTAGATCTTTAGTAAGGCAGTTCTCGACTTATGATCACAATTGCAACCAAAGGCTTGGTCGTCGAGTGAAGCAGTAGTTAAGTGAGATATTAACAACCATAACTCCTGCACTCCCAGTTGCAGTTGTTAAGAAATCTCCAAGTTGTTAAGCAGAAGGAGTCTTAGGTAAAGAGTGCAGGGTACCTCAGAGTGAATGGGAGAGAACATGGGAAGCCTGGTACAGGCCCCGTGTGAATGTGTCTCTGTTCCGGAGCTGAAAATCTTCTCTGCTGAAATCCAAGCAGGATTTTTAGCTCCTGAGCAAAGAGACACTTGTGTGAGGTCTGTGTGAGAGCTCTCCCACCCCAAGGCACTTTGCGCTCCTTACTTGGTGCTGCCTCTCTGTTCAGAAGCGCAATATCCTACTTGCCAAAATCCAAGCAAGCACAGAGCTGAAATCCTTTGGCAGGCAGTTCTTTCCACCAGCCCCCAGAACAAAAAAGCTGCTTCCTGAAGGATTTTAGCTCTCTGCGCCTACTTCGCTTCCTGAAATCCAAGTAGGCATGGAGCTGACACCATTCAGTAGGGAGCTATATTTGCCAGCCACAGAGATAAGAGGAAGTCCTCTTGGTAGGAAGCAGCAACTTGCAGCCTTCCCTGTTGACTTCCTCATTGGCTTCACTTACTAGGGAAAACATGAGAAAAGATTGTACATGGTATCCAGATCATGATCACATGACCACAGGTGGTGTTTTGCAACTGTTAGAAGTGCTTTATAAACTGTAAATTGCTTGCCATTGTTAATTAGAAACACCATTAAGCAAATAGTCATAAGTGAAGGGACTCCAGTGCAAGTGAGCAACAGCCATATAGCCCCATTAATACTAGTTGCCTCTGCATAAAGTCACAATGTTCAATCTGTCTAAATGAAACAGTAAAACCATCTAACAGAAGTTGAATTTTTAAAAATAGAAAACGTGGCATTGATTCTTAATCTATTTGCCTGCATTTGACTTCAGAATCTATTTACATGTAAGCATAGCAAAACAGTTCCCTGAACTTGCAAGACACCCATCAGAAGAAAGTAAAAATCTTGGAAGAATTAGGTAGTTCTCAATTTACAACAGTTCATTTAGTGACCATTCGAAGTTACAAACAGCACTGAAAAAAGTGATTTATTTAAAGTTTTTCACACTTACGACCGTTACAGCAACCCCATGGTCATGTGATCAAAATCCAGCTGCTTGGCAACTGACTTATATTTATGACGGTTGCAGTTTCCCGGGGTGCTGTGATCTCCTTTTGTGACTTTCTGATAAGCAAAGTCAATGGACAAATTCGCTCAACAACTGCATGACTAACTTCACAACTGCAGTGGTTCATTTAACAACCGTGGCAAGGAAAGTTGCAAAATGGAGCAAAATTCACTTAACTGTCTCGCTTAGCAACAGAAATTTTGGGCTCAACTGTGGTTGTAAATCGAGGACTACCTGTATTGGGGGTGGGGTGTCACACTATATGGAGAGGGTAGAGTTGGAGAAGCAATTCTCCAAGCTGTTCCTTTCTGAGGAATGATGTATGTTTTTGGAAAGTGCCATAAACCACATCATTTAGCCCCCTGCCCTTCAGGGAGAATTTTGTCCCATCATTCATGTTAAAGAGAGATTCAACTGCAGCTGCCTTCTGTAGGTCAAATAATGGATTCAGTTTTGCCTTTTAAATCAGGTAGCATATCATCTTGGCCTTACTCTACTTTCCTGGCTATGTTTCTCGCTGTATTTCATGTTTCTGAAGTATTTCGTTGTTTTAATGGAAAAATAGAGATAAGTGACCATAGCATGCCAAAACCTATGCTGCAGCTAGTTTTAAATAGTCTTCTTTGACAGAAAAGTATTTTTTTTTCCTATTAGACTGATGGTGTAGGCAAAAATGCATGAGCTGCTGGCTAATAGTGATGCCAAACTGTCAACATATCTCCTAGTGAAACCGTTGGGTTAAGGAACATATTTATTTATTTATTTATTTATTATTTACATTTCTATACTGCCCTTCTCCGAAGACTCAGGGCGGTTTACAGCCAAGTTAAAAAGATATATACAAAAATTAAAACACAATATTTGAAATTTAAAAATCTGAAACCATAAGGCCGAATATTAAAATAACAAGTAATAAAACCACTCAATTAAAAATTACTCTTAGGCCAACCCTGCTCGTTGAAACAAAAAAGTCTTGAGCTCGCGCTTAAAGGCCCAGAGGTCGGGAAGAAGGCGTAGCCCCAGGCAGTTCGTTCCATAGGGTAGGTGCCGCCACAGAGAAGGCTCTTCCCCTGGGGGCCGCCAGCCGACATTGTTTAGCTGACAGCACCCCGAGGAGACCCTCCCTGTGGGAGCGCACAGGTCGATGGGAGGCTATTGGCGGCAGTAGGCGGTCCCGTAAGTAACCTGGTCCTATGCCATGGAGCGCTTTAAAGGTGATCACCAACACCTTGAATTGCATGCGGAAGACCACCGGCAACCAGTGCAGCTTGCGTAGGAGAGGTGTTATATGGAAGCTCCGAGACGCTCCCTCTATCCTCCGCGCAGCCGCATTCTGTACCAGTTGAAGTCTCCCGGTGCTCTTCAAGGGGAGCCCCATGTAGAGAGCATTGCAGTAATCCAGGCAGGAGGTAACGAGGGCATGAGTGACCGTGCATAACAAATCCCGGTCCAGGAAGGGACGCAGTTGGCGGATCAGGCGAACCTGATAAAAAGCTCCCCTGGCAACGGCCGTCAAGTGTTCTTCCAACGACAGCCGTGCATCCAGGAGAACGCCTAAGCTGCGAACCAACTCCCTGGGGGCCAGTAACTCGCCCCCCACAGTCAGCGACGGAACTAGCTGACTGTACCGGGACGCCGGCATCCATAGCCATATGATGACTGATGCCCCTCAAAGTGTTCTAAAAAGTTAAAAACGAGAAGATTTGCAAGAATATTATAACATAGCAATGATGCTAAAGTCATGCCAAGATCCTGATCTGCATCTGAACATTTTTGAATGCTGTAAGTCTTTCTGGAAGATCAGCATAGACACTTTTTAAATGGCTATATTTCTTCCACGTCAAATAAATTGAGTGAATGTAATTACTTCCCTTTGAAAAGTATATAGCAATTCATAGAGGGAATTTTTATGTATTCCATGGCAGACAGAGAAAGTTAACATTTCTTATTTCTTTCTGTCCTCTGTAAATATAAGAAAGTAAGCATAAGATGGCCAAATGATTCTGATGAGCCTTCTGTACTAAATGAACCATCTGTTAATACAGAGCCAGGATAAACTCAGTTCCCCCCTTGTCCTAGACCTTCCACCAGGAAGTCCATTCTAGACTTAGCAGAACATTTTCCCAAATTACAGCACCACTAGGGAAAACAGTAGAAAGTCCAATGTATAGGGAGAACCTTGGGAATAAGGGCTGATTTGATATACTGCAGCCAGTTCCACCTTGATGAAAACCAGTAGAGTTTAGATGAATCTATTCACACCCCTGGGATGCGGTGGCTCAGTGGCGAAAGATGCTGAGTTTGTCAATCGAAAGTCAGCAGTTCAGCGGTTCAAATCCCTAATGCCGCATAATGGGGTGAGCTCCCGTTACTTGTCCCAGATTCTGCCAACCTAGCAGTTCGAAAGCAGGTAGAAAATGCAAGTAGAAAAACAGGGACCACCTTTGGTGGGACGGTAACAGTGTTCCGTGTGCCTTTGGCATTTAGTCATGCTGGCCACATGACCACGGAGATGTCTTCAGACAGCGCTGGCTCTTCGGCTTTGAAATGGAGATGAGCACCGCTCCCTAGAGTCAGGAATGACTAGCACATATGTGCGAGGAGAACCTTTACTCACAGGCTATCCTGGGTAATCTTCCAACCAGATCAGGCTTGATGAGCAATATCTGAATAAGGGTGGAGTAGTAACCCTCCTAATATAAATTCTCCTCTGAGTGTAACTCATTGTCAGAAGCACTTCTTTGTGCTTGAGTCAGTATGGTGAGCTACTATTGAAGAATGACAGACTTCTCTAGCAGACTGACATTTTTTCTGCCTGGACCTGTAGCTCAGATTCTCCATTTACCATCAAGAACCTCAACTAGGATGTGAACAGGCTTGCCTTTGATTTCTTAACTGACGCTGACTACATCTTTAATATTTGTTGGAAGCAGACCTTAAAATGTACAACTAAGTTTCCACCACTCCCAGTGCCTAACCTAACATGTGGAAACCCTCCACCCATTCCTAAGGCTTTTACTTGTTAAAAAAAAAAGTTCCTTGGTTCCTATTAACTCATACAGTTAATAGGATGTCCAGTTTTACTTTGAGTCTCGTGAGTCTTTCTGGCTTTCTAAAATTCTCTTATGTTCCTTTCAGATTACAATGAAAAACATATGATATTTCCCCTTAATTGTAGCACTATAGAAAGCTCAGATTTTTCTTGGCAGAGAAGACATGAAATGTACTTTTTGCAGTTATATTGATGATACAGGCTTTTGACCTTTAAACAAATCATTTTTGGTAAATCTGTAAGGCAAGCAATAGAAATTCCTCCCAAATATGGGAAACAGCCAAAGTACTTGAAGTGTGTTATAATCAGAATAGGGTCTTTCTGTTTTCTCTTGTAATGCTTATTTTAACAAGTCTGCTTCTACATCCTGTACTTACAAAGAATTAGTACAATAATTTATAATGTTTACTGTACATAAAGATCTTGTTTTCTGTCTTACAAGTGTCACTCACCTCTTGGGAGAGGATTGGTAAAAAGATATTAGATAGTCTGTGGTGCAGTTATTTGTTTGGAACGTCTCTCTATGAATCATCTTCTGAACCTCCCAAGTATCCCCAAACAGGCTGAGAACACAAGGGTGTGATCAAAGACAGAAATGCTTTACTATGGAGATACGTTTATTTACTGTATATTAAGTAAGCAGGCTTGTAGAAGTGCATCACTGTTTCTGGAAATAATCAAGCCATAAGACATGGCTCTAATTGCTATAAGATATTACAATGTCCAGAAGAGGCTTATCATATCCCAGTAACTCCTTAGATCACAAGCATTCCAAAGAGATTTCTTGGAAGGATATAAATAGAGAACAATGAGTAGAAAAAAAGATTTACTAAAAAGCTGATCCTGAATTTTGAATTTGAATTTGAACAAGATTATGAAGTTTTGGGAAAAATCACAGTTACTGTGAAGGATGCAAATGCTGCACTACACCTAGTTATTCATATTTATTTAGAATAACAAGAATTGGAGGGGACCTTGGAGGTCTTCTAGTCCAACCCTCTGCCCAGGCAGGAAACCTTACACCACTTCAGACAAACATCCAACATCTTCTTAAAAACCTCCAGTGTTGGAGCATTCACAACACCTGGAGGCAAGTTGTTCCACTGATTAATTGTTCTAATTGTCAGGAAATTTCTCCTTAGTTCTAAGTAGCTTCTCTCCTTCATTAGTTTCTACCCATTGCTTCTTGTCCTGCCTTCAGGTGCTTTGGAGAATAGCTTGACTCCCTCTTCTTTGTGGCAACCCCTGAGATATTGGAACACTGCTATCATGTCTCCCCTAGTCCTTCTTTTCATTAAACTAGACATACCCAGTTCCTGCAACTGTTCTTCATATGTTTTAGCCTCCAGTCCCCTAATCATCTTTGTTGCTCTTCTCTGCACTCTTTCTAGAGTCTCCACATCTTTTTTACATCGTGGCAACCAAAACTGGATGCAGTATTCCAAGTGTGGCCTTACCAACAGTTCAGATATTAACACTTCACATGATCTTGATTCTATCCCTCTGTTTATGCAGCCTAGAACTGTGTTGGCTTTTTTGGCAGCTGCTGCACACTGCTGGCTCATTTTTAAATGATTGTCCACTAGGAAGCCAAGATCCCTTTCACAGTTACTACTATTGAGCAAGGTACCACATATACTGTACCTGTGCATTTTGTTTTTCTTGCCTAAATGTAGAACTAAATGTAGAATTCTTGCCTAAATGTAGAAATGTAAAATATTGAATGCTTATGCAGCCCATTTCAGCCATTCTGTCCAAACTGGTTCCATCCATTCAGGTCTGAAGCCAAACTGCTGCCCAAAGCAATATTTTCTTCTTTAGGTTCTACACAGGATCAAGTGACTCCACAGTAGAAGTCAAGTGCTCCATTCTTTCCAAAAATCCACGGGTATATATATCCACTATCCTCCTATCCTTTGCTAGAAGAACCTAGGAGAACTGTCAATAACTGATCAATCATTGCAGCCTCTTCAGTTTATCAGTTTATCTATTAAACTTAAGAAATTCCTAGTCATGAAGTGAGGAACGAATTTCTTCAACTGTGTTGTATTACGATTCTGCAGTTTTTGTATTAATGACTTCCATCTTTTCCTACTATGTAGTATTGCTTGTAACTCAGGCCAATTAGAAAACATCAAATTGGGAAAATTAGCCCTTGTGATTTCAATTGTTTTTGCCAGATCTTCTAGTCTTTAAATATTAATTGTTTTGATGACCCTTACCTAAGCAGTGACAAAACCAGCAGAAAGAGGTTCTTTTCTAACAGCTAATCCAGATGTTAGCAAGCAGGTATCTTTCAGATAGGCTAGGGCTGTTCGATTTCTCTGCTGAAATTCTCTACTGGAAATGCTGGTTGGGAATAACAGGAGTTGCAGTCCCACATCTTGGGAGACCGCCTGATGTGTAGGAAACAGAATTGCACCAGAGAAAACTAAACTATTGATCTTTGGCAATTGCTGCTCCTTTGATGGATAACTGTTGGAGGGAATGAAATGCAGGGATGTGATGTTCTACAAGAATGCACTCTTATCCAAGCAGTTTTACTTTTCTCACTGAGCTGCAAATAATCCAGGCTTATCTCTAATCAATATTCACTATCTTCAACTACAAAAAGGGCCGGATAGCTCAGGCTGGTAAAAGCCTGTTATTAAGAACACAAAGCCTGCAATTACTGCAGGTTCAAGCCCGGCCCAAGGTTGACTCAGCCTTCCATCCTTTATAAGGTAGGTAAAATGAGGACCCAGATTGTTGGGGGGGCAATAAATTGACTTTGTAAAAATATACAAATAGAATGAGACTATTGCCTTATACACTGTAAGCCACCCTGAGTCTTCGGAGAAGGGCGGGGTATAAATGTAAACAAAAAAAAAAAACAATTGATGTAGCTCATAGCTGAACTGTATATCTAAATTGAAAACATCTGGAAACTGGTTAAGTGTGACCAAAACCTGAGGGTTTTTTAGCTTTCTATGAGGGCAATAAATATTCTTACAAATACAAAATTATACTAAATTACAGATGGAAATCTGAATTAAACAATTATTTAGCTGACTGTCTATGGAGATTCTCAGTCATCCTGGTCATGGTTGTCCCAAAGGTGCTTTTTCAAGAGGCAACTGGACTTTCTGGTTTTTCTGTGAAGACGTTTCGCTTCTCATCCAAGAAGTTTCTTCAGCTCTGACTGCAATGACCAGTTGTCTGCAAGGAATATAAATCCTTCCATTCGCCACCATCCAGACAAGAGTTGAAGAAGCTTCTTGGATGAGAAGTGAAATGTCTTCAAAGAAAAACAAGAAAGTCCACCTGCCTCTTGATAAATTGGGAAATATTTAGCTGCTATACCTAATGTGCTTTGGTCTCTTTCTTTCCTCATCCCTATCTTCACATTGCTCCTAATTGCTTGTCTGCAAAAAAGTGGACCTGTTTTTGTGGATATGTAAGGTTGGCTAGATGGACTACTGTGTCTGAAGCAACCGGGTTAGGACACAGTTGAGGTTACTCCCCTGCTCTATTTCAGCTTGGGGGTATTAATTGTCTGCAGTATAAATACTCCTTTAGGAGGGAACTGTTTACCTTCTCTTTCTGGAACCAAATGATTCTAGTTTTCATACTTACTACCAAAGGGATTCTACTACAAATATTTCTCTTAGACTTGTGATAGACCCAAACAAGAGCCTGCCATAGATTTGCCCAGGAAACTCATTTTGTTTGATTTTAATCCTTTTAAACAGAGCAATAAATCCCAATGCGACATATGGAATTATTTATATACACTATGAGCTGCAGTGCTTGGAATGCCACAGTATTTACTTACTACATGTGATTCTTACTAGCATCGTCTTCTTTAATGAGTCTGAGGCAAGCAACCCAAACAACTTGTTACCCAGACAACTTCTCTCTCCCTCTCTTCTTATACTCTTCTTATACTTTATGGAGTAAGCCAAGGCTTACTCCATAAAGTCAGCCACCCCAGAGAGTAGAATAGATATTTTTACTGATTTTACAGTCTCTGTACATATCCACAGGACATTAAGGAGTTTCCTATTCCTGACTTCACAGCTTGAAACATTTCTTTTATTTTTTAAATGCTGAGTTTGCATCCCGGGATATCTCCCAGGGCTGCAATCTATGAGAGTGGCCAAGAGCTTCTGGGAGGAAGAACGTGGTTTTGTAATATGTTAGTTTGTCTTCATAAAACAGCAGGGCAAACATGAATTTGTTAAGCTATGCCTACGAAAACTGCAGATTTCCCAGTGAACCTGTACTCAAGGGGAACAGCACAGGAAATACATCAAAGAAAAGTATGGGTGTTGGGTTGGCCTGCCAAAAATTAAAAAAGAAAAAGCACAACCTGCATAAATTTGGCCCATTTAATTTCTGCATTATTTTTCTCTTTGATGTAATATAGAACGAGCAGAAATATATATATATCAATTTCGAATCAAATGTGGCATTTGCTCTGGCTCTTTTTCCATTTCCCCTCCAGGAGCCCCCCCCGCCCCCCCCAAAAAAAGTTCAGCTAAGTCTTGCCTTCTCTTTACCATTTTGGATGAAGAATTTTCTGTACAGTATATCAGAACATGAGATACCAGAGTATGTGTCAGTATGTAGCGCTGTCGCTAACACATAAATGATCCGGACCCTCTTATTTCTCTGGAAATCACAGCTAGAAAAACTTTCGGTCGCCGTGAGGGTAAGAAAACAGAAATTCTCTCACTCGAAATCTCCTCTCCAACACTGCGAGATCAAAGAAAACTCTGCCCTTTTCAGACGGGAGGGAGCGATCGGCTCTTTTAAGCATGCATAGGAAAACAGCCTGCCAACTTACGGTACCTCTTGGCAGGCAGGAAATGAAAAGGAGTTGCAGGAGGGTTGCGAGTCCTAAATGCCTCCAGGCAGATAGTGCCATGCTGCTGCTGTTGTTGCTGCTACTGTTCCAGCTCCAGCTCTAGCCGTCCTGCGCAAGGGCGCACGTTTCCAGAAATGAAAGCAGACAGGGTGCGCAGGGCGATTCAGCCGCGCGGTTCTTTCGCCTGGGATCTCACCAAGTGGTGATTCTATGAAGGGTCTCAAATTTCAAGGCTCGGCTCTCTCTCCCCTCATCTTTCGAAGTTTCGAACTATCTTCCAGGCTCGTCAGACGGCCAGACAAACACAACGACGTCAACCCCCCCTCCCTCCAAAACTACTCAGCGGTAACTTTAACCCTTTGTCAACGCAGGCAAAAAGCCGTCCTGGGGTTGGAAGAAGACTAGCGAGGCACAGAGCAGCACCCTAGAGGTTTAAAGGCCAGGGGGACAGAAATCTTGGGGTTGTGTTACTGAGCTTGGCGGGACACAAACTTGATTAAATGAATCCTGGAGTAGAACACGGTTTTAGGAAGGCCGCGCCGTTTGGTCGTGGGCAAAATACATCGAGAATGCAGGGGTGAAATCCAGCAGGTAGCGGAAATTTTGAGTAGTTCAGGGATCCGGCAAATACCACCTCTGGCTGGCCCAAGAGTGGGGTGGGAATGGAGATTTTGCAATATCCTTCCCCCAGGAGTGGGGAGGGAATGGGGATTTTGCACTGCCCTTCCCCTGGAGTGGGATGGGAATGGGGATTTTGCAGTATTCTTCCCCTGCCATGTCCACCAAGGCATCCCCACCAAGCCATACCACACCCACAAAGCCACACTCACAGAAACGGTAGTAAAAAAAATTGGATTTCACCACTGCGAGAATGACATGGAAGGCTGCTTTGGCTCGACCTTTTAACTCGACTCACTGCAGTACCATGGAGGGATCAGTCCAATGTCTGGTCGTGGTTGGTGGAAAAAGGCCATTCAAAACATTCCTTTTCTTTCTATAAACTGGAACTCAGATGCCTCTGGAAATCAAAGGCATCTGAGAGAAGAGAGGAGGAAGTGGCTTCATTGCAAGCATGGAACTTGTTGTCAGAGTCTGTCAGGTGGACAGACTGAACTGGAGAGAAAGCCTCAGCACATCTCACTATAGTAGTAATACTGCTAGGAAAAAGGAGCTTACAAATCCACGCTTTGAGGCAATTGGGTATATGGCCCCAATATGCAGTGACAGAATGAGTGAGCAGGGAGAGCAAGTAGGTGTTTGCAAAGGTGTTGGAAGAGATTTAAAAAAAAAAAAGACAGGAGAAGCCAAGGAATTCCTGCTGATAATTTCTGAGTGCTTCTACTGATTGTTTCTTTTGAGGGTTGTTGATTACCCATTGTTCCTGATTGGAGCATCTGGTTGGCCTAAGCAGCTCAGATGAAACTAATTTTCAAAGAAAGATCACCCAGTAATGAATGCTGAGAAATAAGAGAACAATGGAGGGGAGATCAAGATAGGAGGAACTGTTTTCCGCTTTTCCATGCTTCTCTTTCACCTGGTCCAGAGGAGGGGTCTTCTGGGAGTTTGCAGAGAAAACATGGGAGTTTTGCATAGAAATTCACCTGGGGGAATCAGCAGGGGTGATTCCAAACTGGACAGCAAGGGAAGCTTTATTGGGATCTCCTGGATATTACGGCAGTACTTGTCTTCCTGCCTGAAGTAAATCCAGATAACACCTATTGCAAGTATAAGCTTGGAAGAAAAAACAAAAGGGTGGGAAAAATTCTTGGATAGGATAATTAAAGCTCTTCAGAAAATGCAGAGAAATGGGAAAAAATGGGAGAAAAAAAACTAATCTAATCAGGAAAGTGTTAAACTATGGATACTTCTTGACTTAAGGCCTCAAAGTTATGATAGCATTGAACAAATGATGGTTAGGATTTGGAGTTTTGGCTGTCCTAGCACCTCCATAGTCACATGATCATGATCTGGGTACGTGGCAACTGGCTCACACTTATGACTGGTTGCAGTACCCTATGATCACATGATTGCCATTTGTGACCTTCCTTGCTGGCAGGGAACATTGCAAACGCCAGTGGTGGGTTTCAGATTTTTTAACTACGGTTCTGTGGGTGTGGCTTCGTGGGTGTGGTATGGCTTGGTGGGCGTGGCAGGGAAAGGGTACTGTAAAATCTCCATTCCCACCCCACTCCAGGGGAAGGATACTGAAAAATCTCCATTCCTACCCCACTCCAGGGCAAGGTTACTGCAAAAATTCCCATTTCCTCCCGATCAGCTGGGACTTGGGAGGCAGAGAATAGATGGGGGCAGGGCCAGTCAGAATTTTTACTACCAGTTCTCCGAACTACTCAAAATTTCCACTACCTGTTCTCCAGAACTGGTCAGAACCTGCTGAAACCCATCTCTGCCCCACACCCCCTATACCTGTGCCTCACTGGCCATATACTGTACACACATCAGTTTCTTTAGCCAAACATCAACCCCAGAGACATTTCCTGTACCCAAACAAATAGTAAGTGGGTGATGTTTTAATTAATTGAGCCTAACTTGATTGATTATAGGGCAGAACTCATTTTCACTATCAAAAGTTCACCATCAAGAGCGTGATCATTCAATTCAACTATTTCAGATGGGGATGTTCTTTTTCCCAAAAATAGAACTATTCTATTTTACACCACTATATTTTACCCCATCCCGGAACTAAGTTTTGCTTCTGGATTTTTCTTAGAGGAAAGCAATTTTGAAGCACATCTGAAAATTCCATTCCAATCAATAATTAAATTGCAAACTCTTTCTTTGAACTGCTAAGAGGGTATAAATGGGGTGTTTTTTTATTAACAGGTAAGAAAGAACTTTGTTTCAGGCATTCATTGAAATAAGATTCACTAATCTGACAACTTTTAAGAAGGCAACTTTAAACAAAAAGCTGGGAATCACACTCCTGAATTCAGTGCAAGGCCCAAATCATGTTCCTGTTACACTCTTCCCAAATCTTGTAGTGTTAGTATCCAAATCCTTCTTTTTGTGCAGGTTCTGAGCTCTACTTATTCTTTATAATGGGAGCTGAAGCTCTCTTCAACATCATTTTCATGGTGAAACTGTGCCTAAAATAACACAAAGTTTGTTGGAAGGTTACAGTTTTGGGGACTTTGAAAGAAATAAGGACAAAGCTAACTTAAAACTTTAAAGAATAATGCACAGTGTGAAGAAACTGGACAGATTCTTGGAGTTGAAGTAAGTTTCTATAATCAATAAAAATAGAAGATTGACTAGATCCAGGTCAGCTATTTTAAGGGTAAATACTTTTTCCTCCACTACTGCAAAGTTTCATATCTGGTATTAAAGGCATTCCCATTAATGTGAGCTGCTTGAATAGCACAATTTCAGAAGAGTTAACAATAGAATAGAATAGAATAGAATAGAATAGAATAGAATAGAATAGAATAGAATAGAATAGAATAGAATAGAATAGAATAGAATTTTTATTGGCCAAGTGTGATTGGACACACAAAGAATTTGTCTTGGTGCATATGCTCTCAGTGTACATAAAAGAAAAGATACCTTCATCAAGGTACAACATTTACAACAGTTAATGATAATCATAGGGTACAAATAAGCAATCAGGAACAATCAATATCAATATAAATCATAGGGATTACCAGCAACAGAGTTACAGTCATACAGTCATAAGTGGAATGAGATTGGTAATGGGAACGATGAGAAGATTAGAATAGAATAGAATAGAATAGAATAGAATAGAATTTTTATTGGCCAAGTGTGATTGGACACACAAGGAATTTGTCTTGGTGCATATGCTCTCAGTGTACATAAAAGAAAAGATACGTTCATCAAGGTACAACATTTACAACACAATTGATGATCAATATATCAATGTAAATCATAAGGATTGCTAGCAACAAGTTATAGTCATACAGTCATAAGTGGAAAGAGATTGGTGATGGGAACTATGAAACGATTAATAGTAGTGCAGATTCAGTAAATAGTCTGACAGTGTTGAGGGAATTATTTGTTTAGCAGAGTGATGGCCTTCGGGAAAAAACTGTTCTTGTGTCTAGTTGTTCTGGTGTGCAGTGCTCTATAGCGTCATTTTGAGGGTAGGAGTTGAAACAGTTTATGTCCAGGATGCGAGGGATCTGCAAATATTTTCACGGCCCTCTTCTTGATTCGTGCAGTATACAGGTCCTCAATGGAAGGCAAGTTGGTAGCAATTATTTTTTCTGCAGTTCTAATAATCCTCTGAAGTCTGTGTTTTTCTTGTTGGGTTGCAGAACCGAACCAGACAGTTATAGAGGTGCAAATGACAGACTCAATAATTCCTCTGAGCTGGCGCAGAAAGAACATTCTTTGTTGTCCTTTTTTGATGATGTTTTTGATGTTATCTGTCCATTTTAGATCTTGCGATATGATAGAACCTAGAAATTTGATACTGTGTTGTCTAGTATTGTGAGAGGTGGAAGTATGGAAGGGTTTCTCCTAAAAGAATCAAATATAAAGATAAAGATTTAATTTTATTAAATAATACTTGCAGAACCGCATGTAGCCCGTCGGGGGGTGGGTTTAAAGAGGGGGAGGGTATTGCCAGTCCCGGTGCATGCTCACGGCACTATTTTACCGGGTCCGAAGACAGGGGGGAGGGGGATGATCAGAGCGGAGTGTGCGATTCCATCTGTACGGTGAGTGGGAGAGGCAGATATGGCGGAGGCAAGGGGTCGTATCGTTCTATGGGAGCACGTGCTTGATGTTTTAAAGTGATCACGTGCTCCGGCCCCTTAGTCCTCGTTCCCCGGATGGTCAGGATCCTCAGAGCTTGGGTCTTAGGTTGATGCTGTGCAATGCCCGCTCCGTGGTTAATAAGGCTCCCTTGATTCATGATCTTATCCAGAGGGAGTCCGCGGACTTTACGGGCATTACGGAGACCTGGTTGGGCACAGAGGGGGGTGTTCCCCTGGTTGAGTTGTGCCCACCAGGTTTCCGTGCATTTCATCAGCCGAGGGCCCAAGGTAGGGGTGGGGGGGTGGCGGTTGTGATTAAGGAAAGCCTAGAGCCGAGGGAGTCCACTGTGTCTCAGATAGCTGGTTGTGAATCCCTCCTTGTGAAGTGGGGCCATAGGAATCAGATGGGTCTGTTGATCACGTACCTGGCTCCTTGCTGCGTGACTACAGCCCTACCTGAGCTGCTGGAGATGTTTGCCGAGGTGGCAGTTGAGATTCCCAGACTCTTGGTCATGGGAGATTTCAACTTGCCATCGGCCGGCTTGTCGTCAACGGCAGTTCAGGAGTTCCTGGCTTCCATGACGGCCATGGACCTGATTCAAATAACTGATGGCCCTACACACATTGGGGGAGGCACACTAGACTTGATTTTTATCTCTGGACAGTGGATTAATGATCTGGAATTAGGAGATTTAGTGACAGAACCGGTGTCATGGTCAGATCATTTTCTCCTTCGCCTAGACTTTCGGACCGCCGCTCACCACCGCAGGGAGACGGAGCCAATGCGTTGGTTCCGTCCCAGGCGCCTGATGGACCCGGAGAGGTTCCAGACGGAGCTTGGGCCGTTTCCTGAGGATCTGGCCCACGGCACGACTGAAGAACTAGTTGCGGCCTGGGAACGGGCCGCGGCTGGGGCTTTGGACCGTGTCGTGCCTTTGCGGCCTCTGACCCGGCGTAGATCTCACTTGGCTCCATGGTTCTCTGAGGAGCTGAGGGAGATGAAACGCCGGAGAAGACGCCTAGAGAGCACCTGGAGGTCTAGCCGTTCCGAGGCTGATCGGACACTAGTGAGGTCTTTTACTAAGACCTATCTAGTGGCAATGAGGGAGACGAAGCGTTCCTACGTTTCCTCCCTCATTGCATCGGCAGATAACCGCCCAGCCACCCTGTTCCGGGTGACCCGCTCCCTCCTTCGTCAGGAGGGGCGGGATGACCCCCTGCAGGGACGGGCTGAGGAGTTTAACGGTTATCTATACGATAAAATCGTTCAGCTTCGGGATAGTTTAGACCAAAATTGCGATGATCCAGATGGGATGGAGGAGGCACGTCTTGTTGAGGTAGTTTGGGATGAGTTTGAGTCTGTGGCTCTCGAGGACGTGGACAGGTTGCTGGGGAGGTTACATGCAACCACATGTTTACTGGACCCGTGTCCTTCCTGGCTGGTGCTGGCTACTCAGGAAGTGACACGAGGCTGGCTCCAGGGAATTATAAATGCTTCTTTGTCGGAAGGGGTTTTCCCCGCCGCCTTGAAAGAGGCGGTGGTGAGACCCCTCCTCAAGAAGCCTTCCCTGGACCCAGCTATTTTGGATAACTATCGTCCAGTCTCCAACCTTCGCTTTGTGGCGAAGGTTGTAGAGAGTGTGGTTGCGTGGCAGCTTTCCCAGTACCTGGATGAAGCTGTCTATCTAGACCCGTTCCAGTCCGGCTTCCGGTCCGGTCACAGCACGGAGACAGCTTTGGTCGCGTTGGTGGATGACCTCTGGAGGGCCAGGGACAGGGGGTGTTCCTCTGCCTTGGTCCTATTAGATCTCTCAGCGGCTTTCGATACCATCGATCATGGTATCCTGCTGCGCCGGTTGGGGGGATTGGGAGTGGGAGGCACCGTTTATCGGTGGTTCTCCTCCTATCTCTCCGACCGGTTGCAGACGGTGTTGACAGGGGGGCAGAGGTCGACCGCGAGGTGCCTCACTTGTGGGGTGCCTCAGGGGTCGATTCTATCGCCCCTCCTGTTCAACATCTACATGAAGCCGCTGGGCGAGGTCATCAGTGGTTTTGGGGTGAGTTATCATCTGTACGCTGACGATACGCAGCTGTACTTTTCCACCCCGGACCACCCCAACGAAGCTGTCGAAGTGCTGTCCCGGTGCCTGGAAGCCATACGGGTCTGGATGGGGAGAAACAGACTCAGGCTCAATCCCTCCAAGACGGAGTGGCTGTGGATGCCGGCACCCCGGTTCAGCCAGCTGCAGCCGCAGCTAGCTGTGGGGGGCGAGTTATTGGCCCCAACGGAGAGGGTGCGCAACTTGTGTGTCCTCTTGGATGGGCGGCTGTCGTTTGACGATCATTTGGCGGCCGTCTCCAAGAGGGCTTTCCACCAAGTACGCTTGGTGCGCCAGTTGCGCCCCTTCCTTGACCGGGATGCCTTATGCACGGTCACTCATGCCCTCGTAACTTCCCGCCTGGATTATTGCAATGCTCTCTACATGGGGCTGCCCTTGAAGTGCACCCGGAGGCTGCAGTTAGTCCAGAATGCAGCTGCGCGGGTAATAGTGGGAGCAACTCGTTGCTCCCATGTAACACCACTCCTGCGCAGTCTGCACTGGCTTCCTGTGGTCTTCCGGGTGCGCTTTAAGATCTTGGTCACCACCTTTAAAGCGCTCCATGGCTTAGGACCCGGGTACTTACGGGACCGCCTGCTGTTACCGTTTGCCTCCCACCGACCCGTACGCTCTCACAGAGAGGGCCTTCTCAGGGTGCCGTCCGCCAAACAATGTCGGCTGGCGGCCCCCAGGGGCAGGGCCTTCTCTGTGGGAGCTCCCACGCTCTGGAATGAGCTTCCCCCTGGTTTACGTCAAGTACCTGATCTTCGGACCTTTCGCCGTGAGCTGAAAACGCACTTATTTATTCAAGCGGGACTGGCTTAAAATTTTATTGGGTTAAAATTTTATTGGGTTATTTATATTTTAATATTTTAATTTGTTTTAAATCTGGCCATTTTATAATATGTTTGTTTTAATGTTGATATTGTGACTTTTTACTTGGCTGTACACCGCCCTGAGTCCTTCGGGAGAAGGGCGGTATAAAAATTGAATAAAATAAATAAAATAAATAAATAAATAAATAAAATAAATATAAGAATAAAATATTCTTCACTAATGCATTTGGATAAACATTCTGAAGAAAGTTAGCACCCATCCCTCTAAGAAGAATGAAATATTTTAGGAAATATTAAAAAGGCAAAATATTATATTTCCCTGTATGAAAAATTGAGAAACATGCTCTTGGAGACAGAAACTCAGCCCCAGATTCCTGTCCCCAGCAGGTATTTTGGTGCCAGCTTATCTACAAGACAAAAGACTGTGCCAACCTATCTACAAAACAATTAGACCTTCAGCTCCCAGTTGATGGTGTTGGAAGAAATGGTCATCTGGGTTCTGTTCCAAGTGGGGATAAAGACACTGGAAACATAGAGACTGCTTGGAAAGATGGTTTAATGGTGGTCAGGTTCACATGGCTTGAGTTCCTGAACAGAAAAGGGCGAAGTGCTATGTGTGCCCTGGCTTTATGCTTTCTCTGAGCTTTGAACTTCCTGGGGCACAGGAAGAGTGTCCTGATTGTTGTCAGACTCCCAGGGGGTGGGGGGTCTTAGCTAGCCTTGCTGAATGATGTAATCTTCCAAGGTGTCATGTGGTGAGTTTCTGTTGCTAGATGGGTCCTATTGTGTTGCAGATGATGGTCCATTGACAAAGGTGGGGAAAATGAGTTTCTGTCTCCAACCCATTGACAAAGGTGGGGGAGGAAGGAAGCTGCTTTGTCTTTAAAACATGTTTCTCCATTTCTTAACCAGGGAAATATAATCTTCTGCCCCTTTTTAATATTTTCTTAAAATATTTCATTCTTCTAGGAGGGGGGTGGGTGCTAACTACCTACAACGGGATTAAGACATGACCCTCAGGACATAATAGGATTAACCCTCTACCCATATAGCAACAGAACTCACCACATGGCACCCAGGGAGTTACATCAGCCCAAGGTTCAATCAAACTTGATTCAGTCAAAGCCTACAAAGTTACACTGCATAGCCCCCTGGGACATTTCTTGCACAGGAACAGGAAGCTCAAGGGCAGGGCCCAAGAGAGGGTATAAATAACTCTTACTCTCCACTCCATATGGTCAGCTACCCAGAATCACTCATGCTTGGTGGTTCTGCTTCACCATTAAACCGTCCTTCCAAGCAGCCTCCATATTCCCAGTGTCTTTCTCCCCACTTGGAACTGAACCCAGATGGACATTTCTTTCAACAATTCTCAGGATATGCACCAGATACAAGGCATAGGAGAGCATTACTAGCATTATTCCCCAACCCCCCAAAATGTAATTTTTTTCAATACTTCCCTGTAAGAGAAAATAAATTTGCTTTAGGCTATAACACCTCTACTTATAGATTTTTTAAAATAGAAAAAGATATAAAGAAAACACTGTATAACAGTTTTATAATGTAAATTGGGTGCAAAAGACAGAACAGCTTGCTTTTAAAAAAAGAATATAAGTACCTAATTTAACAGATTTTTAACTTTAACTGTTATGTTGAACATTTCCCCTTATTTAGAGTTTTTATGCTTATATTTCTTGTTTCATTTACATTTTTCAAGGTATCAATTGAATTTTCATTACTTGAGTCAACATTCTGTTTCTTATATTAAGCGTCAGTATGTTTCTGAGTATTTGGACCATTAGTCTTAACTATTTTTTTAAGTATTTCAGAAAGATGTGTATATTTCCATAAATCATCCTTCTGTCTTTAAAGGCTGTGACTTATTTGGAGGTACTGAAATGGTTTTAGCACTAAATTTGTTCTTCCTGTAGTACAGTTGAAACCTATTATTTTCTTGCAGGCAATGCGGGAAATATAAACAACTAAGTTCCTTCTTTATTTCTTACATCCTTTTTTCCAGCTTCAGTTAGTCCACCAGTAACTATGCTTGTCCTTTTTGCATCTTCTCCGATATAATATTTTAAAATGTGTTCAGAAATGTATGCAATAAGCTGAGTACTGTCACACCACGTGTTTGTCTATAGCTTGGTTGCTTGTTGTTGATGATGCCTTACATGGATTTTGCCAGAAACTAGAAACTTAGATTTGTATAGTGGTACCTTGACATTAATTGGTTCTGGGAGGCACAATTACAAGTGCCAAACAAACCAGGTGATGTACCATGTGACCCTTTGTTTTGGCCAAGAGAATATTTCTGTCTGTCCTTTTTCCTATGTCAGGGACTTTCTCAGTATGGCTGACTTCCTGTCTTTCCTCTATGGCAGGGGTCTCCAACCTTGGTCCCTTTAAGACTTGTGGACTTCAACTCCCAGAGTCCCTCAGCCAGCAAAGGTGGCTGGGGAGCTCTGGGAGTTGAACTCCACAAGTCTTAAAAGGACCAAGGTTGGAGACCCCTGCTCTATGGCCATCCCCTCTTCCTTTTGCAGTGGGCTAAATACCAAAGAAACTATGACTACCAGGACAACATTTTCACATCAAAATGTGTTGAGTACCAAATTGGACGAGTTCTGAAGCAATCGAATAGAGAGGTACCACTGTATCTTCATTGTAAGATTCACTGTGTTTTTTAAGATTCATTATTGGCAGCTCAAACACCATCAACATACACATGAAAAAAAATTATCCACCAGGCACTAATTCACGTTTAAAAGCTATCAAGTCATGTTTATTTATCAAATTTATATTGCTATCTATTTCATGAAAATGACTCTGGGCAGAGTACAACAATCAGGTAAAAACAGCACACATATAAAGCAAATATTTAAAAAATCAGTATTAAAGATTATTTATTTATTAAAAATAAAATATAAAAACACCAGGCAAAAAGGGACTGAGTATATCCACTGCAGAAGTGGAGTCATCTAAGCATGTATTTGGTTCTTTGAGACGCCCCCAGGTATGGTGATATAGCCATTTCATAAGGTTCTTAAAAAGTCAAAAGGGATGGAGCTAACCTGATTTTCATGGGCCTGTGGGGGGGGGGGACACATTTCATAAAGCAGACACCATGGTAGAGGAGGCCTGTCATCTGGGACCTACCAAGTGTAAATTCCAGGTATATAGTGCTCAAAGCATGCCTTCTCTACCAGATCTAATGGAATGGGCTGATATTATTGGGGAGAGGTGGTTCCTGGTTTTATGTCATGAAGGACTTTAAAGGTTAAAAGCAGTCCCTTGAATTCGACCCAGAAGCAAACTGGCAACCAGTGCATTTCACGGAACAGAAATATAACGTGTGCTGTTCTGGGAGCACACATAACTGTCTGTGGAGCTGTATACTGGAGTAGTTGAAACTTCTGCTATAGGGCAGCCCCACATAGAGCACATTACAATAGTCCAATAGGCCAGATGATTAGAGCATGAGTGGCTGTGAGCAGAGCCTGCTGATTTAGAAACAGACACATCTGGTACATAATACAAAGCTTTGCAAAAGTTCTCTTAGCCATGATTGCCACCTGGCTTTTCAAGTAGGAGTCATAAGTCTAGAGGGTCCCCCAGAATGTACACTGGGTCTGTCTGGGCACTGCACCCCATCCATCATCAAAGAAGGAACTAGCAGGCCCCAAAACCTAGTTTTATCAGGATTCAGCTGAAGTCTATAGTTTCCTGTTGTGTCTTGTCCGCTCTCACCGCAGCCGGGGTCTGCTTATCTGCTCCCGAACACGGAGGAATGTATGCCTCCCGGCCCCAGTTCTGGCTCCATGCCCAGACAAGCTGCAGAGGAGGGGGCACCTCCCGGTCTCAGCCCTGGCTCCATGCCCAAGCAGGCTGCAGAGGAGGGAGCATCCCCCGGCCCCAGCCCTGGCTCCATGCCCAGGCAAACGGAGCAGCTAGACCCCTCCCCCTCCTCCACAGCATGTGAGCCTGAGGAAAGTTTACTTCCAACAGCTGATTGGAGTGACCCTCGCATCAGAAGATTGGATAGGCGGAGGCAACAGAAGGAAGGGAGGGGCAGGCCTTAATGAGTGCTGAGTCATGGAGCCACACCTCATGGCCTATATAAAGGATCTGCTTTCTGGCAGTCTCTGAGTCAGGCAAAGTCGAACTTATCTTGCTGAAGTCACTTACTGGTCTCCTGCCTGCTCTGAGGACTTTGCTAGGACTTTGGGCAGAGCTGCAGAGGCAAGCCTGATTCGGATTTCCCTGACCCGGCCGTCAGCGGAGGAGTGGGACACGACAGTTTCCCATCCAGACGCTCCATCACTTAATATACCATGGGCAAAGATATAAAATTGGGTATCAATGGTTCACTCAGTGGCTCCATTTAGATGTTAAGATATAGAGGAGAAGACAGTTTACAAGGGCGGAAAGGGTGGGACCTCTCCTCCCAATCATCACCAACTGGAACCCACTCCAAGGATATCAAGTGAACCAGCACAACACTGTGCTACCCATTGATCTACACCCATGGTTGATAGCATTGAAAGCTGCCAAAAGGTCAGGCAGCTCAAGTACGAAATGCTATTTGTCATTTAGAATGAACTCATTAAAAAAAATCAGATGCCAATCCCTAATTATGACAACCTGTTTGGGGATTCTGGAAGTAGCAGTCCAACATCTAGAAAGCACCATGCTAGGAGAAGGCTGGCTCACACAAAAGTCAGATAGAAAGTTTTTGGATGAACTGCTGGGCTGTCTTTGTGCAATGTTAAGAAAGGTAAACCGGCATGGGTGACCACAGCTAGCCATAATAATAATATCAAAATGGAAAAATGCATCATAGCGTAAGATTGACTCTTCTGTACATGTAGCAGGACGTTTCAATGCATGTTTCATCCTTTGACCTCTCCATTTCCTTAGTGAGATTTGCCCAGACCCTAGAGAATTGATTCTGTTAGTCAATGATTTCTAAGATGAAATTTTGGGGCTCTCATGTCCCAAATGCCTGAAGCAGCACGGATCTGTTATTCTTCCTTTCAGAAAGAAAATGCAAATTAACTTAAAGCCTGGAGCATAACTGTATCTCAGTACAGAAATTAAATGCAGATGAAACCCTGCCCTAAGGGCTAGCCCCAAGGGGTTTAGTGCAATCTTAAAAGCTACATTTTATTTCCCCTTCAGTGTGTTATTGTTGCCTGAGAGATTTGTCTACAAAGCAGCAAAATGTATGCCCGTATTATTATTATCATTATTTTTTTAAAAATACACATTTTAAAGGAAATACCCAGCTTTATCTGTAACATCAGTTGAATAGTTTTAATAACTTATTGGAGGATTGAGACAAAGACTGTCCTCTGCCCTTTAGCTGAAAGTATGTGCACATAATGCAAAATTTAGTCTTTATGAAGTTTTGCCCAGGATATTCCCATTCCTCCAGGACCACTTAAAAAGAAGGTCAGTATGCCAGGTTTCATGTGCCTCAAATTGCAAGAGACTGTCATCGGGTCCGTCTCTTCTTCTTCTTCCTCCTCCTCCTTTTAAAAAAGGGCTTACAACGTATTCACCATACTAATACTATTTAAATTGTTCCCCCAAGTGACAGAGTTGCTCATGTGCAAACACTTGACATTTAGATTGCCTTCGCCCCTACTTGAAATAAAAAACCTTTTGGAGCGCAACAAGTGATCAAGGCCCTGTCCCAAATGTTTGTTGTGTGCATTGCATGCGCATCAAAAGGGGAAGCACTTCAATCACTCAATCAGGCTTGCCATTTTAAAGACAGAGACTGCTGCTAAGGAAACCCTTGTCTTGGGTGAGATCCAAAAATCTGTAAGCATTTGAAGAGGCATTTGTATAGACTAAGGGCGTTGCCACACCATGCTTTCCAAACCTAGTGAAACAGTTCAAAACTTCTCAGTATATATTCTCACAATGGGGAAGGGGTCAAGCTATTTTCCAAGGCACCCAAAGGCCAGACAAGGAATAATGGATGGAAACTGACCAAGGAGAGATTCAACCTAGAAATAAGGAGAAATTTTCTGACAGTGAGAGCAATCAACCAATGGAACAGCTTGCCTTCGGAAGTTGTGGGAGCATCATTGGAGGCTTTTAAGAAGAGATTGGACTGTCATTTGTCAGAAATGGTGTAGAGTCTCCTTCTTGGGCGCAGGGTTGTACTAGATGATCTACAGTACAAGGTCCCTTCCAACTCTGTTAATCTGTATCTGTATGTGATATTGACTAGCTAAACTGAATTTTAAGAAAACTCATTAGGGATGAAACCTATCAGAAGTTGAATGGGACTACCAGAAAATCCCGGGACTATAGATTAGAATGGGAACTTTTTTTTAAAAAAATCCCCGAAACAGCTACCGGCAGTTCATTCTGAGATATGGCCAAAAAACCTGAACAAATAGATCCATGTAGTTATAAGAAGTCAATATTTATTACAAAGACCTTAACAAAATGGGAATAATTACTGTATAAATTGCTGCTTTCAACTGTTCTTTCTCTTCTCCCCAATACAGTTACCAGTATTATGATAACGTTGGAGACTAAAACTGGTTTACCTTTAAATTAGTAGTGCTACTGCATCTGTGGTATAGTGGTTAGGGTATGGTTTCTCGGCCTTGACAACTTTAAAATATGTGAACTTCAGCTGGCTGGGGAATGTCAGCTGCTTAGGGGTGCTGAATTCTTAAAGTTTTGGAGAAATAAACATGTCATACATGAATGTGGCAGTTCTGTTTTGGAGCTATAGTCTCCAGCTTTTCAGAGAAACTAGACATCTGTCTTTAAAAAAAAAAATCTTAATAGCAATTATGAGTGGGAATCGCCCATTATTAGACTTACAGTACCAAAAGCAAGGAAAAGTTTTCTTAAATTCTTAAATCAGTCTCTTAATTCTGACAAAACCAACTGCTTTGAAAATGCCTTACAATTGTGGAGAAATCTCCCACTTGTACTTTTAAGAGCTACTAGATGGCAGGCTGCCCTTTGATGGAGGAGCAATTCAAGCTTTCTTCAAAATGGGCATTTCATTCCCGGAAGCAATATTGTGGCAGTTTAATTTGTTTTTAATTTATACATTATACCTTACCCCAAACAGTAACATCATCATGTAACAATGCTCTTTATAAAGGCATAACATGAAGTTCCCTGGACTATTGGGAAAACAAACTACCATGCCTCACTGTTTGGGAGGAAACTCTTGCCTCATAAACCACAAGCCAAACAATTTAGAAATGCCAGACTAACCAACCAATTAAACAAATGTAGCATGTTTTCACAGTTTCAGCTACAAAGGGAAAGCTATTTGCCAGAACCAGAGAGGTTATATTGTGAGCTATATAAATTTGTAAGACCAAAAAAATCCCCCCCAAAATCCCATTATGGCCTATGGACCAGAAAACACAGCAATAAAATAAGTAGAATTGTAATTATTAATAGAACTTAAAAAATGCAATACAATTACATAAATACATTATTACAGTAATTGTAAGACCAATTTTAGTCATATTAATAGATTTCCATGTAACAAAATATTCTTTGGTAAATGAATACTATATTGATATGCAGGAGGTAATGTTATGTGCTGGTTTAAATTGAATTAATCTAGCATTAATTTCTGGCTAAATTGGATGGATTTCCCAACTAAGAAATTGATCCCTTAAATTATCTTTTTAGAAAGGTCCTATAATGTGGCCTTCAGGAAAAATATGTGTTTTCACTCTTTATAGTTGGCTTATTATTTTATTTGTTACTTTCTTAGAGTATGTTCTAAAGAATGCCCTTAGCTACTAGAAGGTGATGCTGTTAGAAGAAATAAGTGTAAATAGTTAACTTGGAATAAAGAATAGAGAGTAGGTACAATCATAGTAAATATGATTTAATGTGATGGGCATTAATATGAATATTATTAATATTCAAAATTTAAAAAGTTCATTTCTGTGATGGAATGTAGTCTGGATTCCCAGGAGGGAAGGAGGGTGTTCTAGAAGAATAGAAGATAGTTTGTGTGAGAGATAGAGGGTGAAGAAGCTCCTCCCTAATAGTTCCTAGAGCAGTGGTTCTCAACCTTTATAGTGCTGCGACCCCTTTAATACAATTCCCCACAATGTGGCGACCCCAACTGTAAAATTATTTTTTTTAGGCAGCGATGTCAGCGCACCTCAGCAGCCGCAGAAGGGGGAAAAAGTGGCAAACACTTTTTTTGAATTTATCACGCCTGAAGCCGTATTGGCTAGCGATCTGAACTGCTTGCGATTACCTTGAGGACAGAGGCATTAAAGCGGAGACTCCTCCCCTATTAAGTTTATCGTGCCTGAAGCCAGATTAGACTAGCGATTGGGAGTGATTGCAGCTGGCTTGAGAGGGAGACATCAGAGCAAAGATTTCTCTCTTTTTTAATTCATCGCGCCTGAAGCCGAATTCGGCTAGTGATTTGAAGAGCCTGCAGCTGGCTTGTGAAGTCAACCATTGGAGCACGATTCTTCGACTCGCAAGTATACTTCCCATATTTCCGATGATCTTAGGTGACCCCTGGCAAATCGTCATTCGACCCCCAATGGGGTCGTGACCCACTGGTTGAGAACTGCTGTCCTAGATTGCCCTAGGAAATGGGAGCCGTTCGTGGCTCCCATGTAACACCACTGCTCCGTAGTCTGCACTGGCTTCCTGTAGTCTTTCGGGTGCGCTTCAAGATCCTGGTTACCATCTTTAAAGCGCTCCATGGCTTAGGACCTGGGTACTTAGGACCCGGGTACTTACGAGACCGCCTGCTGTTACCTTATGCCTCCCATCGACCCGTACGCTCCCACAGAGAGGGCCTTCTCAGGGTGCCGTCTGCCAAACAATGTCGGCTGGCGGCCCCCAGGAGTAGGGCCTTCTCTGTGGGAGCACCGACGCTCTGGAACGAACTCCCCCCTGGCTTACGTCAAGTGCCTGATCTTCGGACCTTTCGTCGTGAGCTAAAAACATATTTATTCATTCAAGCAGGACTGGTATAAATAGTTGATTTTAAATTGGGGTTTTAGTAATATTTTAAATTTTTAAATCTTTTAAATTACCGGCCGTTTAGTAATAGTTTATTTTAATTTCTTTTAATTGTATATATTTTGTATTTTATTCCGGCTGTACACCGCCCTGAGTCCTTCGGGAGAAGGGCGGTATAAAAATTTAATAAAATAAAATAAAATAAATAAATAGAGTATATGCTTGATGGAGGTGTAGTCTGCTTCAGTTTGGCAAGATAGTTGTCTATAAGTATATACAATAAAGAAATCTACTGGGAGGAATCACTACTTACCTTTATTGTTTTATTGAGTCTAACAATTTCTGTAAAATAATTTGCACAAATACTATTGTAGAAGCAAAAACTGATGCCCATTATTTTTACCTGTAGAAGTACTTCTCCTGCCTCTCACTGCTTTATATTTTTTTTCTCATGTGCAGGTTTTTTAAAGAATCTTTCTATACTTTGTATATGAATGATATAGTAATAGTAATCTCCTATTGAGATGGTCTGAGTTTTGGAATATTCTCTTGACCATTAGACCATTATTTTATACTCTTAATACTCAAATATGCCAAAGCAACTTTTAAACTTTACAGTTGTTTGCTGGCAAATCCTAGAGCAAATGCTAGGGAACTAATGGATTACGGAAGAGACATCATAACTGCGGTCATCAGAGAATATAATCCAGCATCTGCTCTAGGATTTTCCAATAAAAAAAATAAAAAGTTCAAGCTGAAAGGTTGCTTTGGTATGTTTGGCTACTGATATCCAAGTTTACAAAGGCATGAATGACCAACATCAGATAATAAAGAAAACAAGGTTCATAGTTTTCTCACTAAATGAAGTTAGCACAGCTGGTTATTATCACAACACGAAGTTGTTGAAAGAAATCAAAATTCCATAAACTCATGGAGGAGAGTTCATGGAATCAGCTCGCTTGTGACAATGACTCATCTTGCTCCAAAACATGTGCATCTTGAGTAAATAAGAACTAATTTTTTTCCATGAAATTAACTCTAAAGTAACCATATTTTTAGATATTTAGCAATCATCTCAAAGGAAACCACTTTCTTTTTGTTATTCAGTAGCTCAAAATAATAGCTCCATGTGATTCTTCTCTAGCTAGTAAATGCTGTTAGGCATCACTCTTTCTGTAATGTCGATCCAATAAAGATTTTATATATGACTTCTGAATATCAAGAAAGAAAAGTAGCTTGGTTAACTCTCTGTAGCTACAATTGTCACAAAATTGTTCTTCTGTGCCCATTTCATAAATGCCTAAGATCTATTATTATTTAGTTCAGCCAGCTGGTAATTAAAAAGAGATCCAGTTTGGTGTAGTAGTTAAAGCATCAGCTAGAATCCAAGAACCCAGGAGTTCTAGTCCCGCCTTAGACATGAAGCTAGGTGGGTGATATTGGCCCAGTTACACTCTCTCTCTCTCTCTCTCTCTCTCTCTCTCTCTCTCTCTCTCTTTCTTTCTCTCTCAAACTTAGGAAGCCTTAGGAACCACTTCTGAAATATATGGGACTTGTCTAGGTAATCACCAAGAATCAAGATTGTCTTGAAGGCACCCAAAACACATAAAAACATGGCAATTGTGATGATTGAAACCCAGCACTTCTGACTGAGGAAGACTGCGACAGAGAAACATGCAGGTGATTTAAAAAAAAAAAAAAATACGCATAAGACAACAAGTTCAGAAATACAGTAGATAGGAATTGTACTTATTTGAGGTAGAAGAACAGTCTTTTTGAGAACAGGCTAGAAGTGAAAGTCATATACTGTACGGGTCTGGATGGGGAGGAACAGACTTCAACTCAATCCCTCGAAGACCGAGTGGCAGTGGATGCTGGCTTCCCGGTACAGCCAGCTTACTCCATTGCTGACTGTTGGGGGCGAGTCGTTGGCCCCCAAAGAGAGGGTATGCAACTTAGGCGTCCTTCTGGATGCACGGCTGTCTCTTGAAGATCATTTGACGGCCGTCGCCAGGGGTGCTTTTTATCAGGTTCGCCTGATCCGCCAGTTGCGTCCCTTTCTGGACCGGGTTTCTCTGCGCACAGTCACCCATGCCCTCGTTACATCTCGCCTGGACTACTGCAATGCTCTCTACATGGGGCTCCCCTTGAAGAGCACCCGGAAGCTCCAACTGGTCCAGAATGCGGCCGCGCGGTGATAGAGGGAACACCTCGTGGCTCCCACATAACACCTCTCCTGCGCGGGCTGCACTGGCTTCCGGTGGTCTTTCGGGTGCAATTCAAGGTGTTGGGTACCACCTTTAAAGCGCTCCATGGCTTAGGACCGGGCTATTTACAAACAGCCTCCCACCGACCTGTGCGCTCCCACAGGGAGGGCCTCCTTGGCGTGCCATCGGTGAAACAATGTCGACTGGAGACCCCCAGAGGTAGGGCCTTCTCTGTGGGGGCTCCTGCCCTCTGGAACGAGCTGCCTCCGGGGCTTCGCCAACTCCCCGACCTTCGGACCTTCCGCCGTGAGCTGAAGACTCTTTTATTTCATCGAGCAGGGCTAGCCTGATTAAGTAATTTTAAATGGGGTTTTAGTTTTTTGTATTATTTAGTTTTTTAATATTTTTGGCCACTATTTATATAAATTTTTAGTCTGTTTTTAATGTGTATTTATTGTATCTTTTAATTGGCTGTTAACCGCCCTGAGTCCTTCGGGAGAAGGGCGGTATACAAATGCAATAAATAAATAAATAAATAAATAAATATACCTACCAATCAGAAAGGAGATTTCATTTGCTGTGCTGTACTTAAACTAGGAAACCATTCTTAGGAATGTCACCTGACTTTCCATCAGTCATATGAATGTAGCCTATAGTTGGGCAAAATCATGTTCTATGTTGGCCCAAGGAGCTGGCATCTTTCTTATTTATTTATTTATTTATTTATTTATTTATTTATTTATTTATTTATTTATTTATTTATTTATTTATTTATTTATTTATTTATTTCAACTTTTATACCGCCCTTCTCCCGAAGGACTCAGGGTGGTTTACAGCCGATAAAAAGATACACAGAACAAAGTTAAAAACATATTTAAAAAACTGATTATAAAATGGCCTAATAATGTTAAAACTAATACAAAACCACCATAAAACCCCCACTTAAAAATTTTCATCAGGCTAGCCCTGCACGGTGAAATAAAAAAGTCTTGAGCTCGCGTTTAAAAGACCGGAGGTCAGGGAGTTGACGCAGCCCCGGAAGCAACTCGTTCCAAAGGGCAGGAGCCCCCACAGAGAAGGCCCTCCCCCTGGGGGCCGCCAGTCTACATTGTTTGGCTGACGGCACCCTGAGGAGGCCCTCCCTATGGGAGCGCACAGGCCGATGGGAGGCTATAGGTGGCAGTAGGCGGTTCTGTAAGTAACCCGGTCCTGTGCCATGGTGCGCTTTAAAGGTGATAACCAACACCTTGAATTGCACCCGGAAGACCACTGCAACCAGTGCAGACTGCGCAGGAGAGGCGTTATATGGGAGCATCGTGGTACCCCTTCTATTACCCGCGCAGCCGCATTCTGGACCAGTTGAAGTCTCCTGGTGCTCTTCAAGGGGAGCCCCATGTAGAGAGCATTGCAATAGTCCAGGTGGGAAGTGACAAGGGCATGAGTGACCGTGCGAAGGGTCTTGGAGCTGAAAGTCTTCAACTCTTCTGCCATGAATTTAAAGGAAGAGCCTTTAAGGGGCGAACTTTTCAAAGTTTTGGATGTTTTCATTGAAAGCCGTAGCAGCAGCTTAAAAATTGTTTTCTGTATTTATTTCTTGTTATATAGATTTCATCATCTGCAAATCAGTGGCACAGCTCCTAACAATCGATGTTTATTAACATTTATACCTTGTTTAAGTAAGCAGTTTTAGTATCTTTGAAATCACAAGCATATGAAAAGAAATCTTTGAAATCTTTTCTTTGAAATCATGATCATGAAGAGTCATCATATCATAAGCTCCAGCATAAAAATGCCTCAAGGTTAGTAGTGGAACTTACTTCATCTGAACTGCTTGGAGGTATTTAAAAATGATCCTAAGGTAGGGCTACTGTATCTGGGCTGCAAAACTCCAGAGAACTAATTATTAACATTTTCTCCATATGTCTATAGAGAGTCTCAGACATCCAGGTCATGGTTGTCCCAAAGGTTCTTTTTCAAGAGGCAATTGGACTTTCTGGTTTTTTCTTTGAAGACATTTCACTTCTCATCCAAGAAACTTGGAGGAGAAACAAAACGTCTTCAAAGAAAAAACCAGAAAGTTCAGTTATCTCTTGAAAAAGCACCTTTGGGATGATTTTCTCCATATCTTTATTTTTATGTAGTGGACATCTACATTTCTGTTTAGTTAAGGATTATTTTAAACAACAACAAAACCCTGATCTGAGTTTAGATCAAGCTTACATTTATCATTATTATATCACTTTTTGAAAACCACATGATACATCTGATGACTAAAATAAGAGGTCCATTGATTTCTTAGGAGGTAAGAATTCCAGTTGTGGACTCAACTCCAACTAGATCACAATCCTGGTTAACATGTTATAGATTTATGCTACTGAGTGCCACAGAATATTCTTGGATACTTTTTTCTCGTTCAAATACTTTGTATGAGACTGAAAATTATATGAATTTGCTTCATATGACATTCAAATAAAAATGCATATATGAAATGTTATATGGACTTTGACCATATAATACTTGAAGTTATATGCTATTATTATCAAATTTATTTGAATGCTGTGAGCAGGCAAATCCACATCATGGTACATTCACTTATTGCCTTTGGCCACAATTGTGATAGCAACAGCAACAGCACTATATAGTGTTCCATAATGCTTTGCAGCACTCACTGAGCAGTTTACAGAGTCAGCATATTTCCCCCAACAATCTGGGTCCTCATTTTACCAACCTCGGAAGGATGGACGGATGAGTCAACCTTGTGCCAGTCAGATTCAAACACCTGGATATAGGCAGGGTTAACCTGAAATACTGCATTCTAATTACTACACCATCACAGCAATTGTAATTAAGTATGACTTTTTAAACAAATCATATTTGATAACAGGACATATATCCTGTTAAGCCAAAAATAGATCACATGATGTCTTAGCATGATGTATAAACCCTTTCAGTGTAAAGGAATAATTTTAATGTGTGTTAATATATGAAATCATCTCCAGAACTGTCCATGAAATTGAGCCAACATCTTCATAATGGACCTGTCTATTTAGTACATTGTAGTACTATGATGGTAGTCCTTTCTTTAAAGTGCTGTCACATTTTTTGGCATGGTATTTCACTTCTTCCTACAGTTTGGAAGATAAATTGGTCCTAAACCGATAGTCCTGAATAGATGGAGCAAACAACATATTCCAAAATACAGTAGATTGACATCTGTGACTAGAATAGATGTCAAGTCAAATGCAGTATTTCAGGTTAACCCTGCCTACATCCAGGTGTTTGAATCTGACTGGCACAAGCTTAGATCTAAATAATGTGCTCAGGATCACAACTGACAACCTATCAACTAAAAGAATTCATTATTTCATGTTATTGTCCTTATGCAGATGGACTGTCAAATGACTGATATCGGTGAGAGCTGAATTCTTTTCAGAAATGGAAAAGAAACATTAAACAATCACCAATGTTAGATAAGAAGTTTCCAGGCAGAATGGGAAATGAGTAATGAAGCAATAAAAACAGACTCTTGCACACTTCCAAATGATTCGGAATAATTACTGCAACCCTCATACACATGCAGCACCTCTTTACTGTTCATTAAAGCAGACCCCCCTTTCTTTCAGCCTTCTGCAGAAGCCTTTTAAAAAAAGATACATTTGCTTTAAAAAAATCTTCATTAATGCAACTCTTCAAAGAACAGCACCTTTTCTCAGGCTCCCCAGCTTACTTTGATTTAATGAATAGCAGAGAGATGATATGCTGGATAAATTACATTCACTACAAATTATGGCAGCTGACCAGACAGATGGAATAGTTTTGCTCAGTCTTGAAACAGTGTCCATTTCCAGACTCACTTCAATAAGTTGGTTTTTACCTTTGAAATGGTAACATCTGTAGGACCATAATACCTGAAGGATTGCCTCTTTCTGCACAAATCTACCTAGATTTTAAGATCCTTAAATGGCTTTGAGGGGATTTTGTCTTGAGATGAAGTAGATACAGTGGCAGAATGCAACTCAGATTCCTTCTGATTACTTCCTAACAAAGATCTTTTTCATTCACTGGATATTGACTGAAAACTTAATAAGATTTCTACCCTTTTCTCTTACCTGCTTACTTATCCCAGTCTTTAACAGCATCCAAGGTACAATTGAAAGAAGCATCTCAGAATTCCAGACAGCATAATTTGAAATATTCAGATAGCTGCCATGTTGCATTTCAAGAGAGTAACTTTAAAATAAGATAAAAGACATTTAATAATTTGAACTGCATTTTTCCCTCTGTCCGCTTTCCTTCGTTCAAAATCTTACTTAACAAAAAGCTTCACGTGCTATTATCTGACCTTGATTTGGCTTAAAATGGATTTTTTTTCATTATTCTTTGGGGCTGACAGGATCTTTATGAAGTACATTATGAGTGGTGCATACATTAAATTATAATGAATTATAGTTATCCCAACAAAATCTGGCATATCCATCTGGTTACAAACAAAACCTGCACGAAATAAATTTCACATATGCTATTTCAGACCTCTGCTATAAAAAGACCTCAGCTGCAAGATTCACAGAATTGCTTGTTCTTTTCAAACCTCTTCACTGGAAGGAAGGTGGAAGGCAGCATAAAGGTAAAAACAATTATAGCTTTGCAAAACAAAGTCCATAGCAAAACCTTGTTTTATTTTGGCCCAAAGCACCATATTTTTTCTTTGGGCCCTGCCTGACCAATACAAGGGGCAAATATTGTGACATGTAACTTCCACCAAGAGGCTAGGACTGAATTTTCAGACCTGATTTTTCACAACTAGAGGCTGAAGTTTTTTCCCCTCAAAATACAAGACGTACATTATGTACCCACTGAAACCTATGGGGTTCAAAGGAGATTTCCTTTCCCTGGATTGTAACGGGTTATACAAGGTGCCCAGTCATTTATTTCAATTCTTCATTTCATGCCCACATTATTTCAGAAAAATAAATGTTTTTAAAAGATTTATAGTACTTCCACTGAAATCTGAGGAAACTCAGTGTATTCCAATAACCCGTTAAATCTCTCAGCAACAGACATTCCACAGAAGGTAGCTCATATATCACCACTTTCTAATTCTTTACAGGCTTAAGGAAAAAAGAGGAAAACCCCATAATCAAAATACAGCCTTTTGCATTTGCAACACTGGACTGTTTTAAGGAATCAAACCAGGCTTCAGGGGCAGAAGAAGGGGTTATAAATTAATAACTAAACCCATCCCTGCCACAAACCCTAAGGATGTAAGGAAAACATGCATTTGTGCAATTCTGTATAAATAAATCATGAACACACCTTACTAGATTTTAAAACGAGTTAACATGGAAAGTTTATGCCATGATTTTTTTTTTATTTTAAAAAGTGCATTTACATGATTACAAAAGTAAAGAGCATTATGAGTATTTCTAGAGGTAACATTTATTCATTTCAAAGTAATTAGGCACTGGTCTTGACTCAAGCAAAACTATTTTTTTTAAATATTCTTTTTTTTTTACAGTTTCATAAATCCATTAATTACAATCACCTTTTGTTTCCTAAGTTTTGATGCTAAGTACATTTGTCATCAGGCCTTCATTAGGCTTTCCATTTTGACCCTGATAGCTATCTTGCCACCTGGATTAATGATCCCTGGTAGATGCAGTAATTTTGCTTCTGGCCAAACAGGCAGTAGTTACAAGCTGCCTCTGTGTTTATGACAGTCAGTCAAGTTTAAAAAAAGATCATTTAATCAGGGGAATGAAACCTTGGCTGATCTGAAGACCAAGGTTAATGTTTGAATGAGATGTAGGTGGAGCCAGAATAAAGAAATGAATAGAGCTAAGATAAATTTATATTGGCTTTACAGGTAGTCCTTGCTTAATGACTCCCTGTTTAGCAACTGTTAAAAGTTATAATGATGCTGAAAAAGTGACATTATGTTCACTTATTGAATGAGTGATCATAATTGCAGCATTCCCACGGTCACATGTTTGTGTTAGGAATTCCTCCTTTAGGGAGGACAGGCCTTCTTTTGTAAGTTCTGTACTCTCTCGAAAAGTGTCCTCCTACAGGTCCTCCTTTTTGATATTTGAAGACTAATCTGTAAATCTTTGTATTCAATCGATGCCGATCCGATCCGTTGCATGTGATATGACGTATTTGTATTTGACATGACAGTTCGTCAAGGCTCGGTACAATGTGGCGAGATGCGATTATGATACGCATGCCCTCCGCACAGAAGAATTGTTTTGAGAGAGTGTGCCTGCGCAAGTGGCTTTGTTTACTTCTTACCGAAACACAACACAGCACACACACACACATTAGACTCACTTCTTTCTCAGTGAATATTCAATCATACACAGGTGAGCACAATAATTCACATTTTATTCATTTCAAAGTAATTAGGCACTGGTCTTGACTCAAGCAAAACTATTTTTTTTAAATATTCTTTTTTTTTTACAGTTTCATAAATCCATTAATTACAATCACCTTTTGTTTCCTAAGTTTTGATGCTAAGTACATTTGTCATCAGGCCTTCATTAGGCTTTCCATTTTGACCCTGATAGCTATCTTGCCACCTGGATTAATGATCCCTGGTAGATGCAGTAATTTTGCTTCTGGCCAAACAGGCAGTAGTTACAAGCTGCCTCTGTGTTTATGACAGTCAGTCAAGTTTAAAAAAAGATCATTTAATCAGGGGAATGAAACCTTGGCTGATCTGAAGACCAAGGTTAATGTTTGAATGAGATGTAGGTGGAGCCAGAATAAAGAAATGAATAGAGCTAAGATAAATTTATATTGGCTTTACAGGTAGTCCTTGCTTAATGACTCCCTGTTTAGCAACTGTTAAAAGTTATAATGATGCTGAAAAAGTGACATTATGTTCACTTATTGAATGAGTGATCATAATTGCAGCATTCCCACGGTCACATGTTTGTGTTAGGAATTCCTCCTTTAGGGAGGACAGGCCTTCTTTTGTAAGTTCTGTACTCTCTCGAAAAGTGTCCTCCTACAGGTCCTCCTTTTTGATATTTGAAGACTAATCTGTAAATCTTTGTATTCAATCGATGCCGATCCGATCCGTTGCATGTGATATGACGTATTTGTATTTGACATGACAGTTCGTCAAGGCTCGGTACAATGTGGCGAGATGCGATTATGATACGCATGCCCTCCGCACAGAAGAATTGTTTTGAGAGAGTGTGCCTGCGCAAGTGGCTTTGTTTACTTCTTACCGAAACACAACACAGCACACACACACACATTAGACTCACTTCTTTCTCAGTGAATATTCAATCATACACAGGTGAGCACAATAATTCACATTTTATTCATTATTATCTATTTAATAATTTCCAAATATGTATAATTTTATTTACAAGTTTATTTATTCAATGGAAAAGTACTCATTTAAATAATAATTAATAGGCATGTAAGCATAATTACAATATAAAATGTTATTGTTACAAATGTTTTTATTATGTATTTATCATATTATAGTATATTCTGTATTATTGTTGCAATGAATAAAATGTTTTTTTATTTACGATATTTTTTTTCATCAATTTATTTGTGTCCCCCTTCTCAATGTAAAAAAGTTGGTCACCTTAGTTTAGATATAGCTTACAAAACAAACGAAGTGTACAGTCTCCATGGGCCTTGTGGCTTAACTGTTTTAACTGTAACAGGAAACTCTCCTTAGAATAAAAAGACCATAGAGCATATACCATAGATCAGGGCTGTCAAACATCTGGCCCATGGGCGGATGCGTCACACACTGGCCACGCCCAAGCCCAGCTTAGCGAAGGGGAAAAAAGTCACGATACATCCCGTGATACCGCCGTGATGACGTGAGTTTGACACCCCTGCCAAAGTTCATACCTAGCACATTTACAAACACTGCCATCTACTGGCTGAATACTGTAATTGTAGTTGTTGCCTACATAAATTTCAACATGTATTCCAACAGATTGCAATTTGGGTGGTTTACAAAGAGCAGGTGTTTGTGACAGTTGTCATGTGCTATGGTCGTGTGATCGCCATTTGTGACCTTCACCGCTGGCTTCTGGCAAGCAGCATCAGTGAAGAAGCTGGCATTGAAAGCGCATGTTGCTGTTATGTGATATCTCATTTAACAATGATATCACTCAGTGATAGAGATGCCAGTCCCAATTGTGGTTGTTCAGTGAGTACACAGCTAATGTGCCTACTCTCCATGTATTTAATACATTTTGGCTTGAAGAGAGTTAAAGTACTAGGTTTACAAGGAACTATTTGCAAGAATTGAAAGTTCAAGCTACATCTCAGGAGGAACTTCTTGACTATACAAACTCTCAGCCAGCAGAACTGCCACATGAAATGGAGGCATTCATCTTTGCCAGATACCTTCAAACAGGGCATATTCTGTGGTGCCTCGCTGAAGATAATGCAGACATGCAACCATTATGTATTGATCAACATCCAATAAAACAACTTTTTTTTTTAAGAATAGCAAAGGAAAACTTGAATTATTTATGTGATCAAATATAATTCTTTGGAGGTTCCCATCCTAACTTTCCTTTATACCAAGAGAAAAGAGACTAAGCAGAGCATGAAAGTGAATGGATTTGGTCATTTATTACAGGTAGTCCTCAACTTATTATCACAAGTGGGACCAGAATTTCAGTTGCTAAGGGAGATTATTGTTAAGTGAGGTGTGTCTGATTTTATAACCTTTTTGCCATAGTTGTTAAGCGAATCATACAGTGAATCCAGCTTTCCCCATTGATTTTGCTGTTGAAGCTGGCTGGGAATGTTGCAAATGGTAATCATGACACCCAAAATATGGATTGATCGTAAGTCATTTTTTTCAGTGCTGTTGTAACTGCAGAGAATTGCTAAATGAATGATTGTAAGTTCAGAACTACTTATATAACCCATTTCAAGAGAACTCATCCTCTGGGGCTTTTTTCAAATTACAGTTAGTCCTTGACTTATGACCACTATCGTGACTGGAAATTTCATGGCTAAACAATACAATCGTTAAGTGAGTTGTGCTCAGTTTTATGACTTTTGGTCATGATTGTCAAGCGACTCACATGGTTGTTAAGTGACTCCAACTTCCTCCATTGACTTTGCTTGTTGGAAGCTCTCTGGGAAGGTTGCAAATGGCAGTCACATAACCCCAGGACACTGCAATCATTGTTTCAGAAGTGCATGAATCTTGATCACGTGACTTTGGGGATGCTGTGACAGCCCTAAGTATAAGGACTATTTGTAAGTTACTTTGTTCAGTATAGAATCAGTTTCAGTTCAGAATAGCTCCAGAGCAACACTAAAAATTATATTACCACCCTTTCTCACCTTGTAACATTCCAAAACACCATCAAAAGACATACAATTCCTTTGAATAAAAGGCCATAATTTGGATCTTTATTTCTTTCTTTAATTTGTGTAACTAAAGCACTGCAATTCTGCCTTTATTGTTTTTCTAATTTAAGTTTTGTATATTTTTCCCTGTTGTCATAGCAATTAATGTTTCTTGCAGGATTTTATTAAATCCACTTCAACTCCTCCCTTTCACATCGTCCTACCACCACATGTTCAGTCTAAGGAATCCAACTGTTTAACTGGGGCTAACAATATCACTTTCTGTCAAAATCTGTGGCTGGGATTTAGGCTGTTATGTTGAACAACAGAAGAAGCAATGGAATAATTTAATCTCCCATGCAAATTGTTTTAAATTAGAAACTTTCATCAAGGGAAAAAGAAAAAAGAAAAAATCCAGTAAGTAATATATCCTAACCCTATTGAGCAAAGTCAAAACATTTCTACATCCAGACTTTTTCTCTTTGACTCATACTCCAGAAAAAAAGCTCTATTAGTCATCAAAACTTGAGTCCAGATATTCCTTTGTCCTTTTAGAATAGCTGTTCTCCATTTAGAATAGAGTAGAGTAGAGTAGAGTAGAGTAGAATAGAATAGAATAGAATAGAATAGAATAGAATAGAATAGAATAGAATAGAATTCTTTATTGGCCAAGTGGGATTGGACACACAAGGAATTTGACTTGGTGCATACGCTCTTGGTGTACATAAAAGAAAAGATACATTCATCAAGAATTCTAAGGTACAACACTTAATGATAGTCATAGGTACAAATAAGCAATCAAATCATATTAGGAAACAGTCAATATAAATTGTAAGGATACAAGCAACAAAGTTACAATTGTACAGTCATAAGTGGGAGGAGATGGGTGATAGGAATGATGAGAAGATTAATAGTACTGCAGACTTAGTAACTAGTTTGACAGTGTTGAGGGAATTATTTGTTTAGCAGAGTGATGGCATTCGGGGAAAAACTGTTCTTGTGTCTAGTTGTTCTGGTGTGCAATGCTCTATAACATCGTTTTGAAGGTAGGATTGAAACCATTTGTGTCCAGGTTGCGAGGGGTCTGTAAATATTTTCACAGCCCTCTTTTTGACTCGTGCAGTATACAGGTCCTCAATGGAAGTCAGGTTGGTAGCAATTATTTTTTCTGCAGTTCTAATTATCTTCTGAAGTCTGTGTCTTTCTTGCTGGGTTGCAGAACCAGATCAGGCAGTTACAGAGGTGCAGATGACAGACTCAATTATTCCTCTGTAGAACTGGATCAGCAAATCCTTGGGCAGTTTGGGCTTTCTGAGTTGGCACAGAAAGAACATTCTTTGTTGTGCTTTTTTGATGATGTTTTTGATGTTAGGTGTCCATTTTAGGTCTTGAGATATGGTAGAACCTAGAAATTTGAAGGTCTCCACTGTTGATAAACTGGGACTATGAAACCTAGAATTCCCAGACAGCCAAGTGTTGTGAGGTCTAGAAATTCTAGAAGCTGCACTTCTCATATTATGGGCACCAGACTGTACTGTTAGAGTTACTGCGGACACACAGACTAGCATTTCCTTGGTCCTGTAGAATAGAATAGAATAGAATAGAATAGAATAGAATAGAATAGAATAGAATAGAATAGAATAGAATAGAATAGAATAGAATAGAATAGAATAGAATAGAATAGAATAGAATTTTATTGGCCAAGTGTGATTGGACACACAAGGAATTTGTCTTGGTGCATACGCTCTCGGAGTACCCAGGCTTTATGTCATCTTCACTGTTTGAGCGTTCTAAAGAGCCTTCTTTGTTTCCAGAAAGTCCAGTTGCCTCTTGAAAAAGCACTTTTGGGACAGGATTCTCTTGCATTGCTTCAGAGTGGCCAAGCTACATGATTGCTCACTGATAATAAGTGGATTCTTTTTCCAATTTGTTTGCTCTCGTGATAATATGGCATAGTAACATGGCACCAATTAGCACCCACCCGTCTCCTAGAAGAATGAAATACTTTGAGAAATATTAAAAAGGAAGAATATATTTCCCTGGATGAGAAATGGAGAAACATGTTTTCTTAGAGCAGCGGTTTTCAACCTGTGGGTCGGGACCCCATTGGGGGTCGAATGACGATTTGCCAGGGGTTGCCTAAGACCATCGGAAATATGGGAAGTATACTTGCAAGTTGAAGAATCGCGCTCCAATGGTTGACTCCACAAGCCAGCTGCAGGCTCTTCAAATCGCTAGCCGAATTTGGCTTCAGGCGCGGTGAATTAAAAAAGAGAGAAATCTTTGCTCTGATGTCTCCCTCTCAAGCCAGCTGCAATCACTCCCAATCGCTAGCCTAATCTGGCTTCAGGCACGATAAACTTAATAGGGGAGGAGTCTCCGTTTTAATGCCTCCGTCCTCAAGGCAATCCCAAGCAGTTCAGATTGCTAGCCAATAAGGCTTCAGGCGCGATAAATTCAAAATGAAAATAATTTTATGGTTGGGGTCGCCACATCGTGGGGAATTGTATTAAAGGAGTCGCAGCACTATAAAGGTTGAGAACCACTGTCTTAGAGGGAGAAAGTAACCCCCACCTTCCTTAATAGCCCACAGCAGATGTCAGCACATAAGAGATAAAGAGATAGGTAGTTATATTCATAGGCAAAAGTTCCCTGCAGCAAGGTCTGAACAAAGATAGAATGGAATTAGCTCTCACTCAAAATGTTAATTTGTTAATTTGTCACTTTAGCTCAGCATTTTATAGCCTAAATATGCCCACCCACTTTCTGGAGAGCTTAAATGACCTCTCTGCTAAAGGGTTTCACTTTATTGGCAAGAGTTGGCTGTATTTTAACTATTTTAATTCCTCAATGTGCTCTGGCACCCTGCCTGATTTGTAACTCTGGGTTGCAGTATTGCTGAGGAAAAGGAAGGTATTCAAACAGAATGGTTTAGCTTTCCTTGACAGCTGTAACTCACTGATTTTCAGTGTGTACACCCCCATTTCTAATCTAATTATTGGTATTTAGGGCAGCTTTTTGCAAGCAAATAAGCTTTCTGTATTTTTGTACAGGTAATCCTTGACTTACAAGAATTCATTTAGTGACCATTCAAAGTTACAATGGGACTGAAAAAAGTGATTTATGACTGTTTTTCACACTTAAGACCATTGCAGCATCCCCATGGTCACAAGAGGCCGGGCGAGGCTAAGCATCCCTCGACATTTGTGACATCAAGTTGGCCATGCCTACTCAGTCACATGACCACCCAGCCACACCTACCCAGCTGATCATTAGGGCAGAGAACCGGTTGTTAAATTATTTGAAGTCCTCCACCGGGCAAAAGCAACATCAAGAGTGAATTTAGTGGGGACTTGGAAGACAGGAAAGCTGCTTAATCCTTTTCTTAACATATTGTCAGCAGTGGAAATTGTCACCATTTCTGCTACTCCATTTTTCTTACTATGCACTTTCAGGCATGACTCAATAAGATGTTTGAATCTAGCAGGACGGGAAAGTAATTTGGAAGCAGGAAAGTGGTGGAACACCCCCCCCCCGGCAAGCGTTTTTCCCTTTCTCTGCTGTTTTTCTGTTAAACTCTTACCCTATTTTCAAAGATGCTTTTATCTGGAAAACTAGCAATCACATTCTGGGACAACTCTCACCACACGTTTAAAGCAGGCAGCCAGTAACCCAGTCAAATGTCCCTTCAGGCTCAGGCTACATATGGGATAAAAAAAATTCATTTTGGGAAAAGAACCCCTGTCCACTTCTTCCAGGAAATGTCTGGTATCCACAAGATCCGGTGCCAGGAAAGTTTTGACCCAGTTTCATGATATCGCCAGTCCCCTTGTGCATTGAATCAGGCAGACAGCAAACAGTACGGAAGGAAAAGGGGGGGAAAAAAGGTGGGGGGGACAGGACTGGCAGCATTCCAAGCCTCAGTTCACACAACCTCTCCCACTCACTTTGGCTGCCTGTTCACCCTACCTGCCAACAACTGCCTTCTCCTCCAGTTTCCCCACACAGTGGCATCCTCAGTCCCTGGCTAGCTTCGTGCATTTCCTTCTTCTCCTCCTAACACACCTCTGGTAGGCAGAAGATAAGCTGTTATTCTTCTCAGGCTGGTGTTCCAAGAAGGAAAAGGATGACACATCACGCAAGGAAAACAAGACTATCACATGATTTTGTCCCTGGGACAAAAGGGAAAGAAATTGTGTGGAGAAACACTCCAAAATGAATATCTGGGGGGGGGGGGAAATATCGGAAGAGTGAAACCAGTGTTGCATATGCCATGACACAGACAGATGATGGGCTAGCTTTTGTCCAATGTATTTAAGTAGAAGCTGCCTGTCTGGGATACTTGAATGTGGATTCTTTCCCTAAGCTGGGGTGGGGTCTTTTCTAACTTCTATGACTCTAAATAACCAACAACATCCAGCAAGGAGTATCAGATCCTGGACAGCAAGACAGCAGGCTCCAACGTGTCGGTGTTTATGCTCATTTGGGAGCCTGTGGGAGTAAATGTGAATATTTTTAGAGCTTAGGCATGAGAAGTTGTGCTGGTTCTCCCTCTTTTTGGAGATACCGTGGGTTGCAAATGCTTGAAGGAGGAATGTCTACAAGCAGTTTGACTGAGGGAGGGCCATATACATTTATAATTATTCACGGTATGCTGTAGCATTAACTGTTCTTTATCCTGGTATGTATGTATTGTATATTGTATGTATTGTCCTTACAAGGCACTTACTAAATCAAATTACCCAATAGTAGTGTGAAGAATGCCCCTTCCTAGCTCCAAATGTGACGGGATTTTAGATGGTTGTGTGTCATACTAATTGTGCTCAAGACACTGTTACGTTGTGTGTCAACAGAGGCCAAGAATTTCCATGCATGAGATGGACGTGAACCATTGTTTGGACGGTATTGACAAGGATTTATGACATTACTGCTTATAAGGCATGTACTAAATCAAATTACCGAGTAGTTGTGTGAAGAATGCCCCTTTCTAGCTCCAAAAGTGACTGGATTTTAGATGGTCACATGTCATACTAACTGTGGTTATGACACTGTTAAGTTGGGTGTCAACAGAGGCCAAGAATTTCCATACATGAAATGGACGTGAACCATTGCTTGGACAGTATTGACAAGGGTTTATGACAGTGTTGGCAAACCTATGGCATGCGTGCTGGAAGCAGCACATGAAACCATCCCATGAAGAATGCACGGCCTCACTGGCTCTTATTCCATGTTCCTGTGATCACACGTGCGCCTGTCAGCTGGCTGAACCCAGAAGAGCAGCACCCAGGTTGACGTTGTGTGCATGTGCGATGGCCAGCTGCTCTTTGGGCGCACTTCCATGCCGGTATCCGGGTGTTCAGGTGCTGGCTTGCGCATGCGTGATGGACCGCTGCTCTTCCAGGTATCGGCGCTCCCATGCGCACAAAGGCCAGTGGGGCTGCGCATACCTTGCGGGATAGGTTCGCATGCCACTTACGGCATGCAGGCCGGCACGCAGGGACATCAAAGGTTTGCTATCACTTATGACATTACTGCTTTATTCCCTGGCTAGGGGAAAACACTGGCTTGCTTCAGCCATGGCAAGTCCTTTAGGGGTTATTGTATTGTTGAGTGCTTATTGGGTTGGTTCTCAACTATAATAGTTGAAGATGGGTTTTTTTATGTTTTATTGATATTGGTTTTTACAGGTAGTCCTCATTTTATGACCACAATTGAGCCCAACATTTCTGTTGCTAAGTGAAACATTTTGTCGTGTCCCACTCCTCCGCTGACGGCCGGGTCAGGGAAATCCGAATCAGGCTTGCCTCTGCAGCTCTGCCCAAAGTCCTAGCAAAGTCCTCAGAGCAGGCAGGAGACCAGTAAGTGACTTCAGCAAGATAAGTTCGACTTTGCCTGACTCAGAGACTGCCAGAAAGCAGATCCTTTATATAGGCCATGGGGTGTGGCTCCATGACTCAGCACTCATTAAGGCCTGCCCCTCCCTTCCTTCTGTTGCCTCCGCCTATCCAATCTTCTGATGCGAGGGTCACTCCAATCAGCTGTTGGAAGTAAACTTTCCTCAGGCTCACATGCTGTGGAGGAGGGGAGGGTCTAGCTGCTCTTTGGGCGCACTTCCATGCCGGTATCCGGGTGTTCAGGTGCTGGCTTGCGCATGCGTGATGGACCGCTGCTCTTCCAGGTATCGGCGCTCCCATGCGCACAAAGGCCAGTGGGGCTGCGCATACCTTGCGGGATAGGTTCGCATGCCACTTACGGCATGCAGGCCGGCACGCAGGGACATCAAAGGTTTGCTATCACTTATGACATTACTGCTTTATTCCCTGGCTAGGGGAAAACACTGGCTTGCTTCAGCCATGGCAAGTCCTTTAGGGGTTATTGTATTGTTGAGTGCTTATTGGGTTGGTTCTCAACTATAATAGTTGAAGATGGGTTTTTTTATGTTTTATTGATATTGGTTTTTACAGGTAGTCCTCATTTTATGACCACAATTGAGCCCAACATTTCTGTTGCTAAGTGAAACATTTTGTCGTGTCCCACTCCTCCGCTGACGGCCGGGTCAGGGAAATCCGAATCAGGCTTGCCTCTGCAGCTCTGCCCAAAGTCCTAGCAAAGTCCTCAGAGCAGGCAGGAGACCAGTAAGTGACTTCAGCAAGATAAGTTCGACTTTGCCTGACTCAGAGACTGCCAGAAAGCAGATCCTTTATATAGGCCATGGGGTGTGGCTCCATGACTCAGCACTCATTAAGGCCTGCCCCTCCCTTCCTTCTGTTGCCTCCGCCTATCCAATCTTCTGATGCGAGGGTCACTCCAATCAGCTGTTGGAAGTAAACTTTCCTCAGGCTCACATGCTGTGGAGGAGGGGGAGGGGTCTAGCTGCTCCGTTTGCCTGGGCATGGAGCCAGGGCTGGGGCCGGGGGATGCTCCCTCCTCTGCAGCCTGCTTGGGCATGGAGCCAGGGCTGGGACTGGGAGGTGCCCCCTCCTCTGCAGCTTGTCTGGGCATGGAGCCAGGACTGGGGCCGGGAGGCATACATTCCTCCGTGTTCGGGAGCAGATAAGCAGACCCCAGCTGCGGTGAGAGCGGACAAGACACAACACATTTGTTAAGAGAGTTTTGCCCCATTTTATGATTTTTCTTGCCACAGTTGTTAAGTGAATCACTGCACGTGTTTAAATTGGTTACAGGGTGGTTAAGTGAATCTAGCTTCCCCATTGACTTTGTTTATAGGAAGGTTGCAAAAGGTAATCACATGAGCCGAGGTCACCTGCAACCGTCACAAGTATGAATCAGTTGCCAAGTGACTGAATTTTGATCGCATGATTATGGGGATGCTGCAATGGTGGTAAGTGTAAAAACCAGTGGTGGGTTTCAAAATTTTTTACTACCAGTTCTGTGGGTGTGGCTTGGTGGGTGTGTTCTGTCCCCCCACCTCAGTCCAGGAGGCACGAGAAATGACTCAATTAGCTGGCAATTGAGTCCACGGCAGCTATCAGCTCTGGCAGCAACCCAGTGAGTGTCTGCCAAGGTTTTTCTGTTATCTTTCTTGATGCCGGCGTGTCAACCAGGAAGTCAGGAATAAACAGCACTTCAGCTCAAGTTCTCTCCAGGCAGTTTGATTTGTTCGTCACAAAGCAGTATAGCAGCCCCTCCTACTTTTATACGCTGTGGGGTGTGGCTCTGTGACTCAGCACTTTCTAGGCCTGCTCCACCCCTGCTTCTGTTGTTCCCGCCTCTCTTGTCTATGAAACCTGGGATCGAACCAGGACTGATTGTCCTCAGCTGGGTCTGGAAGCGTTTCCTGGGCGAGGGAAGATACAGGACACAGAGTCCTCGTCACCTCATCACCTGGCCTGCCTCTGGCTCCTGGAGCTGAGCCAGGGAAGCCGGCCCTGCAAAAGGGAGCCCTGACGGCCCTTCCCCCTCACTCTCTGAGTCACTCTCTGCCAGGGGGCCGGGGGGGGGGGCTGCAGCCACAACAGGGTGTGGCAGGGGAGATACTGTAATATACCCACCCCACTCCAGGGGAAGGTTACTGCAAAATTCCCATTTCCTCCTGATCAGCTGGGACTTGGGACGTAGAGAACAGACGGGGGTGGGGCCAGTCAGAATTTTTACTACCGGTTCTCCGAACTACTCAAAATTTCCGCTACCGGTTCTCCAGAACTGGTCAGAACCTGCTGAAACCCACCTCTGGTGAAAACCCAAAAAGTGAAAATCGCTTTTTTTCAGTTATGCTGCAACTTCGAACAGTCACTAAACAAACGTAAATCAAGGACTAGCTGTATATTGCTTTTAAATGTTTCTAGCTGTCCGCAATTGCTTCTGCGAGACAGTTGACCATACGAATTGATGTAATAAATGAATAAATCAATCAATTCACCAAGTCCAAAAAGTGTGTCTTGTGCTGCCAGACTTTGGGGGTGAGCCCTATAATGAAAAGGTTAGGTTTTTTTCAACCAGTTCTTTCTATTTTTTTTAATGGAAGGGCTACATATATCATATATATATACATATATACATTATACTGTATAGCTTCTGATTCAACAGAATGGGTTGAGTTTGTTTTAACTCCAGTGAAAGCCTGGAGGTTTGTTGACCTCTTTTTCAAGATCCTCATGAGACATAAATCCCTTCCCCCACTGACCCAGTTAAGTATACAATATTCTGTAAAAGGGCTGTGTAATGAATAATTAGGCCCTGTGTTTCATTATTGCAATCCGATTGCTGAAGATATGGAAAACAAACAATTGCACCTGCTTATACTTGTGAAAACTGTCATCAAAGCAGAAAAGGTGCAAGTCCGATTTTCACATCTTTCAAGCAGTTTCTTTAATACCTCAATTGATTTCAGGAGCATACAAGTCTTTGCTTACCTGCTAAAATTATCTGAAAATAAGGATTGCATTTATATATCCTACACAATACCCTCCTATTCTGCTACAAGGGCCTGAAGACCTGGCTCTGCCAGTTGATTTAGGGACCCAATAGGGAGGTACATCACTGGAGGTGGCTACAGATGACCCCCCCCCATTCCCCCCTACACTTCCTGTTCCCCCTGCATGCATCTTTTTAAATTTCATATTAGGGTACTTCCATTGTTTGTTTGTTTTACCCCTTTGCCATTGTTATGTTTGCATTTTTGTCACGTTTTTCATTTTATTGTTGTAAGCCACCAGAGTAGCCTCAAGGCAAGATGGGTAGCAAATAAATTTAACAAATCAATAAATGAATGCTGGATAATAAGTAGTTGGTAGTCCAAAAAAAATGGTATAATTCACAGTGTTTTCTAACCCATGCTAACCAGAACCCTGGTGGCGCAGTGGTTAGAATGCAGTATTGCAGGCTAACTGCCGACTGCCAGCAGTTCAATTCTCACTGGCTCAAGTTTGACTCAGCCTTCCATCCTTCCAAGGTAGGCGAAATGAGGATCCAGATTGTTGGAGACAATATGCTGACTCTGTAAACCGCTTAGAAAAGGCTGTAAAATATTGTGGAGCAGTACAAAAGTCTATTGCTATTGCTATTGGTCAATGCAGTTTCTACAGCTGAATAGCTCATGCCATAAGGAAGGCAAGTGTAGGAAATGACCAGGCTGAGGTGGAGGGTGGGATTAAGCATGTCATCAGTCACGAGTCCCTTCACGCCCACAAGAGATCTAAGTCAAGTCCCCCTTGAATTGCTTTGACTCTTATCTACTGCCAAGTTCACATTCTTGTAGAGTGCTCAAGCTTGCAATAAACCTTTATACTCTTTTGAACTGCCTGGATCTTCTGGTTTCCCTGGCAATTAGTTTTTAGTTGAGGTTTCCTTCTGTGTAATGTAGGCCTGTTTTGCAGATCCTTCAGGAGCAATGCAGACCTCCTAGTGGAATTGAACAGTTATGGACTACGGAGTCTATAAATATCAATTAGCATAGACAATAGTGAATAGAGGATGTAGTCTGTAGAGGATGTAGTAATGTATAGAGGATGTAGTCCAGGACAAATGAAAACCAAAGAAAATAAATGTGTTCCATCATTTATGCAATAACTCCTCAGGTGTCTGGGTGTGGAGATCATATTACATTCTAATTGTATATCCTGCAAACTAAACTGGCATTCATAAGACGTTGTTTTTGAGCTTCTCATTTCATGAAGTGAGCATGAATGTTTATGCCTGTTAATAACATTTCTGAGTCTGAAATGGTTCTACCAGATTTCTGATTTTTGACTCTCCTGCTATATTTAACTAAGAAAATAAAGGATTTTAACTCATACATCAACATGTATGAAAGAAGGGGTTTTTTTTCCTGTCCAGTTCTTTGGGATAAAATTGCAGAGTTTGCTTGCTTTTAATAGCAATAAACCATTCGGCTGCTTGTTCAGGGACATCTTCTCTTAATTCTAGAAACAATGCTTTCCCCACTACACTGATAAGGAACAATAAATGATCCTGCCAGATTTTATTTAAATAAAACCCATATGTATATCTCAAACTGTAGAATCTTATTTGGTTAGCAAAAACCTTTGGTGTATTGTCTCTTGGAAGTAATGGTGCTTGCTTCAGTTTTGCAAGCATCTTATCCAGCAACTAATGATGATTGAATGCACACAGTAGCAATAAATCTGTCGAGGGATCTCCAAGTATTATAGAAACCTACATCTGGGAAAATGGAGTAATAGCTTGCTACTTAAAATGAAGAAAAAGAAATAGGTTTGGGGGATGTTAAAATTGCTTTCGAGAATTTTTTGGAGAGGAAAAAAAATTTGATTAAATGTAGATTCAATCAAAGCAATCTGGAAAACAACTGAAAAGACTCCCAAATATTGCTTTCTCAAACACCAGGCCAGAATTTGGAGAGTTTATTACCACTTTTATTTCCATGTAGCTGTTTGGTTCTAATGAAAACCATAAAGGGACATGTAGAAGAAAATGGTAATTAGCATTTTTATCACATGTGAAAGGGTAATCCAGTTCAGTCATTCAATTAGTTACAATGAACACTTCAAACAATTCAAACATTTTGCAGTGCATACATATTCCTCCTTTGGATTTTGCTCTGTAACTTATAACTCTTTAAATATGCAAAGACATACAACGTATGCACTTCAAAGCTACAAAATGCTGTCCCAAAACTATATCTGTGTGATAGAAAATCTGAAGCCATGCAAATTTTGTATTCTATTACATGAAGGAAAATGACAGTATTATGAAAAGAGGTATTAAACGTCTAAGGACCATGGATATTGACCAAATGTACACGTTCCCCCCTCCCCATTTCAAGACTTCACTTTCAATTTCCAAAGTCTTCAAGGATGAGACCCTCTCCCGTATTTAACATGTCAGTCAACATATAAATGAATAAATAAATGAATTAAATATCCAGTGTCACATTCTTACATGGATCTTCTTACATTCTAAGTATTAATGCAGTCCATTGACAGATTTAACCCCAATGAACTGATTTTAAACATTACATTCTTTCTTCATATTCTGAGGATTTTCTCTCATGTTATACAAATTACAAAACATACAAAAATAAAATTTAACCATAAAAATAGCATGCACGGCAATACATCTACATAGAAAAGGCACAAGTAGATTGTCCATGCACAATTAGAAGCCTGCGCTACAGTTCAGTTTCCATTTTTCTTAAAGAGTGGTAACTATAGTGGAAAAAATTTTTAAAAGTAAAGATGATGACCTTGATAGAGAAGCTCAGGCAGATGCCTCCTTAACTCCTTAATAAGGAAGAGGTGGTACTGCACAATCAGACCTGCAAGTTTATGTTATTATAGTGGTACCTTGGTATTCAAACTTCACTTTGAAACTCATCAAATTTGGTACTCAATACATTTTGATGTGAACATTTGTCCCAGTGCTCACTGTTCATTTGGTATTTAATGTACAAGCTAGAACTTGTTGGTGTCAGCTGCCTTGTGATTCACTACATAATTCCTTATGGGGAAAATTTGCTTGGTACTCATCAAGAGCCCTGGTGGCGCAGTGGTTAGAATGCACTACTGCAGGCTTCTTCCGCTGGCTGCTGGCTGCCTGCAATTTGGCAGTTTGAATCTCACCAGGCTCAAGGTTGACTCAGCCTTCCATCCTTCCGAGGTGAGTAAAATGAGGGGACAGATTTTTGGAGGCAAGATGCTGACTCTGTAAGCAGCTTAGAAAGGGCTGTAAAGCACTGTGAAGTGGTATATAAATCTAAGTGCTATTGCTATTTTTGGTACTCGTACCTCCCCAAACCAATTAAGGGAATCTCGTACCTCCCCAAACCAGGGTATCACTGTATAACCAATCTTAGTAAAATAATTTTAGCTTTTCAGTAAAGTTGATTTCCTGCTCTGGTCTACCTAGTAAGGCTGATACAAATGCAGTAAGTGATTTGGGGGCCAAGCACAGACAACTGGAATCCTACTATCCATCCTATTAGGCTGTTTGACTGGCTTATAGGAAAAGTAGAAGGGCATTTTCTCCATAAGCTAAAATTTCTGCTAGATCATTTGATTGGCACACTGACTAGATCATTGGTATCTTATTGCCTTAGCTTGGAAGACCATCACATCATTCCCCAATGACATTGTACTGATCCATTGGGGACAGGGAATATCTGTAGACTCCTCTTGGCCCCAAAGGACACAGCAACCTTGTCTTGGTGGCTGAAGAGCTGAACATAAGAAGAGCAAAGGCACTTCTTAAATTACTGAACTAATAATTTATTTGAAGTATTGCAACTCATTAAAAATGCTCTCAAAGTGCTAAATTACGTTACTAGTTTCAGTTCACATTCTAACTTCATTTATACTTTTGCTTATATTTCAGAAAACTCTCTTTGAAAAATAATTTAGTTTTCTAGCTGCAATATTATGGATAATTATTTATAAGCTATCCCTACTGAATATACCAAGACCTACTGCTAAGTAAGCCTTTACAAGATGGTGCTGTTCATTTACATTCATTATTTACATTCATTTTGGACTGGGAGCATCTCCTTGGACTGGGAGCAGGCAGTGCAAGCCATTTAATAATGTATCTCCAAGCCTGTTGTAAGTAAGAAGTCTCCTAGGAAGAAAAACAATTGGCAATTGGCAGTAGAATGTATTTTATTCAGAGTTGGCATGTTCAGAGGTATACTATCGCTCCATTTAAGCTCATGCTATCTGTTAAGTTCGGGCAATGAAGAGGCAGGAGACGATACAAGTGACAACAGCTCTTTGGTTTATTGTGATCCCAGCAGCAACCAACAGGCAAAACCCCTCTTTAAATAGTATTTTGGCTGAGGCATCAGCCAATCAGCAACGTGCCATTTCCCGTCCAAATTTCCCTCCTGAAATTCAAATACATTACACTCCTCCCCTCCCAGAACACATTGTACCATATTTACATAGTTTTTTTTACATAACATTTGCATGTTATTTTTCCACGTAGTCACGCAGGTAGACAGGGCGTCTCCTAACTCTTTCTGACCTGCGCAATTCATTCCCTGGGAGTGAGTCGAGCTGGTCGGAGGGACTGTTTGTTCCTCCCAGCTCCTCCTCTGGGCCCTCCGGCCCTGAATTATTGGCAGAGTCGTCCCTGCTGTCCTCTGGAGGGGCCGGTTGGCGTCGCTGGACTTCTTCAGACTGAGCTAAGTCCTCCGATCGCCTCGGGGTTGAGTTAGCTGTTGGTTCAAATATTGGGTAGTCAGGGTCTGGCTGTTTGGTTTCTGGATTGATTTGTATTCTTTTCCGTAATTGATCTATGTGGCGTCTCCACACTCGGCCATCCCCCATGTCCACTATGTATGACTTTGGCCCCTCACTCCTACAATTGTTCCCTTTAGCCACACTGGGCCCTCACTATAGTTATGTGCCCATACCGGGTCACCTGTTGTCATTGTTCTGGTTCTTCCCTTTGTGTTTTGGTACCCATCAGGGGAGTATGTTGGGTTTAACCGATCTAGGGGACACCGGAGTCTTCTACCCATTAGTAACTCCGATGGGCTGCAGCCGGTGGTCACACAGGGAATTCTATGTTGGACTGCCAGGAAGGTATCAATTTTGGATTGCCAATCTCCTGGGCTAATTCTAGATAGCGCTTCCTTGGCACTGCATACGAAACGTTCTGCAAGTCCGTTCGTTGCCGGGTGGAAAGGCGCTGAGAGGACATGTCGGATGCCCTCTTCTGCCAAGTACCCCTCAAACTGGGTGGCCGTGAATTGTGGGCCATTATCGGACACTAGAGTGTCGGGCAACCCGTGTGTCACAAATAGATGCCTCAATACTGTGATTACAGCTTCTGCTGTTGTGGTTTTCATGAGTAAAATTTCTAACCACTTTGAGTAGGCATCTACCACAATTAAGAAGGTCTGCCCATGGAACGGCCTGGCAAAATCTATATGGATCCTGGACCAAGGACCCTGGGGTTTCTCCCAATCCCTTATGGGGGCTGTTGGGGGTAGTGGCCTTGATTCTTGACATGCTTGGCATTTCCCTACCCGGTCGCTAATGTCTTTATCCATTTGTGGCCACCACACGTAACTTCTCGCTAGGCTCTTCATCCTCACAATCCCCGGGTGGCCCACATGCAATAGTTCCAACACATGCCCTCATAATTTCTCCGGAATAACCACCCTATCCCCCCATAACAGACAACCCCCTTGTACCGACAGTTCCGAACGCTTTTTTGTAAATTCTTTGAAACGATCCCCCAGTGCAGTGGGCCATCCCCTCTGCACCCAACCAATCACAGTTCTTATGACAATGTCTTTGTAAGATGCCCTAGTCACTTCCATAGATGTGACTGGGCCAGAGTCCAAAGTGTCAATTAACAAGATGGGCGTCCCTGGGGTCGGGTCTTCGATAGTCTCTGGCAACGGGCATCTACTTAAAGTGTCCGCATGTCCCAAATCTTTGCCCGGTTGGTGAGACAGTTTGTACGAATATGCTGCCAGGAAAATAGTCCAACGGGTCAGCCTGGGTGATAATGCAACCGGTGTTGGACGGTCCCCCGCCAAGAGTCCCAATAAAGGTCTGTGGTCTGTGATTATTTCAAATTGCCGCCCAAACAGGTACTCGTGGAAATTTTTAACCCCAGAAACTATAGCCAGGGCTTCCCGGTCTAGTTGGCTATAGTTCCTTTCCGCTGCGGACATCGTGCGGGAAAAATATGCAATAGGGGCTTCTGAACCATTCGGTAACCTGTGGCTGAGGACAGCCCCTACCCCGTAGGGTGATGCATCACAAACTAGTACTAATGGCAACGTCCCATTGTACTGAATTAGAAGGCTATCGCTAGATAATAGATTCTTAACGCCTTCAAATGCCTTAGCCTCAACCCTGCCCCAAGTCCAAACAGATTTTTTCGCTAGCAGTTTATGTAGCGGTTCGGCTACCGTTGCCTTATTTTTAAAAAATACCTCATAGAAGTTTACGAGCCCCAAAAATGCTTGTAATTCTGTTTTGTTTTTTGGGGTTGGGGCCTTTCTAATGGCTCGCACTTTGCTCTCAGTTGGGTGGATGCCTTCCTTATCTATCCGGTAACCCAAGAATTCTACAGATTCAACTCCTGTCTGGCATTTGTTGAGTTTAACCTTAAGCCCCGCAGACCTGAAAATGCCCAAAACCTTCTGTAATTTGACCCCTAATTCTTCTAAGTTTTCTGCTGATACCAGTACATCGTCGAAATATGGAACTACTCCCGGTAGACCTTGTAGGAGTCGTTCCATTAGGTTTTGGAATAACCCGGGGGCTACACTAACTCCGAACTGAAGTCGAGTGCATTTAAAAGCGCCCCGATGTGTGACAATCGTCTGCGCTTCGGCCGTTTCGCCGTCAACTGGTAATTGTTGGTAGGCTTGGGCCAGATCAAGTTTGGTAAAAACCTGTCCCTGTCTTAACGAGTGCAACAGATGTTGCACTACGGGAACGGGGTAAGCACTCTTTTGCAATGCTTTGTTAAGCATTGCCCTATAGTCAGCGCAAATCCGGACTGATCCGTCCGGTTTGACTGGGGTCACTATTGGTGTCTCCCATTTTGCATGGTCGACGGGGACTAGTATTTCCTGGCTTACTAATTTGTCTAGTTCCCAGTCAATCTTGGGTTTTAGGGCGAACGGGACCCTCCTAGCTTTTAATCTAATGGGAGTCACCTGGGGGTCCAAATTGAATGAAATGGGGGTCCCCACGTACTTGCCCAGGCAGTCTTGGAAAACGTCCTCGAATTCTCTCAACAATTCGTCCTTTAGGTTGACTCCGCTTCTGTGAACCCTGGTTACTTCCATGCTCAAGGCTCTGAACCAGTCCAGACCTAGCAAACTGGGCAGGTTTCCATCTACGATGGTGATCGGCAGGGTTTTCTTGAATTGTCCATATTTCACTCTGACAGACGTGACCCCTCGAACAGGGATTCGGTTCCCCTGGTAGTCTTGCACTCTCAGCTTTTGGGATTGCAGCTGGCGTTTCGCAATGTCTGGTAGGTCCCTTGCGATTGTGTCCCAAGACATAATCGTGATTGATGAACCGGTATCCACCTCCATTTTACACTGCACTCCTTCGATGTGTGTCTTGGTGAATATTTTCTTCTCTAGCCGTGTCGATGCGTGGCCCACTCTCACAGTGGTCTGATTCAACTTCGCGCCCTTTTTGAACTGACCAATCCCTGGCTGCTTCGCGGATCCGGCGCCCTGTTGATTGGCCGGTTTGAATTTTGGGCGGGAAGGTTGAGAGGCTCGGTAGGCCTGAGCTATGTGTCCTTTCTTTTCACACCGCCGACAAATTGCGTCTTTGAACCTGCAATTCTGTCGTTGGTGTTGACCTCCGCAACTCACGCACTTGTCCCGGTCACCTCTCTCCGGCCTCCCGGTGTGGAAGACCTCTTCCTCTTCTTCACCGTCCGATTCGGCCTGAATTTCTTCACTGTGGACTGGCGTTGCTTTCGCTGCGGCATTTGGCGTGTTCGGCTTTTGTAAGGTATCCGCCGCTTTGGTGGACATCTCGTGTGCCCTGGCCTCATCCAGGGCTATCGCCAGGGTTAGGTTGCTTTTCTTTTCTTTTTTTTTTTTTTTTGCAAAAATTTTTTATTTTTCCATAATAATTCCCACAATTTGACCAGTGTACAATACAATCACTTATCCAACAATCAGTCCTATACTCAAATTATACTCAGTCAGGGCTGCTCGACTGCCACTCCCCCCTTTAATCCTTTCTTCCCTTCTCATCCTTCTTAAACTTCCCCCACCACCTTCTCCTCGCTTTCCTACTTCCCCTCCTCTTTCCCACTTCTCACTACCATCCTTTCTAACCCTCTATCTCCTTCTTCTCCTCCTCCTATCCTTTCTTCTCCCTTCCTTCTTTCCTCCCTACCCACCTACCTACCTACTTTCTTCCTTCTTTACTCCTCTTTCCTTACCCTTTCCCTTCGGGAGTGTTTGCCGAGCAGTCCCGACATTACACCATTCCAACTTGTTTAATTCTACCATTATTCCTGTACAATGGCAACCAATCAATTTATAGTCTTCCCCTTCCCCGCCTCCTTCCCCGAGACTTCCCAGAACAGAATACAGGGTATTGTAACTAACAAACATAATCTAAAATATAACATAAAACATATTCCATTTCACACCATCACACTATCAATTCCCTTCTTTCTTAAACTAATACATAATAATTCCTAACTTCACTCAAAACTAATTGATATTTTAATCTGATACTTATTTTGAATATAATCAATCCACTTCCTCCATTCCAATATATATTTTTCTTGTGTACAGTCTTTCAAGTAGGCAGAAATTTTTGCCATTTCTGCTAAATTTGATACTTTACTAATCCATTCTCCAATTGTGGGTAAGTCTTCTTTCTTCCAATATTGTGCAATCAATAATCTTGCAGCAGTTATTAAATTCAGAATCAGTTTTGTCTCTATAACAGTGCAATCTGAGATTATTCCTAATAAAAAGAACTGTGGAACAAACTTGATCTTCTTTTCAAAATGTTCTGCATAATCCACCATATTTTAATCCAAAAGGCTTTAACTTTTTTGCAAGTCCACCATATATGATAATAGGTAGCATCCTCACAATCACATCTCCAACATTTTGCTTTCACATTTGGATACATACATGACAGTTTTTTAGGATCTAAATGCCATCTATAAAACATTTTATAAAAATTTCTTTTAAATTTTGTGCTTATGAATTTAACATTCCTCACCCAAATTTTTTCCCATGTTTCTAACATTATAGGTTGTTGAAAATTTTGTGCCCATTTTACCATACAATCTTTAACCAACTCCATTTCTGAATCAATTTCAACCAATACATTATATAATCTCTTTATATGCTGTTGACCTTGATCTTTTATTTGTTTTACCAGATTATCATCACTTTGCCTTATACCAATTTTCTGATCTATTTTCCATCTAGATTGCAATTGTCCATACTGGAACCATGTATATTTTCTTCCTTCATGCCTCATTTTCTCCCTAGATTTCAACTGTAATTCCCCTTTTTCCATAGTCAAAAGCTCTTTGTAAGTGATAACTTCCATTTTTTGTAATATATTTATATTCTCTATCATATGTCTGGGGATGGTCCATATTGGTATCTTTCCATCTAACTTATATTGATATTTTTTCCAAATCCTCAACAACGCACTTCTGACCATATTATTCTTAAATGTCTTATCAATTTTCTTGTCATATATTACATATGCGTGCCATCCATATAACAAACCATAACCTTCTATATTCAAAATCCTTTCCTCTGTTAAATTAATCCAATCAGAAATTAAAGTTAAAACAACTGCATCATAGTACAATTTCAAATTAGGCATTTTTAAAACCCCTCTTTCCCTAACGTCTTGCATTATTTTTAACTTTATCCTCGGTTTTTTACCCTTCCATACAAATTTATTAATCCCTTTTTGCCATTCTTGTAAATTTGCATCTTTCTTCAAAATTGGAATCATTTGAAACAAAAATAAAAATCTAGGCAAAACATTCATTTTTATAGCTGCCACTCTTCCCAACAATGATAATTGTAACTTCTTCCATTTCTCCATTTCTTTAATTACTTTTCCCCACAATACCTCATAATTGTTTTTATATAATTTTACATTCGATGCTGTAATGTATACTCCTAAGTATTTAACCTTTTTAACTACTTCATATCCAGTTATTCTTTCTAATTCTTCCCTCTGATGTGTATTCATATTTTTAATTATCATTTTTGTCTTCTGTTGATTCACTTTAAACCCAGATACCTTACTATACTGATCAATTGTCTCCATCAAATATACAGCTGAATGTATTGGTTGAGATAAAGAAACAACCAAATCATCTGCAAACGCTCTTAATTTATAATCTTGATTTTTAATTCTAATTCCTTTTATTCGATCTAAACCACGTATCTTACTCAATAATATTTCCAAAGTTAGAATGAATAATAATGGTGACAAGGACACCCTTGTCTAGTCCCTTTCTCAATCTTGAAAGATTCTGTTAATCCACCATTTACTATTATTTGAGCTGTTTGCTTTTGATATATAGCCTTAATTGCTTGAATAAAATAATCCCCAAATTGCATTTTTTCTATTACTTTAAACAAAAACTGCCAATCCAATCTATCAAAAGCTTTTTCGGCATCCAAAAAGAGGAATGCTGCTGAAACCTGGCTGTTTCCTTCCAAATATTCAAGTAAATTTACAATTTGTCTCATATTATATCTCATCTGTCTCCCCTTAATAAATCCTGATTGGTCATTATGAATTAATTGATTCATCAGTGGCATCAATCTATTCGCTAGTATCTTAGCAAATATCTTATAATCAGTATTTAAAAGCGATATTGGCCTATAATTCTCTGGTTTAACACCATCTCGATCTTCTTTAGGTATTAATGAAATAAAAGCTGTCCTCCATGAAGGAGGAGCTTCTCCTCCCCTTTGTATTCTGTTAAATAACTCCTTAAGTGGTACAATCATCTCATTTTGTAAATTTTTATAATAAGTAGTTGTCAAGCCATCTGTACCTGGTGCTTTATTCGCTTTAAGCTGCTTAATTGCAAACACTATTTCCTCTGAAGAAATTAATTGATTCAACTCTTCCCTTTGATCTACTGTAATTTCTAAAATACCGTGGCCCTGTAAATATCTATCTATATCTTTATCACTAATCACATCTCTAGAATATAACTTAGTATAATATTCTAAAAAAGCTTTTTTAATCAAATTTTGCTGATATACTTCCTTACCTCTATATTCTATTTTATCAATTATACGTCGTTTCTGTTTCTTTCTTAATAAATATGCTAACCACCTTCCAGGTTTATTAGAATTATTAAACAAATTATGTCTTACATATTGTAAATTAGTTGCCACCTGATCTGCCATTAACATATTAAATTGACCTCTTAATATATTTATTGACTCTTTTGTTTTACTATCTCCTGGATTGCCTACCAATAACTGCTCCTGTTAGGTTGCTTTTCAACAGCAGCCGCCTCTGTAGTCGGATGTCCCTGATCCCACAAATGAGTTGTTCTAATAAAGAGTTCTCCAAGTCTCTATACTCACAGTGGTTTGCGGCTTTCCTTAATGCGGCCATGTACACGCTTATCGATTCGCCCTCTCGCTGAACTCTTTGCCTCAACTTTGATGGCACTGGCGCGTAGTGTGCTCGTAGCGTCGTCTGTAGTGTTTGCCATGGCACCAACTGTACCGGCGTTGGTTCCGACAGCGATTTGGCAGTATCACAGTGGCTCAGGAAGTAGGCTCGCTTCTGATTATCCGATACTCCTTGCAGTTCGTTAGCTTCGAGGAAACACTCGAAACGAGCCATGTACGACCCCCATTTCTCCTTGGCTGGGTCGAATGGCGCTGGCGGTGTATAGCTAGACATCGCTATGTATCCGCCCTTGATACTGGCTGGGTTTGAAGTTACGTTGCTCCTTCAGCTCTTTTCCTAGTCTCACTGCCTTCAAAATCCCATCCTCGTCGCCAATGTTAAGTTCGGGCAATGAAGAGGCAGGAGACGATACAAGTGACAACAGCTCTTTGGTTTATTGTGATCCCAGCAGCAACCAACAGGCAAAACCCCTCTTTAAATAGTATTTTGGCTGAGGCATCAGCCAATCAGCAATGTGCCATTTCCCGCCCAAATTTCCCTCCTGAAATTCAAATACATTACATTATCACTCCTTGCTGCATTTCAGGAGGGGGTGGGGAGGACATCAGACTGCCTGAATGACAAAATTGTCAGTGTTCAATTTGAATTCTTTAGATTTGCACAAGCTTGTCAACGCCACTTCATCTCTTGCATCACAGCAATTATTTAGGTCAGAAAGACCCTTATACTTAAGTGTGACTTTTTTCAGGGCTTTTTTTTAAAGATTTTTGCACACTGTGTGGGACTTAGTAGATCTTTGATGTTGAAAAGACTCACGAGAATACCATAAATAGCCTGGCAAGGAAAAAACCAAATGGATCGTTAAACAAATCTACTCAAGAGTTCTCACTTGAAGCACAAATAACCAGGCTCAAATTATTCTACTTCAGGCATATTATCTGAAGACCCATTTCTCCGGAGAAGGCTCTAATGCTGTGAAAGGCAGGAGGGGAGAGAAGAAAAGAACAACCAGCAACAAGGTGCATGGATGCAGTTACAGTGGAGATGGGTGCACCATTGGGAGACCAGGTTAGAGACAGATTATCATGGAGAAATCAACTTGATGCTACATAATTCAGTCAATGATTAGTTTAGATTCATGGAACCGTATAATTTTCTTTCACTGATGCAGGTAATGCACCTAGCACTGCTGGCACCAAATATTTCCAGAATTAATGCTCACTCAAAACATTGACTCTTATCTTTTTCAGGTTTTTGAACTTCCGGGACATTGAAATTGAACATCTGATAAACTCCAAGTGTGAATATCCAAAACAGAAATGTTGGCAGCAAGGAGGATGTTGGAAAGTTCAGCTCAAAAAAGTCAAGAAAGTAGCTTCATCCGTGCAATCAGACCCCACATCATTTTTATGTGTTGTATGACACAAGTAAGAAAGGCTTTGTACATGTGGTCACAAGTGCGAGTTTGACAATCCCACCCACAGCCTTTGGTTGTCAGGATTGATTGTCTCTTAATAGAATTATTTTACATGTGGGTTATCTTGCTAAAGAAAAGTCCCTGTGTGAAAATTCAGACTTAACTTTAAGTATGTATGGGTAAGTTTGCAGCCTGAGATTGTAGTTACGTAATCTTACATGTGTCATTTCCAAATATTTATTCTTTACACAAGAATAAGTTCCACAGAAACAGCGGCCATTTCTTCCAGACCATTTGTGTCTACTGCATTGTTGGCATTTACTTGGCATTACTACACTTCCAATTCCATCTTTTGTCCTTATAAATAAAATAAGCATCCACAGCACAATTCATTTTTTTGCAGAAGTGAAAATCAAAACTGTTTATATAACGTAAGATGATTTATTCCCCAGGATTCATTTGAGAAAATAATGCCTTGGCTGTGCTTGCAGATGAATATGCATCAACACGAATCAATATGAAGATAACACTTATCCTTCCCATAATGGTATACTATTGTGTTTCACATTTTACTGCTATTATACTGCATATCCAATTTTAAAATGCTAACAATTTCTACCTTGATAGGTTAAAATAATAAAACAATTAGGAGCAGTAGGTGGGAATCTTGTGTATCGGTTGCTTTATTTCCAGAACTTAACAGAATCCCATCTGCAGGGATGATATAAATAGCTTACATTATAAGACAAGGCAGAACAAAAAGAAAAGTATAGAGAAACCATTAGCTTCTCTGGAGTTCATTGTGCTGCTTATTCACAACATTGGGCATCTATAAACTGAAAGAACATCTTTCAGTGGAGTAGAGCCAGAAGAAGGGGGTTGAAATCATTAAGATTAATATGAATGAGTGAAACATCGGTGATAGAATTAGTGCCATTATGTAAATGTCTAGACAAATATATTTAAAACACTTTTATTCCATCTGATAAGGAAAATAGTCTTTGGCATTCATTTTTAAAGGATAAAAGGCTTTTAGGAAATTCTCAGGGATGAAATGCAGGTAATTAAAGTTGTACACAGAATTATCCTTCCAGTGGCGTGCAGCCCCCTCTGAATTTTAGATCCCAAAGTAAAATGCTAAAAAGCATCAGTGAGACCACAGGGTGATGGAGAGAGATTTAGCAAGTAATGACCTCAATTTTCTAAGAAGAAGCCTAAAGAAATGGTCCATGGCTTTAGATAGGTTTCCTGGCTTCCTCCTAAAGAGGCATACTTATCTGTCTTCTTTTTTTGAGTATCTTGTTTGGCTCACAGATTCCACTGATACTTCCTCCAGTACTTTTCCTGCTGAGAATTAAATTGAGTACAACAAATTAAACATGCTGCTGATCTTACATAATGAGCTTCAAATGACAGTTGTGTATACTTTCCCTTCCACGTGTTCACACATTGTCATGAGATTAATGTCTGGGATGTCATATTCTAATTTACTAAAGGAAGAGAGCTGCTGTACAATGTTTATAGCCAAGCCCAGGTTTTGAAAACAAAACATGATTGGCTTGATTAAGGAAAACTTTGCATTAGTGGCCAGAAACAATATAAAGGTGCTGTATGCATCCCTGATTTTATTTAAGATTTGAAGATGATTTGAAGATGATTTGACGATTGTATTGTAAGGTTTTAAATAATTGTTGCTGACAGTACACATGATTACCCCTATATCAACTACCTAGGCCCAAGAAAATATTCATGGCTGAATGAGGATTTAAAACTGAGAATTCCATGTTTTAATTGATTTTTCCCCCAGGGTGTCGTTTGTTTCATGCAGTATATAGTCTGGCAACTCTCTGTCTTCCTGCTTCTTAACATCTTCAGTTCTTGGATGACTCCCCTTCCAATATTGGAGCAAAGATAAAATTGTGGCTAGGAACAAAGTACTATTAATGAACCAACAGCTACCTGATTTTTCTTCTTCTTTCAGATTATGGGCCCTTCACCCTGGCCACCAGCTTAGTTATGGTCCCACTGCTGGAAATCTATACTCCTGTGTTTCTGGCCAATGAAAGCACAAAGAATAGCAGCAAAACAGAATCCCCGTCCAGCTTTTTGCAACAAGAACTAAAAAAAAAAAAGTTTTTTAAAAAACCTATGAACCAGCAACAGTGTAAGGGGATGTTGGCAAAGTACCATGGCACTTTGGCTATAAGAGAGAAATCTGCAGAGCCAGGAGGCTGAATGAAATGGGAGTTTTGCCAGGGGGAAACCCGACCCTGCTACTTGCAAACCTCACAGATTCATAGGAAGCTTGGGGAATGTGTTGACCTCAATCCAAAATAAAAAGTCCAATCTTTTTATATAAACAGTAGCATGTTTCTGGAAGCATCTGACATTATGCATCATCTCCCATCTCTAGTTGCTGAGGGCCCAAAATGCAGTCATGTAAATTGGAGGGGTAGCTTTGGGAACTTCAGAACCAGGTCTTAAGTAGCCCTGGGGAGGTGCGTCGTAAGTTTGAACAGTCTAGCACTGAATCAGTTCTAAATGGAGGACTAATCTGACAGTCTTCTGACTGTCCATTTTGACAAGTCCTACAGTCTTTCTTTAACAGGCTGAATGTAGGCTTGCAAATACCTGCTCCCCACCCCCCAGTATATTGTCATAGCAAATGGCAGCAACATTACTTTAATGAAAAACTTGGTTCTCTCCAATCAAGGATGATAAACCTAGTTGTGAACAAGGACGTCATTGGCCTAGATGGGATTACACTGGGAGCACTGTGATGGTGGTAAACAGATTATTGCTTCTCCCTTGCTTTTGATCTCAATGAGATTATAGGGCTGGGAAGATACTAGTGGGAATGACAGATTGCTCTCGCTAGAATTATAAGCAGTTTACTTGCATAGGTTTCTCTCTTCACAGCTCTTTCTAGCTCTTACTAGCTCTCCATAGCTGAGAAAGAATAATATGGAAGCACTTCCCACTTGTTCACACTCTTGCTAGAAATGTAAACTGATGGAGGGCAGGCAGTTTGTCTCCCTTTCTGCTCTCCCTCTTCTCCATCCATTTCAGGATTTACTCCAGAGTTTTCTTCTCTCTTTCAATCAGAGGTGAGTTTCAGCAGGTTCTGACCAGTTCTGGAGAACCAGTAGCGGAAATTTTGAGTAGTTCAGAGAACCAGTAGTAAAAATTCTGACTGGCCCCACCCCCATCTATTCTCTGCCTCCCAAGTCCCAGCTGGTCTGGAGGAAATGGGGATTTTGCAGTAACCTTTCCCTGGACTGGGGAGGGAATGGAGATTTTACAGTATCCTTCCCCTGCCATGCCCACCAAGCCACATTCACAGAACCGGTAGTAAAAACTTTGAAACTCACCACTGCTTTCAATCTGTTCTTTACCTCAGGTTCCCATCCTCACTTTTATGAAATCTCTACCTAAAATCTGAAATCTCTCTCTCTGCAAGCTTCTGCTTGATCGCTTCAGTAAAATGTCTTTTTAAGAAGACTAGAGAAGATGCTGGGTAAAAGGTACACTCCACACTGAAGCAATTCCTGAACAGTTTCATTTTTTCTAAATGCACATGCTTGCTCTGAAAAAGACACCTGTCATTTGCAGTGACTCTTCTTAAAATCCCTGTCAGCAGGTTAGAAAATACATCCTTTCTCTTGATGACTCCCTATTGCTACGCCTTGCTTTCTGCTGCTCCCCCGTCCCCCCCATTTGTCTTCTTTATGACTTTTGACTTTTTATTCAGAGAAGAGTTAGTTTTAAAGATGGTGATCGCAAAGCTGTAGCTATAATTCATATTATTCATAGCACAAGTTTGTGTTTTGCATGCTCTGTGGGGTTATACCCTCCCTTTTTTTTTTCTTCTGCAAGGATTTATTTTTATGGCTCTAAATAAAGTGTTTACAGAATGCTCGGGGGACCAGCTCAAAGCCATTTGCAAAATAAAATGCACAAAATCAAAACAAAAATGATTGCTCAGCTTTCCAACCAGGGTATTATTTGTGTTCCATTTGTCTGCCTGACTCATTGTTTATTTATTGTAGATTGAACAAAATGCAATGATCTTCCTGGGCTAAACAATTGGCGTGAGTCCCATTATTTATTTGATTTGATTTGTTTTCATTTGATTTATATATCCGTTCTCTCAAAATGACTCAGGATAACATACAGGCAAAAACAAAGAGAACAAAAATAAGCTGTGTTTGGGAAGAGACACAAAGGAAAGAGAAACACTTGAACTTTAAGATTACTTCCTTTCGTAACAGAGGCAAATAATATTTATCCCTTTGGATGATAGTGTAGGTCACTTTGCACAGTTAAAATTTTCCATATTTTTTAATATGAATGCAATTTATAGATATGTATTTTCCATTCATGACCATGTCCATCTCCCATGTGTAATTGTAAATTAATTTAAAGCATTACAAGAAGTCCCCTTGTATTGATCAATTAAATATTTTATATTTCTTGCTTGGCCTAAAAGATGTCTGAAACTGCTTAGCTAGTAAAAACACAGATATAAATTAGAATTTCTTAGTGAGGATCTGGGTCATCATGCAAAGAACAAAATGCATGAAATTTCTTGATAGAAGTGTCAAAAATATCATTTAATTTGGAAAAATTAATAACAAATTCTTAACAGTGATGGTGAACCTTTCCTGCACTGAGTGCCTAAACCAGAATGTGTGTGGGGCGGAGGTGCACAGAGTGCTGGAAACCCAAAGACCAGGTGGCCAGTGCATGTGAGCACCAGCAAGCTGGTTTTCAGATTTCGGGTGCTCCAGTGCACATGTTCTGTCCCCCCACCTCACATAGGAAGACACACGAGCAAATGACGTCTACCAGTAATTTATTTTTACAAGCCGACCTGAATCCCTTCAGCAGATAAAAGTTCTGGCAGCTACTTTCCAAATGCCTGCCAAGTTTCTTATCACCTCTAGAAACAGGAGTCAGCGTATCTGTAGTCTGTTGCTGGGGCAACCAAGAGTTCAAAGAGTAGTCAGAAGTCATCCACAAAGTCCAAGCCTTAATTCCGAAAAATGTCCCATCCGAAGCTCACGATATGCAGTTTTTGTCCATCACAGAGCCTGCAGAGCAACCCCACCCACTTTTATTCCCTGTGGGGCATGGCTCAGTGACTCAGCAATCTCTGGCCCTTCCACACCTCTTCCTTTGCTGCACACGCCTCTCCCTCTGATGCTGCCTGGGATCAATCCAAGATTGATCTTCATCACTCCCTATTAGTGGGTGCTCCGACATGCCTTCCTCCTGGCCTTCAGCTGGAACCTGAGGCGTTGCCAGAAAGGAGGGTCCTGGAGAGGGAGGCCTTGTCAGCTCCTCCCCATCACTTTCAGAGTCATCTTCCTCCATAAGGACAGGCTCAGGAGCCAGAGTCACAACAGCATGTGAAAACCAGGTGGCCAGTGCGCATGCACTTGCCGGAAACCAGAAGAGCAGCTGGCAATGGCGCGTGTGCCCACAGAGAGGGCTCTGCCAAAGGTTTGCCATCATGGCCTTAGCAATGTGATTGCCTAGAGATGGAGCTATCACTTCACAATTAGGAGACTGTGTGTTTGATCCTAGGCAGGGGCAGATATTCTTCTCTCTTGGTGCAAAGAGAAAATATCTGCTGTGAATTCTGTTTAGGTGTCAGAAAGGGCATCCAGCCAGTAAATGCTCAGCTTCATTGAGTTGCCCTGACTCTACCCCAATGCAAAGGTTACAGACTTGTTTAAAAATAATAACAAAACCCTGTCGGCATACTTGAGGCATCCATTTAGACATTTCCATGTTTCTATTTCCAGCAAATGACTACTTACACATTTGCAGAGATAATTTCAAATCAAACATTCTGTCAAGAAAGCCATATCTTCTAGCTTGGCAAGCCTCTTTTATCTTACACTTCCTTAAATAAGTTTGAATCCAAACAACCAAGCACCCTTCCAGAAGTGCTGGATTTCAGATCTTATTATCCACAACCAGTATAGCCATAAAAAATTAAAGGTATGCATTATAAGCTCTGAAATCCTACAGTAGGCACATTTTAGCCCTGGACATAATATGTTTGAAAAGGATCTTAAAAGTGTAACTTGGCAGCAAGTTGAATTATATGCTAAAAGTATCATATAGCAGTTAAAAAGTGAAATGTAATTTTAGGAATAGTTTCCAAAGCACATGAAGGAATTCTAATATACTCTGCACTGGTCAAGCCCTATTTTAAATACTGGGTCCAGTTCTTGGCATCCAATAAGGAAAGATTTAGAGAAACAGTACAGAGAGGAACAATGTAATAATTCAACATAAAATGGAAGAAATATTTAAAGTTCATAATTCCATTTCAACCTGATATGCTTCTGTTAAACAATCATTCAGCAAATCATACATTCCCTCAAAATATACTGAACTGGCATTAGATATTATAATAGCTGCAAGAATTTCATTTTCTTTTTACCAGAAAAAATTGCTGTTGCCCTTTATAGAAGAATGGTTAATTAAACTGTGGGAATATGCTTTGATGTCTAGAATAACTAACAAATAAGTCTGATGTACAATTTGGTATTATTTGGAAACCATTTTTTTATTCAAGAAACCAATTTTGAATACAGCTTGCCTGTCTGGAACCCATACCACATTTCAGACATCAATACAATTGAACGTGTCCAGAAATATTTTACAAGAGTTCTCCACTCCTCTGAATACAACAAAATACCTTATGCCACCAGACTTGAAATCCTGGGTTTAGAAAACTTAGAACTCCGCCGCCTCCGACAGGACCTATGTTTAACTCATAGAATCATCTATTGCAATGTGCTTCCTGTTGAAGATTACTTCAGCTTCAATCACAACAATACAAGAGCAAACAATAGATTTAAACTTAATGTTAACCGCTTCAATCTTGATTGCAGAAAATATGATTTCAGTAACAGAGTTATTAATACTTGGAACACACTACCTGACTCTGTGGTCTCTACTCAAAATCCCCAAATCTTTAACCAAAAACTGTCTACTATTGACCTCACCCCATTCCTAAGAGGTCTATAAGAGATGTGCATAAGAGCACAAACGTGCCTACCGTTCCTGTCCTACTGTTTCCTTTCATTATATCCAATTTATATAGTTATTACATGCTTATACTCATATATATGCTTATATGTTATATAGTTGCTTCATGCTTATGCTTATGCTTATGTATGCTGTTATGACAAATAAATAAATAAATAAATAAATAAATAAATAAATAAATAAATAAATAAATAAATAAATAAATAAATAAATAAATAAATAATACATTTCAATTCAAAAGATAGCCTACAGTATTCTTTAAGGCAGGGATCTCCAACCTTGGTCCCTTTAAGACTTGTGGACTTCAACTCTCATAGTTCCTCAGCCAGCTTTGCTGGCTGAGGGACTCTGGGAGTTGAAGTCCACAAGTCTTAAAGGGACCAAGGTTGGAGACCCCTGCTTTAAGATATTATTCATTATATACTGTTTTTCATTTTCCTCTTAATTGATCTAAATTGTGCCCACTAAATATTTTGACAATTCAAAAGGAACATGTTTTGACTAGACATTGGATGTGAAATGTCTTATGATACCCTTAGTTGTTAATAGTATATTAAATTATATTAGCCATGTAATATTTCACAAATACTGGTTGAAATGTGTTAAGTTATTCACCCATATTTTAATACTTACATGTTCCCCTCCCCCTTTCCCCCTACTTTAATGTATTTCTTAAAATATTTACTTGCATCAGCATTATTTTTCTTTTTTCTTCAAATTGTAGCAATAAGAAATTTTTAAAAAAGAATAAATGAAGAAACTGTGGATATTTCCATAAAACCCTGTTTTTCACCCTGTTTTCACTGTTGCTGCTCTGAAATTGCTCAACCAGCATTCCTTTCAGCTGGCCATAGGGAGTCAGCAAAATAGGCAGCCTGCCAGCTCATTATCTTTCTCCTAACATTACACTGTGTTTGTTTGTAAAAGTAGGAGGATGCAGAATCATCTCTTGCCCACTTTAAAAGATTGGTGAAAGCATGACACTTTAACCTCAGGAGGAGGATGGCAAGACCAGGAACCAAAAAGGAGGAGGTGGTTAGAGTTTCCTCTTTTGGAAAAACATCTGCATCCACACTTGAGTAACACAATGGTCTTTGCTGCAAGGTCAGCTTGTTGCGGCCATTTTACCACAGCCAACCCAGCATGGCCAACTCACTGTGGCCATCTTTCCAGGGCCAACCTGGTATGGCCATCCTACCATGGCCAACTCACTGCGACCATCTTGCCACAACCAACCTAGCATGGCCATCTTGCTGCGGCCAACTCACCATGGGACAATTCCACATGGAATAACTCAACATGATAAATGTTATCTGCCACTGTTTCTTCGACATTATTTCCATTGACAAAAATAGAAATAACGTTGAAGAAACAATGGTGGTTAACATTCATAATGTTGAGTTATCCCATATGGATTGTCCCGCAGCGAGTTGTCTGTGGTGAGTTGTCCTAGACCGGTTTATTCCTGTGCTGCTGTTGAGCTGGAAGTTAACTGGCTTTGCTACTAATAGTGATGATGGCATATGACTACACAGATTTGAAATTTGTTTTTATTGCATTAATGTTTTTTAAATAGATCTGTTTTATTATTTTAGAATTATGAGCCTCCTAGAGTTACTTGGTTGAGTTGGGCAACTAAAGAAATTTAATAGATAAATAAATAAAACCAATCCAGGAGTAGCATAAAAGCCACATGTAATTGTGCCATAGGTCTAATGAGAAAAAGTTGAAGGAACAAGCCATTTTGTTAGTCTGGGAAAAATATCTGAACAGGGAGTTGGACTTTATGATTGATTGAAAACATTTCAAGTATCTAAAAGGTATCATGCAGGAAAAGAGCTGTTTTCTATCAGCAGCAGCAATATTAACATCAACATGATCATCTCAAAGTAATTGAACAGAATCTGGGAAGGCAGAATTGGGGTTGAGGAGAAAAACCTCCCTGGTGATAAGACTAACAGTGGAGACATTGTCTGAGGGAGATGTTCAAGGAGGGGATAAACAGCCAGCCAATCATCTGGAAACGGATTCCTGTCCTGAAAAGGGAGTTGGACTCTTATGTCTAAAATCTCCTTCTATGTCTTAAAATCTCCCCTATGACTCTTGAGAAGAGTAGGTACTGAAAACTGGAGATGGAGTTTCTTGTTGCTTCCTTTTTCATTTTTTTTAAAATGAGAACTATGTTCTTTGCCTTTAATTTTTTTTAAAGATGCCTCTCAGTTGGGCAATATCTCTACAGAGCCAAAACACTCCAAGACCCTGTAGTATCAGTTTCCCCGTATGCTATTCAGATAAGGAGAAAACAGTTTCTTTTACACTTCAAAAGTTTTGAATCCAGTAATACAGCCAGAATATTTTGCTTTCTGCATTAGCACTGAGCTGGCTGTTCTTTTATTCTTTAATCAAATTCTTTGATCCTCCTAACCGAGACCTGTTGGCCTGCTTCAAAATTAAACCTTATGCTTAGGGGAAAATATGATAATGGTGTGCAGAAAGTATTCAAAAGTGCCTCACTCAGAACTTATTACAAGAATTTTAAATGTTTAGCCATCTCAGTTGGCTAGTTCCATGTCTTGAGTGCCAGAACCTTTGAAAAACAGTTCTGCTCAGATTGGGAGATTATCATATTCATTTTTTAAAAAAAATATCTTAAAGTTATTGATCTGTATATAGATTTACACACTGCACTCAGCTGCAGTATAGTTAGTTTAGTAAATTTATATTTACCTTGCCTCCAGAATTTGCAGTAGCAAACAGGGAACCCTCCTCTGAGGTATCTCTCACCATTCTGAAGACATTTAGTTTGAGAGAGAGAAATAGAGCCAATCTGTGAGATTTCAAGCATGAGGGTGGATTTGAACCTGAGTCTGTCATTTAATCTGACACCTTTAACACTCTACCAAATTGATTTAATTAGGATGGTATAGTGCTATGTATGAACTTAGCCAACTATTCAACAAATCATATTTAAACAAACCATAGTTTTGTAAAACATGCAAAGTCAACTCATGTCTATAGGTTGAATTTAGGGGGAAGAAATCTTGTTTCAGAAAACCATATAGTGAGAATGACATTTTTAAAAAAGAAACTATATTAAAGATTTCATTGTTCTGGTTCTCCAAAGTACTAAAATCCAGAGACAACCTTATGGATCAAGAAGTTCCTATAATGCACACAGTTGTCCTTTATGCTCAGATGATGAGTACAAAGGAGATTCTCCTTGCTTTAATCATTGAGTGATAAGGTGGTCTCTGTACATTGCACATTAAACAAATAATGTGTATTTGCATTCTATGGAGACGTAATTCTTTTACTGAGGCTAGTTCAAGATTTTAAAGATAAGTCATACAATAAGGGTGGGTGATAATTTTTCTTGTAAGAGTAAATAATTGGAAGCTGCACAGTATACCAAGAGCAGATGAGGTCAGATACAATTGTATCAGTAATCCTCTGTCATTCTGGTACCCATTTTTCTCTCCTTCTCTTCTTCCCTATCATACCACTTCTTAAAATTCTCTTTCAGCTCTCTCTCCTTCCTCCTCACACAGCAGGCAATAAGAGAAAGGGACATTCCTCTTGTGAGAAAACAGATTGCTAGCAAAGGGCTTCTGAAATTAGACTGAGGACCTCCTGTGGCCCAAACCTGTTGCTCACCCTATCAGACAATGTGCCAGACATCAGGAAAATTGCATCATGTGGTGAATTGATAATCTTGCTGATTTATTTACAAACCATACTTAACTGTAAAAAAAAGCCTTATTTCATTTTCAGCAAATTTGCAGGAATGTGATGGAATACTTATGGCTGAGTTTCAAGATGAATGTGTTTGAAGCAACTGCCTAATCACTTAGCCGTGGGATTAACACTACACAGACCCACATATGATGTGCATTCTTGCTATTCCAAATAGGTTACGTAAGTTGGCTAAGGACATAATATGGAAATATGGTCAGCAAAAATCCAGAGCACTTGCCTCCAAAGAAATACATTTTAGATTGGGATTCCAGATTGTATTTTACATGCAAATGAATTATCCACATTTTTTTTTCATTGTGCCAAATTAATCACACATGGCAGACCCTTTGGTGCCTCCTACTAGACTAAATATAAATATTCTTTTACCTTTGTGGATAATCGTGAAGAGAAATGAACATAAGCACTTAAGCAACTGGGTCTCATCAAACCAGCTGATGAATATGGAACCCTGCCAATCACCAAGCATATGAACTGGTTTGAAATTAAAGATGGCTCCTGGCCATGTTATACCTACGAAGTGTTGTGCAACCTGAAACTCTTTTGTACATAAATTGTACGGCTGTGGTGTCTTACATCTGGAGCTTAGATTTCTTGGTTAATGTCAAAAAAGACATTTGCTTTGTGTGTGTGTGTGTGTGTATACACGTAGAATAGAATAGAATTTTTTATTGGCCAAGTATGATTGGACACACAAGGAATTTGTCTTGGTGCATATGGTCTCAGTGTACATAAAAAAAAGATACTTTCATCATACACCTACATCCATAATTCAAAGCTCCCCGTGCTCACCCGCGCTCACCCTGCTTTTGACAAGTGATGGCACAGCGGGACCAGAAGGCCCATTTTTCACCCTCCCCAGGCTCCAGAGGCTTTCTAGGAGCCAGGGGAGGGCGAAAACGGCCTTCCCCAACCTCCTCCCTCCAGGAGGAGCCTGTTTCCCGACTTCCTGTGAGCCCGGAAGGCCCGAAAATCAGCTGGCCGGCACATGCATGCATGCTGGAGCTGGGTTAGAGCAAGGCTTGTGTGCCCACCAATATGGCACACGTGCCATAGGTTCACCATCATGGCCCTAGAGGATCTCCATATGAGAACAACTTCAGAAGGAAAAAAGTCCACTCATTGTCATCACAAGCATTCAAGTCAATTGAATTCTTCCATCAGGATGTGGATATGCTAAAACAATATTGAGAAGCCAATTAAGCTATTGGTTGCTGATCGCATGCCATCTTAAGATAAGAAAAGCACAATAAAAATTAATATATGAAAAAAGCAGGTCAAATATTAAACATTTCAGGATACAGATGTGCTTCTGATACTATTCTATAATGCCCCATATATTAAGAAATATTAGTAATCCTAAATGCATAAATTTTCTACAGATGGCATTCTGAGAGGAGTGTGCTTAAAGATGAGATAGCAAACAATGGTATATCACTTCAATGAAATTTCCAGTATGGTTCTCAGACTTTGCAAATATGATGGGCAGAGATTCAGAAGCCAATAACATGAATACTCACTGACACCTTGAATTATCTAATAAATATACTGGAAATTAAATAACTTTACAGAAAACTGAAATTAAATGCTAGCCTATGAGGAGATTAATACCTTGATGCCTGTGTTTACAATAGCTTACTATTTATGCTTTGTGTATTAGTTCAAATATTTGATCCAAAATTAAGGTTTGAAAACTTTTCATCTGTGGAAACTGGTTTCTGGCAGCACTTGATATATAACAACAGGATACAATGATCAAAACTGAGAACCTCAGAGACTAAGAGCATCAGCCCAGATGATTCATGAACAGTGGGAACATTATAAATGTGAATCCAAGAGCAGTACTAGGTATCTGTTGTGATACCTAGTACTAATTGTAATCTTTTCCTAGGTAAAGGTAAAGGTAAAGGTAAAGGTTCCCCTCACATATACGTGCTAGTCGTTGCCGACTCTAGGGGGCGGTGCTCATCTCCGTTTCAAAGCCGAAGAGCCAGTGCTGTCCGAAGACGTCTCCGTGGTCATGTGGCCAGCATGACTCAACGCCAAAGGCGCACGGAACGCTGTTACCTTCCCACCAAGGTGGTCCCTATTTTTTCTACTTGCATTTTTACGTGCTTTCGAAACTGCTATGTTGGCAGAAGCTGGGACAAGTAACGGGAGCTCACCTTGTTACACGGCAGCACTAGGGATTCGAACCGCTGAGCTGCCGACCTTTCAATCGACAAGCTCAATGTCCTAGCCCCTGAGCCACCGTGTCCCCTAACCATCATGTCCACCGTGTCCCCTAATCTTTTCTTACCAATTAATAAATTTGGGCTATATAGAAGAGTTGCTATGGGCTCAGTGTGATCATGTTTATCTCTTTTACCTTTATTTATCTTTCAATTTGTCTTCTCTTACTTTCATTGACCTTTCTCTTCCTTTTAAAAACATTTTAAATATTTTACAGTAGTAAATATGGATTACTATAGTAAAAAAAAAAATCCAAACAAAATTTTAAAGCTGAAAAAAAATAGGAGGAAAAAAATAAAAAGTGCACACAAGAAGAAAAAGTGAGAAGAGAAAAAAAAGATAGATATATGGATGGATGGATCTATACACACAGAGAGAAATATATATACACACATACATATACATACACATACATACACGCATATCTTATTTTCACTTTGATCAAATAAGATAACTTTCTATTCCTTCCTAAAATCTTCATTCAAATATTGTCATAAGATTTGATTTCTCTTCATTTCTTCTTTCTCATATTCCAAAAATAGTAAAAATAAAAATATGAAGACTGTCCCCTTAGCTATATCAAAACATTTCTTAGATCTTCTCTTACTTAAGCTTTTTACCAACAAGACTTGAATCTTTACAGCAAAATCTCTTATATTTTCAATAATCCTGAAAGGTTTTAACTTACCACAAAGAGTCTTATCTTTGTTGCAGAAGAAAATCTGTCTTCCTCTATAATTGACTGCTTTATAGTGTGATTAAGAGATAGGAAAAAACCAGGGATCCTCACAACTCAACCACTAAACTAGCTGCAAAAAAAATTTCAGTTTCTGCAGTTAAATTGGAAGAAACACCATCTGGAACACATGTGGTTAACCTCATGAGCTCTGATCCAGGAAAATAAAAACCAGTCAGAAACTGCCTCCTACCTGGTTTCTCAGTTGCAGTGGCTTTCTGCAGTTTGAAGAGCCACAGAGAGTATCCTTTCTCTCCTTACTAATCCTTACTGGAAGCAACACATTTCTTCAAGGCTTTAACAAGCCTCTTTTGTAAATCCAATAAGAACAAAATTATGATACAATAAAAGTGAAATCATTTGCACTTGAAAATATCCATTGGCCTTAAAGAACAATGCTAGATCCATTTCACAGGATACCACCTAGCCTTCTAAACTGGTTTCTCAAAAATCTTGCAAACCTCAGATTCTGTACTTTTGCAGATCTATAGCATATTATATATATCATAGATCTAAAGACAATTTTAGAAGTAGAAAATAGGCAGATGATTACCATGAAATGAGATTCAGTACATCGCTATAGAATATATCATAGATGCCACCTACTAGGAAACTAACCCAGGAGCTTATGTGTGCTTTGCACTTAATATTATTAACATTCTTCTCTACTTATTTAGCAACCATTTGAAGTTACGCCAGTGCTGAATGAGGGGGACTTATGACAAGTTCTCATAGTTGTGTCTTTTGCAGTCTTCATGTGATCATGATTTAGGTGCTTGGCAATGGCTCCCCATTACAGTGCTGCAATATCTTGCAGTCATGTGATAGCCATGCGAGACCTTCTCTGCCAGCTTCTGAAAAAGCAACATGAATAAACATGAATTCATTTATGGCCTCATTATTCTGTCCCTTAAGCTGCTTAATCACCACCACTGGTGATTTTGTGTGAGTGTGTCTCTGTCTCTGTGTGTGATTAAATGTGTTACCTGACATTGGAATGATACTATTTCTAGTTATTAAAAGTAGCTTTAAAAACCCAGTTATTTTTCAGTCTTTGGATTTAGAAGACATACTTTACCAATTAAAAGCTGCTGATTGTAGTTAAGGAGCCATGCAAGTTAGGGTAAGAAGATGGAATGCATTAACCAGAATGACAATGTGCCATGCTGGGAAATTTTGTGGAACTAAACAAAAAAGTTTCTTATAACATTAGTAGCAGCAAAAGTTCATTATTTGGATTTCAAAAAGTATCATACTTTTGTCTTTATGTTTTTCTAGGTTTCACATGAGATGTGGAATGAGTAAACTTCATAGATGCTTTAAGCCCAGGGGTGTCAAACTGGTGTCATCACAGTGGCATCACATAACATATCGTGACTTATTTTCCCCTTTGCTAAACTGGGCGCGGGCATAGCCTGTGCGTGACACATCCAGCTCGCAGGCCACGAGTTTGACAGCCCTGCTTTAAGCCATCCTGGTTGTGTTGATTTTCATGACTATATTTTAATTGTTCTCTTACAAATATGATACTGATTTGCCATGAAAATATCCGTATTGATGGGAGAGCTAAATATGAATATAAGAGAAAGAAGCCATTCATCTCCCTTCCCCCATTAACTGGTTTGCAAAGGTGAGGCAGAAACTTTCAAGAGTAGTGTTTCTGTTTATGACAGTAATCTAACCAAACTGATAATCTTCCTTAAATGTATTTTGTTCAGCAAGAACTAGGTAGCATGCCGTATGACCTAAATCCAACATCTGTATTTCTGCTTTATTTCAGGCAAAATTATTGCCAATTGTTGAAACCGTATCTGCTACTGCAGATTATTTGTAGAATGAATAATATGTCAGATGTTTCATTTAGTCCATGATGGCAGCTGTTTTATGCTTTGGGGAGCCCCAAGAAAGCACAGATATTACAGTAACTGGAAGGTCCCGTGACTCTCTGCTCCATCTGGAAAGCTGACATTAAGTGTAGGAAGCAGAGAAAGGAAATGTGTGCTTAAATATTTGGCATCAAGAAACAGCAAGAGACCTAACACACATGGTTCTCACCCAGCCATTCCCATAAGGTGGCTTAGGATCCATGACAGATTTCTAAGCAAATTATCAGAATGCAGTTACGAGATTGTGAGAAATAGCAGCAACAAGGCATAGCAATTTAAAATGACAGGCATGAAGCGACAAAGAAAGTGACTGATCAGTTTTCAAAAGCTCCTGGTTAATTGAGCTACAGTAGTACTGTATAGAACTGTAAAATGTAGTTGGTTCAAAAGTCAGATGAATTGTTTTAAAATTTTCTGGCTGACATGAAGTCTCTATTGTAAATCCAGCAAATTATGATCTATTTAATAAACTATCTTTAGATAAACCATAACATGGTACAAATTATTAGCCCAGAGGCCAAGTTAGTTAATAAATAAATATAAAAATGTTTTATTTCTTTTTATTTGGGAGCAAGTCTCACTGAATTCAGTAAGGATAATTTCTAAATAAACATTTCTAAACACAGGATCTAATCTGTAAATATGCACATTTATACCTCTTTAGTTGAGAATGATGCTCATGAAACCCAGTAAAAAAAAAAATCTGGATGAACAAGCATGGAAATAAGCCTTATTATGGTTCATTGCAGTCAGCCAGTTGTTCACACTGAATTTAGCATTTTTATCCACATACCGAGTCCTTTCCAATGATCTGGGATGGGCAGATGTGATCTTTGATGATGTTAAAGGTATCATAGGATGTTAGTTGTTTCAAGTAAAGCTGCCTTTTGCAATTGCCTGATGATCTTATCAATGCTGGTGGTATTCAAGTGGTGCTCCATTTGCTTTGGGATTAAACCCAAGGTGCCTATTACTATTGATATTACCTTTGCTTTCTTTTGCCACAGTTGTTCTATTTCTATTTGCAGATCTTTGTGTTTTCTTATATTCTCCACTGCTTTCTCTTGTATTCTGCTGTCCAGGTACTGCCATGTCCACTATCCAGAATTCTTTGTCTTTCTTATCAACAATTGTTAAGTCTGTTATGTAGCAGGTGCCTGTCTGTTTGAATTCTAAACTCCCAGAGCACTTCAGCTTCTTCATTTTTTATTACTTCATCTATTTTATGGTCCCACCAGTTCTTGCTTGCAGGCAAATGCTTACTATTATGGTTCATTGCACTGTCAGCCAGATGTTTGGACTGAATTTGGCATTTTTTTCTACTTATTGAATCCTTCCCAAGGACCTGAGGTAGGCAGATGTGGAAGTTTGATGGTGTTTATGTGTCACAGGATTAAGCTTTTCTGAGTAAAGTTGTGCTTTGCAACTGGTGATTTTTTCAGTTATTATTATTATTAATCATCATTGACAAAATGACTATCAGTCAATTGCAAAATTTATATGGAACAGTACCTGCAACAGTACCATTACATCACAATATCTACTTATCCCAGGTCCTTGAAAGGACTCTATGTCAAATGATGTCAAATCCAGTCTAAACATCTGGCTTGACTATGTGACCAACCATAATCAAGGACTACCTATAGTAAAAACTCTGTTAGTTGTCCCAGCTTCTGCCAACCTAGCAGTTCAAAAGCACATAAAAAATGCAAGCAGAAAAATAGGGACCACCTTTGGTGGGAAGGTAATAGTGTTCCGTGTGTCTTTGGCGTTTAGTCATGTCGTCCACATGACTATGGAGACGTCTTCAGACAGTGCTGGCTCTTCGGCTTTGAAACAGAGATAAGCACCGCCTCCTAGAGTCGGGAACAACTAACACATATATGCGAGGGGAACCTTTACTTTTACCTTATAGTAAAATGACCTGACTTCAACATAAAAGACATTGCCAGTCATAGTGACAAAGATGAAGCTCTTTTCTGTTCTTTTATTTTTATACACATATTAGATTTAATTTGTTGTACATATTAAATGGCAATAATTCTTTTCCAGCAGGGGTTCTGAGCTTTCAACATTTTCAAGCATAATTTGTCTGCAAAGGGAGGCAGACTTTCTTTTTCATCTATTACTAGTTAGACTCCATCTCAAACCTACATTCTTTATCATCTTTTCTAGCATAGTTCTGCATCATTACATGGTTTTTAAAAAAAAACAAACATATCAGGGCATTTTAAGAATAAATAATAGGACACTCAATGGTGTGACTACCAGGCAGGTGTGAAATCCAGCAGGTTCTGGACAGTGGTGAAATCCAATTTTTTTACTACCAGTTCTGTGGGCGTGGCTTGGTGGGCATGGCACGGAAAGAAGGATACTGCAAAATCCCCATTCCCCCCCTACTCCTGGGGGAAGGATATTGCAAAATCCCCATTCCCACCCCACTCTGGGGCCAGCCAGAGGTGGCATTTGCCAGTTCTCCGAACTGCTCAAAATTTCCACTACCGGTTCTCCAAAACCTGTCAGAACCTGCTGGATTTCACCCCTGGTTCTGGAGAACTGGTAGCGGAAATTTTGAGTAGTTCAGAGAACTGGTAACTTCTGGCTGGCTGCAGAGTGGGGTGGGAATGGAGATTTTGCAATATTCTTCCCCCAGGAGGGGGGGGAGGGAATGGGTATTTTGCAGTATCATTCCTCTGCCATGCCCATCAAGCCATGCCCACAGAACCGGTAGTAAAAAAATTTGGATTTCACCAGGTACTATGATTTGCTATCAACATTGTCAGTTGCATACCAGATTCCAAATGGTAGGGGAAGGGCTACAGATTGAGGAAATAAAACCCCAAGATTTTGGTATATATTTGGCATCACACGGGAAAAACCAAGGTTTAGGGATAAACAGGAATGACAACATAATTCATAACTAACAGCACTTAGCACATTGGTAGCACTAAAGAAATAATAGCACTTCAGCGAATAAAATTGAATGTGAAAAGAAGTGTGACTGTTAACAGTACAAGTACCTTCGTTGAAATGTGAGAAACAAGAAAACAGCACATATGAAATCATCAGGAGTCAGTTCAACTCCAAAGAGATCACTTTTGAAATGCAGCTCATTTGCTACTTACAGGGCATCTTTCTTGAACCAGTCAGAAAGGAGGGTGTGTGTGAGTCAACTAAAATATTTGCTTATTTGCCAGGGATCATCCCTGCCCCAAGAAACATGCCATTCCTTCAACATGTCACCTTACAAAAGGAGATAAATTGGAGTACAGCGTCCATGCTCATAGAATAATTTTCTTATCTCCTTCTGTCTCTTCCATTTTGGTTAAGAAAAAGGCAAACTCTTAAAGGCACTCCTTAATGACCTCATCTTGGTTTTAAAAATCCTTTTATTATCTATTGTTACTTTTAATTTATTTTGTGCACACACAGAAATTAATGGCGAGGTTACTGTTGGCCTGCAGGTGGAGTAAGCATGACATTGTTGGAGGCAGAGTTTTGTGCTGCAATTAAACTAAAATACTGCCTCTACTGATAATCAAGAAGTGGGGGGGGGATCAGTTCTGCTGGTTAGAAATATGCCATTTCTCATTAACTCTACCTAGAAAGGGAGTGTTTCTTTGCATTTTGCATGATAGAAAAGTGGGGTTCTTCCTTTTCTTTTCCTTTCCATACCAAATTGAAATATGTTTCTTAATGATTTCACATTACACTGTGCTAAATAATATAAAACAGTATTACATTAAAATAGAGGATTGGATTACTGCCATTGCCAAGGCTATTTTTAAACTGATGAATGTTGTCAATTTCATATTTTATGGATCCGGTTTTATTTCCTTCAGTTTTATGTTTTAATCATGGTTTTTAATGTTATCATGCATTTTAGTGATGTTATTCCCCACTGTTTATATTGGAAATATAGGATTTAATCATTTACTAAATAAAAGAATTCAACATCCAATATATTACCACAATATAATTCGTCATCCTGCAACCCTCTTCACTCTTTTCTGAAAGAAAGCTGAGCAAACATGCCAGAACAGTTGAAGGCGCTTACCAATCTTGGACAATCTCAAAAACTAAACAGTATCAACTTGATGAATAGATAGATGGACGACTACCAGACAATCCTAGAAACAATAAGATGATCTGAGAAGTAAAATGCAAGGCACTTCCATAAGGTTCCCAACAAAACATGGATATGTTTATATGATCACAAGGAATCCAACTGAAAGACTTTACTGTGACAGTAGAATTTTTTGGATGAGTTGAAGTCCTCCCACATATCTAATGGTGAAGGATGCTGGGAATTGTATTTCAGAACAATTAAATGGCTACAGGTTCCTGATTTTTAGTATGAAACCATCACCTCTACCTTTGTGGTAAGCAAGCCATCTGGCATCTAAAAAATAAGTTCTGCATTCCACTCTTCTATCTCTTCTCAGGGGATAATAATCTATCTAATCAGAGTATTTGAAAGATTATGAAAATTATATATGTGAAGCTTCAATTCTGTCAAACTCTGTATGTTCCCACTTTTCTCCACTTGGTGGAGCCCTCAATGTTGGCAAGACAATATGGATGACCAATTACCTATAAAACTTGTCGTTTTATATTAAAAACACTGAACACTTTTATTAGTTGTGTAAATAATGAATTAGGTTTAGTGGATTAATATCTTTTAATATATGACAGGGAGAAGCGATAATGCAATTTTCATATCAATGATGAAGGAAATTCAACTGCAGATAGTTCATACTCTGCTTGAAGACTAGTGAAGCTTTCTACAGTAATCAAATTGAGGACCATTTTTATCGGTAACAGCAACTGGATTAAACGTCAGTTAAATTCCAATATTAGCAATTATTATATTGATTTTGGGGAACCTGCTTCTGTATTCAGGGATGCTACTGACAAACAGCACAAAGGGATGATGCTTTAATGATTTCATCACAATATTACATTATATCATATGCAATTGAAATTATCCCAGGAATTTATAAATTTCCCATATGAAAATTGGCTAAATCTAGCATGTCATTTCTGATGAGCTGAAGGCCAGCTGGGTTGCCATGATACCTCACTCATTTATAAGCCTTATGGACAAAGTGAATAAAAGTTTTCAAAAATGGAACATCACATCAGTGAACCAAATAAGCTGAAAGATTCTTGGACTGCTGATAATTGGCAAATTTGTATCACTGCCATTTTGTAACTACCTTGCAATGACACTGCTAATGGGAAATTAATAGCACATTCCTAGCAATTGTATACTGTTGAGCATTGAGGAAAATGGCCAAAACAAGAATGTTTTTTCTGTATATGTAACAGATTGGACTTGGCCCATTAATAAACAACCACTACTATACAATTTTCTTTGATCTGAGAAAAGATATCACTGTTATAAGTGGCAGAATTTTATTTTGGATAAAATATTATTTCAGTTTGTCCCTGGTCGAAATCAGAAGTGCAGTGTGATTTATCCATAATATCCAGGAGAATCAGGGTATTAGAATGAAAAAAGGTTTATGTTGCATAAGAGAAAAAGAAATAGCTTTGTCTGTGTAATTTCCTATGGAGCTGTCAGTATACAGACTATCTTATTTAGAACCAAGTCTCACTGAACTGAGAACACAGTTCCAAGAAATTAAACATAGAAATATAGCTCTACAGATAGGAGATACTAGAACTTTGGATGATTTACAAGACCAAAGCAAGGTTTCTAAGGCCGAATTATTTAACAACAGTACCAGCAAAATATATCTCCCAAGCCTATCTTTAATAGAAGTAAAATAAAGTTGACTAGAACTTCAAGCATCTTCTTTTAGGAAAGACTTCTCCATTCATAGACTCAAAATTTCCGAATTCTATGTTAATATATTTTGATTCTGTGGTTCAGTTGATATAATCTTTGGAATTTGCTCATCAGTATTATAAAGCACTGTTTTTATGACATCTCTTGTGCCTATTATTTAGGAATAATAAAGCAAAAAAAAAAAAGTCCAAGCAAAATCATAAATGCTAGAAGATTCCTTACTTAACCCCTGGACACTGTTACTTACCTATCACTCACAATCATGATTGATGTTTATTTCCCCTCCTTGCACAATCATAAATTAGAATATCTGCATATGATCAGTCATGAAGTACCCAATCTTCATTTGTGCAGCAACGATGCTAAAATGATGGCTTTACCTATACTTCTGATGTTTAATGTGTAATCTTGAGATCTGGATTTAGACATATTAAAAAAGAGACTGACCTGACAATCAACCAATTGATTTCTTTAGTCATCCATCTCCAGCCTCAACTGAATGCATGCACTTATATCATTTGCATGTAAGTTATTCCAAATGTCTTGAGCTTCCTAGGTTCTGGTATGATTTCTGAATAGATTGCTTCTCTTTAGCTTCTTTGCTCTCTGGCTGCAGAATGAGAAGGAAATATTAATGTTAGATGATACTCACCTAGTTTATTAATAGGTATTTGTAAACTATATATCCCACATTTCAGTATTTAGAAATAGATCTACATTTTAATAATACTTGTGAAACTACTGCAATGTAACTAAGCTGATGCTTTGTGATGTTACCTGGAGCTTGCAACTCAAGAAGGATTTTTGTGATCTAAGATCCACCTGATGGGGCTTCTGAAAACATCTAAGAATGGGATTGGGAGTTGAGTCCAGGCAATGATCAATGTCACTTTGAGGGAGGAAGGCTCAGGGGCTTTGGAGGCACTGCAAATGAATACACTACATTCAAAGGCCAACCCAGCTCTTTCCCTATTTCCAAACTCCCATTCTTGGGAAGATTGTTGAGAAAGTAGTGGGGCAACAACTACAAAAGCCTCTGGAGAAAACCCAAAGGAGCTTTTTCAAGAGGCAACTGGACTTTCTGGTTTTTCTTTGAAAATGTTTCGCTTCTCATCCAAAAAGTTTCTTCAGCATTTAACACTCTCCAGTCAGAGCTGAAGAACCTTCTTGGATGAGAAGTGAAACATCTTCAAAGAAAAATCAGAAAGTCCAGTTGCCTCTTGAAAAAGCACCTTTAGGACAACATGACCTGGATGACTGAGTATCTCCATAGACACTCTGGAGGAAACAGATTACCTGGGCCATTTCAGTTTGGATTTAGGTCTTGATATGAAACTACTGGAAATACATTAGTTTCTCTGGTGGGACTTGGATGAATAGAGCATAGCCATTCTTCTCCTGTTGGACCTTTAGTTCTCTCAACTATGTTACCCTTCTGTATTGCCTACAAGGAGACACTGCATTGTGGTGGCTTCACTGTTCAACCACCTGAAAAATCCTATAAATTCATGCCACCCAAGGATGGAAAAGGGACACTGGGGCATCCTTAGTTTATCCTAAAGGATGAAAGGGCTCCAAAGCCACATGTGATCCATTCCATTCTATTAAAGATAAAGGTAAAAATTCCCCCGCACATGTGCGCTAGTCATTTTCGGCTCTTGAGCTAGTGCTTTTCTCCATTTCTAAACCAAAGAGCCAGCGCTGTCCGAAGACGTCTCCATGGTCATGTGGCCAGCATGATTAAATGCTGAAGACACTCGGAGTGCTGTTACATTCCCACCAAAGTGGTCCCTATTTTTCTACTTGCATTTTTATGTCCTTTCGAACTGCTAGGTTGGCAGAAGCTGGGACAAGTAACAGGAGCTCACCACATTATGCGGCATTAGGGATTCGGACTGCTGAACTGCTGACCTTCTGATTGACAAACTCAGCATCTTAGCCACTGAGCCACCACATCGCTATCCATTAGGTGCTCCTAAATTAATGGAATCATTCATATCAGTAAAACTTCTATAACAGAGCTTTCTTATTACACAAGGAATATGATTCAGAAGCTTACTGCCACAGATAGAGATAAAGAACAAAACATTTCCCAATTCCATGTTACAGAAGCTAACCAGACTATAGTTGAATTTTGCTTCCCGGCTAGCTGTTTCTTCAATGGTGAGGAATAGACTGAGGGGGTGGGTGAAGCAAAGTAAAGGTGCTGCTTCTGTCCTATCCAGTGGTCTGGATCTTCTGCTTGTCCAACTATAAAATTATATTTTCCTACCGAAAAGGGGCCACTCCCCACTTGTAGATCATCACAACAAGCCACTGCAACCTCTTTTTCCTGCAATACCCCTTTGGGTTTTGTTTTTGTTTTTTTGGGGGGAGGGGGGTTGTGTTTGTTTTTTATTTGCCTTTATCTGGTTCCCACTCTAAGAACAAGGCAGTCTTAATAAGTCTCTCTTTATACTGGTATTTCCGCAGCACTTTCCCCCACATTTTGGCACCATCCAAGGACAGCCTTGAGCTATGTAAAATCTGTTCCGTTTTGTCATATGTCACCTAACTTGGATGAAAGCCAGTGATTTGAAGCAGAGAATAACAGAAGTAGAATAAGGCAAGGGATTGGCAACTGGGAGCGGCAAATTTCACGCAGGTATTATTTTCTGCCCACTCAAGGATGCCTTAAATGGTTCTTCAAAATCAACGGTGGATAAAACCGGGTGGGGGAGGAGGGGGAGAAGGGATAAAATATTCCTACCGATTTCACTACAATCCTAAATCGAAGCGTCCGTGCATAAAGTAATGCATAACGCCCGATTATGCTAAGTAGAATTCAAACGTGTCTATTTGCATGGCTAAGAGGAGGAAAGAAACATCAGCCAGGGTTGTGTGTGTGAGTGTGTGTGTGTGGGGGGGATTTTGAGGGGGGGGGACCCGCACGGGATTTTTATGCTTAAATCAAGGGTTTAAGCGCTCCGCAGCAACCTTCGGGTGCCTTTGCTCATTACGAATGAACTGACCCCAGATTGCCGCCCAGACTATATTTCTCTCCCACCATTCCGTGCTGCTGCCTCCTACTCTGTTCCCGCTCAAAGAAAGAGCTCTTTGAAATCAGCAGCACAATGTGCCTCTCTCTCTCTCTCTCCCATCTTTTCTTCTAAACGGACCGAATCCTTTGTGCTTCCCAAGCCGGATGGGAGGAGGGAGGAGCGCTCGGAGATGGCCGGCCGGCTATCTCATCCCTTCGCCAAGATTGCTCCTCATCATCGCCACACACACACACCCCACCTCCACCAGATCCCGAAGGGCTTTTTCAGCATTCGGGGCGTGCCTAAGGTTCTCCCGCTTTCTTGGAAGCGCCCCCAGCCCCCGGAAAGGCATCGGGCAGCAGCGGGCCCACCTCTCGACGAGTCGTTGCCGCTTTAAGTGGAAGACCATGCTGGGCGGTGGGTTGGGTCCCTGTGCTCCCCCTCGCCTCCCCCACGTGGTCTCGGTTCTTGTGAATTTCAATCGCTAGAGGGTCTGTGTACAGACACCGGCCCCGCAGCCGAAGCTGGGGCGTCCGTCCGGAATCGGGGTTCTTCCTCCTCCTCCTCCTTACACGGGATCTTCCCTGCCAGCCTTTTAGGCAGGCTCCTGCCGGAATCTGGAACCGGCCACCGGCAGCCACCATGAACCAAGGCAGCCCCGATCGGCTGAGCCGCGGGGTAGCGCAGCTACCGAGTCCCGGAGCGGCGGACTGAAATCGCGGCAGCCTCCAAGCTCAGCACCAGCCGCGGGAGGAGAATGCAACGAGCGGGTCTGGCCGGGCTGGGCTCCGTGGCCGTGCTCTGGCTGCTAGGTTTGGCTTCCCTGGCGGGGCTGTGGAGCGGACGGATCGGGGACCCGAGAACGATCGAACTGAACTTCCCGCAGGAGCGAGCCGACTCGGCGTTCGGCAGCATCCAAGTAGCGCCGGCAGCACCGAGCCCTCCCCTCCAGACAAGTCGCCTCCAAGCCGCCCAGAAAACTTTCCGAGCGCTGCTCACGCTCCCGGGACAGTCGACGGAGCTTCAGGAGGGCCAGGGAGAAAGCGGGCAGGAGCCGCCGCTTCCTTCGGCTCGCCCTCGGCGGGAGAGGCAAGGAGCCATGGGAGCCGACGAGCAGTTTCCCTTCTTGCCGGTGCGCGGCGGGGTTTTCTGGAGCCAGACTTTGGAGGCTCAGGTGCCGCCGGGTTTTTCGGCGGAGGAGACCGCCTCGTGGCTGCGGGCGGCCCGGGAAGCGCGCGTCGTGTCGCTGGAGCGCGGCGGCTGTGGCCGCAGTTCCAACCGGCTGGCCCGGTTATCGGACGGGAGCCGCGCCTGCGTGCGCTACGGCATCAACCCGGAGCAGATCCAGGGCGAGGCGCTCTCCTATCACCTGGCCGGGCTGCTGGGCATTCAGGAGCGGCTGCCGCCTCTGGCTCTCTCCCGGGTGGAAGCCCGCGGCGGGCAGTGGGCGGAAGTGCGCGACGAGCTGCGCGGCTCCCATTGGGCCGAGGGGGCCGTGGTGAGTCTGGCGCGGTGGGTGGACAATCTGACCGACGTGGTGGCCCCCGCCCCCTGGCAAGCTGAGGCGGGGGCGCCGGCGGCCGGCCGGAGGTTGCAGCCCCTGGCGGCGGGGGAGCTGAGAGGCCTCAGCCAGGCGCAGCTGGTGGAGCTGGTGCAGTGGAGCGACTTGATTCTCTTCGACTATCTCACGGCCAACTTCGACCGGCTGGTCAGCAACCTGTTTAGCCTGCAGTGGGACCCGCGCGTCATGCATCGGGCCACCAGCAACCTGCACCGGGCCCCCAACGGGGGATTGGTTTTCCTCGACAACGAGGCCGGCCTGGTGCACGGCTACCGGCTGCTCGCCATGTGGGACAAGTACAACGAGCCTTTGCTGCGCTCCGTCTGTGTCTTTCGCGAGGGCACCGCCCAGAGAGTGCGGGAGTTGCACCGCCTCCGCAACGCGGCGTCCGAGCTGCTCAGGCTCTACCGGACTCGGGAGCCCCTGGCCGAGATTCTCGGCTTCCTCTCCGACCAGCAAGCCCAGATGCTCCAGGAGCGTATCGACTTTGTCCATAAGCACATTTTGCACTGCAAAGCCAAGGCCACCGCTCCGTGATGTTCTTTGGCTGGCGAAACCGCCCGGATTTATGAGACTCGGAAGAGATTCAAGAATGGGGAGAAGGACACCTGAAGGGGGTCTTTCCCGCTATTCAAGGGCCTGGGGATCAATATCCCTGAAGGAAATCAAGGCTGGGAAATCCCCCTCCCCTTTGGGGATTGACAGGAACCTCTTCCCGCAGAATGTTCCTGAGATTTCACAGAGGAATATGTGGCAAACCCAGCTAAAAATGAACACAATTCAGAGTTCTGTTTTGTGAGGATGAATAGCCAGTAGCTGAACTAGTTCTTGTCTCTCAGATACTTTGTTCCTGGAATCTATCTGCAGAATGTGATCCTTCTTTATCTGACACTCCTAGTGTTAAGTTCCCAGCTCCTGAAGGAAAAGCGCCTTGCTGCCAATTTCACTCCACTTGTGACCCTTGGGGAGGCCTGGATGTTTGGGAGAGATGCACTCACATGGCCTTCTGCACCCTGGGAACTTCCAAGATGCATGGAACCACATCTTACACCAGGCCCCAGCTGGCATGTTGGCCAAGGGTGATAGAAGTTGTAATCCTGTTCAACAGGAGGGTGCCATATTAAAGCTGGATTAAAATGTCATTACCCCACCCCCACCAGTTTTTAAGTATTAGATGTAACAATGCCCCCTTCTATCCCTGATCTGCACTATTGCCTATTACAGAAAAGGTCAAAAATACCTTCCCAATCTGCAGTTTTTGTTGAAAGTGCTGTAAAGATGCTGAGTAGCCGGGAGTTAGAAACATAGCTGAGTTTTAAGAGATGATTCATGCCTTTGATATAATCTATACATAAAAAATAGATTTATATGTCACTGTGTCATTTCCCTTAATGGATGTTAAGAGCTTCTCTTAACAATTGAAATTAAAAGGTCCTGTACAAAAGCTATGGTCAGCATTTAAATGAACCACCTCCCTTGTTCTTCCAGTGGGCATCAAGAGCTACTGTGTTTCTTTGTCACACCCTTTAAAAAAAAACAACGGTCCAGATAACAGTTAATTTAATTTCTAGATACTGTAGCTCCACTTACAGAACAGCATTTTCTAGTGAATTTCCAGCCAGCATGGACAGCGACAAAGTCAACAGTTGTAATAAGTGTGCAGAAAAGTCACTTAACAGTTTGGGGGGTGGAAAAAGTGGTTCCACAGCATTTCTGTTTTATATGTAACCCACTACTGTATAATAAAATGGGAGGGATTTCCAGGTTTATAGTATTGTCAGTGTAGTAAATTTTGATGCATTAATTTGGAGAAGAGAAAATCAGTTTCTTGCACTTTACTTTCTTTTTATATATACATATATATATATATACATACAAAATCTTGTTATTTAAAAAAAGTCTGCATTTTAGGTACATGATATATGTTCTTAAGCCTTTCTGTAATACACTAAAGAACTGGATATTTCAGTAAAGATGTGTTAATGTTTTGCCTCTTTTGTATCCAAGTTTTGGATTTCATTGTTCTATGAAGTCTTTCTTTTTCCATAATTTGAATGGAATAGAGTGAGTGATAGAGTTATTCCACACAGTAGGGAGAAGACTTATTTTTTGTAGATGGATTTCCTGCATTAAAGTATTCAAAATCAGATGAACACCACAGGCTATGTAAAACACACACATTGTAGATTTTACTGGTCTGTATAAGTGTCCTTCAATATGGTTCCTAGAAAATAATTATCCTGCTTTGTTTTGATTCTATCAGTTCAAATTTCAGCACAGCCTACTCTTGACTGTTTCACTGGTGTAAAAATCGTGTCCTTCAGAACTATCAAAACACTATATTTTTGACTAAGCAATTTTCAACAGCTGTTAATTTCTTTTCCATTTTGGTTTCTGGCAAACGAGTTACAAATGAAAAATCTCTGCCAATAATAATTTAGGACTTTGTTTTAGCTTAGCTTCTCTTTTGACTTTAGTGGTGGTACCTACAGAAGCTAAAATTAAAAGTATCATGACTTTTGCTAAGGTTCAGGACTTCAATCCAGCACTTATGAATGGAAGTTCTATCTTTTTCAGGACAGTCCTCTGAGTTTTAATTAATTAGTTGAGGGCATTTTTAAAAGAAATTTTTGTATATGGATATGCTGGTGTGGATTAATAACTTATGCTATGTATCAGAAACAATATTGGGGCTCAGATCTTCTAGAGCATATATAGTGTTATAGATCAGAGGCAGAAAGAATTCTGTAAGAAGGTAGAATAAGTGGGTAGAACATGAGTTCTGGAATTCTTTCCAGTTCTTTATCTGCAATGGTCATACATAGTTGGTGTGTATATTTTTGTCTGTGTAATGGAATACAGAAGCATTTCTATTCTCCCCTTGCAGGGCATCTTCTGGTTATATATATGTGTACCCTGGCAAACACAGGGCAGGTTGTGTATATGTTTCTCTAGGTCACGTGACCCGGAGAGATGTAAGCCAGAAAAATTTTCCTTCCCCCACATCAAATACTGTAGCCTAAATATTTGAGCAATCTATGGATATTGGGGTGGATAGGTTAATAGGAATAATTTGCATAGTAAACTTTCCTGGAAAATTTTCCAATCCAGTTTTTTTCCCCTCTGTTGACCAAGAGGTAAAGAACGAAGAATTTAAAATAGAACCATCAGCAACATTTTGATTCAGTGCCTCTCCTACAGAGATGAACTAAGGGTATTTAACTTTTTTTTCTGGATTGTTTTTCTCTGAAGCTCCCCAGCATATTTTACCCATTTTTGAGTTAACTCTCCTTTGCCAGCTTTTTCCTCCACACCAGATATGCTACTGTTCTGTTCCACTTTCACAGAGTTAATCCTGCTGACTGATGGACAGAATCCTGAGCTCCTTTACATAATTTCTGTGTAATATTTCATTAGGTTGGAAAGAATAAAAAGGGTTCTTTCTATAGCTTCTAGTAAATTGCAGGCTTCCAAGAAGCAGTTTTTCAATGGTGGGATCTGTTTGAACCTTTGTGATCATAATTCCCTCAGAAATCAAAAATATTGTGGTGTTTTTAAACAGGGGCATCACATCTGAGAAGCAAAATTCTGGACAATCTCTAGATGGTGGCAACGAGTTAAGAGTTTTGTGTATTTCTTTTCTGCTATTTTAGTGGAAATCCATATTTTTGCAGCCCAGCTATGGTAGCCCTAGTTAAATACTGAACCCTTAAATGCTTAACTAAGTTACAATCTCTGAGGGAGATGGACAGTTTAGAAATATGAAATATAAATAAATAAATAATCCTCAAACCCTACAAAAGCCCTAGAAGTCTCTTTCCCTCCACAGCTTCAATTGACAAGGTTCTTTATTTAACTCTTATTTATAGCTCACAGCTTTTTATCACTCAGCACAAAGCACAGGCTCCCATGTGGCTTCTTTTGCCATTTACATGATAATATGGAATTTAACTGTGTAATTTTTTTAGCGTGTATGTCAGCATGAGTTTTGTAGCTTACTCGGATGCAGTGCCTCAGACTCTTTTCACCTAATGAAAATACATTTAAATAATATAGCAGTGGCAGCATACATTTAAAACCATCTGTAAAGGTAAAAGGCAGTGCCATAAACATCCCAAAATCTTTTTTAAAGCTTTCTAGAAATCTCAACTGGATCACATCTTTGGCGGCTTAACAGATGATTCATCTTCCTTGCCATTGTGTCAAAATTTAAGTCTCAGATAATTGTACCTTTCCGAAAGAATCACGGGCATATGCTTTGATGATCAGTGATGATCATTTCAAATGATACAACAACAGTGGGTTCAGAAATGAGGGGCTACTTGGAAAGCAGAGAAGAAAGGGAGAAGAAAGCTGCAAGGTGTGGAAAAAACGGCTTCATAAGGGATAATAAGGGTTGGATTATAGATTTCAGAAGTATGAGTGACTTGGTTGAGACATCATATTGCTTTTAACCACGAGTTGAATAAGAAATATTCTGATTCAGTATTCTTACTGAATAAGCAATATTCTAGAATGCTCATAGCATGAAGCTACAAATCATCACTTGCAATCATAGCAGGATACTGAGCCAAAACATAAACAATACAGAGTGATAGGCATTTTGTCCTCGTTGGTTCCTATTTGCTATGTTTGATCCTAACATTTCATTCAGAAATAATTGCTCTTTCAATTGAATAGCAAAAGCACATAGACTTATATACAGCTTAACAGTGCTTTACAGCATTCTCTGAGTGGTTTACAGAGTCAGCATATTGCCCCCAATAATCTGGGTCCTCATTTTACCAACCTCTGAAGGATGGAAGGCTGAGTCAACCTTGAATCGGTCAGACTCTAACTGGAGTGAGCAGTGAGTTAGCCTGCAGTACTGCATTCTATGAAACTGGGTTTTAATGAAGTGTATTTATATTCTGTCATCAGATTTCAGTGGGACTCTCACATACCTGAATATTCCCTAGATTATCTCTTTAGAAAACTAGAGAGAGAGAAATAATTCTAGCCTAATATTCTGTATCAAGCTTACTGCAGATCTGAGTAACCTCTGATCTTAACTTGGTTCCTCTGACTTCACAGTTAATGATATTCTAAGGTTACCAATGACCTTAACTTATGTAGTTTCACACTCGGAGAACAACTTGAAGAACAGAAGTGTGGCTTCCTGGGCAAAGGCTTTCTAGAGACGTAGTGACAATGGGCAAATTTAATCAACTGTTTTCAGCAGCTTTTAGATAACAGGCAAGGTAGGGTAGGTAGCTTTAGCCTTGCTTATCTTTGAATTTATCTTGACACTGAATTGGAAACACTTCATTCTGCAAAGGCCAAAGTAATAGGTTTTAAACAAGAATTGCATTGTATTCTGATTTACTTTTATAAAACTAGATCCTAGTTACTTGTTGCTGTTTATTTCCTCAAATTTAGCAGCAGAAAGTAAAAAAAATGAAACATCACATATGAAACTACATTCATTAATAATTTTCTGGTTAAAATTGTATAGAAATGCATCCCAAATCAGTTGGTGAAATTAATAGTATTTCAAATGGTATTGCCCTGATTAAATAGACTTGGTACAGGATTTTTTTTAATAATATCCTTTTCACAAAGAAAACAAGAGCAATATATCTGCTTCGCTTTACTTTTAAAAAAAGCCTCAATTTTCCAGTCTTAACTTGGTCAGAGTTGAAGGATGTTTACAGAGGGCTGAAGCAAAAAAGGCTAATGGTTTTGTGCATAGTGTGTGGTTAAATAAAATTTATGGCTTAGCACAATGAGACAGGATATATATATATTTAAGGCATCATTCACTTAACTACAGCTTCTCAAATCAACCACAGTTTGCTGTATTCATACTTTTGCTTATGTGCAGATCAAATGTTTAAATAAAAACATTCTCTGATCATTGAAATAATTATATAAAAATGAAATGTTGTGAAATCATCTACCTACAAGTTTTTATTGAAATTATTTTGTAACAATGGCTAAATATAAGCACTTGTGCTAAACTGCAAGTTCTTCAATTCATTTATTAAATTATAATAGCTGTTTCACACACCATATCATAAATCATGATTTACAAACCACAATGTGCTGGACTTGTACAAAATGCTTCAACAAAACCATGCACACCACAGTACAGGTTAAGATAATGTGGAAATTCAGCCAATGCATATAACTTTACACCCTAATTTTTAAAGTCGTTTTTCATTTTAGGGGGAAATGTTTCTAACCTGAATTTAATTTTGTTCCCTATTGGTGTCAAGAAAATTACACGGTTCTTTTCATGAAGTGGCTAAAAGTAATTTTTTCATAAGGTGATATTATGTTTTTTAACAGACTTCAGAGTGAGAGCTAAAGATTTTCTTATTCTCTCCTTGCTGTCATTTACCGGTAGTAGGTGTCTGATATTTTGGCACCCCAAAATAATAGAATAGAATAGAATTTTTTTTATTGGTCAAGTGTGATTGGACACACAAGGAATTTGTCTTGGTGCATATGCTCTCAGTGTACATAAAAGAAAAGATACGCTCATCAAGAATCCTAAGGTAGAACACTTAATGATAGTCATAGGGTACAAATAAGCAATCAGGAAACTATCAATATAAATCATAAGGATATAAGCAACAAAGTTACAATCATACAGTCATAAGTGGAAGGAGATGGGTAATGGGAATGATGAGAGCATTAATAGTAGTGCAGATTTAGTGAATAGTTTGACAGTGTTGAGAGAATTATTTGCTTAGCAGAGTGATGGCATTCAGGAAGAAACTGTTCTTGTGTCTAGGTGTTCTGGTGTGCAGTGCTCTGTAACATCGTTTTGAGGGTAGGTGTTGAAACAGTTTATGTCCAGGATGTGAGGGATCTGTAAATATTTTCACAGCCCTCGTTTTAACTCGTGCAGTATACAGGTCCTCAATGGAAGGCAGGTTGGTAGCAACTGTTTTTTCTGCAGTTCTAATTATCCTCTGAAGTCTGTGTCTGTCTTGTTGGGTTGCAGAACCAAACCATAGGTCCAGTTTAAGATGCTGGTTATTTTCCAGCAGTTATTTATTGTTATTTACTGGATTATCAATTACTGATAATTTCTGCTGGTCCTGTAATATCAGGAACAGTGGGCATGCTCCAGATCCCTTCAATTAAACAATATCATTTAATAAGGCCTAGGAAGTGTGCCTTCTCAGTTGCAACTCCAACCTTCAGGAATGGCATCTCCCCAGCTATGTGTATGGCTCTCATCCTTTTTTTTTTAATTGAAAAAGTTTTACAAAAAATTTTTCCCCCATACACCCCCCCCAACCCTAACCATCCCCTCCCTCCTCCCTCTTTCCCCCATCCCAGAGCAAATACAGGGTATTGTATCTAACAATCATAAACTAAAATATGCTAAATAACATAAACTCCCATCCCTCTTCTTTTTTTTTTTTATTCAAAAAGTTTTACAAAAAATTTTTACCCCTTTCCCCACCCCACCTCCCCTTCCTTCACAAATCCCCTCCTCCCCCCCAGGACTTCCCGGAACAAACACAAGGTATAGTTAAAAATAAAACGAACATATGCTAAAAAAATTTCCCTCCCAACTCTGTTATACTCCTACAATTCTCATCAGTTCCTGACCTCCCCCAAAACAATCAGAAGTCCCCATCCCTCTTCTTGAACCTCAACTCCCCTTTTCCATAAAAAAGAAGAAAAAGGAAAATATTAATTCTAATACAATTACATTCTATTCATTTAAAAGCTATTTAGTATTTTGTTATTTCAATCCAATATGCTGATAATTCTACCTTCTCATCTAAGTCCATTAAGTTTAAAGTCCAATCTTCTATAATAAACAATATCCCATCTTCCAATGTTGTAATATCAAAAATTATTCCTCAGTATACCTTATGATCCATCATATTTGTATATCCATCATACATAATAATAAACATCTTTTCTTATATAATTTTAACATTTACCTCATATTCTTCCCCATATTCCCCATACTATAAATTTCTAATCATTTTACACCCTATTTATCATACAATCCATAACTAATTATATTTCTTATCCCTACACAATATTACACTATCAAAGAGTTTTAATATATCTTATATTCCCTCAAATTTATATATCCATCATACCCTAAAAACTTTTGTACTAGTTTAGCTATCCTTTTTTATATTCGGAAATATCCCTTATAATTTACCCCATTTATTACCCCATTAATTTATCCCATGAAAGGAAAGTCTTTTCATTTGAAGATATTACTTCTTTACTCTTTGCTCTTTACGTTTAATAGTTACAATCATACGTTGATCCTCCCCTGCAGCTTTCTGTGTTTCTTCTCCCAAATTTACAACCCCAATTTTAGGTTGGATTTGCTTTGCTTCCTTTTCCCCTTTTTTTTAACCATTCCCACCTCTTCTTCCCTCTTAACTTATAACAACTTCTAACATCTTAACTTCCAACCTTCAATACTTTAGTATAAAAATCTCTTGCTTTAAAAACTGTATTAAGACAATATTTCCCTCCCTTATAGTTTACTGTTAATCCAGCTGGTACATTCCATCTATACTGTATCTGGAGATTTCTAAGCTGATCCACCAAAAAAGCATATTCTTTTCTATTTCTTAACATTTTAGAAGGAATTTCTTTCAATACCAATACCTCTTGTCCCAATATTTGAATTTTGTTTTTATAACAAACTTGTGAAATTTCATTCCTAATCTTCCTAGATGTAAAATAAATTACTACATCTCTTGGCAAATGTCTCTGCTTTGCAACCCATGAATTAACACGGTAATTTTTTTCAATTTGGATTTCAAAGTCCACTGGTTTCTGTCCACTCAGCTGTGCAAAAGCCTCTGCAAAAATCTTTTTTAAGTCCTCTCATTTATTTTCTTTCAGACCTCTTACTCTCAATGCAAATTCCATAACTCTGTATTGCAATAAAACCCGCTCTTCTTCTGCTCTCTCCGCCTTGATCTGGAGCACCTCTATTTTATTTTTTAAGTCCAAATTAACTTGATTAATTTCTTCAACTCTCATCCAACTGCTTTATATTCTCCGCCTTGGTCTGAAACTCCTCTGTTTTGCTTTTTAAGTTCAAATTAACTTGATCAATCTCTTCCACTTTTTCATCCAATTGTTTTATATATTCAACCAGAGTCTTAAATGCTGCCACCACTTCTTCTCTTATCTCTTCATCCTTAGCTGCAACAAAATCTTTAATTTTCAATATTTTCTCCTCAATTTCCTTAATTTTTTTATCCCGAACAGAAATTTGAGCCTTCAGGAATTCCTTCAGCTCCTCTTGTAATTTATGTAGTTGAATTAACGGGGCTCCAACTTCCTTGAAGACAGCGGACTGTATTTGTACAGAAGCCATCTTACTTTGATTTTATAATTTAAAACAAAGTCAAATCTTTTTGTAAACACAATATTTAAGTTGAATAAATCAGTTGTATAATCCTTCCAGCTTTCACTTTATAGTTTCTTCATATAAACATAAAATCCAGCAAATTTAAGCAAAGTTATAAATGGTAACAGTGTTAATAAACACCTCTTTGACTTTCACTTTCACACCCATTATACTCAGACGCCATTTCCTTTCTTCTCAAACGGAATCCACACACGGGGTTGAGGTCTGGTACTCACATCTATCTTGCCTCCTGACATTGCTCTGTCTGCTTAAGTCAAAAATCCATTTAATCTCAATATTGATCGCAGACGTGGTCGCGGCATTTTGCTCTGCCAAAAAAGACAGAAGTGTCCTGGATCCGGAGCTTTTCGGGTTACCAAGGGAGCTCTTCCCTTCAAGGCTCCAGGATCATTCCTGGTGCTTTGGGGGGAGCTCTACATCCACCTGATCGCTCACCTTTCCCTCTTCGCCCGAGGGAAAGGTTTCCAAGCTGCTAGACAGCTGATTTTCGCTGTCTTAGTGGCTCTACGTGATACAGGGCTGGCGGTCTAAAAAGACCATCCTCAACGACCAGCGGAGCCACAGGAAGTCCTGTATGGCTCTCACCTTGATGGTGTTTAGAAAATCTCTCTAAATCTGGTTCCTAAGCCTTGGGGCAGCAACTCGCAAGCCATGGATAAGGTTGCAGTTGAATTCTTCTGGGGTTTTAAAAATCAGATTGTTTTTCTAAACATTTATGATCTTATACTCTTATTATTGTTGCTCGCTTTTAAAATGCTAAGCCACTCAGAGACTATGGAACCTTCAATTTAAAAAATTAAATTAAAATGTTAGCAAAGTAAATTAAATGATTAAACAATCATTTCTACTGTATTCGTAGAAATCTGCCCCAGTAAGGAAAACAAAAGACGTAGAAGAGGTGAAAAGAAGTTAATCTCCCTACATTCCTTTTCTTTTGCCATACAAGGAATTCTTTATCTTAAAAACCCAGTGGAAGGAGGTTCTCATTCAACATGGAGCAACTGAATAGTCTCTTTCAACTTAAGAGAATCTAGGGAGAGAAGACTGATTAGTTGCATCAGTCTCTCACTCTTCAGTAACACTACACATGTTGCTAGAAGTGATAGCTTATAAAAGGAATGTAATGAGCCTCAGCAGATAATTAATTTAGTAATAGAGTGCAAGAGGGAACAGATAATTGAGATTAGTAGTAGATTTACATCTCCTGCACTGATAATGACATTCAAGAGATGCTAAAATTGGGGATTGAAATAATATAAAAAAGGCCAATGCTCCCCCCACCCTCCCAAATCTTAAAAGCCTCTGACATAGGTGAGTTAATCCATGCCCTTGTTCTGCTTCCAAATGCAAAATTTATCCCTGGCATGAAAAACAAAGCATGTCTATTTTGTTGTTGCTTTTCTGAAGAATAAAATAATATTATTCTCTCTGTCTCTGTTCAATGCCTTAAGGTGGGTGATACAAGGAAGAGGGGTAGCTTCAAGATGGAGAAAAACAACAACTGGGTTAAGCCAAGTTTAATGAGAATTCCACTGCAATTCCAGTACTACTTTTACCATGACTGCAAAAGAATAGTTGACTGTCAGAGCTTTATATAATTTTCTTTTCAATCTTAAGAAAATAGTCATAGAGTTGTTCCACAGATCTAAGTGGCTAAATTTGCATATTATTTATTTGCTAATTATAAACATAATTGACAGGTTGGAGTTATAGTAGCTAAATAGCAAGAAACCAGCAAGTTAGAGTAATAAAGAACAACTGACACCCATGCTCAAGGACTTTAGGATTTTAGTACAAGAGTCAGAATTATGTTCTGACTCATATTTTCACCTATTTTCACCTATATTTTGCAATGAGATGGGTGACTGACTGACTGAAACAATCAATCAATCAATCTCTGGATCCTTCCATCTCCCTCCCACCCTCCAGTGTGTCTCCATTTGCATGCATCTATTTTTCCAAAATTAGGAGAGGTTCTATCCTTGTTATAGAATGGCATGTCAGAGTCTTTTATCCTGACTCTGGGGTAAACAGAAAGGAGGGAGAGGCCCATGCAGAATTGCTGTCCCATTGTAGAAAAAGAACCCTCACAGTATATCCAGTGCACTAACTTGAGGCAGGGCATTCTACAGGGAAATATATAACAGCATTCTGGGAAGTGTAATCTTACATTCAGAGGATTTCTAATCTTTGCTAGTAGCTGCTGTCTGAAGGCTGTGAATATCTGGATGGAGCACAGTAGGCTTCAACTGAATCTTGGCAAGAGTTTGGGTTTAGGGTCCTCTGGTGAAGGATGGGATTACAATCTGTGCAATCTGGGGTTCTTCCTAGATTCACAACTCCTGCTTGAGAAGCAGATGGTAGTCGTGGACCTTTTGCACAAATTTGTTTTATGTACCAATTGTGCCCATTCCTGGATCAAGGGGCCTACTCACAGTCACTCATACCCTGGTCACTATTACATTGATCTATTACAATGAACTCTACATGGGGCTGCCTTTGAAAAATATCTGGAAACTTCAGCTGATACAAAATTCAGCATTGCGAGCAGTTATGTGTGTTTCTGTTACACACTTCTGCATGTTACAGCTCTGCTGCATTGGTTTCCAGTTTGTTTCCAGGTCTAATACAAGGTGCTGGTGTTGACCTTTAAAGTCCATCACTGGGTTTTGTGAGGAACTGCCTTTTCCTTATTTCAGTTGCCCATCCCACCAGATCCAATAAAATGGGCATGTTACATGCTCCATCATCTAGAGAGATGACCATTTGGTGGGTCCTAGGCAGTGGACTTTTTCTGCAACTGCACTGTAGAATCTTCTTCCCGAGATGAACTCAGCCTCATCACTTCTGAGCTTTTGAAAGACCCTTAAGTCCTGGTTATGCCAGCAGGCTTGGAGATAAACTTGTGAGGTGACTCCGTTATTATTAACATCTAAAATCTATTATTTTCTTGTTTAGTTCTGCTTTTAAATTTTGTTTATAAATAATTATTATATGATGGTTTTAGGAAATGATTATTTTATATTCAATGTTTATTGGATTGTTGTACACCACCCTAAGTAGCATTCTGTGAGATTGGTGGCTATATAAATTTGATGAATGAATGGATGAATCAATCAAACCATCAACCAACCAACCAACCAACCAACCAACCAACCAAATAATAAAACTATTTTCTGCAGCACCATCCTGCCAAAGAAGTCTTCATCTGAGAAGTGCATATAGGATCATGTGCCAGGGTTTCAGATGTCTTCAAAGATTGCCTTAGATTTGGAGGTAGCTGAGATAGCTGCACTTCTAATAGAAAGGGTTGAGTTTCCACTAATATTTGCACTGAATCAAGGGAGTTTTAAGACGAAAAATCCTCATTTTCCTTACAGCCTATGCTACAAACTATAATGTTGCCTCCAGGCTTGTGCAATGTTGCATCTCATTTTTGTCAGCAGTAATAACATTTATAAAAAAGAGAATACAGCTGGACAACTTTTTTTCATTTAAAATCAGCTGCATATACACATACCATCTGGTTTAATTAAGTTTAAGCAGGTAATGTTTTGAAGTATAGATCATTTGTTACAAATCTTCCTCCCTTTGTCTGACATACAGGACTGTGAGAAGGGGCTCATGCTAGGTGGTTCACTGTGCTAAGTCGCCTTTCCCACTCTAGTCCCAATGTCCTGTCCTGATAGTAATGTTGGGTATATAAGATCAACAGAATGGAGTGGGAAACACAGCAGAAGAGTAGATTATGAAGATGGTAAAACTTGCAGAAATGGTTAACTGGTCTTGTTTAATTAGGGAAGAAACAGCAATGACTTTTATGGAAGACTGGAAACCCTCTATGGACTTTTTGGTGAAAACTGATAAAAATGAACTGATGATTTCTGAAATTATTAATTAAAAAGGGCTGCATTTGGGGAGAAAGGAATTATATTATGCAATTTTGAAGAGCGGAACTATTAAATATGTCTATATCTGCTATAAAGATGTTTGCAAGTCATTCTTTAAGTATCTTTCCTTGCTTTCTATTGTTTTCAACACTTTTTTTCTTTCTTGTTCTATATTTTTTGTTTATTTTTTAATTTTGTAAACAACTTATTTAATAAATATTTATTTTAACATATTTCTTTAATAAATACTTTAATATATATAAAGCATGAAGAACATTGGTCTCAATGTTCTAAACGGCTCCTTCTAACTTTTGGAATTTCTGATTGTATGAAATCCAGAAATTTGCATTGAAAAGGCCCATAATACATCTAGAGCAGTAAATAGTTAATATGGCTGGCATCGGTTCTAGTTACCATACAGTGATTAGCTTTGAAAGAGCAACAGAAATATTCTTTTGCTGGCATACACCTGGTAATGTGTTACAAAATAGATCTTCCCACTCATTGTCAGATATAAGAGTTTTGTACAATGTAAGATTTCATTCGGTTCTTCACTTGCAATAGTGACTGAGAAATTAAAGAGCAGTCTGTCTGCTGTCAGCCACAAGGCATCAGGGATATGACAAATATGGTTGTCATTCAGAGACCCAGGCCATAGTTGTATATGTGTTTTTATGAACTATTGTATCATTGGCTTTCATTTTCAGAATGTACAAAGGGGGGTAGTAATCATCTGCAGCCTCATAAAAAACAATTACTTTTCTTGAAATCAATCAAAACTACTAGCAAGGAAAAGCAAGTTCAGCCTGGGAAAAATGCAGCACGTTGTTTTCTGGTTTCCACATGTGTTACTAAAGATTTTATATATAATTTATGTTTGTTTTAAAATAAGTCACCAAATCTCATCTTGTACAAATCAGAATGGTTTCTTCTGAAGGCAGACTCTCCATAAGACAAGTAATTATTTATTATTATTTATTATTAGTATTTAGAATTTAAGAATCACTGACATCCTGAACAGGAAAGGATTTTTTTTCTCATTTTAACAGAATAACAGAGTTGGAAGGGACTTTGGCGGTCTTCTAGTCCAACTCCCTGCTCAAGCAGGAAACTCTATACTCATGATGGCGAACCTATGGCACATGTGCCTAAGGTGGCATGCAGAGCCATATTTCCGGCCACATGAGCTGTCGCCCAACTTGCCTACAGCTCTGCATGTGCGTGCACCCCAGCTGGTGTTCAGGCCTCTAGTGCGCATGTGCTAATTCAGGGACCCAGCTAGTCTTTGGAGCTCTCCTGCGCATGTGTGCATGTTTGTGCATGTGTGCGAGAGTACTTGCGTACAGTGTGCGCATGCACAGATGGCATTTGCAAGCATGCAGTGCGCACGTGAAAACCTTGCACATGTGCAGATGATGCAGTTGAGTGTGCGGCACGGGGGGAAACTCATGAAACCTGCACACTTGTGCAAATGGTGTGGTTGCCCATGCAGTACATGGGCGCATACACAAAAGCCGTGCACATGCGCAGAGGTTGCGGGGAGGAGCCATGTGTTAGCGCAGATAGCATGCACCTGCACGAAGCTCGCAAAGCGCGTACCTGTTCAGCACTCCGTGAGTAAAAGGTTCGCCACCATTGCTCTATACCATTTCAGGCAAACGGTTATCCAGTCTCTTCTTAAAAACCTCCAGTGTCGGAGCACCCACAACTTCTGAAGGCAAGCTGTTTCTCTGATTAATTGTTCCAACTGTCAAGAAATTTCTCCTTATTTCTAGATTGGTTCTCTCCTTGATTAGTTTCCATCCATTGTTTCTTGTTCTGCCTTCAGGTACTTTGAACAATAGGTTGATCTCAGCGGTGAAATCCATTTACCTTCACTACAGGTTTGGGAATGGGAGTGCACGGGAGCGCTTGGGAGCGCCTCTTCCGCACATGAACAGAGCCATTTGCACATGCACAGAGTGTCAAAAACAGGACATAATGATGTCCTGGAGGGTGGGCTGATTCGCTCAGATTTCACCACTGGTTGATTTCCTCTTCTGTGTTGTAGTCCCTTAGATATTGGAACACAACTACCATGTAACCCCAGTCCTTCTTTTCAAGACATACCCAATTCCTGCAACCATTCTTCATATGTTTAGCCTCCAGTCCCCTAATCACCTTTGTTGCTCTTCTCTGCGCTCTTTCTCCACATCTTTTTTTATATCACAGTGAGCAAAACTCGATGCAATATTCCAAATGTGCATTGAAAAGGCCCATAATACATCTAGAGCAGTAAATAGTTAATATGGCTGGCATCGGTTCTAGTTACCATACAGTGATTAGCTTTGAAAGAGCAACAGAAATATTCTTTTGCTGGCATACACCTGGTAATGTGTTACAAAATAGATCTTCCCACTCATTGTCAGATATAAGAGTTTTGTACAATGTAAGATTTCATTCGGTTCTTCACTTGCAATAGTGACTGAGAAATTAAAGAGCAGTCTGTCTGCTGTCAGCCACAAGGCATCAGGGATATGACAAATATGGTTGTCATTCAGAGACCCAGGCCATAGTTGTATATGTGTTTTTATGAACTATTGTATCATTGGCTTTCATTTTCAGAATGTACAAAGGGGGGTAGTAATCATCTGCAGCCTCATAAAAAACAATTACTTTTCTTGAAATCAATCAAAACTACTAGCAAGGAAAAGCAAGTTCAGCCTGGGAAAAATGCAGCACGTTGTTTTCTGGTTTCCACATGTGTTACTAAAGATTTTATATATAATTTATGTTTGTTTTAAAATAAGTCACCAAATCTCATCTTGTACAAATCAGAATGGTTTCTTCTGAAGGCAGACTCTCCATAAGACAAGTAATTATTTATTATTATTATTATTTATTATTAGTATTTAGAATTTAAGAATCACTGACATCCTGAACAGGAAAGGATTTTTTTTCTCATTTTAACAGAATAACAGAGTTGGAAGGGACTTTGGCGGTCTTCTAGTCCAACTCCCTGCTCAAGCAGGAAACTCTATACTCATGATGGCGAACCTATGGCACATGTGCCTAAGGTGGCATGCAGAGCCATATTTCCGGCCACATGAGCTGTCGCCCAACTTGCCTACAGCTCTGCATGTGCGTGCACCCCAGCTGGTGTTCAGGCCTCTAGTGCGCATGTGCTAATTCAGGGACCCAGCTAGTCTTTGGAGCTCTCCTGCGCATGTGTGCATGTTTGTGCATGTGTGCGAGAGTACTTGCGTACAGTGTGCGCATGCACAGATGGCATTTGCAAGCATGCAGTGCGCACGTGAAAACCTTGCACATGTGCAGATGATGCAGTTGAGTGTGCGGCACGGGGGGAAACTCATGAAACCTGCACACTTGTGCAAATGGTGTGGTTGCCCATGCAGTACATGGGGGCGCATACACAAAAGCCGTGCACATGCGCAGAGGTTGCGGGGAGGAGCCATGTGTTAGCGCAGATAGCATGCACCTGCACGAAGCTCGCAAAGCGCGTACCTGTTCAGCACTCCGTGAGTAAAAGGTTCGCCACCATTGCTCTATACCATTTCAGGCAAACGGTTATCCAGTCTCTTCTTAAAAACCTCCAGTGTCGGAGCACCCACAACTTCTGAAGGCAAGCTGTTTCTCTGATTAATTGTTCCAACTGTCAAGAAATTTCTCCTTATTTCTAGATTGGTTCTCTCCTTGATTAGTTTCCATCCATTGTTTCTTGTTCTGCCTTCAGGTACTTTGAACAATAGGTTGATCTCAGCGGTGAAATCCATTTACCTTCACTACAGGTTTGGGAATGGGAGTGCACGGGAGCGCTTGGGAGCGCCTCTTCCGCACATGAACAGAGCCATTTGCACATGCACAGAGTGTCAAAAACAGGACATAATGATGTCCTGGAGGGTGGGCTGATTCGCTCAGATTTCACCACTGGTTGATTTCCTCTTCTGTGTTGTAGTCCCTTAGATATTGGAACACAACTACCATGTAACCCCAGTCCTTCTTTTCAAGACATACCCAATTCCTGCAACCATTCTTCATATGTTTAGCCTCCAGTCCCCTAATCACCTTTGTTGCTCTTCTCTGCGCTCTTTCTCCACATCTTTTTTTATATCACAGTGAGCAAAACTCGATGCAATATTCCAAATGTGGTCTTACCAAGGCATTAAAAAGTGGTACTAACACCTCACGTGACCCTAAATCTATCACTCTGTTAATGCAGCCTAGGACTACATTGGCTTTTTTGGTGGTTGCACCAAGCTGCTGGCTCATATTTAAGTGATTGTCCACTAGGGCTCTAAGATCCCTCTCACAGTTACTCCTATTGAGCCAGATTCCATCTAATCTGTACCTGTATATTTGTTTTTTCTTGCCTAAGTTTAGAATCTTACTTTTCTCTTCACTAAATTTTGTTTTGTTAGATAGGGCCCAGTGTTCAGATGTGTCAAGATCCTTCTGTATCTTGAGACTATCTTCTGTGGTGTTGGCTGTTTCTCCACCTTAGTGTTATCTGCAAATTTGATGAATTATCCTACTATACGCTCATTTAAATCATTTATGAAGATATTGAAGAGTACCCCACTGTATACTTCTCTCCATGTAGATGTAGTTCTAATAAGGACTGAACATTGAGTGATATTAGTCAGCCAGTTATTAATCCATCTGGTGGTGATGCTGTCGAATCCACATTTTTCTATTTTATCAAGTAAAAGGTTATGGCCAATTTCATCAAATGCCTCACCAAAGTCCAAATAAATTGTGTCCACAGCATTTCGCTGGTCCACTAATTTAGTCACATTGTCAAAGAATGCAATAAAATTTGTCTGGTGTACAAAAATTTTGTTTCTATCATAATGTTTCCATTCTAGAAACATTTGTATATTGTTTCTATGGAGAACTATTGCAAAACTAAAATATATTAAAATATAGCTATTAATAATTTCTTTTTTTTATTGGAAGCAATTTTGGTCTACTGTTTTTAGCAAGCCCTGCAAAAATAAGTAATTAGAGGTAAAGTACACCATCTATTGTTTCTGTAGTGTCAGTCATTTGCCATGGTACTTTTTGAGTGCTCTGTCCTATTCAACTTTTTAAAAGAAAACATTTTAATTCAGCAAATCAATATATGAGAAACCAGCATTAGCCTCTACTATCATATTGGTTTGCAGCAATGCTTTTGGGTTCCAGATAGGTTCTTCAAGATCCTGTGATGACTAGATTACTTTTAGGATTTTTTTTGAATAGTCATAACTACCATGGAGCTGTTTTATTTATTTAATTTATGTATTAAATTTATGTGCCACTCATCTCACTCTTGAAGTGATTCTGAGTTTTGTGAGTTGACCCACTATATCCTCACAGAATTCCACGTTCCTGTGCTTCTCCTGCCCGCCAAATGAACTATTATTTAATTAGACAGTGTCCTTTTTCTACCATTCAAAGACTCACAAGATATGGCAAGAAATTGGCAGGATGAAAGACATAATTGTGATTATTGGTCCTGTTGCCAGATAGATGGGAATATCATACTCAGGTTTTCATTGCAATTGTTCTCTGCCTACATTGACCTGCTCCTTCGGTCCTCAGCTTCTACAATTTTCCATTCTCATTTTGCTTTCTATTCATGAATTCAAGCTTCATCTGCTTCTTTGTGTCACAGCAAAATGACTTAGAGGCACTTCTGATAGCTGAGAAAGAAAAATGTGCGATCCCATGTGGTCTCTTCGTGGCAGCTTTCTGGGGACCCTCCTTTTGCCAACATTACGCTTTGGGGACAGAAAATGCTTGAAAATAGTATGTAACTCTCGAAAGAATGTTGACATAGTAAACAATGAAAATAAAGACAATCCTTAAATCTAGGGGAAAATACAAAGCCAACCTTCACATTGCAGTCCTTACTAGTGCAAAAATATCAGAGACCGTTCATAGACTGTAAAGATTTTCCACCTAATTGTGCTTTCCATCTCCCTCTCTTCGAGCAAGATGGTTCCTTAGAATGCCTTATTTGATAGAGTGGGAATTCCAAAGAAAGAAGCAGTTTTAACTTGAAAACTTTTATTTGATTAGTTAATTGTAACTATTGTGGATATTATATGGAATGCCTGCTACAAAATTAGTTCTTAAAAAAAAATCTACAAATGGCATCATTTCACCCCTTAGAGATTCCTTTTCTATGTAAAACAGAAAGTTCTAAAATAAAAGTGAGATTCTGTGGAGCAGATGGTACATATTATTAATGTTTTTCCCCAAATGCCAGCCCCCACCAGTGTCATCAGCAGGGAGCCAGAATTGTGTGATTTACTAATCAATGCATAGTTAGTATTACCTCTGGCCCGACTAATTATGCACAAGTGGAGATGAAAGTTCTCATTCAAGACATGTAAAGAGGTAGTAACATCTCACAATTTACCCCAAAGCAGCCTTGTAACATATGTTCATTGGGAAAAGAGGATCATTCAAGTCTTTTGTGAAAAATTAGGTATCTGAGAGACTAATCTTGCTGTCTTGAAATGAATGTAATAGTCTGGGCACAAGCGCTGTATTGCACCCAAGATTTCTGAAATTTACATTTTAATTTTATTTTAGATGGAAAGCGCAATCCATCAGCAGCAATTTTAGGGGACACTTGAGGTGTTACCAGAATACACTTTTCTTTCAAGAATCCTCTTAGGATGAGTTCAAGACAAGATGAATTCTCATTTTTGGTCTGTTTTGTTTCCTTATACTACTATAGTATTTATTGGCTTTTCATAGTTATAATTTTACTATTACTATTTATTGGGACAAAAAGATTGCCTGTTTCTTAACATCTGGAAAATAATTTTCTTTATCTTATTTTTCTCAGGGCAGATCCTTGAGCAGGCAACTATCTATCCTTCCTTTTTTTTTTTAATATATCAAACAGAGTTTCAGGCAATTTAATTAAAGCTACTCAATGATTTAATGCATGGCTTGTTATTAAGCAATGATTGCTGACTAGGGCCAAGTCGGTGCTAAGCTTTACAGACCTCAGTACTTGGGTTTGCACAATCCAAAATCAATGAACCAGGTTAAGCAAAAAAATAAATAAAAATAAAATCCAAAGGCTCCAAAGGAGTGTAATGAGTTTCTTGACTGATGATGAATTAAACCTGGTTCCAAAGAAGATAAATTATGAAACATGCAAATATGGAAATCCTGACATCTACTGACATTTAATCTATCTCTTGGCCTTGCATTGCATTGTAAGAATTCTTAAATGGTCTTGGCAGCACTAAAAATGGCTTGATATGCTCTGTTCTTTCTTGATGAAGAAAAAAAATCAGAGTTGGGCTATGGATGAAGGCCTTCCCTAAATAATGTTAATGCAGCTTTTCAAGTGCCTGTCACTACTGAACAAAAGATCTTACCTAGTGATTGACAACTTTCATACTCTTTTGTGATGTACATGGATTTGCAGAATGTCATACTTTTTGGGAATATACAAATGGGTTAAATAGAATGCTGACAGACTGCATTTCAGCTACTGTTAAAAGTGTAACTTTTTTCAACTGTTTGAAGCGTAAGATTGAAAACTGAAATCTGTATCAGTGCAGCTCTACCTTTGTTTGTGCACGAAATTCCTCATATATCAGCAACAAAACTTTCTGTCAACTTTCATTGACACTGAATCAAAGCTGGGGTTTGTGTTTCCTTTAGATTTATTTCCTTTAGAATTAACACCATGATTACAGGTAGTCAGTCCTCACTTAAAAACCATTTGTTTAGCAACTGTTCAAAGTTACAATGGTACTGAAAAAAAAGTGACCGGTTCTTGCACTTGCAACTTCTGCAGCATCCCTGGGGTCATGAGATTATGATTTTGGCGCATGGCAACTGTTTTGCATTTATGACAGTCACAGTGTCCCACAGTCATGTGACTGCCATTTGCAACCTTGTTAGCTGCTTTCTGACAAGCAAAGTTTATGGGGAAGCGAACAGGGAAGGGGCAGTCACATGATCTCTCACTTAACGACCACAAATTTTCTGGTCTCTATTGTCATACGTCAGGGACTCTCTCTATTCACAATTTCCAATTATACCAAGATTTTTGATAGGTAGGCATCAAAGACTTTCATAAAATACAGGTAGTCCTCGACTTATGACCAATAGACGAACAATGATTTGCATTTATGATGGCCATGCAATGATCGCTTTTCAGACTGTAAAGCACCCCTCAGCTGTCATAAAGGGTTGCACCACCTGCCCTGTGGTCACATGATGACTTGTTGGATATTTGGTAACGGATTACTTTATTACCGGTCACAGTGTTTTGTGCTCATGTGATTTACAATATTTTTTGCCAATTTCCAGCAAATGAATGGATTTGCATTCTAATGAATGGATTTGCTTAATGACCACATTTTGAATTGTCAGAAAAATACTTCCAATCGTGGGCTCCTTAACTCATAAATGATTTATGACCAGATTTCCAGCTCCATCTGCAGTCATAAGTCAAGGACTCCTTGGAGATTTTAAAAGAAAACAAATTACCACTTTCTCCATGAAACACAAAAAATCTAGTCTTTTCCCTGTGTGTTGTCTCTCACCATCCATTTTACATTATTGCTGTATATGCTAAACAAGATCCTAAAAGGCTGTTTATCAAGTATTTTTCAGGAAAGAAGAAAAGGCTAACCTGGCATCTTTACATGCAATCAGTCCTGTTGAATTAAGCATCATTTCCCAGCAAATATAATTAAGTCAAGTGGCATGGAGAACTGAAACCAATGGAGAAAGGCAGTTATGACTACATTATTGTTTGAATGGAATTAACCACAACTAATTTTTAAGCTTCTTACTGTGCTGTAACTGGGTCTGCAGAGACATGTAACTAAATGCCTGTCTTCAGTTTGTCTTCTTTTCAAATTCCTCTAGCTCCCCTGCCCTGAATTTTAGATTGCAAGCTCCTTAGAGAATTCAGTCATTTTGCCACTGTGTAAATCTCTATGTAAAATTATTATTAATATAATGCAATCAGTATAGTAATAATAATACACTATTTTAATATTATTATTGCCAGATCAAGGTCACAATATTTTATTTATTTATTGAGAGTAGCACATCCTTTTTTAATATACAAGTCCTATTTTAAAGAATCATTTGCAGCACAGACTTAGAATAAAAATTTAAACCTGGTTGACAAGGATAAATGAAGACATTGTAACCAAGACTTTCAATGACACAGTTTTTCCTAGGTAGATATAGAATGTATTTCCCTTGACATATTTTTCAAGAATTTACATCAATGTGATAAAGGTATAAAATTGTCACAATTTGGATATCTGCATGTTGCAAAAATGCGAAGGACTTAATATAGCAGGAGAAATAGGTATTTTATTATTACTCATATTAGATGTATATAGGATGTCCTCTAATTTAATAGTATCTGTGTCTGTCTGTATCATCTATCCATCCATCCATCCATTCATCCATCCATCCATCCATCCCTCTCTCTCCCTCCCTCCCTCCCTCCATTCATTCATCCATCCATCATGTTGTTGTTAGTTGCGAAGTCGTGTCCGACCCATCGCGAACCCATGGACAACATTCTTCCAGGCCTTCCTGTCCTCTACCACCCTCTGGAGTCCATTTAAACTCATGCCTACTGCTTCAGTGACTCCATCCAGCCACCTCGTTCTCTGTCGTCCCCTTCTTTTGCCCTCAATCTTTCCCAGCATTAGGCTCTTCTCCAGTGAGTCCTTCTTTCTCATTAGGTGGCCAAAGTATTTCAGTTTCATCTTCAGGATCTGACCTTCTAAAGAGCAGTCAGGGTTGATCTCCTCTAGAACTGACTTGTTTGTTCGCCTTGCAGTCCAAGGGACTCGCAGGAGTCTTCTCCAGCACCAGAGTTCAAAGGCCTCAATTCTTTGGCATTCAGCTTTTCTTATGGTCCAACCTTCACAGCCATACATTGCAACTGGGAAAACCATAGCTTTGACTATACGCACTTTTGTTGGCAGGGTGATGTCTCTGCTTTTTAGTACGCTGTCTAGATTTGCCATAGGTTTCCTCCCCAGGAGCAAGCGACTTTTAATTTCTTGGCTGCAGTCCCCATCTGCGGTGATCTTGGAGCCCAGGAAAATAAAATCTGTCACTACCTCCATTTCTTCACCATCTATCTGCCAGGAATTGAAAGGGACGGATGCCATGATTTTAGTTTTCTTAATGTTGAGTTTCAAGCCAACTTTTGCACTCTCCTCCTTCACCCACATCAAGAGACTCTTTAGTTCCTCTTCGCTTTCTGCCATTAGAGTGGTATCATCTGCATATCTGAAGTTGTTGATATTTCTTCTGGCAATCTTAATTCCAATTTTTGATTCATCTAGCCCTGCCTTTCTCATGATGTGTTCTGCATATAAGTTAAATAGGCAGGGTGATAGTATACAGCCTTGCCGGACTCCTTTCCAATTTTGAACCAATCAGTGGTTCCATGTCCAGTTCTCACTGTGGCTTCTTGACCCGCATACAGGTTTCTCAAGAGACAAATAAGATGGTCTGGTACTCCCATCTCTTTAAGAACTTGCCACAATTTGTTGTGATCCACACAATCAAAGGCTTTAGCATAGTCAATGAAGCAGAAGTAGATGTTTTTCTGGAACTCCCTTGCTTTCTTCTTACTATTATTCTGCTGCTATGATTTCTCAGCAATTGATTTCTTAGCTGATGTCACCTATTTATAATCATACAGTCCCACCTGTTTTTGAAGCTGCAGACATTATATCGGTTTTTGTGAAACTGCCATGCATGCCATTATGGCTTCCATATGTGTTACAGTACACAGCCAAGTAAGTCATCATTTGCAATTTACTGAGCAGCAAATAGCATTTGGAAAATTGCAGGGCAATTGAACTAGTAAACCAGGAAACTGAACATAGTTATAATCAGTATGCCTTCATGTTATAACTAATATGAAGAGAATAGACTCAATGGCAGTTGCAATACTTTTTATATCTTCTTTCATTAATTTTTAGACCTTTCATATTGTATGAATCTTTGGAAGATATAGTAGTTCTTTCAGCCTAACTACCAGTCACAAAGTTTTTGCTGGACTATAAAATGTAATTATGAATGATGTTAATGTTATCCAGGTTATATCTTTGATTAGAGTAGGCAGGACTCTCTAGATCTGAAATATGCTTGGCAGAATATAAAAATGTCAACAAAAGAGATCCCACAGCTTCATAGACTACTTTAAAAAATGAAAGAACATTTCTTACAAATCTATTTAGTATAGATTATTCTGTTGAAGTCAGTGGGGCTTATTTCTCACCATAGCATATTCATGTGACCTCAGAAAGCTGTCAAAAAGTTTGTCTATTAATCTACTCAGTTTAATATTATATATATTAGCTTTATCTAAGCTAAATTCCAAGCTGGCTAGAAATTCTGGAGTTGTAGCTGGAGCGTGTAAGATCAGTTTATATCAGGAATTCTAAATATGGGTCTTCCAGATGTTACAGCGTAAATTTTCAGGCATACAACTGAGCTTTGATCAAGTTCCAATTTTCACATGCTAAAAAAGTCTCTCATCTGGCAGATTAGCCTAATATTCATGCATACAGCAGTTACTTTTGCAGTTAATCTTTTTTTTCTGAGATTTATCAGTGTCAAATTATATGATCTAAGAATGTAGAGAATCTTAGCAAACTCTAACATAAACTTCAGAGCAAAGGTTTAAATGTGTTGGAAGAAATGTTCATCTGGGTTCAGTTTGAAGTGGGAAGACACTGGAAACATGGAGGCTGATTGGAAAGATGGTTTAATGGTGGTCAGGACCACATGGTTTGAGGTCCTGGGCAATCAAGCACATGTCGGGGGGGGGGAGAGAGAGAGAGAGAGACAGAGAGAGACAGAGAGACAGAGAGAGAGGGAGAGAGAGAGAGAGAGAGAGAGAGAGAGATTTATACTCTCTCTTGGGCTCCGCCTTGGAGCTTCCTGTTCCTGTGTAAGAAAGGTATTCTGATTCGTTGTCAGACCATGGGGCCATGCAGGAGCAACTTTGTAGGTTGTCTCGAGTCCCAAGCTTGGTTGAATCTTGCTGGGTGATGTAATGAAGGGGCTTTGGGCAATTCCTATTATGGCTTAATGGCTTTGTCCTGGTTTGGATCTTGAGTGAAGGCTAATCCTATCACCCTGGAGCTGAAGGTCTTTTGTAGATAAGATGGTCCAGTCTTTTGTCTTGTAGATAGGTTGGCACCAGTCTTTCTGGGGCTGTTAGCAAAGGTGGGGGGTGCTTTTCAAAAGCATGTTTCGCCTTTTCTCATCCAGGGAGGTATAATATTCTGCCTTTTTAATATTTCCTAGAGTACTTATTTCTTCTAGGAGAGGCGTGGGTGCTAATTTCCTACGAATGTATATGTAATAAAATGTCTGAGAACTAATGTAAGGCAATCTTATTTTGAAAATCAAAATAACAAATTGGGGCAAATTAAATGTGATTAAAACAAAGAGGTTTTTTTTTTTAAATCTTAGATCCTAGAATAATGAACAAGGGAGGTGGCTCCATAAATGAACCAATTTTCAGCCTTTATAAAAGCCTATCAAAGCCTTGTTTCTTCTGAACTTAACTATTTAGCATGTGTTGGTGCACAGAGGAATAACAACTTATTTCATATTTAAGCCGTGTTATATCTCTGTAGGAAGGCTATGGGAAAAAGTATGAGAAACAAAAGATATAACGTTCTGTCTTTGGAACTCAGTCTTAGAATACTTTACTTGTATTGTCTCACTTAAAAATTACATGATGAAAGAATTTGAAAGCAGGACTAATTTTACTTTGCCCAGTTTTGCCCAGTTTTCAGTTATAATATAAAAAAATAGTCTGATGAAATGCAGATTCGACTTCTGATTCCTAAAACACATGCTCTTTTCGTTTATTTATTTATTAAGAAAATCTAAATGGCCATCCAATTCACTCATGGTGACTCCAATTGGCTCATTGAAAACCCCAATACAAAGCCCAATAAACCCCCATTCCTCAGCGACAACAATCACACCAACCACTTAATGGACTCCATCTCACCTTGAGATTCCCCAAGCCCATTGGCAGAACCGTATCTTCAGAACCTTTCAAAAGAGTTTCAAGGTGGGAAACAAATATTTCCACAGAGATGATTTCCCAGGGAGGGAACTACCATGGAGAAGACTCTTCATCTTGGTCCCATTAGGGGAGAGAGGACCCATAACATCCCTGCTCATCCTGGTGAGTTGGGTAGATGTAACTCGGACAAAAATGGTCTTCAAATAACCTGGCCCCAAACCATGTAGGGATTTAAAGGTGACAACCAGGACAATGAATTTGACCCAGAAGCAAATTAGCAATGAATGCAGCTCTCACAAGAGAGGTGACAGATGTGGAAATCTAGTATTGCACAAAACCATGGGAGTCACCACATTTTGAATCAATTGAAGCTTCCAGATACTTTTCAAGGGAATTTCCACTTGTGGACATTGAGCATTTTTAGAGTACCTTTTTTAAAGAATCATTACCTCTGAAACACAGGTAATTCTAAGCTACAATTCTCAGGAGTGCCAAGTAATATGGCTTAATAGAGGACCAGTTTTTGAGGTATCATATCTATTCTATGCAGTTGGGCAGAAGGAGAAGAAAAAGAATGAAAACCAGTGAAATTCAGTCCAATAGATTGCCAGCTAACTGTAATTAGTAATTTTGGTCAACCAAACCCAGCCAGAAGTTTAAATCAGGCACACTGACAAAAGCAGAAGCCTTTCATTTATATGCAAAGAACTAAATGGTAAAAACAATTAATGGAATAGAATGACCTCACTCATTTTACTACATATAAAACTTGACTTTGATGTCAAAACCAAATGGGAGTGAATGAACTGTATCTGCTTAACTACAGTTAGTCCTCAATTTATGACCACAATTGAGCCTGGAATTTCTGTTGTAAATCATTGGGATCACAAGTCGAGTTAGACCCAATTCTATGATATATTTTTTTCCAGTGGTCATTAAGTCAATCACAGTTATTGAGCAAAAACCAATGGGTGCTTTTGTCATTCATTTTCCAAGGTTATCATAACTTTGAACTTTTATAAATGAACAGTTCTAAGTCTAGGACTACCTGTAAACATTGCTTGCATGGTTGAAAGAGAACCATGGAATCTGTTATGAATAACAAAGCAGTAAGTTCACAAAATGATTTTGTGTGCTGGAGTTTGTCTGGTTGGATCATGAGAATTCAATGTTCCCTTCTCTCAACACACAAGCAAGGCATCAATGGTTTTTGTCACCTGCCATAAGGCAATGAAAATATTTTTGAGCAAAATTAGTAAGGATTTTATTGCTTTCCTTATCTTTTGGTGCAGACTTTTGTAGTATTAGTCTTTGTTTTTGATAAATATTCCTAAAATAAGATAGTTTACCAATCATATCCCCAGAAGGTATAACATATCATCTGAATTCTCAAATTTTGTTCCACTGTAAGTCCTCCCTTCTTATTTAAAGAAGCTTATTTGGCTGTTTTGTAATGCAGAGAGCAGTGTTACTGTGTTAAGCTATCCTTAATGAAAGCCTAAACAGCCACCAATATTTTCATGCTTCGGTAGAGCAGTGAATGTATTCTATACTGATATTGTTTAGGGTTTCATATTAAGAATTCTGTATGCCATCTTTCCTCGTCCTTCCGTTTCCAATATCTGAAGTCATTTCTCATCCAGCATTTTTTCTCCTTTCTTCTGAGTAAGATGGCGTATAAAATGTGTATGGATGCACTCTCCCTCTTATGAACGTTATTGATCTCCATGCGGAGGTAAATTTCAACCAAGTTATCTCAAGCAAACAGAGGACAGACCAAGTGCTGAATAGTATTATTGTCAGTGCCTGCGGATAGGACTGCTTTCATTAATATAAAATACATTTAGCATTTTATTTTCTTTCTTTTTACTACTAGCGTAAGATAAAATAGGACAACAAAAGGACTGAAATATGTGATGCTTTATTTAATATAATGAGTTTAATTAGTTTAATCTTACTAGGTTATGTTTTTCAATGAATATGCAGAGAAGCCCATACTGGAATATACAAAATGCTGTGGCCTTTAACTAAAGCACCTATAGCCTCAACCTAATTTCAAACTGTGCAAAAAGTTCAGTTCAGATTACAGGTATAGGGGATTTGCAGCCAACTATACGGAATGAAAGAAAGTATCAAAGAATAAGTGTGTGTGTGTGTGTGTGTGTGTGTGTGAGAGAGAGAGAGAGAGAGAGAGAGAATCAGAAGAAAATGGAAATCTCAGTCCACTATACGGAATGGGCATTGGCTTACCTGAACGCCCCTTCTGGGAGAGGGGGAAATGGCGGTCAGGATTGGGAAATCCTCTGGCTTGCCGTAGGACCGAGTCTGCTAAGATTTCTTGAGCCCCGGCTTCTGGTCTGTTCCCCAGCTTTCGGCGAGGACGTGGACGCAGACTGATGTGTCGTGCTGAAATGATAGAGAATTAGAGTTTACCCACCCCGACGGCCCCCCCCAGCCGGCCGATATAAAAGGGCGGGACTGACCGCCGTTTCCCCCTCTCCCAGAAGGGGCGTTCAGTTAAGCCAACGCCCATTCTCGATGTCGGGGGAAACGGCGGTCAGGATTGGGACATACCAAAGTTATCTGTCTGTCCGGGCGGGAGAAGGCCGACAGGGTTGTTCAGAACCTTCGTGGATTGCCTGGAGTACCAGTCTCCCAAAGGCGGCGTCAAAGGACGCGTACGCGTCCAGTCGATAATGTCGAATAAAGGCCGTCGGATTAGACCATGCTGCAGCTCTACATATCTCTTCGAGCGATGCCTGAGTGGCCCAGGCCGCCGAGGTTGAGGCACTCCTGGTGGAGTGTGCGGAAATGTGTCTAGGAACTGGCAAAGCCTGCTTCTCATAGGCCGTGATTATAGTGGCTCTGATCCATCTAGAGATAACTGACTTGGTGACCCTCTTTCCTAGAGATGTAGGTTGAAAAAATATGAAGAGGGCCTCTGTTTTACGGATTGACTCAGTGCGACTAATATAAATCTTTAGTGCCCTGCGGACATCTAAGGTGTTGCGTCTTGCCCGCTCTCACAGCAGCCGGGGCCTTCTTATCTGCTCCCGAACACGGAGGAATGTATGCCTCCTGGCCCCAGTCCTGGCTCCATGCCCAGACAAGCTGAAGAGGAGGGGGCACCTCCCGGTCCCAGCCCTGGCTCCATGCCCAAGCAGGCTGCAGAGGAGGGAGCACCCCCCGGCCCCAGCCCTGGCTCCATGCCCAGGCAAACGGAGCAGCTAGACCCCTCCCCCTCCTCCACAGCATGTGAGCCTGAGGAAAGTTTATTTCCAACAGCTGCTGATTGGAGTGACCCTCACATCAGAAGACTGGATAGGCGGAGGCAACAGAAGGAAGGGAGGGGCAGGCCTTAATGAGTGCTGAGTCATGGAGCCACACCCCATGGCCTATATAAAGGATCTGCTTTCTGGCTTTCTCCATGGCCTATATAAAGGATCTGCTTTCTGGCAGGCAAAGTCGAACTTATCTTGCTGAAGTCACTTTCTGGTCTCCTGCCTGCTCTGAGGACTTTGCTAGGACTTTGGGCAGAGCTGCAGAGGCAAGCCTGATTCGGATTTCCCTGACCCGGCCGTCAGCGGAGGAGTGGGACACGACATAAGGTGTGCCAGATAAACTCTTGCGGCCTTTGGGGATTCGGACAGAAATTGGGTAGAACTATCTCTTGTGTGCGATGAAAAATCATGTTCACTTTCGTGAGGAAAATAGGGTATTATTTATTTATTTTATTAATCGTATTTATATACCGCCCTATCTCCCGAAGGACTCAGGGTGGTTCACAGGCAAATAAAAACACATAAATACAGATTAAAATAACAATTAAAAAACTTATTCTAAAAAGCCGAATGTTTAAAAACAATATAAAAAATAAAACCCATTTAAAACCTATAAATTTAAAATCTAATCCAGTCCTGCGCTGATTAATAAGTGTGTTTTAAGCTCGCGACGGAAGGTTCGGAGGTCCGGAAGTTGACGAAGTCCTGGGGGTAGTTCGTTCCAGAGGGTGGGAGCCCCCACAGAGAAGGCCCTTCTCCTGGGCGTTGCCAGACGACACTGCCTCACTGACGGCACCCTGAGGAGTCCCTCTCTGTGAGAGCGCACGGGTCGGTGAGAGGTATTCGGTAGCAGTAGGCAGTCCCGTAAATAACCCGGCCCTATGCCATGGAGCGCTTTAAAGGTGGTTACCAAGACCTTGAAGCGCACCCGGAAGGCCACAGGTAGCCAGTGCAGTCTGCGCAGGATAGGTGTCATACGGGAGCCACGAGGGGCTCCCTCTATCACCCGCGCAGCCGCATTCTAGACTAACTGCAGCCTCCGGATGCCCTCCAAGGGGAGCCCCATGTAGAGAGCATTGCAGTAATCCAGGCGAGACGTCACGAGGGCGTGAGTGACCGTGCATAGGGCATCCCGGTCTAGAAAGGGGCGCAACTGGCACACCAGGCGAACCTGGTAGAACGCTCTCCTGGAAACGGCCGTCAAATGATCTTCCAGAGACAGCCGTTCATCCAGGAGGACGCCTAAGTTGCGCACCCTCTCCATCGGGGCCAATGACTCGCCTCCAACAGTCAGCCGTGGACTCAGCTGACTGTACCGGGATGCCGGCATCCACAGCCACTCTGTCTTGGAGGGATTGAGCTTGAGCCTGTTTCTCCCCATCCAGACCCGTACGGCTTCCAGACATCGGGACAGCACTTCGATAGCTTCGTTGGGGTGGCCCGGTGTGGAAAAGTACAGCTGGGTGTCATCCACGTACAGCTGGTACCTCACACCGAAGCCACTGATGATCTCACCCAGCGGCTTCATATAGATGTTGAACAGAAGGGGCGAGAGAATCGACCCCTGCGGCACCCCACAAGTGAGGCGCCTCGGAGCCGACCTCTGCCCCCCTGTCAACACCATCTGCGACCGATCGGAGAGATAGGAGGAGAACCACCGATAAACGGTGCCTCCCACTCCCAATCCCTCCAACCGGCGCAGCAGGATACCATGGTCGATGGTATCGAAAGCCGCTGAGAGGTCTAATAGGACCAGGGCAGAGGAACAACCCCTATCCCTGGCCCTCCAGAGATCATCCACCAATGCGACCAAAGCCGTCTCCGTGCTGTAACCGGGCCGGAAACCGGACTGGAACGGGTCTAGATAGACAGTTTCATCCAGGTGTAAGGGAAACTGATATGCCACCATACTCTCTACAACCTTCGCGAGCGGGTTGGAGACCGGACGATAATTACCTAAAACAGCGGGTCAGGAAGGCTTCTTGAGGAGGGGCCTCACCACCGCCTCTTTCAAGGCGGCCGGAAAGACACCCTCCACCAAAGAAGCACTCGTAATCGCCTGGAGCCAGCCTCGTGTCACCTCCTGAGTGGCCAGCACCAGCCAGGAGGGGCACGGGTCCAGTAAACACGTGGTGGCATTCAACTTACCCAACAACCTGTCCATGTCCTCGGGAGCCACAGGGTCAAACTCATCCCAAACAATGTCACCAAGACCACCCTCAGACGTCCAAACGTAATACCACCTTGTCCCTGTGAAAAACGCACAGATCCCGACGAGTGGATAGTGCCGACAGTTCCGAGACTCTCCGGGCCGATGTAATGGCTATCAGAAAGGAAACTTTAAAGGAGAGAAATCAGAGAGGAACTTCCCTCAACGGTTCGAATGGTGTTCGGGTCAAGGCTGACAGAACCTTGTGTAAATTCCACGAAGGAAAACGATGAACCACCGGGGGTCTCAAGTTCGTTGCTCCACGGAGGAAATCGCGTAGAAGAGGTTCCCGAGAGAGGGAATGAGATGATCCGCAGGTAAGTATCGATGATATGGCTGCTAGTTGTCGTCTTAGCGTGTTTGGTGCGAGACCCGCTTCGAAACCGTCGTGGAGGAATTCTAGTACGTGAAGAATGGATGCCGATGTAGCTGACCTGGATCTAGCTTCGCACCAGGCAACGAAAGTTTTCCAAGTCGCTTGGTAAATACGGGACGTAGATTCACGGTGGGCCGCTTGAATCATAGGTATGACCTTGGAGGGAACCCTGGCGTCCTTTAGGAGGAGCCACTCAACCTCCAAACGGTTAGTGAGAGCCATTGTGGTTCTGGATGATGAAGCGGTCCCTGGCAGAGGGCTATTCTGTTCCCCGGTATGCGCCATGGGTTCTGCACCGACAGTGCAAGTAGATCCGCAAACCAGGGCCTTCTGGGCCAGTATGGGGCTACTAGTAGCAATTCGGCCCTCTCTTCCAGAAGTTTGCGAACCACTCTGGGAATCAGGGATAGTGGGGGGGAAGGCGTAAAGGAGGCCCCGAGGCCACCTGCTGCGTAGGGCATCCACTGCCTCCGCACCCTGAGACGGGAAGCGAGTGAAGTACCTCGGAAGCTGGTGGTTCGAGGTGGAGGAAAATAGGTCCACCAGAGGCCGTCCAAACCGGGATGCCAGTTCCTCGAAAAGATCCGATGTAAGAGCCCATTCCGCTTGATCGATCGTACCCCGGCTGAGAGAGTCCGCTGTAATGTTGGTAACTCCTGTTATATGAGTGGCTTTCAACGATCTGAGGTGTGATTCTGCCCAGCAGCCTAGAAGAAGAGCCTCCTGGAGTAGAGACTGTGAGTGTGTGCCGCCCATCCGATTCACATGGGCTTTCACCGTGATATTGTCCATTAGGATTAGAACATTTTGACCGGTGATGTAAGTCGAGAATGCTTGTAATGACAGGCGGATCGCCCTGAGCTCCAGAAAATTTATGCTGTGCTGAGCTTCGTGGGTGGTCCATTGACCCTGGGCCATATGGGGTCCCAGGTGTGCTCCCCAGCCAAAGAGACTGGCATCCGTAGTGATGGTCAAACGAGGTGGCTCTCTGAATACGGTTCCTCTGGAAATGGCTGGTGAAGTCCACCAATGTAGGGACATTCGAACCTCCTCGGAAATGAGAACTTTCTTTAAAGAGGCGCTGACACGCTTCCGTTGGTGTGGGAGCATGAACCACTGCAGAGGTCTGCTGTGTAGACGAGACCAGGGGACAATGTCGTAAGTGGATACCATTTTCCCCAGGAGTTGGGATAACCGTAATAGTGAAATAGGTCCCACCCACTGTCAATTAGCCGCTAAATTTGATAGGCTACTTTGTCTGTCCCTTGAAAGGAATACCATTGACTGGGCCGTGTCTATCACCGCGCCTAAGTGCACAATACGAGTGGAAGGGTTAAGGTGGCTCTTATCCCAGTTGATAGAGAATCCATGATCCTGGAGGATATGGATAGTGGTGGACACATCTAGATCAGCTGAAGGCCCAGAAGATGACATAATCAAAATATCATCCAAATAGGCTTGAAGCCTAATCGGAACCAGACGAATGTGGGCCAGAATGGCCGACAAAAGCTTGGTAAAGACCCGAGAGGCCGAGGACAGACCAAAGGGCAGAGCCCTGTACTGGTAATGATGCCCGTGATAACAAAAGCGAAGGAACTGACGATGGGCAGGGAGGATAGGGATATGGAGGTAGGCCTCCGTCAGGTCGATAGACGAGAGGAGGTCACCAGGTCGGATACACTCCAAAATGGAACGGAGTGAATTCATTTTGAATTTGTGGTAGACAATATGCCGATTGAGGGACTTCAAATCAAGAATAGCCCTCCAGCCCCCCGACGACTTAGGTACTATAAAGAGCCGAGAGTAAAAGCCGCACCCTTGTTCTTCTGAGGGCACAGGCTGAATTGCCCTTATGTCCAGCAGATGACGGATGGCCTCAACGAGAGGCCTCCTGGAAGGATTGCGTGAAACAGGGCATCGTAAGAAAGTCGTCAGAGGGTCGGAACGGAATTCTAGGGAGAGCCCGTATTTTATGGTGTTTAAAACCCACGTGTCAGAAATCGAGTTTTCCCATTGATCATAAAAATGCATTAATCGGGCACCAATGGGAAAACCAGTTAGCAGATTATTTGGGACGTCTAAATCCTCTACCCCTCCCTCCCCGGAAGGGTTTCCTGTTGGAAAACCGGGACCCTGGTCTGACCTGGTTGTCCCGAGGTGGGGCCCCTCTGGTTGGCAAGAAGCGTTGTGATCGGGGTCGGAAACCTCCTGAGTCAGAGGTCCGAAATGGCTGCGGTCGAAAATACGGTTGATGCGTAGTTCCCCCCTTCGAGAGAGGGAAGGGAGAATTTTCCTTTTATCCTTGGTTTCCACCAGGATAGGGTCCAGGCAGGCTCCAAAGAGGTTGGTCCCCGCGAATGGGGAAACTGCTAACCGCCACTTGCTTCTTTTATCGGCTTGCCAGTGTCGAAGCCAAAGAAGCCGACGGGACGAAACTGCGGCGCCTATGGCTTTAGCTGAAAATCTCGCCGCATTAAGTGAGGCGTCTGCTGAGAATTCCAGTGCTGCCACCACCTTGTTTATGTCTTGATGGGAGCGAAGATCCGAAGAAGGAATTCTCTTTTGAAGCTGCTTCATCCACAGGAGTGCTGAACGGTTGAAAAAAGAAGCCGCTGTAGATGCTCTTATTGACCAGGAGGAGGCTTGGTGGTCTTTAACAATCGTGCGATCCGCACGTTTATACTCTGGACGTAATGATTCATCAGCAGGACTTGTGAGGTGTGAGTTCGCCGTCAAGGCCACTATAGGTGGATCTTAAAAAAAAAAAATTATTGTGAAGAACACCGGCCTTCAGCGTTCCTTACGCTGGTAGCGTCAAATGAAGCAAAAAAAAAAAAATTTAAAAAAATTAAAGCAATGAAATATCCTAGGAAGAACGCAACGACACATCTGGTCCTGGCAAGGACCGAGTCGAAAGCTGGGGAACAGACCAGAAGGCGGGGCTCAAGAAATCTTAGCAGACTCGGTCCTACGGCAAGCCAGAGGATTTCCCAATCCTGACCGCCGTTTCCCCCGACATCGAGAATGAAAGAAAGTATCAAAGAATAAGTGTGTGTGTGTGTGTGTGTGTGTGTGTGTGTGTGTGTGAGAGAGAGAGAGAGAGAGAGAGAGAGAGAGAATCAGAAGAAAATGGAAATCTCAGTCCACTTCTGGCTGTAATCCTAACCCATCTATGCTTGTTTCAGCTCTGCCCACCATGCAATCCCCAATAATTATTTCTGGAGAAATGTGACCTTCAAGAGAAAAGGATTGCCAGTCCCTGAGGCTAAAGGAAAGTAGATTTTCCAGACATGAAAAATGAGGGACTAGTGAGTCTGACAAAATAGATGGTGGGGATCCAAATTCAGCTGCAGAAAGATAACCTCTCCAGGTCTAACAATGAGCTAGTAGATAATATCTCCATAGACTAGTGATGAGACAAAGCAATTTTATGTTTTAGGCTACAAGTCTTACCTTTGAAGAAGTGGATAGACTTTTTGAAGAGATGCTGAAGATCAAAAGAACAGAATCTTCTATCTGTTCCAATGTTGGTGGGAAAAAAATGTTCAGTAAAAATTCTCTTACACCATGTTAGAATAAAAAGAGTTTGAAGAATTGAATTGGAGTAAAATTCAATTCTCAAGAGAAATCTTTTACAACATATTCACTTTTGCTGTTTAATTTAGTTAAGAATTCTCAAGAACATAAATAGGCCGAATTCAACACACCAATTCCATGAAAAGATTCAAGACTGTGCTTTCAGTCTAAATGATGAGGAAAACCTTATATTTTTTCATGTCTAGAAAGGGGAAGGCAAAGAGTAGCACAATATACAAAATGCTGGCAAAGCAATGGAATAAATCCTAAAAGACCAAAAGTTGATTCATATTACTTCTTTAACTATTTTGTTGTTCTTACAAAGGAGTTTCTTAAAAATGATCATCAGAGCCCTTCCAGAGATACCAACAGATTAAATGCCATATACCTGATGTATTTATTGGGTGTTGAGCCCTTTTAACCATATACTGATATCTCAAAAAAAGGATTACTATCACCTTTACAGGCATTTGGTCCTCTAAAGTTCAGTTTGATTGAAAGGTTTTCCTTTGTTCTTTGAATGTATCATAAATGAGTGCTTGAATGCTTTGAAGGCAGCAAGAACAAGTGAATATTTAAACAATAATGAAAAAAATCTGCACATATTGCAAATGGATAGCAACGATCACTGAGGCAAAATAAAATAAATAAAACAGTGGCAACATTAGAATTTATTATAATTAATAAAGCATTATTTTGACAAATATTTGGAAAACCTAATGAGCAATTTGTTGATATTTTATGGAATCCCCAGGTTTGTGAGTGGAGGCTGACTTCATTCAACCAAATAAAAATTACAGAGCTAAAACAGAACATTTAAGGTGATATATATTTACTTCTAAAATGTAGTTTTTAATTCTCATATGTAGAAGTACACAAGCAGATTACATTCTACTTGTATTAAATTAATAGAAATATGCCTCGGGTCTAGAGTAAATAGTTCTCAAATGTTAAATCAGTTTAATTACTTTGCTGGGGGAATCTGCTTACTGAGGAATTGATACAAAGGTATTATTCATTTGACATATAAAAAACATTCATATAAAAGAGAAAGAAAGAAAGAGAAAGAGACAGAGAGAGAGAGACAGAGGGAAAGATATCTCTTTCCAAGTGTTTCTACTACTGCCATGCAGTTTTCCTGGCAACAATATGTAAATTGCTTGCAATTATTTTTAGTTTATACTCTGATACATTTACACACACAGTAAACCTTGTGACTTTTATATGTGACATTGAGGCCATTCAAGGAAAGGAGTAATATGATCTCAAAATACAAGGATCCCCATCTTTAGATGCGTTAAATATACAGTGAATATGTTCATCCCAAGAATTAGCAGGGATTAAATTATTGTTATCCAAACTGCTGTAGTTTATAAGAGATGTCAGAACAGGTGGTTATCTTTGCTTATTATAGGCTATTGGAGTTCAGCCCAATTCTTTAATGCATAATTTTGTTTTTTCTATTTTAGAAGCTTTTTATTATTCCAAAAGGTTTCCCAGGAAGAAGGACCATTATATTTGGGCATTACTGTAAATAGATATTACAATTGCCTTGATGGCACCACATTTTCTGTTGAACCAGGATTTAGATTGTTGGTTTGGATGAAGAGGACGATGTTGAGAGTTTTAAATGTTCTTAAACAGAAGCAATAATTTGAAGACAATTATTTCTACTACTCACACTTACGGACTGTTTCAGATGATTGACCACTGGCGCTTCAAAGAATTGTGCCATAACTACAGACATCTTATTATACCATATTGATTGGAATTAATTATCAGTGACAAGAAAGTCAGGAATTTGTAAAGGTTGTTCCATTCTGCTAATTTAATTGTGCATGAACCTATTGGGAGTAAATGGTCACCCATAGATGGAAACCGCATAGAATTGCTTATAATGAATGGCAAAGGCATTAGATATTAACATGTAATCTAAAGTTGAGGACCCCAGGTACCCAAAGGTCATCCTCTGGGTTACCAGAGATCCATTAATGATATTTGGGGCAAATGTTAATGTTAATTGCCGCAACCTTTATTCCCCTATGTCAAACCTGGCATCTTTAGATTTTTGTGAAGACAAACTGATCAGTGAAGAATTAGGGATGTTATCATTCTGAAAAAGAGTCTTGATGTTTGGTCTCATCCTAGTATTAAAAGCACTGACAAGATTTTGACTGTAGAGTCAGGAAATGTAAATGTTCAATCTAAAGAACAGAAGCAGAATTATAAGTGATCCCAGCTACTGTTAATTTGGGAAACAGTAATATGGGGCTAGGACGTTGAGCTTGTCAATCGAAAGATCGGCAGCTTGGTGGTTCGAATCCCTAGTGCTGCCGTGCAACGGGGTGAGCTCCCGTTACTTGTCCCAGCTTCTGCCAACCTAGCACTTTCGAAAGCACGTAAAAATGCAAGTAGAAAAAATAGGGACCACCTTTGGTGGGAAGGTAACAGCGTTCCATACGCCTTTGGCGTTGAGTCATGCTGGCCACATGACCACGGAGATGTCTTCGGACAGCGCTGGCTCTTCAGCTTTGAAACGGAAATGAGGACCACCCCCTAGAATCGGCAACGACTAGCACATATGTGTGAGGGGAACCTTTACCTTTACCTTCAATATGAAATGGAAATTTGTGAGAAGGTGACTGGTCAATTTTTAGAGGGAGAGTGACAACTAATTGGTCACAAACATGAAAAATAACACGAACAATGTAGTAGAAATTAAGGTACTACCCCAAGCATCTTTCTGGCTAGGCCTAAGCATGCGGGAGTAAGATGTAAGATTGCAGTACATGGGCCCTATATCCCAGGTCTATTGACACTGTAAAGGTTCATGCTATTATACTATACATAATCTATAAATATTATGATGAATTGATTGTTGATTCATCCTTCAATGCTGCAGGACAGGATTTATAAACCTGGAGAAAAGAGTTATTCAGACGAAAGAACAGAAGAAGCATGTCTGTAGGAGTGGGAGTGTTGGCAGGTGTGAGGTCAAAAGGAGCTGATGAGATCTGTGATTAAGAGAAGGAAGGGGGCGATCAGACATTCTGTACCCAAGTCTTTATTGCAATGACTTGGGATAAGTTCTTAATTTGAAGTTAGTATCTTGTTGACGCAAAGAAGACAGCTGCACAAATTGGGGTGTGAAATTAAAATCTGAATGTTTTTGCTGTTGCTGATCAAAAGAGGAAGATCTGCAGGGATTTTTCCTTTGAGAAAAACAAAATACAGAGGAAGCATGTTGCTTAGGGGAAGGATGGTATATATTCAGAAGAGCACCAGAGGTGGCAGTTGTATTGTTCTCATAGTTGCTACACTAGCTACATTTTTAAAACAAATTTCTCATTGAAAAATAGCTGTTTCTGGCAAAGACACAGTTTTACCAGCATTTCTAAAATCCAATCCCACCTGCTAAGTCTTCTTGTCAGTGCTATAAATAAATATTTCCAGATTCTGAAATAGTGGCTTAATTCATAGTCTTTCCATAAATAAAAAAAGGAAACAAATCTGATCCTGCAAACGATCATTTTATTGATCTACATAGAATAGGCCAATATCTATTATATATGGATATTTGTCTATAATTAGCAACTTATCTGTAACTTTTCCCAAAGGTGACCTTTATGTTGCTTTCATAGTCTAAAGGTGGTCTTTGGCTTTATATTTTGTGAGAGATTCTGGAGAAAGCTAGCCACAAAATGAATTGATCAGGTCTTCTTAAATTGATAATATCACTGCATTCTGATATCACCACGTAAGTTAAGGTAAACTGTAAAGAAAATCTAATGGAACCTATCCTAATCCTAAAAGATGTAAAATTCCATTATTTTTTAATTTATATGTTAATGATATATTTGAAGTCTTTGCTAACCTAGATTTTTACTCTCCATCTCTTGCCTATCACCATGTTTTCTTCTTTATACCAATGATGAAACTGTTTTTTCCAGACCTGCATAGAGACACTAAACCATTATTTTCCTATTGCCACAGGGAACACATTGAGAGATCAATTACTCTAAAACAAAAGTTTTAATATTCTCCAGAAAGCATTTCAAGTCCCCAATTAGACTGAAGATCAATAGTAGACTCATAGAATAAGTCACGACCATTAAGTATCAAGAGATCCACTTTTAATCATCTACTCATTACATCAGTTAAACTTAGAAAAGCCCCAAACAAGCCCTTACAATTATTATCAATATGACACCAACTGTATACTATCTGCTATCAATTATTTAAGGCTAAACTATTAAGATCAATGCTACAAGGTGTCAAGGATGCTTCTAGGTTAGAAGCTATCCAATTCAATTCTTTAAAAGTGTACTCCAACATCCTTATTCCTCTGGAATTAGGTTGCCTCTTTTTTGGGGACCTATTTGAAGCTCTAACACCTCAGATACTGGTTGAAGAAAATTTGGGGAATAATTCTGGCCTTTCTCATCTTACTTACCTAAGCAGACAAATCAGTGATCTAGCTTACTACGATGTTTCTTTTCTAACATTAGCTAATATTACCCTTGATAAACCCATACTTAATCTTCAGTGGAGATCTGGGACCTATCAGTTTCCCATCTCTCTTTCAGCTCAGCAACCAACCAACCAACCCTGCTCCATTCCCAAACATTTTAATAATATATTTCATACTACACATAGGAGACTCTTCACCTACGTCCAAAATGGTAAGTTATCTATAAGGGTGACAACTGGTAGACATAGCAGAATCCCTTAATGAAAATCACATTTGTATAGATGTTCAACATAGATTTGATTCTGTTTCCCATGTACTGCTATACAATAAATGGAGGGCAGAACTCATAATACCAGTTATTAGAAATCTGAAATGTTCCTCTGAGCAAGAGATTATCATCTTTCTTCTAGGCAATATAATTTCAGCTATTATCAATGAGGAGGTTAAATTTTTAATAATAGTCAAGGCTTGTAAACATCATCTACTCCCTCTCTTATAGTATTAATAGCTTCAGGCTTTTCAGAATAACTTTTATTTAATACTGCTGTTTTATATTTGATATGTTGTAATACTACCTTCTTTTAAATATTGGTTTTGGACTGTATATAGAACAAGTAAATACTCTACAGCATGAATATTTTCTCCCAAAGAAATTATTTTTTATATATTCCCCCAAATTATAACCTATAATATACTTGGATTGTAGAAATCACACTAATGTAACATTATTTCTACAATAACAAGTTTCCCCTATGGAAAAAGTATATTAAAGAAACTTTATTCAATATCGCTTTTCCACTCCAAGCTCCATTAATAGAAATTAACTCTTGTTAATTAGAAAAATGGGAAAAAGAAAGGCAGAAAGATGTAACATTCTCCAGATGCATTTCCATAAAGCCATGACTTTTGAAAGTATTGATTCAGAATTAGAATGACAACATTAAGAGTAGACCCCAAATTGCAAGTATAATATATTTTATCTTGTTAAAGTCCACTGTCCAAAAGAGAATAATACATGGATGGCATCCAAGTACCAAAATATGCAGAATATTCATATATTAAGAATCTCCCAATGAAACCAAAGCTAGCATCTCTTTAATAGTCTTTTTCTTTAGAGACCTCCTGCTTACAAATCAGCATTTTCTAACTTAGCCTTTCAGCATATTCAATATAGAGAATCTTTAAGTACCCTCTAAACTGATGATGCAACTTACACAAAAATGCCTTGGAGGGCTTCATTCTGCAAGCCAGAATCTCACTTTAGAATCTATATTTCTATAATTTTTTTTCCAGAGTTTGAGGACAATTTCTTCACTTCTCCTGGGAACTCCTCCCAGCAGAAAGAAATTATTATGTTTTAAATGAGCATCTTGTTGTCAAGCTATCCTTTTAGGATTGGTACTATCTCCCTCAAAATGCTGAATATTATATCAAATCCAAATAGACCACAAGAATTTGGAACACATGCAAATTTCTCACAAACTCACATAAAGTCAAGTCAAATGGGCAGAATTTTTCTTCTTGCTTTAATTTGCTTTAATCTCTTACTTTTCTAACTAACATAAGATGCAGGCATCTCATGTAAGGCATGATATTTAAAAATATTGGAAATATTTAATATTTCTTAACTCAGAAGGAGAAGAGAAGAAGAAAATAAAGAAGGGAATGTTTTAAAGGCAAAAAAATGGTGGTACTTAGCAAACAACAGTTCCCATGATACTGATGGCTTTAATGTAAAATATCAGATGATTCGTCATTATATACTAATTTGAATCTCATAGAGAAAGAGGGTTACTGGTTTTTTATTTATTTATTTATTTGTCACAACGGGAACGTTGTCTTACCTGAACGTCCCTTCTTAGAGAGGGGAAAACGGCCGTCAGGAATGGGTTAAATCTCCTCGTTGCTGATTGGACCGAGTCTTTAACTTGTTGCTCATAGCCCCCGCCTTCTCTTTCCTTCCAGCTTTTTCGGCGAGGAGTCAAGTGTAGGCCATCGTGTAATACTGAAATGAGAAAGAATTAGTGCCCTCCCGCCCCGAAGCCCGCTTAGACAATCTCCTTGGGTGGGACGGCCGTTTTCCCCTCTCTAAGAAGGGACGTTCAGGTAAGACAACGTTCCCTTCTCTCAGTCGGGGAAAACGGCCGTCAGGAATGGGACATACCCAAGCTCAATGTCTTACCGGGAGGGATGATGGCGGCCTGTCATTGTTGTTGAGAGAGAACTGTCTGCAGGACTCGTCTGCCAAACGCCGCGTCGGCCGACGCAAAGGAGTCCACTCGGTAGTGACGAATGAACGAAGACGGAGTGGACCACGTCGCTGCTCTGCAGATCTCGTCAATTGACGCCTGTGCGCCCCAAGCGGCCGAAGAAGCTGCGCTCCTGGTCGAATGTGCCGGAATATTGCGCGGAACCGGAAGAGACAGATTCTCATATGCTGTGGCAATCGTCACCCTGATCCACCTTGCCAGAACCGATTTGGTCACCTTCTGACCCAGAGAAAGCGGTTGGAACGACACAAAGAGAGCCTCCGTCTTGCGGAACGACGCTGTTCGATCAATGTAGATTTTCAACGCCCTCCTTACGTCAAGAGTGTGCCAAACTTTTTCCAAGTGGTGCTTGGGATTGGGACAGAAATCCGGCAAAACTACTTCCTGAGCCCTATGGAATTGACTGTTAACCTTAGGAAGAAATGTAGAGTCTAGTCGTAGCACTACTCTATCATTGAAGAACTTGCACAGGTCCTGACGGACAGACAGGGCGGACAGTTCTGATATCCTACGGGCTGAGGTAATGGCTATAAGAAAAGCGACCTTAAGCGACATAAACCGGAGAGACGAGTCCCTAAGTGGTTCAAATGGCGTCTTGGTCAGAGCATTGAGTACTGCGTTCAATCGCCATGTTGGAAAACGGTGCAGGAATGGCTTCTGCCACCACCATGGACTCCACAAAGAGGCTAGATGAAGTACTAGGTAAGGCCTGGGAATCCGTAAAAGGAGCCTGAGCTGAACCCAGCCCCGTGGTAGCCAATGCTTTAAACAGAAGGGAACGAAACAACTGCGGCTTAAAGAGTCCCACAAATGAAGGTTGTTCTGGCCCAAGGCCTTCGTCCTCTGACAAGGCTTCTCCAGTATCTTCCTCTCCAGATATTGAGGATTGACTGCCCTCATCCGAGGATTCCTCCCTATGAGGCCTAAACATGGCTGATGCAGAACTTGTAGACCTACTCTGCCTCTCCTTATTTCGGGATTTTGCTAACTCCTGGCGTACAGCCTGTTGAATCATCAACCCAATGGAGTCAGGTAATTGAAACACTGGAGATCTGGGAAAACTAGGCTCTGGTTGTAGCGCAGATGCCCCAGTCCCCTGATACACAACCACCGCCTGGCCTGGAATGGAACTAGGATTATCCTGAAATTCCATCTCCGATAGGGTACGGAATAAAGGGGCAGTCCCCGTTTGAATAATGGACAACTGGGAAGTCCTATCCGGAGACCAGGCCCCAGATCCCTGCATGGTCTGGGCGCTACGTTCTGGGCTTGGGGGGTTAGGAATGTCTGTCCTAATCTGTTTCCCCTTATCAATAGGTGAAGGGGACCTGTGGGCCCTCTTGGAGGCCCTGGAGAAGACCCTTTCAAGGGCCTTGTGGCGCCTTTCCTCCGCCCTCACCCCCTTTTTTGCTTTGGTCTTGGTTACTCTCCGCCCCCTAGAAGGGGAAACTTGAGGGTAAGCAAATTCAGGGATCATAATTCCTGCTTTAAAAATTTCAAAATATTGAGAAACAGAAGGGATTAAAAGATCTACTGATACGCTCTATCTACAGCCCCTGAAGAGTTCAACCCCTCTGACCCAGAAAGATTCTCCAAGTTATTCAGATGCTATAGATAACTAACAATTCTAACTGAATTATTGGAAACCACACATACCTAACATACAATTATACAATATATTAAGGGTCCTTCTCACCACATGCACAGTCAATGTTACATTATTTCATAAATGAGATTTTGTCATTTTAGCAATTGTAACTTTGCATGGAAAAATAATTTTGCTGGTGGCCTCTGAAATGGTTCACAAGAACAAAACACAAGTCCAGCAAGCTTGCATCATGATAGGTTAACTTCCAATTATAGATTCCCAAAGGTTGCATGCTTATTTTTGACTATTACTACTAGAAACACTAGCTGCAGTTCCATTGCAACCACAGGTTAACGTAAAATTATTATTATAGGATGGTGAAAGTGTCAACACAGCATCTTTATAAAAAATCAAAGGAAATAAAGTCAATTTGTGGGCTTGGTTAGAAAGCCAAAGGGGGACAGAGCAAACCTGAACAAATTAACTTTCTCTACTATAGAGCAGCATCTCCATTTCTATGAGAGAAAGCCTCAGCATCACAATGGAAAAAAAGCTGTAGCAAAATAATAATAATAATAATAATAATAATAATAATAATAATAATAATAATAATAATAATAATAATAATAATAATAATAGCTCAGACCGACTACAAACAACGTCACAACACAGTCGCTCAGATGGTCCACTGGAATTTGTGTCACAACTACCATCTGTCTCTGAAAAAGTCTGAAAAAGTCACTAGATATCAAGTTTTGAGAATCAAATTGCAGAGACTCTGGCATAAACCAGTGCAGGTTTACTGGTACAGTGCAGTGGTACTCGGCACACTGGGAGCTGTGCCTAAAGACCTAGGCAAGCACTTAAAAGCAATTGGCGCTGACAAGATCACCATTGGTCAGCTGCAGAAGGCCACCTTACTGGGATCTGCTCGCATAATTCACCGATACATCTCGCAGTCCTAAATGTTTGGGAAGTGTTCGACTAGTGATCTGTGATACGAAATCCAGCATAATTATCTCGTTTGCTGTGTATACTGTCATTTTGTGTAAATAATAATAATAATAATAATAATAATAATAATAATAATAATAATAACAACAACAACAACAACAACAACCACCTTTATTGTCATTGTACATCATGAATACAACAAAATTGGTATTAGCATGTGTTAACTGTTACTTTACAATGCATAACATCAAAATAAAAAAGAGGAAAAAGGTATGCATGACTGGATTGAGCTTATTCAAGTGAAACTAAAGCCCAGTTATGGAACTGGCCCAGGTGTCACTGCTTTTAGAACTGGTTAAGCGAGCGAGGCAAATTAGTCTTTTGGTTTTGGACAACTGTCCAGGTTGAATGCTGTACTTTGACCGAAGATATTCTAGAATTCTATGTTGGGACTCTTCCCATGGCAGGTGATTATGAGTTCGTCAGAAAATGCTTCTGAAATAATAATAATTTATAGAGAAAGAAATGTTGCATTTCTTCCCCAGAGAACAAACAAGATTGAATAGCACCCCCCATTCAATGACCTCATCATATTTTGGCTTTCGGAAAACGGCAGATTGAAAATTAAAGCAAAAGTAAAAGTACAGTGCAGATTTACAGATGATTTGCACATTGTTTTGTGTTTTATCTAACACAAAACAATGCTCAGAATATTAGTGGAGCATTATGGACACTGAAAAATCATTACCTGGCATTCTAATTAATAATTGGAACAACCTGAAAATAACAAGCAATGCATTTTCTTATCCGTTGTGGCTTTTTCTTTTAAGTTATTCATTAAAATATTTTTAACAAAAAATCAACCATTAACTTAATGTTTCCGACTAGTAACAAGGGCAAATATATTTTAAAAAAGGAAGAGCAAACAATAATTTCTGAGAAATCAGATTGGATAAACAATAGCAGTTTATAAATAATGGATGACTAATTTTAATGTAATTTTTTAAAGATTTCATTATTGACAACAAAGCCATTTGCAGCAATAATTAAGGGCATGATAATAAAAAAAAACAGTTTAATTTCCAACAAAAACAACAACAGATAGTTTAGTTCTTAAGCTTTGTTTTTTTGTCCTGTGCATAAGAGGAGATATAAGGATATATGACTAATCAATGCTGCTCACAAAATTAAACATACTAGGATAATTGTCAAATAGCAGATTAAAACATCTACAAATTAAAATAAATCCCTTTTTTTCTAAGAGTGGGTTTTATTTGCTGAGTTATTTTATTAAACAGGTAAATGATACAATTAATTATCACTCTGTTTATTTTATTTTTTCCTCTATCCATTAATTCATTATAAACATTTTAACAAATAAACCCTTAGGTTTTTTTTGTAAATTGGGTTAGCTTGCTATGTTCTTCCATGGCCATGGAATATTGACTGAACTATTCAATAACATTTTAAAATGGATGTTTTTCAGGAAGGGTACATTACATTTTGTTGCCGTAAATTCTAATAATATAAGCTGTCAATTAATATGGGAACAGCAAGAAATCAGGTGTGATGTTGTTGGAGGCCTTTTCACCAAAAAGAAATTAGTTACAAAATCTTACTGTGCAAATCAGATGAAAGATACCTGCATTACAGCCTCTACATTAAAATCCAGAGCCCCATTGCTCTTTTTTTGAATGTACCCCTTTTATTACAGTGGCAGGGAATGAAAATGGTTTTGTGATTCATCCCATGAAATTGTAGCAGGCTTTACTTAAAAGGAATAGTTCACTTAACCTACTAAATATTTTCTGCAGAAGAAACTAAATTAATTTCACAGAAGCAGGATAATGGCTCAGGGATGCTATGGGTGAAATTGCTGCTCTGAGAAAGTGGGAGAATAAGACTTCATGTGTAAAATATTCTAGTCCACTCATTGTGATTTGTAAATGATAAATTTGTATTTTTCTATAGTACACTCAGTGAAAGAGACTTTCAGACATCAGGCTAAAATGAAACCTGGAGCTTATTTCACCTTTTCCCAAAGTAAACAAAATACACATAATAATTGATGGATGGGATTTTTTTGGAGAACCAGATACCCATCTGTCTGAGCTAAAAATATGAGGTCTTTTAACTCAAACAGATGGGTATGATTTGAACCACGGCAGACTGATTTATTTTATTTATTTATTTATTTATTTTGTCACAACATCATACAAAAAGATTATATAGTATATACACATATAAACATATATAGGAAGAAGAAAAGAAAAACAATAGGACAGGAACGGTAGGCACGTTTGTGCGCTTATGCACGCCCCTTATGGTCCTCTTAGGAATGGGGTGAGGTCAATAGTAGAAAGTTTTTGGTTAAAGCTGTTAGGATTATGGGAAGAGACCACAGAGTCAGGTAAAGTATTCCAAGCACTGATGATTCTGTTGCAGAAGTCGTATTTTCTGCAATCTAGATTAAAGCGGTTTACATTAAGTTTAAATCTATTGGTTGCCCTTGTATTATTGCAATTAAAGCTGAAGTAGTCTTTGACAGGAAGGACATTACAATAGATGATTCTGTGAGCTAAACTTAGGTCTTGTCGAAGGCGACGGAGTTCCAAGTTTTCTAAGCCTAGGATTTCAAGTCTGGTGGGATAAGTCTGGTGGGATAAGGTATTTTGTTGTTTTCAGAGGAACATTGAGGCAACATTTAGCCAAGAAATGTAGAAGTTCAACAGGATTTCAGGTAGGCTTATACAAGTAATCCTCAATTTACAACCATCTGTTTAGTGACCATTCAAAGTTACAATGGTACTGAAAAAAAGTGACTTACAACCACTCTTTGCACTTCGGACCATTGGAGCATTCCCATGGTCACATGATCAAAATGCAGGCACTTGGCAACTACGTCTTTTCAATGGTTGCAGTATTCCAGGATCATGTGAATGCCATTTGTGACCTTCCCAGAGAGCCTCCAACAATCAGAGTCAATGAGGTGGATTTGCTGGATTTGCTTAATGACCGCACGATTCACTTAACAACTGCAGTGATTTGCTTAATAATTATGGCAAAAAAAAAATCATAAAATTAGGTGAAATTCACTTAACCACCATCTTGCTTAGCAATGGAAATTCTGGTCTCAATTGTGATCATAAATTGAGGACTACTTGTATCTAGGATTTCTTTTCAAAACTAGTCTATGACTCAGGGAGCCTGCACATGTTTGAATGATCCTCCAGGCTTGCAAAATCAGTAATCTCCAACCCTTGATACTCACAGGTAGAAATGATGGTAATCAATTGAATGGATGAATGGCCTAGTAGCTAAGATCTTGGACTAGTAATGGGAGACCAGGTTACAGTCCACCTTCAGCCAGGCCAATTCACTGGGTTTTCTTTGTCCAGTCACTCTTTCTTACAGAATGGTTGTTCTGAGGGAAAATAGGGAGTTATGTAATTCCTGAACGCAAGTCAAGATATAAATCTGAGGAATGAACATGTTTGAGATAGGGATATATTTTTCTGGGAGGATGAGATGCTAGATTAGAAAAAACAGTCAGGTTGCATCCAGAAGGGGACTTTGGATTATTTGTATGCAAAAGAGAACAATAACAGCTATACTCCTTCAACATCTCCCCTTTCTATTTTTCCAAACAGACCAAAGGCCTGCTTATTATTAAAATCTCCTATATAGAGGATATAAGAGATTGTCAAGAAATTAATCTCAACACTTAATAACTGATTCAAAACAAGATAATATATTATTTTATTCATATTTAAGAGTAAGTCACTTTGAATAGGAATGCTTACTAAGATAACATTTAGAGTAGATTACTTCTGTAAGGCAAATGAAAGTTTAGAAACTTTCATAAAAACTGAAGGTAGGAATCCTTATCATACCAGATTTCCTGAAGCTTATCTAGTGTGTATAGACACAGAGACATGTGTGTACAACCTATATTTTTCTATTTAGTTGAACATGAGATAGTGGGCAAGATGGACAGAATTCAGACATTAGCAGTCATAATATTGTTCCACCTCCCTTATATGTTTCCTGAATAATATGAAAGTGAAATCAGTCTTCTTATTTTTAAAAAGTAAACCTGCGAAACAATTAGCTGTATTGGATCAATTGGATCAACCAAATCCAAACACATAGCTTCATTCAAGAATCAGACACTGTTCATTTCTCATAAATATTTGCAAATGTACCTTTTTTGAAACTATTTTATTTTAGAGTGTCATGGCACTAGGAAAATATAATAGTCCTGCTTTTGAGAGCATTGTTGCTTCATGAAGCTGCAGTCATTTTTGCCTCTTGCTTCTGCTTTTTTTAGAATTTTCATCTGGCAACCATATCCCAGGAAATCTGTTTTTCTCTTCAAAATATACAGACAACACATTTTTTTCATTTCGGCACCACTAAAACATCTGTCTTTTAAGTTTTTAAGCAGAGGACTCCTTGGGAATTGCAGAGACTAGTGTTAAAACCCAGGAGATGAATGATCTTATGAACATTTTCTCAAGAATCATGCCCATGATATCTGAGGTGTGTAAGTACAGAACGGAAGGGGTCAATGAAGGAGGTGAAATGAACAAGGATATAGTGAAAATCCATGCATTTTTTACATTTATATTTTTACAATTTATTAGCAGTATGAATAGTCTGTATGGTAGACTTTATTTATTAAGCTTTTAAATGGAGCAGGGAAAAGAGACAAAAACAACCTCACTGTCAACTCCTCTTCTGAGTTGTTTTTTACAGCTAGTTTTTACCCTTCTAAAGGAGTCTCTTAGTGTAGAGTTTCCTGGCAACCAAATAGCCATCCTAATACTTATTTTGGGCTTCCCGCTGGCTTTGTTGATGCCAATACAGTAGTAGAATTTAACTTTAACTCGGGCATGCCATGAATGTTAAGGCTGTGCAAAGCTTTGGATTTCATTTAGAAGTGTTTTGGAACACATGAGTATCCGAAGACAGTATCTGTCTGTGATTTATTAGAGAAGAAGAATGTTTTTCCAGGATTGCAAGCCACAAAATTTGGACAAAAGATTATTTTAATGAGTTGCAGATTCATTAAATTCTTCCTGTGTACCTCTGAATTCCGGAATACTACTGGCACCTTTGTAAGATTTGCATGGGTGATTTTTTTTCCAATAGAAGGAATAAGTTCAGGGTTGAGCTGTGGGTTCTTGGTACTCTCTGATATTATTTGCTTGCAAATGTTTTATTTATTTTAGAAGTAACTCAAGATGGCAAACATATGTAATACTCCTTTTTCCTACTAATTTCCCCACAACAATCCTGTGAAGTGGGTTGTGCTGAGAGAGTGACTGGCCCAAAGTAACCCAGCTGGCTTTCATGCCAGGTTCTGGTCTATTTATTTCCTTTTTAGCTTTTTATTGTTTCTTTTGAATGATTTGTAAACATAGTGATCACACTCCTCCAAAAACTGGCAGAGCATACTACCGTATATAACCAAGGAACAACCTGATACTTATTCACACTGATGGTATTATGTAGTTGGATAATGTAATGTTATGGAGGAATACTTTGGGGAAATGAGCAAAAATCCACTGTCAAGGGAATGGTCAATCAACAGACAGAATAGCCCACAGCCCATAGTGGGAGGGGCAAGAGGCTCAGAAGAGACCCACCCTGGTTTCTCATGCAGTAAGGGATACAAGGGAAAAATGTACATTCAGACATGCAAAATTCTGTCCATACAGTTTTACAATAAAGTAGAATTAGCTCATCTGGTTGTGTTTCCAATCTGATTTTCCCCACAAGGATGACAGGTGATTAAAGCAAACAACCAAGCTCAAGAACACCAAGAGCACCAATGATTCTTTTATCTGCAGGGCAAAATGGAAATTTTCACACTGATGTAACCAGAAACAGAATTTTGCAAATTGCATGGCTAGTATTAATAGTGAACAAAATGATAAATTTTAAATGGTGCTTACAAAATTTAAAATATAACCCCTTCTGTTCATATAATCTTGGTTTTATCGCTGAAATTAATAGACTAATCCTAGAAGAGATTGAACTATTTCATTCATTCATTCATTCAATTTATATGGGCATTCAGCTTACTGAAATGATGCTATACTGAAATACTACCATAATGTATTCTAATAGTTGGCCACCCAATCTTGGTTAGATAAACCACTCAGAGTTGCTGTGAATGACTGGGCAGCCATGTAAATCTTACAAACAAACAAAACAAACACATACATACATACAAATTTTCATGACAAAGGAAGTAAATTTTATGAGAGAATGTTTCTCTACTTGCAGTTTAGTGCAGCACCATAGTATCTTCAGCACCACCATTTCCCTTTGGTCTCGTGACATTGGCTTTTGTTTCATCCTTGGGGCATGATTTAAATAACCTTATACTTCCACTTCCTATAGAGTAACAAAGGCAGATTCCTCCCTTAACCTCAATGCTTCTACCAAAGCTTCAGGTGGTATAAAATTTAGAATGCTTCACTACAATCTATCGCAATCACATTGCTGAAGCTGTTGTTGCAGGAGTAACAGTTGGCTTCTTTTGTCACAAGCTGGCTTTTATCAATATTCCTATTCCTGTGTTTCCTTCTCAATTTATGCTGGGTTTTTTTTTTAGTTCTCTTCATACTGTGAATGTCACCTACCTAACTTCCTATTTTTTAAATCACTTTTTCTCCAGGTGGTCTGCTTCCAAACCAGGTAAAGCAAAAGAGAACAGAGTTATCTTATTCCTGAAGGAGGAGTAGATATATTTCTTCATTTCCATACTTGCAAAGCTCTGAAATGTCATTGGAATATTTGCAGAACTCTCACTTTTCTTTTTCCTGAAAATAGTGAAGTATGTCAAACTGGATCTTTGTTAATTGTCAGTGAAGTTAGTAATATGCTTACCCAGCAGTTGGCCAATTGTCTATGGAGATTCTCAGTCATCCAGATCATGGTTGCCCCAAAGGTGTTTTTCAAGAGGAAACTGGACTTTGTGGTTTTTCTTTGAAGACGTTTTGCTTCTCATCCAAGAAGCTTCTTTAGGTCTGACTGGATGGTTCACTATTCACATTAGGGTGCATTACTATTGCTATTGGTCTTCTCATCATTCCTGTTTCCCATCTCCTCCCACTTGTGACTGCATGACTGTAATTTTGCTGCTTGTATCCTTGTGATTTATATTGATATTGTTTCCTACTGTAGTATGATTTGATTGCTTATTGACTGTCACTGGATGTTGTGCCGTGATTCTTGACAATTGTATCTTGTCTTTTTATGTACACTAAGAGCGTATGCACCAAAGACAAATTCCTGTGTGTCTAATCACACTTGGCCAATAAAGAATTCTATTCTATTCTATGGTGGGGAATGGAAGGATTCCATTCCTTACATTCTCCACCATCCAGTCAGAACTGAAGAAGCTTTTTGGATGAGAAACAAAACGGCTTCAAAGAAAAACCAGAAAGTCCAGTTGCCTCTTGAAAAAGCATGTTTGCTTCAGATAGCCAACTTTATAGGACCTAGCTAGTCACACAATTATTGCAGATCTATCTCCAACATTCCTGGTGCTGTTTCTCCCCTAATATCCTTTTAGGCATGTCCAATTATATATTTTCTTTTTTTCTAATTATTATTTTTAATATAATCTAGGACTACCTTTCTCATCTGAGTTTCTAAGATCCTAGGGTACTGCAAGAGATCATGAGGGGAAAAAATATTTCTAATTCTTGAGCACCATGCAGTGCTAATGCTTGCAGTGGTGGAACTTTTTACATATCACAGCTTGGCTGCCAGCCTGCCCTGCTTTTGTTATTATAAATACTATAAAAGGGCAATTGTTTCAAAAACTCACAAATCACATGTGAGGATTTTGTATTTTTTGCAAAGGAAGAGGAGGGGGCGAGCTGTACTGGGCAAAAGAGTGGAGTTGCCCCGTCCGCTTCTCACCCCCAAATACAGAGGCTCTGAGGGAGGGCAGAAGAGCATGGGGGAGCCAGCGGAGATAAAGGGACCTTCTGTAGATAACTGAAGCTTCAGGTTTTATGGTTGTGTAGCTTATTGTTGTAAGCTGTAAGATGGGTGACCATGCAAAACGTCTAAATAAATAAGCAAGAACGGGCTTATGCAAGGGTTTCCAATTTTGGCAACTTTTAAAACCTATGGATTCAACTTCCAGAATTCTGGGAGGTACACTAGTTTTAAAAGTTGTTATGGTTGGACATCCCTAGTCTCCTCATATCATTGTTTGTCTCCTTTTCAAGAGTGTGTACTGCATTTCCCAAGAGGGATAGAAGCCCGCGCAAGAGGCAGGAAAGGAACAGCGAAGTCTGCCTGTATAGTAAGTTGATGGACCATTATTAAGCCTATATTTTCTTCATCCTCCAACTACCATCTGTTCAAACCAAGTTTTTTTAAAGAAAGATTCTGGGCGTCTTTATTGCCTCAACTTCAGATTTACAGGAAGTCTGCATTCAAAAAATGGAAAACCCTGGTTTTCAACATATGCTGTAGCCAAGAAGAAGCAGTTAACGTCTTTTTTTTTTTTTTTTGTAAATCTTTGTACGATGCCGAGAAAAAAGAAAACGTCGTATTGACTTCAAAGAACTTCAGCTGATTATTGCCAGCTACTCTTCCAACGAATAATTTGAACAAGCCTGGCTTTTAAATAAGGCATTGGAAAGAAGTGCGAACATATTTCATTTCTCTCACCACAAGCGGGAAACTCTTTCATTTTCTTTTCGTGTTTTTTTTTTAAAGCGGTCTTAATGAATCCCGTATGGGGAAAAAAAATCCCTTTGAACCGCCTCGAGTTGGCGGACGTTAAGCGCTCCCTTTTCAAATGATTGACAGGCGCGCGTGCTCAGTAACTGTCTGGGAATGAAGACCGTTTAAAAAAAAAAAAAGCAACTATCAATGCTTGTAATGGGAAACTTTGCTCTCCGAGCAAACGGAAAGCCGTTTATAGCACGGACCGCAGCCTCAAAAGTTGGGAAACCCGCCCTCCACCCCCGAAGTCGTAACACTGTCAATTGCACGCCTATAGCCACCGCAGCGGCCTTGCTTCTTTCCCGAAGCCAGGCGGAAGGGCAAGCGCGGGGTCCGCTGGGCCTTGTCTGGTATCCGACTGCCCGTATCTACCACGGGGAAAGAAGCGCTCCAAAATAGCACCTGCGACGCCTGCCGAAGCTCCGGATGTCGCGTAGCTCTGCCCGAGTTGCGCTTTAGCCTTTTTGCCAGCTCCCCGCAGGACACGGGCAGCAGTGCGGCGCGGAAGAGCGGACGACGGATCTCTTCGACAGGGCGGAAGGGTCAAGGGAGGCGGAGGGGCTGGCAAGCAGGTGCCGAAGAAAGTGCAAGAGCGTGGCCAAGGCCTCTGCTTGTACTGCGGGGAGCACGAGGGAATCATTTGTGGGAGGGCCGCGCCGGCCGGCAGCACCAGCTCGGCAAGCTGAAGGACGTCTACGAAGCAGCCCAGGTAAGGCTCTCGAGCAGGCGGCGGAACCTTGGTCGTTTGCAAACGGCTGGGCATGGGGGGTTGGGGTTGGTGGCGGCACTTTAACAATAACAGAGTTGGAAGGGACCTTAGAGATCATCTAGTCCAACCCCCTGCTCAGGCAGGAGACCTGTACTACGGATTTGAACCGTCGAACTGCCGACCAGCTCAATGTTTTAGCCACTGAGCCACCCGGTCAGGCTAAGCAACCAATGGAACGGCATGCCTTCAGAAATTGTGGGGGATGGGGGGTGGTTTCATCACTGGAAGCTTTCAAGAAGAGACTGGACTGCCACCTGTCAGAAATGGTGTAGGGTCTCTTGCTTGTGGGGGGTTGGACTAGATGACCCACAAGGTACCTTCCAAGTGTTATTCTGTTCCGTTCTGCTTCTTTGCATATTTCAAGCAAGACCCGGAAAGCACATCTGCTACATCTTTGTGACTCTGGCATCTCTCACCACTCATCAGGCTGACCACCTGTTGGAGCTCATCCTGTTGCTAACTAGGTTTACCACGTGTTTATTGTGCAAAACTGGCCAATCTCTTGTCCCAAAGGTGATTGGAAGCGGTATGTTAATATATAATATATATATAATATATACCAACTCAGTAAGCTCAAACTGCCCAAGGAGCTGCTGATCCAATTCTACAGAGGAATTATTGAGTCTGTCATTTGCACCTCTATAACTGTCTGGTTCGGTTCTGCAACCCAACAAGAAAAACACAGACTTCAGAGGATAATTAGAACTGCAGAAAAAATAATTGCTACCAACCTGCCTTCCATTGAGGACCTGTATACTGCATGAATCAAGAAGAGGGCCGTGAAAATATTTGCAGATCCCTCGCATCCTGGACATAAACTGTTTCAACTCCTACCCTCAAAACGACGCTATAGAGCACTGCACACCAGAACAACTAGACACAAGAACAGTTTTTCCCCGAAGGCCATCACTCTGCTAAACAAATAATTCCCTCAACACTGTCAGACTATTTACTGAATCTGCACTACTATTAATCGTTTCATAGTTCCCATCACCAATCTCTTTCCACTTATGACTGTATGACTATAACTTGTTGCTGGCAATCCTTATGATTTATATTTATATATTGATCATCAATTGTGTTGTAAATGTTGTACCTTGATGAACGTATCTTTTCTTTTATGTACACTGAGAGCATATGCACCAAGACAAATTCCTTGTGTGTCCAATCACACTTGGCCAATAAAAATTCTATTCTATTCTATTCTATTATGCGGTAATTAATACGTGAAGCATTAAGCAGTATTTAACATGTGAAGTATATGTACCGCTTTATAAAGCCTTAGTAAGGCCACACCTGGAATACTGCATCCAGTTTTGGTCACCACATTACAAAAAAGAAGTTGAGACTTAGGAAAAAGTGCAGAGAAGAGCGACTAAGAAGATTAATGGTGCAGAGACTAAAGCATATGAATAACGGTTACAGGATTTGGATTTGGCTGGTCTAGAGAAAAGAAGGATTGTGGGGACATGATAGCAATATTTCAGCATTTGAGAGGCTGCAACAAAGAGGATGGGATCAATTTATTTTCCAAAGCACCGGTCCGGAGAGCAGGACAAGAAACAGTGGATGGAAACTAATCAAGGACAAAACCAGCCTGGAATTAAGGAGAAACTTCCTAACAGTGAGGACAATTAACTAGTGGAACAGTTTGCCTTCAGAAATTGTGAGTGCTTCATCACTGGAGGTTTTAAAGAAGAGACTGGATAGTCAATTGTCTGAAACAGTATAGAGTCTCCTGCTTGAGGTGGGGGTTGGACTAGAAGACCTCCAATATCCCTTCCTGCTCTATTCTGATTGATTTTCAAAAGGCCACTGGACTATTTCTTGAAGACCTTTCATTTCTCATCCAAGAAGCTTCTTCATTTCTGTTTGAATGGTGGGGAATGGAAGGATTTGTATTCTTTGCAGTCATCTGGTCATAAGCACTCCGAAGGTTTGTCATTTCTGAAAGTGGTTGAGACTAACAATCAGAAGACTGCAAAAAATATAAATATTTCCATTCGCCACCATTCAGTCAGAACTGAAGAAGCTTCTTGGATGAGAAGTGAAACAAGAAAGTCCAGTTGTCTTTTGAAAAACATATTTGGGGCAACCATGACCTGAATGACTGGAAATCTCCATAGACATTTGCCAGTCTCTTGTGAATTGACATTCTGGGTATCATGCCTTTCTCTTGCTTTGCTAGCCAAAGTAGTCCTGGCATTAGATTTGGCAATGCTAAACCTGTGTAAAAGGGTGCCAGGAATATTATTTGGTTGTTCATGATCTTGGTTAACGAAAGACACTCTGTATTGTCCTTGCGAATAGCCAGTGATCAGTCAAGAAGTAATAAGTGCTTTTAAACACGTTATATCCATAAATTAACAAATTGTATTCTGACAGACTAACCAATCATTTGTACCAACTTGAAAAATTAGGTTGAGTTACATCATGGGTAAGTGTGCTTATATATACAACCGACTTTAATAGCTGGTGAGCCAAAAGATGTCAGATCTTTGCTATAATGCTAGCTAAGCCATCATAAATGCCTTCATTGACAAAATGCGTTTTTCTCCGCTAAGGAAGTTTTACAACTGCAGTGGTTTTTTTTTTTTTTTTGCAAGATCAGAACAGGGAATTATGAGAGTCATCTACTACATCTATTAAAGGATTCAGCTTTAATTACTTTGAATTTTAATTACTGCAAAATAGATTCATGGACTTTGTCAGAGTTATGTGGTGCATAGAATTAAAAAGCCCTACCATTATGCTAGTACTTTGAATTAACATAGTTGAGGCTGTTTATTCTAATCCAGTGTATCCCAAACCTGGGTAAATTACTGAAAATTGGATAAAAGTGGTTTTTCTTTGAGTAATGACACAGAAATCTATTATTCATCATAACAGGGATATTTACATTGACTTAAAGATTGTCACATATGCTAAACTATATTAGAAAGTCTCCCAAAGTATTCCTATTAAGATGAAAATAGATGAAATTACCAATGGTAATATTGTTTTTATAATACAGGTAGAGTCCTTGAGTTAATGACCATTTGTCAGTGAGCATGCAAAGTTATGATAATGCTGAAGCAATAAATTTATGATCAGTCTTGGAAATTTGATAAGACTTTCTGACAAGAGAGTTTGGGTAATGAAGGAAAAAGTTTGGAAAGCACTGTTCTAATCTTAGATTCAAACAATTTCTTTTCAAACAAAGTAAATGCGATAATGTATATGTCCCTTACTAGATTTTTTTCCATGAAAGAATATTCTCTGAATTTTTCAATATAACCCTAACCCTAACCTGGTACTATCCAGATGTGGTTTGGAATTACACCAGACATCAATGGATGGAATTTAAAGTCACATTACATCTGGAACATTGTCTCATACAGTTCAAAACAGTACTATGCCATTGGATAATTGATCAGGAGTGTAACTGTGATATTGTATTTTAAAATTTGGTAGTGCCTCATGATCTCTGAGGTACTTTTTTTTTAACACTACATTGATTTTAATTAGAAATATGATGAAGAAAAGAACCAGTAAATAGAACCATATTTTTTACTTGTCTATGATAAAGCAGATTAATATGTTCATGATGAACATTTCTGATCCTGTAGGTTCCATAAGTTAGTATGTGACACAGAAGATTGTTTATTTTATTTTTATTTGTTTATTTGTCAAACACAACAATATATATAAGTATAAGCATGAAATAACCATACGAATTGGATACAACCAAAGGGAACATTAGGACAGGAACAGTAGGCACGCTGGTGCTCTTATGCACGCCCCTTACAGACCTCTTAGGAATGGGGTGAGGTCAACATTTAACTGTCTATTCTTTTAGCTTTTTATGTATTATATGTTTTTCTGTTGTTTTTGACTGTGAACCGCCCTGAGTCCTTCGGGAGATGGGCGGTATACAAATATAATAAATAAATAAATAAATAAATAAATAAACAGTAGATAGTCTTTGGTTAAAGCTTTGGGGATTTTGGGAAGAGACCACAGAGTCAGGTAGTGCATTCCAGGCATTAACAACTCTGTTACTGAAGTCATATTTTCTACAATCAAGATTGGAGCAGTTCACTTTAAGTTTAAATCTATTGTGTGCTTGTGCATTGTTGTGGTTGAAGCGGAAGTAGTCTTCGACAGGAAGGACATTGTAGCAGATGATTTTATGAGTTATACTCAGGTCATATCGAAGGCGGCGTAGTTCTAAATTTTCTAAACCCAGGATTTCAAGTCTGGTGGCATAAGGTATTTTGTTGTGATCAGAGGAGTGGAGAACTCGTTTTGTAAAATATTTCTGGACACGCTCAATTGTATTAATGTCCAAAATGAGGTGTGGGTTCCAGACAGGCGAGCTGTAATCGAGAATTGGGCTAGCAAATGTTTTGTATACTCTGGTTAGTAGCCTGAAGAAGAAGCTACGCAAGATTAGGTTTACAACTCTTAAAGCCTTTTTGGCGATGTAGTTGCAGTGGGCTTTGGCACTTAGATCGTTTGATATGAAAACTCCAAGGTCTTTGATGGAGTGAGGGTCATCTACAAGGTAATGTCCATCAAGCTTGTATTTAGTGTTCTGATTCTTTTTTCCAGTGTGTAAGACAGAGCATTTGTTGGTTGAGATTTGGAGTTGCCAAATTTTTGACCATTCCGACACAAAGTCAAGGTCTTTTTGAAGGGTAGCCGCATTGTTGGTAGTGTTAAATAGTTTAACATCATCGGCGAAGAGAACACAATTACTTATAATATGGTCACAGAGGTCATTAATGTATAATATGAAGAGTGTTGGTCTTAGAACGCTGCCTTGGGGGACACCGCTATTAACAGGAGCAGGATTTGATAGGGCATTGCCTATTTTGACCACTTGTTGCCTGTTTGACAGGAACGCAGTTATCCAATTATGAAGGGGTTCAGAGATGCTGTAGGATTTTAGTTTCAGAACAAGTTTGTCATAGTTTTCAAGGACATTGCAAGGTCCTTGAAAACTATGGATTGGCCGATGATACAAAAGTTTTACTTGTGTTGATAAGGGCTATCCTTAAAATAGCAAATCATTGGTATTTATTGTTGGGTGAAACTTACTTCTATTGATATATAACTCAATTTCCCAAGACTTGCAGAATGTGTATTCATTGAATTATTGGTTTGTTAGTGCTGGCATACAATACAACATACTGTATTTAACCATATGATAAATGACTTACATATCCCTTCTGACTTCTTCAAATAGGAGTCAAAATGAAACCCATAATGAAAATAATTAAAGGAACAACTACTGAGAATAACAGATAAAGATGGAGCGGGCTCTATTAATGATAGGTATTGCAGTGAATTGCAGGTTTATCACTTCTCCAATTCATTGCAAATAAATTGTAGTGAGAACATATTGATAAAATTGTAAAGTGTTCTTTTTAATGGAAAGAGTTTAAATATGGCAGGCATGAGCATGCTATAGGAGTCCTCAGATGATTAATAAACCATCTGAATAGGGTAACTGTGGTTATTTTTATTTGGACCTACATTGATTTTAATGGAACTTTTAAATAATCTTTTGGAAAGAAAAGTTAGAAAATATTCAGGAAGAAGCTTTCTTAAGTAATTGTTTTATAATTTGATATTTTTTTTACTTCCAGGCCACAACTTGCCTCAAGTCCCATATGGATAGGCAGACAAATAAAAATGTTTGTGGATAAATGACTTTTATAAATTAGTTTGCAATGCTGCAATAATCTTGTGTTAAGGTTGGCATTATTTCAGAGATGGTAATTGAGCAAACTTCCGTATTGTCAGAAGCCATATAAGCTACTTAGGAGCTGAACATAATCTGACCTACTCACAGTTTGAATTCACCATTGAGTTAGCATCATGTACCAGACAGATTTCACAAGTAAAGAATTTTATGATCAGTAGTACAAAGCATCAGTTGGAGATATGCTTGTATCCATATTTATGTGCCTGCAAAGAACACAGCTGAATCTGTATACTTCAGAGGAAGAATAACATTATGTTTACCATGCAAATTTTGAGTTTTTCTTTTAAAAAAGTACATCATGACTGCATTTGGTGGCCTTGGAAGTGAAGCATGTATACATATTGATAAAGAGTTTACTTCAGCCTACAAATCACAATTTGCCACACTTGCAAATATTAATTGAGCACAAGTAGCATAATATTGACTCCGCATGATTCAATATGTAGTGTTTCAAAGCTTTCCAGATCTTTCATTCTCTTTTTGGAATTGTCTGTATTTTCTTATCAGCTGCCAGGCAGCATGCAGGAAAGAGAAGCCACCCCTGCTTCCTTTTTAATGCATCTCTAGTAAATCAAAGTGCAGCTGATAAGTCTAATTTTGGGTCTTCTTTCAAGCATAGATAGCTTGTTGGAGGGTGGTTGCTAGAAGAACACAGCAGTCTGAACAACTATTACAGGCATTTCAGCAATCGTATTAATTTTTAGCTGAGAAAATGGCTGTGGAAATGATACAAGTCCCACAGGCTTGACATTTTCAGTGAGGAATTTATAGGAGCTGGTTTGGTATGAATAGAGAGCTTTTTATTAACTTGCAGCATTTTACTATGACAGAAAAGTAGCAACTGCTTAAGATTCCTTCCCCACCATATGCCCTTCCTGTATGTATTAAATTGAAGCAAACTCACTTTCTCTTTAAACTAAGGGGATGGGAAGGCTTACATTTCTCACTTCCGCTGTCCATTGACATTTCATTATGCTTTCTTCTTCCTGGCAGAAGATACATGATAGAAGTGACTTTTCCCAGTGTATTTCAGCTGGATGTAAGTATGTCTTCATCCAAAAGGATATTTAAATGAAGCCGATTGTGCATAGACTGTTCCTACATGTCCTTTTCTTTGTCCTAACTAGGGTCTAGTCTTGGCTAAATTCATAAATTTACCTCTCTGTACTGGTTATCCGTATATGCTATGCTTATCAACTAAACTGTGCTCAGCTTCACAGCTGATTGGCTGTCTGGAGTTTGGGGTGTTGGCATTGGTGGATTGCTACAGAAAAAACCTGAAGGTGGTGTTCAGGCTACAAGTTATCTACTCATATTCCTATTCCTTTTTCTTAGGATGTAATGAATGGTTCTGTTAGGCTGTTGTTTGTTCAATTATAGAAAATCAATGGAATTGACATTATCAATTATCAAACATTTACTTATATTGACTTATATCCCACTTTTCCAATGGAGCTCATGATGACTTATATTGCATTATCGCCTCCTGGTTTTCCACACCAGTCCCATGAAGTGGGTTGGGCTTAGAGTGAGGTATTGCATTCAGGTCAATGTTTGTATGAGAGTTTGCATGCCTGAAGGTGGACTTGAACCTAGGATTTCCCAGTCTTAGTCCAATCTAAGGTTAGGTTTATATGTGAGAACAACAATAGTATTTGATGGTCTTCATCTTATACCTGTTAACAGGTTTCTAAAAACTGGGCTGTGATGTTACTGTTCAGTGGTTGAAATGCTATAGCCCTTGTTTCTCCTTTTCTTGATCTCATGCCATGTATAGTTTCCAGCAACCAAAAATTTTATTATTCTGGACTAAATGATCCAGCTTAATATACTACGGAAGTGATATAATCCAAATGAGAAATTGAATTTTAAAATCTACCATATTTTTCGGTGTATAAGACGCACCGGAATATAAGACGTACCTTAATTTTGGGGGAGGAAAACAAGAAAAAAAAATTCTACCTCTGCCATTGGCCCAATGCAAGTCGCAGAGCCGTGTTTCAGGTGGCGGCCAGTTTCCCTCTAATATGCTTTGGCGAACCAGTGAGGAAAGCATTTTCAGGTGGCAGCTCCAGCCACACTTTTTGGATTCGGGGAGGAAAGTGCTTTGCATAGCGTAGCAGGGAATGGGGATGGGGGGTTGATCGGTCATTTGAAGGGGAGGGGGAAGCTGCACCCGGATAAAATCTCCACCGTCAAGTGGGTCTCAGAGGACGTGGCTGACTACTTCTACAAGAGAAATAGGGGCAGACCCAGGCTGACAGGTGTGTGTGTGGGGGTGCCTTCCTGGATGATGCTGGCTTTGGCTCTTTCCTCAGTGAAAGCCCTCTGCAAGGACTGCATGGTGGAGAGGTGCCGGATGCTGTGACTGAAGAGCCAACTTAGCAAGTACTACAAAGCCATATACAAACTCCTCAAAACAGCTTGATGCTGAAGATTTTATCTGGGGCAGCCTGAGGGGGGGGTGCAGAGGGCCAAAGTATCAGCACCCCCAGCTCCTCTGCCTCGGAAGTCGGCTTCTGCTCCTGGCCCGGGGGGGGGGGGCAGATCTGGCCAGAAAGAAAGAAAAAGTGAGACTGCAGAAAAGGAGGAGGAGGGCATGCAGCTTTGCAAATTGCTTCAGGCAATCGGGGAGGAAAAAGAGCATTGCCTCCATGCATTGCATTTTCCAGCGTTTTCCTCCTCAATTCCCCAATGCTATTTTCAGAGCCGCGCGTCCTCATGAAAACGCAGCAGCGGGGGTTTTCAGCTGGTTCCAAGCAGCACCCTATTGTGAGGATCCCCGCTCCCGGAAAATGTGATGCACAACCTCTGAAGGATGGGGGCCAGCGGGTGGGTGGGGCTACATTTGGTGTATAAGACACAACCAGATTTTCACCCTCTTTTTGGGGGTAAAAAGGTGCGTCTTATATACCGAAAAATACGGTATGTTGTATTTATGTATTTTATGGGCAGGGGAACATTTTTGTGCCAAGAACCTCATTTTTTTTTTTAAGATTAAGGAATGCATCGTAGGTGAAACCAGATAATCAGGGCTAGGATGGTGATTTTTTTTTTGAAGTTTAAGGATTTTTTAAAAAACTAACTTGCCTGCTTTATAGTTTTAATTAGTTTCCACATCAGAATGGCAGGAAATTGGGCTGATGGTTTTCAGCATTCAGAAAGGTGATTCTGAGGGCTTGGGGGGGAAAAAGGAAAAAGTGGCTTTCTTTGCAGCTTTGTATTTTTTGGTTGTCCATTCATTTTTATACAAAGTGATGTTAAAAATATATGCCTGAAAACTGAAATAATATAATAAAATCTATGCCCTATTTTTCATTTTTGCTATCTGGGAAGAGGTATGCCTGATACAACAATTATAAGATGTGGGCTACCTTCCATAGGACTTGAAAATAGATCAGAGCATCTTTCCAAGCACCATATGTACCCGGTAACTAGTTATGATTCTCAGTGATGTTAGACTCCTGCAATGAGACATTAGTTCAAGAAATTTGCTAAGAATCCGTTGTGTATATTATTTAAACAAAACCATCTTTTGTTTGCAGACTCAAAAATAAACTGTTAATGTACAATGGTGCACAATGTTGACCTAGTTGATAGTATATTTACATTGCCAATACATTGCCAATTACTTTCAGGTAGCAAAATGAAATTTCTCTCCTTTCCCTTTCCTTCTGAATTTCAGGACAGCAGTTAACATACCAGTCTTTCCATTTATCTTGGTGAGGGTGGGAAGTTGGCGGTTGGAAAGATGAGTGTATGGAAAAATGGTGTGGACAGCGAAACTGGTGTGGACAACTGGTCAGAATCACACAGGTACCAGAGTCTGTTGGCTGTTCCATTAGATTGTTTCCTTGTGTAATGGGAACCTTTTCTCTGGGGGACAGACAGCAAGCAATAGGGTTGATAGGTTCTATGAGGGAGGAGAGGGCAGGCACATCATGATGGTGAGGGGCATAGGGAGAGATGGGCTGCTTGTGGGAAAGGTGGCCTCTGTGTTTACTGCAGATACTACATTTTAACCCCTGGTGTTTATCAGTCCCAGGGCCTGATCATTCGAGCTTCAGAATGCTGGGTTTTGTCTGTTGATAAATGCCAGGCTGGTCTTTAAAAAGGCCTCATTTGTCCAAGTGTAATTGTGGGTGAGAGGACTGATCTAGTGTGCATAATTAAAACCTGGCTGAGCATGGAGGAAAGAATTGTGAATTGTGCCCTTGTAGCTTTGGGTGTGAAAGTAGAGAGTAGGGCTGGGAATTGACCGTTGTCATCTAGGAGATTCTGGTGGTTTCTGGGGAACCCCTCTGCAGATAATTTCAGATGTGAAATACTATTTGTGAAGTTGACCCATAGGTATCAGTTGAGATTGCTGCTTATATACCAACTTTCCTGCTATGCAGCTCGGGATTTCAACCTTCCTTCTCTTGGCCTAAAGTCAAGAGTGGTTTGAGTTCATGGCCATTATGGGTTGTGTTTAGGATTATTCTCATCAACTGATGGAGAATAATAAAGTTGCTCAGATTTGCTTGAAGCTGGAACCCAGCTATGATGGTCATCTGGAAATAACTGGAGGAATTTCTGAGGAAGTGGACAGAGTCCGTAGAATGGTGTGTTGTGATATGTGTGTGGCTCGTTAGGACCTCCCAGGAGGAATACATAGTTGCATTCAAGAGCTGGTAAATGTGGCTTTCTGGAAGAGAATTTTCCATCTGTCATAAAGGAGTTGGTGATATGGTGTTATTGCTGAATTTAGCTGGACTGAACAATTTTAGTATCTCTAACTTTCCCTTTTTGGGGGAAGATTGTTGAGAAGGTGCTACTGGTATACTGGTAAAGGACTTTGGAGGAAGCAGATAATCTGGATCTGTTGCTTTCAGGATTCAGGCTGTAATATAGCATCAAGATGGCATTGATTGCACTTACGGATCATTTCTGGACAGTTTGGGGTGGGGTGGCTCTTCTTGATCGTTCAACAGCTTTCAGTAGCGTTAATCTTAGTATCCCTTTGGGCTGGCTGAGACGGTGGAAGGCTCTGAATTTCAATGGTTTATCTCCTTCCTTGGTGGCTTCAGGATGTTGTGGTTCCCACTACCATTGATAAAGGGAGAAATGTTGAATTCTAGACCTTCATTGTATGAGTGTCAAAAAGAAGGTGACAGATGTGTCCAGGGTGGCCTCTGCACAAATACATCTTTAGTGCCAGTTGGGCCAATCCCTATATTGGCAGGCACTGCTTATGGCATTTGGAAACTTCAGCTGGGTCATAATGCAGCAGCATATACAGTATTGGGCACACCACAATACAGCCATGCAATGCTGCTGGGGGAGCTGCACTGGCTGCCATTTGGCTTCTGGCTGGTTGTAACCTTTAAAATTTTCATAGTATAGGACTAGATTACAGGTCCCACCAGTTACGTCATTGTGAACATGCTCCAGGTTCCTTTTCTGAGGTACTGTTCTAGGAAGCAGGCTTTCTCTGTCTTGGTGCCTACCCTGCTGAACAATCTCCTTCCACCCAGATGGACAGCTCTGACCTTTCTGAAATCTGTCGGAATTTCCTGGATAGATGGACTCCCATATAAATTTGATAAATCAATAAATCTAGTGAGGAGGAAGGGATGTTATAGGAAGGTATATTTCTAAGTACCATAATATTAATATATGTATGTATACATATATGTATGTATGTATATATATAAATGTATGTATGTATGTATTTAGCGTATGGCACATGTTAGTTAGGGATCACCGAAGCGGCTGCCTGCCTCTCTGAAAGAATTTTTTTAAGCTGGTGTTAATCTTACCTGCAGAACACCTGAATTTCAGTAGGCAATTGGGGGAGGCTCCCTTCTTGTCCCTATGTGGTTTATTCACTCATGGGAATTGAGTTGCCCACCTCAGTGAAGCGCAGGCTCAGCATCTTACCACGTGAGCCACCATGGCCCCCGCCAAAATATATGAAATCTTTAGATACAAGTGTTTGAAAATACATCTCAACAGGTGACAATATCTAGACCAGGGGTAGTCAACCTTTTTATACCTACCACCCACTTTTGTATCTCTGTTAGTAGTAAAATTTTCTAACTGCCCACCGGTTCCACAGTAATGCGCCGTGTATCGTCATCTGTGCATGCCTCTCATGCATCGTGGATTGGGTTGTGGGGGGGCACCGGCTACCAGCTCTGCTTGTCTGTTACAGCTGGGTGGTGTGGGGGGAGATGCGTGAGCTATTCTAGGACGAGGCTCTTATGTTTGCGGTCGCACTATAGCGCCATTTAGTTTCACTTATGTAACGTGAACTAAACTTATACGAGGGCGATACAAATAGTATATTTTCAGAAATTTAAATTGTCATGGGGAATTTTATGAAAACCTAATGAAAATGTTTTTAAATAATGCTATGAATTTTTTTAAAAAAATCAATTAAATTAAAAAAAAGGAAAGTGCTTCAGTATTGGACAAAACCCCTGCCGCCCACCATGAAAGCTGGAACGCCCACTAGTGGGCGGTAGGGACCAGGTTGACTACCACTGATCTAGACAATCTTGGTTGATCATAGAAACTAATATTCTAATCCTTGAATCTTTGGATCTAGTAATCTCAAAGTTACATTTGGAAAATTTTTAAAAAATCCAAAAGATAGAAGTTACTCATTTGTATATAATTGCTGGAAAAACAGTAGGTGCAATTATGAGAAGTCAGGCTCATATTGAAGTTACCTTTATTGATTTATTTGAAAAGATAACTTTCAAACAATTTTTGTTGACCGCTGGCCAGCATGGCAGTATTTAAATTCTGCCTCATGAAGAAACCCAGCCATCTGTGAGAATGGAAGTGCTGGATTACTGCCTTTGAGGATCGTTCAAGCTTGTAAAAATATTTGCAATGAAACAGATTTGGGATATATACCATCTTTTAAATGAAACTGTTTCAGTGGCAGCATAGCAGTTCACAAAAATGGTCTGCTGTACTCCTTATAGTTCATGCAACTTTTCAGGATGTATTGTGAGAAGTGTTAAATATAGTTTCTTTTGACTGGTTCTGAATATAAAGGACAGAATGCCTCTTTGCTCAATCATATTGACAAAGCTGTAGAGTGATAGCAAAACAATTAGAAAAATACTTTTTCAAGCATGCCGTGTACAGATATTTGTTAACTTGTTAGGTGCTTTTCATCCTACTAAAATAAGCTGAAAATTATCTTTGGAGGAAAGGCAGCTCAAGCCAAAGAAACAAATTCCACAAGTGCCTAGCACTCTGCATCTTTCTTGAAGTGGGAACTTTTGATTACTTCCTAAATTAGTTCTTCCCCCCACACTGTTCTTACAAATGAAACCACCAATGTCCAGGATTAAATTATCGGGCAGCTAATACCAATTATAGAAAATAAATGAAGCTTGGAGCCAGGTCACCATTGCCCTAGCGTATTCTCAGCAAAACCATTATAATGAAGGGGGTTGCGTCGCCCCTTGCGAACAGTTGAATTCTTGGCTTCAGTGGGAGATGAAGAATGTGGAGCATCTAGTGAAAGTTACGCCTGCTTGAAACTGGGGCATACGACAAAGGCAGTGAATAATTTGGCCTACAGAGTTCCATTTAATTTTCATTCCAGTAGTTCTCCCAATTTTCTGGGCAGATTCATCTTTTCTTTTTCCTTTTACTCACTGCTTGCTTAACCCTGGGCCCCAAAGAAGGAGCAAATGTATTCAGGGGTTCAAAGCAACTTGGTTAATAAAAAGTGCCGAAAGTCAGTTTCTCCTTCTCCACTGCCTCCCTCTATTGTTAAACTTGATAGTATGACTTTCATTCTTTTTGTCTTTCAGAATAGAGAATGTGTGAACTTGAAGGAGGCTGTGCTGGAAATGGTGGAAAGGCTAAAGTGTAAAGACCCCAAAGTGAGTTAATTAACTAAACATGCCCACTGTCTTTTTTATTTTCTATTATCCTTGAGAAAGATGCACTGTTTTGGAAACACTTATGTGCTCATAACGGTATGATCTAATTAAATCTGTCAGTTAAATAATAAAGCTAGCTACATATGTGTCTACAGATAAATTACCCCTTCTTCTCCTGTGCGCTGCTTGGAGAGTCCAAGCATGGGATTCAATTCATCTGATTGGCCAGAGACTGAGTTGTAAATTCTTTGGCCATGCCTCTTCCGCCCCACCCCCCGTGCCTCAGTTTTTTCAACTCAGTCGGCCTAGAGAGACACCAAAAGAGTTGATCCCTAAAGGAATAGTATACAGAACAAGGAGTTATGCTAAGATCGGAGTCCTTAATGTATGTGAAGTTGCTGCAATGCCAAGGAGAGCGTGGTTTGCTCTTCTGCGCCGATATCAGCATAGCGGTATCCGCCATTGCCGCACAGCCGGAAAGATGGAAAAACTGAAGCCGGGGGCTCCATGCAGGCCATTTGGCCAGGAAGAGAACACCAGCGATTGGAACGGCCCTCGGAAGACCAAGGCTTTGGCCGAATGTGAGGACAGGTGGCCAGACCTTGCGCAAGTAAACCATGTTGCCAGTTTTTGTGCTAATTTACTTTGCGCGGTGCTTGTGACTGTGATGCTGGTTTTGTGCCTTTTTGCCTCTGCCGTTTCTGTCACTGCTCATTATTGCACTTACAAACCATGTTGTCAGTTTGGCACCAAAAATTGTGGCTGGACTTCGCAGTGAATACTACGGCTTTACCAGTCAGCTTTCAAGACCTTACTTCAGGGGGAATATCCCAGGGCTAGTATTGCCTGGTAGTGCCACTAACAGCATTAAAATATTTGTAATATGTTTGGTTTTAAGTTCAGTTTTAATGTGTATATTGTGGGTTTTTATTATCTGGCTGTACACCGCCCTGAGTCCTTCGGGAGAAGGGCAGTATAAAAATCTAATAAAATAAATAAATAAATAAATAAAATGGCAGACCACATGGATTCTAACAGCAGCAATTCTGCTGACTCTTCTCCCAGACAACAGAGGGCAGAGGCTTCTGAGCCTAAAAGGGCAAAATATATGTCCAAAGGGCCTTCTACTAGATCTAAGGCCAAACACTCGAGATCCACCTTTTCAGTATCTGAGAAAGATGCCATGTGAAGGCAGAAGGCCTTGGAAAAGCATTTTGCAAAGGCCCAAAAGCAGGCAGAGGCAACGAGAGCCCAAGAGATTCCTGGGAGCATAAGGGAGGCTTGCATTTCCTTGGAATAGGAATTACCCTCACATACCCTGCAGTTTAACTGGTTTCCTGATGTGATCACGGGGATAAAGGACTTTTGGGCACCATCTTATGAGGAAGATTGTGATCCTGCCTCCTACCTGCAGGATTGGTACCTGTTTCTCACAACAGACCTTCTGCTACATCAGCCACATTTACGCCTACCTTGGCGGGGCTCCACCCTGAGAAGAATCAAGATCATGGTTTGTCTGTAGAACTGTGTAATGTTATAGCACAAACCATTTCACAGGGTATAGATGCAGCCCTACACCAAAGTGGGTTAATGGGCCCATTGACATTGTGCTTTTCCCAGCCAGGGGTTCTGCATCCTCATTTATTTATTTTATTTTATTTATTTATTTATTTATTTTATTTGATTTTTATACCGCCCTTCTCCCGAAGGACTCAGGGCGGTGTACAGGCATAATAAAACCGACAATACAATATACAAATTTAAAATACGATTTAAAAAACTTATTTTAAATTAGCCCAATAATTAAAATTTACCATACTAAGAAAACCCCGTTTAAAATTAATGAATTTAAACATTAAAATCCCAATTTAAGCCAGCCCTACAATCCAATATTGGCTATATTAGGGAAGCTCATTCCCCATTCCCTTCAATACACAGCGAGGCCTCACCGGTGGGGAATGGAGAAATGGGAGATTATGAATTTTCAGAAGACGAGGGTATCTCCCCAGTCAAGCCCACATATACCAGGCTCTTTCGGCCTAATTTATTTAATACCTTATTGTTTAAAGCCAAAACCCAGATCTATGGGCAAGAAGGTATCACCATCCATCATCAGACGCTGGCTGTATTGCGTTGGCCTACAAACATTTGGCCAGACCTACACTAGACTGCATCACGGCACACTTGGCCAGAAGCACAGCCACTATGGCAGCCTAGGCTATGCAGGCCTCGATCCAGGAGATCTTCAGAGCAGCTACCTGGGCTTCCCTTTCGCCCAGGTAGGAATTACAAATTAGACATGTTTGTCTCGGCTGTGGTGGTGTTCACATGACGGGTGTTGCAGCGGGTTCTGACAGCCAAGGGGACCCTGGACCAATCTGTTTCTCACCCTACGATGATTTAACTTGGGTATATCCCATGTTTGAACTCTCCAAGCAGTGCACAGGAGAAGGAACATTGGACTTATCTGAATGTTCTTTCTATATGCGCTGCAGGAGAGTCCAATCCCACCCTGGTTCTGGAACGGTTTGGAGTCCAGGAGTGGTCGATTTAATTGGTTTGTCTACGTCCTCTCCAGACCCATGTCTTCGTTGAAAAACTGAGGCTCTGCCGGACAGAAGAGGTGTGGCCAAATTTACAACTCAGTCTCTGGCCAATCAGACGAATCAGTCCCATGCTTGGACTCTCCTGCAGTGCACATAGAAAGAATGTTCAAGTAAGTCTGACGTTCCTTTTACTATTTTTCTCAAAACAACAATGAATACTAGGTGTGTTTTTTGTAAACAGCACAACACGATGTTTTTATTTTTTATATTATTGGTTTATCCCATGTATATCTAGCAATAAAGTTCTGAGTACATTATAGAGGGCAACCCATGAACATGTAATAATTATACTTTTTCAGATACAGAATCCATCTTTAATCCAGATGCATATTTCAGGAACCATTTCTGAATTATACTTGTTTTGATAAATCTGATTTCATGAAAAAATAAATAGTAAAAATTAATGCATGTCATGAAGCCTCCTTTAGAAATTATTACTGAATTATAATATTTAATATGATAAAAGGTAAAAAGTGTTAAATACATGGAAAGTAATTGTAATGATGGCATTGTATAACTTTACTTTGAATTTATTTTTAATTAATTTAAATTTAAGCTAATGTTCATCAAAATTTCACCTGATTTTGAACATTTTGATTTTTTTTCTTTTTTGAAATCCAACCTGCAAATTGTCACTTATAGATTACATATGGTCTAGATTTGACAACCATTCTTGCCTCATGTTGTTAAGAAGTGGAACATATGAGCTTTGTACTTGAGCACTAGAGATGTATATCAGTGTATTATTATTCTTTTATATTGAGCCATATGGGGGTAATTAGATATCGTATATAACATGTTCTTATATGTATATTGTATGTATTTTGCTTCTCATTAAAAATTCTTTGTAGTGCTATCAGATAGGCAGATAAGCAGGGACAAGAAAAGAATGATGAGAATTGTTTACTTAAGCAAATACAGTTCAGTAAAAGGAAGGAATTACCTAGAATTACTAGTGAAACTAATTTATGATATCTGGATTCATCTCATGAGTTGACTTTTGTGGATAATGGCGTTGATTTTAATATACTGCATATTGGCAGAATTACATTACAGATGCAATTTACTGATTGGAATTAATTGTAAATATTGAAAATCTCAGGAATTATTAGTCTTCAACTTTTTTTGTTAATTGAAGTGCTTAAAATTTGAAAAGTATATCATATACCTTGAAAATCAAATTCTTTTGTCCTTTTTCTAGGGGAAAAATAAGTTTATATTTTGTAGAAAAAAGCTAGAGAACCAGATAATTAAGTTTATATACTTTCCTGATGGATGCTAACTTGCAGCCCCACCCCCCAAATGTTACATTTTGAGGATAGAATTATTCTGTCCTACATACTGTCCTACATATGGTGTATATGTACATCTGTTGAACGTAATCTTCATTATTGTCCAGCTTTATTGCAGGCTGTCTATGGCATTTGCCTGAACAAACATTTCCCAAGCATGATTTCCATAGAGTCTCTTGAATAAGGTTTCTTGAGAAAAAGAGATGGTGTTATAAGAGTTCTGCTTACAGAACTATTTCCTATTTAAAATCAATATACAATATTTTAGTAGGCATTACAGTAGACAATTTTTTTAAATCTTTAAGCAGCCTTTCTATGAACTAGTGAAATGGCAGGTCTCTTCGCCAATAACCCAGGATTTGAAGATGATTGTTTTCCCAACAGTCTCCTGTATCTTTTATCAGTCTGAGAATTAACTTTTACATTGCCTAGATTTTTTTTGAAAGTTATATATACAGAAAGCAAGAAGAGTTAGAGTCAAACATGAATGGATGCTGAGCGAATGCTGATTGAATTTACAAAACTGGGTGACTGTATGAAAAAATTATTTTGGGGTTTGGTTTGGTCACAGAGAGAATGAAGAAAGCCCAAACTGTAGAACTAATACTTCATGGAAGAATAAGTGTTTAGAGAGGAGGAGGAGGAAGACTAGAAAGTAATGGTTGGATAGAATTGATCAGATTTAAAAAAAGAGACAGTATGCAATATATGAATTATTGTATGGATGTGATGGAAATAAGAACAGCTTGCAAGGACAGAAAGATATGAAGGGGGTGTAGTGAATGAACTAGATGCAATTAGATTTTCTATTCTTTTATCTCTTGCCTTAAATTAATTTTGCTCACTATAACTTATTTCTTTTTCAGTTCTTTCCCCCGGAATGGAATTGTATGAAGGGTATGCACATATGTTTGTAAACCCCAATATGCTTCAGAAAAATCTCCAATCTGAACTATTGTAATTCATACCTTTTTTTAGTTGCAATTCTGCAACAACATTTACTAAAGAATGAGTTCATTTACAACATCAATGCACATATTTCCATTCATAAAAACATACCACTGAATTTTGCAGGAATTGCACAGAAAGAAAATTCTGTATATTTTCAACCTATTTTATAACTCAGAGTGTTCTTAAAAACAAGCCATTCTTGTTTTATGTGTGCCAGAACAGCAGCTGAGTTGTGCAATTTCTGTAGTCTGCCTTCTCTTAGTATTATGAAATGGACTCTTGGCTCAGTAAAGTCAACTTGAGAAATGCTGTCACTGAGGTCAAGATAATGGCAACTGTATAATACAATATCATGGACTGTGGTAAAAGATTTATGAGTCATACAATTGAATTACGCTGAGCATCTGTATAGAATTAATAAATACAATTTACTGTATGTGCTGCTTGTATTAGGCCTGCCAACTGATTAAAAGTGTTTTGTTTTTTTTCATCAGTAAAAAGCAAGGCAGTTAATCTTTGACATCCATACTTCTGTTAATGAATTCACTATATTAAGGTAAGAGGTATTTATAGAATATTAACTAACGAGATAGTACAATTGTTACAGCAGCGGAAAAATGCACAAATATATTTGCTTTAAATATCTATCACAAAGCTTTTTGCTAAGCAGGACATACCAGAAATAATGAATCGTATTTCAAGAACATAATTTGCTGCAAAAAATCAATAAACCCCTATAACTTATTTTTTATAAATAACCTAACATAGAAATGCTTCAAGAGAGAAAAATCACATAACCCCATGAAAAGCTTCTTATTGGATAGCCTTCAGTTTTAAAATGACAGATTCTTCCATCTTAGATTCTTGTCTGGGGAACAAATTTCACTGCTAGTCCAATGTTCTATTTTTTCATTCTTCTTTTGCAATAGATACAGTTTTGGGTTTCTCTTCAGAAATGCTTTCCAATGTTATCAACACACAGGTTATAACTCCTGAATTACGTCTTTAATGTGTCCAATAAAACAACCAAATACAGGGGATATTGCTTTACTATTTCCTTTAGGTATATTTGGAAAAAAAGCAATGGCTTCTTCACCAAATATAGAAAATAATATCTGAAAATAATTTCAACTGTTATCATTTACATTACGTGTATTCATCTTAGTGACTAATCTTAATAAAATAGATATAAGTAGAAGATACATTTTAATTGATAAGAAAATATATAGCATGTTGCATTAAATTACTCCAACATTAATATTACTGCAACATTATAATAATATTACATTTTAGATCTTTCCACACTCAGTTTCTGCCCAGTATTGTCATACTGAGAACTGTATTACATTTCAATATGTTGCTACTGCTTTTTTCCTCAAATTTTTCATTCTTTCTTGGTAAGTTACTTAATTTATTACATCATTAATTTGTTATTAGGGTTGGTTGCATAGTCAGCTAGGTGTTTAGAATGGATTTGGCATTTGTTTCCAGTTATCGAGACTTTCCCAAGGACCTGAGATAGGCAGATGTTGTTGTTTTATGGAGTTAAAGGTATAGTGTCACAGGGTGTAAGCTGTTCCAAGTAAAGCTTCCTTTTGCAATTGACTGATAGTGATTTTGTCAGTGTTGATGGTGTTCAAGTGGTGTCCAGGTGCTTTGGGATTACACCCAAAGTGACTATTACTATTGGTACTGTCTTTGTTATATCTATTTGCTGGTCTTTGTATTTTGTGATTTATTCTGGTACTTTCTCTTATATTTTGTTGTTGGCAATGTCCACTATCCAAACTTTCTGACTTTCTTATTAACAGTTGTTATACATTTGGGATATTATGTGGCAAGTGTTTTTCTGTTTGAATTCTAAAGTCCTGGGGCACTTTAATGTTTTCATTTTCTATTACTTTTTCTATGTTGTGGTCCCACTAGTACTTGCAAGCAAATGATATTTATTGCAGATACCAGCAGTCCTTGAGTTATGACCATAAGGGAGTCTGCCTGTTACAGTTTAAGTCATGACACTTGTAAATCAGGTCACCTACATGACTGATTTGATTTTGCATCCTTTTTTGCTATGGTCATAAAGCTACTGCCACGGTCATTAAATGACCACAATGGTTGTTAAGTGAATGACATAGTCATTAAGGGAACCAAAGGTTCACTATAGTCAGATTTACAAAAACTGGAAGTAAATGCTGGTTTTCATCAAAATGTTATAAAACACAGTCATGTGACTGCAGGACCCTGCAAATGGTCATTAATGTCTGTTCTTTCACTGTTTTAACAGTTCTAGGTACCAATTAAGATAAGGAAAATGACTCTCCTATTTGAATCCAGTCTTGCTATCCAAATTTCTCAGTAAAATGAACACATGTAGGTTCTTACCACCTATAACACATTTTCTCATGTTGAATTTTTAGGTTCCTAAGACTGTTTTGGTATTTAGAAGAGGAGAAAACGCAAATAATTCCTGATCACTTCTTATCGATAAATGATAGGACAAATAAACAAAGAAAACCCACTAACACCATGGGCAATAATAATGGTAGGTAAATATATATATATGTATGTGAAATAGCATGTCAAACTGGGAAAGCTTGATGGATTTAAAGAATAGATGGCTATGCCTAGAAAGAGATTTGCACAGAAATTAACAGCAAAAGATATTCACATGCACATCCCATAAATTTAAAAAATGCAACACTACCAAACTGTTTTCTTGCCATTTGTCCAAAATTCCCTTCTCTTTTGAAATAATGTTTAAATCAAATCCTCTTTCATCAAAATTGAATGAGAACTGATACGGAAAATGTAGCAGAATTTCTATGTTTCACATTACAGCTGGATACAGTCTGACTGTTTGTTAAAGACATTCTGATTATGTTTTAAAAGCTGTCCTGTGTAAATAGCTCCAGTGTTTCTTTTTAAAAATATAATTTATGTCATTTATGTAAATATTATTGTAACTTTAAGACCTCAGCTATGATAGATTTTAGCATTCTACCACCTAGTTGAATTCTGATAGTTACAATGTTCTTTTTGTAATTCACTGTTATAAGCTTGAGGAATCTTTTCTGGCAAGTGTTAATTGTCTTGGAAGAGCAGTTTAGACAGAAACAAACTGTTTCAGTGTCTGCTGTTCTATCTTTGACTTTTATAATCTGGCTCTGGAAATCCTCTGGTGTTTTTGTTCCTGTTGCAGTTTTCCCATTTGTGTTATATAAGATTTGATTAATCCAAATGCTGAAGTCCCACAAGCTTTGTAGCTATTTTTAGCATTATAATTGTACAAAGGGTTGGTGAGGATTTATGGTTTCTTCTAATAAAATACTAGCTGCCTTTTGGTATATTGGACTTGGATAGATTCCAGCAACTGCATCTGAAATGCCTCATCTTTAATAGATGCCATGTCTGAAATAGATTTTTGGTTCTTTAATTAAAACTTCTGTGGCTTGGGAAATCTTGAATGAAAATATATACTAACTGGTCTTGATCAAGAGAACAGCTGTTCTCAAATGTATCCTGAATAGTCAAACCTATGGAACAGATTTGGGATATGATAGAGGGAAGAGGAAGAATCTGCTGAACTGATGGATTTTATTCTAGTGTCTGCATAATGACATTGAATATGACCCCATAGTAATCCACAAGGAACAGAGCATGTCCAACTTAAATTGATGAATCCTTTAAAATGATATCTGCATTTATTGTTTATGGACTGAAGTGTTATGTTAAATCAGGGGTAGTCAACCTTTTTATACCTACCACCCACTTTTGTATCTCTGTTAGTAGTAAAATTTTCTAACTGCCCACCGGTTCCACAGTAATGCGCCATGTATCGTTGTGTGCGCATGCCTCTCGAGCATCGTGGATTGGGTTTGCGGGGGGTGGGGGCACCGGCTACCAGCTCCACTTGTCTGTTACAGCTGGGTGGTGTGGGGGGAGATGCACGAGCTATTCTGGGACGAGGCTCTTATGTTTACGGTCGCACTATAGCGCCATTTAGTTTCACTTAAGTAACGTGACTAAACTTATGCGCGGGCAATACAAATAGTATATTTTCAGAAATTTAAATTGTCACGGGGAATTTTATGAAAACCTAATGAAAATGTTTTTAAATAATGCTATGATTTTTTTAAAAAAATTCAATTAAATTAAAAAAAAGGAAAGTGCTTCAGTATCGGACAAAACCCCTACCGCCCACCATGAAAGCTGAAATGCCCACTAGTGGGCGGTAGGGACCAGGTTGAATACCACTGTGTTAAATCATCTTTCCAAGTCTGAAATAATGTACTATTAAATATTATGGTAGGAATAGGGAACCTTGGGCTGCTTTTAAATGAAATGTATTTCTCAAACCTGCAAGTGCTTACAGTACTCCAAGTGTCTACTCTGCTTCGCCTACTTCATATCATTTGTTTTTAAGACAGAGGAAGGATGAATGAAGACCGTGCTGAGTTTGTGAAGACTAGTATGAGGCTTTTGAAGCTGAGCTAATGATTAAGCTATTCCTAGCTAGTTGCCCCTGCCAGTGGAGTCCTTTCCTTTTGGCACAAGGAATCTGGAAGCCTGCTGGAGAAGATGAAGGAGGAAAAAAGCAGCTAGGGATTCAGTGTAGTCTATTGATGGGAAAGAATCTGGTGAACGGATTGGATTTAGTTCCTCATCCCACATTGTATAATAAAGAAGTTTTTTGGGGGTGTAAAAGATGGGCTATAATTGTCAGATTAAGCTGCCAATCTTGGAAATGCCTTACTTCACTTCAAATATGAAAGTGAAACCTGCATAAATGTTTTAATGTTATTAATATTTTGATCTCTCCACACACAGAACACCTTTATGAATATTTGAATACATATATAAAAAGGACAATTTTTCACAGTTGCTATCTCCTTAATCCACAGAATGCTGCATTTTTGTTAGCACTATGGAGAGCTAAGTCACCTTGCCCAATTATCCTTGTAAAGATGTGGCTATGTTGTTATCTTCATGTTTCTTTACAAAAAAAGGCGAGCCCTCAGAACTGCTTGTCCGCTTCACTTTGCACTATTTTAAGTCTCCGGCAATATCCTCGGCCAAATGGTGATTCATTTATGCAAACGGATAATTATGAGGAAAATGCCACTTTTGACAAGCCAAATAAGACTGTCAGGAACTTTTTCCCCTAGGGCAGCTCCCCCTTTATGTTTCCAGAACTAGATTGAATTTGACATTTAATTTAAAAGTCCTTGGTATGCACTCATAAGACTTTATAATGATAATAGAGATAAAGCAGTTGAGACCTGCTGATGACAGAGCCTTTATTCTTCTAGGTGTCCCCATACTTCAGAATTTGCCAAAGTGCCTTATTTGCATTAAAAGAAAACCCTCTTGACCTTGAAATGAGGAGTAAGGAACAGCTCCAGAAGGATTTAGTAAGAGGACTGATTATCTGTATCTTGGAAATAGCACTCTGATCCAACTGCTTCAAATCTGGGGCTGTAGCATTTATGCACACATATGTACAGGCAAAGCAAGAATGCCTCAGCAAAAGAGGCTGTATTCTGAATATTCAAACCATGAAATCAGAATCTTCCCAACGTAATTACTTTCCACGTGTAAGCATATTCATCTATGTTGAGCTGCCGTAGAAAACATTGTTTCCTGGGAGGAGCCAAATTGTGAGCCCCATGACCTTGTCAAACAATGAAAGATAGAGTTGGTCTTGGGAGAATTCCTTAGGACATCTCATGCCATGAAAGCAAGCTTGGTTGTGGCTGTATTATAAACATGCAGAAAACATTACTCCTGATTTAACAGAACTTTCTGAGAATTTCCCAATGGATTCCCTATGAAAGCAACCACCAGATGCAATAATTCAGATAATAAAAATAGTTTGATTGACTAATGCTTGAAGTCAAACACTCTTTTTGTCACGGTTCTTGGAATATGCTAAAAATATGCAAAAGAGCCTTTTGCCTCCCTACATCAACCTTAGCTGTTCCATTCTTCAGTGATTCTTCTTAAGGTAAAGCTGACTTCCCTGACTGATCTCTGCAGATATTGGATCTGAACAAAGCTGTTTCAGGTTGAGAGGAATACTGGTTGCCATATAAACTTCCATGGTTGTATCTTCCCCACAGTGTACTGGATTTGTCTGGAAACATCTCTCTTGCACCAGAAGAATATATTTATCAAATAAAATGATTTCATTTTGATCTTTTCCTTGGGAAGAAAACTTACTTTGAAGCATAACTGGAAAACTCTAGCATCTATTTTTGTCTTAAGACCAAATGGACAGTTCTAGACATGTTGGTTGACTACCAGAGGTAAATCACCCTTTTTAAAAAGCCTTTTGTTGTATGTTAAACATCTCTGTAAGTTAGCTTTATATTTTTCGTGAAGTACCATCAAACAGCAAATGGACAACTCACTAATGAGTTACAGAACAGTTGTCAAAAGCTTCATTCATAATGAAACAAAATTGCTCTATTAAACAAATGGGCTGCTGAATGGATAAACTGGAATTCTTTGAATTGATTCATGAGTAGCAAGCCTTGTTTTAACTGGAACAATGGCTTGGTTGTACTGTATTTTAAGGGGTTGCTTTGTGGTAGATTCTCTTTCCCTTAATGATGTTTGCTTTTCTAGCAATAAACAAAATATGGATGAATGTGTGAGTGTGACTATACAGCATGTCAGTGGTTGCATTAAGAAAACCCTACATTCAAAACTAATAATGCAAATCAACCTTGCAGCAAATCATTCTTCAGTCTTGATATTATTCATCCTTGGAAAGTTTTATTGAGATTTTTTTTTTCAATCATAGAAAACTCAAGAATACATTCTTTTAAGTTGGAAAATGCATGGAAAGTAAAGGCAGATTTCTTGGTCACTAAATGATGCAAAGCATGCAGAGAATAAGGAGCAAGCAGGTCATACGTTCCTGGATGGACATGCAGCAATTTACATACAGGAAGAAATGACATCATATATTTTTATTCAGAGAGCTCCCACATGGACAGTTCACAGGGCACACAAAGGCTGTTCTCTTCCCCTCCTCCACTTGACCTATTTTTTAATTGCTTTGTATGTTTTCAGTTTTGTTTTTGTTAGAGCTAAAAGGAGCAAGGAAAATTTCTGCATTATTTACTCCCCTACCTTCCCCCCCCCAAAAAGCTGTGTTGTATAATAAATATATATATGGAAATATTTTAGGAAATAAGCTATCAAAATCACAAGATTTGCCAGACAAAACCATCATTTCAAATTATTCAAAGATCATAATGAAGTAAAGAGGAGAACTGTGACAAATCACTGCTTTTTTTTTATCAACAGTATTTAAGGTTTATCTACAATAATGGTCTGTGGCCAACTCACTGGTAGGTTTCAGTGAGTTAACAAATCTATGCGGCACAGTTTCCTTTGATTACTTGAATAATTCTGTTTAATAGGATAAAAATAAGATGTTGCAAAAAGCTAGTTGGGATCATTGCTAGAATGTCTTCCTTTTGCTCATAGATCACAGGCTATCTCCCTTGGATAAGGTGGCCTATAACGAATTATTGCCTCTGAAGACAAGGGTCTAGGACTTTTTGGCTCCTACCCATGGCCACGCCTGCTTCTCCACCAGGGTTCCACCTCTGTGCATTCACCTCTAGCTTTTCTCCTCGCTGGCATGCCCCTAGCTTGGCCAATGGGCCATGGCCCCTCTATCCCATGTGCTTTGGCGTGGCCCATTCAACGACACACTTCGTCCCAGGCTTTTGGCTGCCCAGGACAGTTAGCCACCAGCTAATCAGCTAGCTGCCAATGCTGGCAGCCAGAAGCCACAGTGCAATCGATGGCTGAGGTGGGGGAGATGCTGCAGCCAAATGGTTTGTTAGGAGAAGGAAGGGGAGGCAGTGGAAGCTCCCTGATAACGAATGGGAAGGGAAGAGCAGGGATGGGGGGTGGTAAGTAAACCGGCTTCATCCAAAGGAGATTTTGTTTCGGGTGGGTATCCTAGCCTTAGAAGGAGAGAGGGAAGGAGGAAGGGAAGGGGGGGGGAGAGAGAAGGGAGACAAAAAAGAAAGAAAAGGGAGAGAGAGAAAAAAAAGGATGGGAAAGGAGAAAAAAAGGGAGGGAAGGGAGAAAGAAAGAAAAATGGAAAGGAGAAAGGGAAGGAAAAGTGAGATATGGAAGGAGAGAGGGAGGGAAAGAGAAAAGGGAGAGGAAAGAAGGACCACAAACCCTGGCACTAGACGCAGCTTCAGAGGATGCTTTGAAACAGCACAGCAATCCAGGGCTGGAAGGGACCTCAGATGTCATCTAGTCCAACCCCCTGCTCCAGCAGGAGACTTTATATCCGTGATGGTGAACCTATGGCACATGAGCCACAAGTGGCACGCAGAGCCATCTCTCCAGGCTCGTGAGCCGTCGCCTGTTGCTCTTCCGGGTAAATCGCTGGCCAGCTGGTTTTCATGCGTGCGGGAGTGCCAGAAACTAAAAGCATGGGGAATAGAGGGGCCCATTGGCCAGGTAAAAGCTAGAGGTGAATGCGTGGAGGCGGAACCCTGGTGGAGATGCAGTGGCGGCCAAGGGTAGGAGCCGAAAGTCCCATTCCGGAACACAAAGGTATAAGGAAGCCTTGTATCTCTTAGTGCTATCAATAGGCGTTCATATTTGGAGCTTGTTCACTATTAGTTACCAGTCTTATCGCTAGGCATAATTACTGTAAATACATTTTTTAAAATCTCATATTTTAAGGACTGGTTTTTATCATATGGTGTATCTTGCAGCTGAGGACAGTACTTAAAGCATGGTACCAGTGATTGAAAGAGTACCAGTAGACTTCAGAACCTGAACTTCTTGAAAGTCTCTCCTGTGGTTTGTGTCAGGAATAGAAAATCAGTGGTCTGTCAAATGCCTTACTCTACTACAATGCCCAGCCTCTCATTGTTGGCCATGCTAGCTGGGTTAGAAGTTCTAGTTGAATAGCTTTTGTAGGAACAAAAGCTCCTTATTGCCAAACTCAATTACAAAGATAGATTTTTTTTCCTTAAATACCAAGTTGATGGTATTCTTTATAACTAGTGGATGTTTTTAAAGATGTTGTTCAATTGTTTTTATTTGTTAAATTGCTTTGGACGGTTTTGAGAAAAGCAGTAATTAACCATGTCAAATAAATACATAAGAACCCTTTCATGTGAATATTGAAAATATGCTTTGGCTTTGATTTATTAAATTTGCCATTGAAATTGCATCAGCACTTTTTTCTAAAAATTAAAGAATGGCTGTGTTGCTTTACACCTTGCAGGATATCTGGTTAATAGGATGAATGCTTCTGAAGCAAACAGGCTGTTTCAGCATTCTGTTTTTGCAGCTTCCTGTTCTTGACCCATGCAAATTATTTTCCTTCCAGGGAATGTCTCATGAGCAATTTGTCAGAGAAGTTCAGCATAATGCCATGTCTTTAAAAACAAAACAAAACACCTTTTTGTCTTCATCCAGCAGTGCTAATTGGAAAGAGCAGGCAGGTAGTGCTGCTTTCTGACAATAACCTTACTAATAAAAATCCAGTGATTATCTGTAGGCATTTTTCAAATAAGAATGCTTTTTTTGTCAGTGCTTCTAGTTTTTAGGTTGTGTGTATGTGTGTATGTGTATACTACTTTGCTCCAGTTAAACCAGTCCATTCAAAATCTGCTTGGTTGCATTGCAAGCTGTCCCCCTTTTCTTGATGTTTTTTTTTTCCAATGCTGAAAATTGTGTCCATCTGTGAGTTGCAACATCAGTTTTTATAGAAGACACACTGCCAGTTCACATTCCCATACCATGCTGCAGAATTCATAGAACCAAATAAAGCAGAATTGGAGAGGCTGTTTTGGCTGATCCTGAGGAAGAAGCATAATTTCTGACACAATATTTAGGTTCGCATTGTGGGTTGCCCACAGGCTTTTGTAGTACAAAATATTAAAACCATTACTTAACTTCTGTGTCACAGTCCTAAAAATCGGCATCCTTCAGAATATGTGCTCCAGCCTTTTCTGCTTGCTGAACCCAGCTATGTTGCATTCTACCCCAGGAAGTACTGTCTTACTTGGCAGTAAATCGCACTGAACTATGGAATTAATTTCTCATTAGACTAAGTATAAACTTTCTTATGTGCGATGCATATATGCTCTGTGCTTTTTATATCCATAGCAAGACAAAAATGTTAAAAGTTGGCATGGAGGGTGGGGAGGGAAAGAGAAAAACTCCTGTGGAAACATGAAATTGCAAAAAAAGTTGTCTTTTTCCGAGAGTTCAAAAAAAGCTGGCTTATGAATCTATGCTTTAGTTAGTGTCGATATTGTTTATTTATTTTTAAGCCACTTTACTCCAAAGCTTTTCTGAGTAGCATAATAATTGTTGCTATCACAAATATTTGTTGTTTTCTAGTGCAGAACTCATTCTGTCTTCTCAAGATACCATGATTTTTAAGAGTTATATGTATAAATTACCTTTATTCATTTTCAGTGATGGACTGTAATATTATTTGTGTCACAGTAATAGCTAGCGTATGCATTTATTCAAAATGAATTGAACAAGAGTTTAGTCTTTTCTGAGATACATCCATTTTGGACACTAGCTCATCAAAAGTATTATAATCCTATGTGTGATTTAAGCCAATTTTCCAATTATATTGGGATTGGGATATCAGTTCCCAGCTAATATACATCTGATTTATAGAATCAATCTGTTGGGTTTTAAAATTAGGCAGTAGGGATTCTTCTTCCATTACACTTGGCCAATGATTTGCAAGAGATGGTCTCATTGTGTGCAACCTTGAATTCCCCTTTTCAATCTTGCAAAGTTTTAGAAAAGTGAACAACCCTTTCTGGTTGCATTTAGCTGCAAACCACTGCTGTGTCTCTGGTACTTGGTATTTTGTCAGTTTCCAGTACTTAATGCTAATACATAATATATGTCTTAACACCTTTTCTCTTTATGCCAATCATCATACATTATTTAGATTAATTTAGGTTCAGACTTGGAGTTGATAATTTCCAGTTCACATTTTATATGGACCATGAGTTTATCAGGAGGCCTTGGGCCGCTTTCTTTTACCTTCATATATTCTACTCCTTCCTGTTAATGCTTTGGTGGCCCAATTTGAACAATTCAGCATTTCTGAAATATGAATTACCAGAAGCTCTTACAAATAATATGAACTATGATTAATAAAATAAAGATAAGATAAGGTCTTCCTCGAATAGAAGTCAGGCCTCAGTAATTTTACAGAAAAGTGCATATTTTCTTTACAATGGAACAGAAATATTTTGGAAATACAATGGAACAGCAAATATAGCTCACTGCCCTAGAATTTCCTAGCAGTTTCCAGTTTGAATGCTAGTCAGATATGACCCTCCTTATCTTTTATGAAATTAGCAAAGGCCTACTAGGTATTCTCACTTGCCAATTTTTTAAAAGAAGCTCTCAAATACAATTTGACAGCAACATATTGAAATTGGTCTATTCTTTTATACCTCAGATGGCTTGCAGTGCTTCTCAATTATTTTCTGTCATGCCCCCCTAGGAAGAAGAAAACATTTTTCGCGCCCCCCGCGATTGGATACAGAGACATAAACACGGGGCTTAGCTTGTTATGACAGTGTTTGTCGAGGTCAAACATGCCCCCACATGCCCCACTATTTGAGAAGCACTGGCTTAGGGTGAAATGAATTTGAGCATTCAGCAAGAGTTTAACAAGTTCAGCACCTGGTTTCTGAAGACCAATAGATCTTCCAATTGCTGGATTGGCTTCTACAGGTAGTCCTTGGTGTACGACCACAGTTGTGCCCAAAATTTCTGTTGCTAAGTGCAACAGAACAGTTAAGTGGATTTTGCCCATTTTATAACCTTTCTTGCCACAATTTTTAAGTGAATCTGACTTTGCAAATTGATTTTGCTTATTGGAAGCTTGCAAAAGATGATCACATGACCCTGAGACACTGCAACTATCCTAAATATGAGTCAATTATCAAGCATCTGAATTTTTGATCACATGACCATGGAGATACTACAATGGTTGTAAGTGTGAAAAACTTTTTCACACTTATGTCATAAGTCCCTTTTTCAGTGCCGTTATAACATTGAACAATCGCTAAATGAATTGTAAGTCAGGGATTACCTGTACTCATTGAAGTGCTTGCTGAAATTGATGCTTGTGTGTAAAAAATGATAACTGAGTGTGAGGTAGTGAAGTTGGTATAACTAGACATGCAGCCAAGTTTTTCTCTTCCCATTTCTCTCAGGCATTCAGCTATACAAGGGTGTCAAACTCACGGCGTCATGTTGTCGTCATGTGACATATCACAACTTTTTCTCCCTTCGCTAAACCGGAGATGGGCATGGCCAGCGCGTGGCCATGAGTTTGACACCCCTGAGCTATACCCTCATATCACAGGCATCCATGCAGTTTTCCAGCTGCCTGGCTAATTGAACCACACCCTGGTGTTTTCAAGGACATGCTGATGTCCAGAGGCAGCCTTACCACACCCAGCCCCTTAACTTACAAAAGTAAACATAGAAACAGAGTGGGTGTGTAGGAGAAACTGAGATAGAAAATGGCATACAGGCAAGGAAGTGGGATGTAATATCTGAAGAGTAAACCTAATACAAGCCAGACCATAAGTTAACTGCCAGGATTACAAGCTATCATAAGCATGAAAGCTGTCTGGGTGACTTCAGAACAGTCATTCTCTCTCAGTCCAACCTAACTCACAGGATTTTTGCTGTGAGGAAAAAATAGGAGGAGGAAAGAGTATTGTGTATGTTTACCATCTTGAGTTACTCATAAAGTAATAAAGGTGGAATAAAAATCTAGGGCCACGGTGTGGCTCAGGCTGTAAGAAGCCTGTTATTAAAACACAGCTGCCTGCAATTATTGCAGGTTCTAGTCCCACCAGGTCCAAGGTTGACTCAGCCTTCCATCCTTTATAAGGTAGGTAAAATGAGGACCCAGATTGTTGGGGGGGCAATAAGTTGACTTTGTAAATATACAAATAGAATGAGACTATTGCCTTACACACTGTAAGCCTGAGTCTTCGGAGAAGGGCGGGATATAAATGTAAATAAATAAAATAAAAATAAAATAAATAAATAAATAAATAAACGTTGATGGGAATCCTGCCTGGAATCAACTAGACTAGTACTCAAATGCAACACAACTTAAGAACAGAGCTTGGAGGCTGACCTGGAACATGGTCCATCTGGAGAAGGAGCAATCACACTGAAACCGCATCTGCTCCCAACTAGCGCAATGGTTTTTGGGAAAGGCAATGATTGAATGCTCTTTTATAGACTTTGAGACTTTTGTATAAACTGAATATTAACGGTCGGAATATAGAAGATTAAGTTTTGAAGACATCTTTACACGGCAACATCTCCTTGCAAAGTTCTAGAAGGATGGAGGTAGCTAGTGCAATTGCCTGTTGTTGCAGAAAGTGTGTGCTGGAATAAAGTATTGTGCATAGGTTTACTACACTGTGTTATGTCCAGTCCTTTGAGAGCAAACAACCATTACACTGAGATCGCAGAGCCTACCAACAGCTGAACACCTTTAATGAGCCAACCCTGCTCAAGTCCAAAGTAAATAAATAACAAAAAAAACACCTCCCCACCTTGCAAAGCAGTTAACAGCAGATGGCTATAAAACTTTATGATGAATGATGAAGTTTAGCCTCTTTATTTCTTGTCAGCCTATAAAAGTGGCCACAAATCCATTAAATTTCTCAGGAGTTTTAAGTCATAACCCATTATAAATTGCATGTGGTTATGCTGATGTCCAGTAGATTTAGGTGGTTAGAAAGGGAACAAAGCTAGCTGCTTCCATTCCAGCTTAATGAAAGATTGTAGTGCCTTATGGTAATTTTGGACTTAAGAAGAAAATATGATATTCTTGTACTGGCTTCAAAATAATGACCTTCCAAGAAAAATATTTTTAAAAAAAAGCTATTAGAGATGTAGCTTTTTTGTTTCCTCTAGAATGAATCTAAGCCAACCTCCCTAGTTTATGTGACTTTCATATGCATGGACCTAAAGTGTGAGAATTTTCCAGCCATCATGACATTGTGTGAGAATTTAGTTGTAGCTTTGCAGGTGTCCAGGTTGAGGAAATCTGATCTTGGTTGATATTACTTCTGGATGTCTACAAATTTTATTCTGTTTTTAGAAAGGGAAGACAGAAGGAATACATGGGCATGACTTGAAAATTTCAGGCACAACTGGAACTGAAAACATAAGACTGCATTATCTATAACGGAAACTGGATTTTACATAGTACTGAAAGATAGAAAGACATTTTTGCTTTTGCAAAAGTATAAGAGAGAGAAATGGTATTTTAGTGGGGAATATTCTCCATAAAACAAATCCTTCAGCCTAACACATTTCAAAATAGAGTCTTTAAAAAGCAATAGGGCCTTATGACTAGGATAATTAACAGCATCAGGAAATTAAAAGAAACAATTTCTTTCTGTAAAACATTTGTTTATTGCTTTGGAATTATGTGCTTGAGTTGGTTTGTATGATAAAATGTAAAATGCCCAGCCTTTTGCTTTTCTAGGTTAGATGTTTGATAGCATTCATGCATTTATGAAGTACTTGGTGTAGTACAGAATGTGGTAGAGCAATTGTTGCACAGCTGGCTATGGTGGAGCTCAATGTAAAATTTCTATCTGATGAGAATAGAGTCCAAAATTTCTGCTTCGGATCTCCTGGCAAGCATACAGGTAGGATATGAAAGCAAGAACATTACCAAAGGTTTGGTTGGTAGTATGAAATGTCATAGCTAGGAGCAGTTAATGGACCAGCTGTCAGCATCTGATCTATCCATCCGTTTTCATCGATGAGGAACTGGCCATCACCTCATCAAAAGATAAAACAGAAAAGCCCAGCTATGATTATAGCCTTTTCTTTGTTTCTCCTGTGTGGATTCATCAATTTAATTAGGTTTCAGGTTTTATGAGACAGATAGAAACATTCTTATATATTTCTTTCATATCAATGATCTTGTCAGAGTTCACCATGTTCTTCCCTTTCCCTTCCCTTTCCCTTTGAAAACGCTTGAATCAGAATTATCAGGCAAACAATTATACATAGCATATATAACACAATTCCATGACTGATTTAAACAGTCTTACTAACTTATTTTCCTTCCCTGTCCTGTAATGGCGTTAATACAATTTACTTTTTTCACTGCCTCCCTCAGCACAGTGAGCACTTTAAGCTATGTCTTCTTTCCTGACTAGTTTTGATCAAATAATATATGTAGAGTAAGAATTTCTTTCCCTCTTGTTCTGTTTGCATTGATATGGAACATCATTTCACATGGTATGGAATACCCCTTTTTCTCTAAATAACCATGGAGTTTTGAAAATGAATAGGAGTATGTGGTAGACTGCTCAAACTGCCCAAGGAGCTGCTGATCCAATTCTACAGAGGAATTATTGAGTCTGTCATTTGCACCTCTATAACTGTCTGGTTCGGTTCTGCAACCCAACAAGAAAAACACAGACTTCAGAGGATAATTAGAACTGCAGAAAAAATAATTGCTACCAACCTGCCTTCCATTGAGGACCTGTATACTGCACGAATCAAGAAGAGGGCCGTGAAAATATTTGCAGATCCCTCACATCCTGGACATAAACTGTTTCAACTCCTACCCTCAAAACGACGCTATAGAGTACTGCACACCAGAACAACTAGACACAAGAACAGTTTTTTCCCGAAGGCCATCACTCTGCTAAACAAATAATTCCCTCAACACTGTCAGACTATTTACTGAATCTGCACTACTATTAATCTTCTCATCGTTCCCATCGCCAATCTCTTTCCACTTATGACTGTATGACTATAACTTGTTGCTGGCAATCCTTATGATTTATATTGATATATTGATCATCAATTGTGTTGTAAATGTTGTACCTTGATGAACGTATCTTTTCTTTTATGTACACTGAGAGCATATGCACCAAGACAAATTCCTTGTGTGTCCAATCACACTTGGCCAATAAAAAATTCTATTCTATTGTATTCTATTCTATTCTATTCTATTCTATTCTATTCTATTCTATTCTATTCTATTCTGTTGTCTTTAGTCCAATATGCTGTTAATAATTATGCTGTAACTCCTATCAGGTGCAACCACTGACCATGTTGGATGGGATTAATAAAAATTACAGTCAAACACCCTGGGAAAGATCATCGGGTAAAATGATTAAGATTCTGGTCTAGTAAAAGGAAAGCCTAGATTTTACTCTCCCCTTAGGATGCCAGCTGGATGATCTTGGGTCAGTCATTTTCTCTCAGCTTTGGGCTTTTCAACAAGCCAGCTGAAAAATAAAACTTTTTATTACATTAAGCATTGATAGGCTTTACTGTAAGAAGGAGGTGGCTCCACAAACAAAGTAGAACAAAGGCTAAGAACAACAACTGTTGAAAACTCCTGTAAATTCATTGTTTCTCTCCCTACTTTGAAGATGTGGTTGGTTTTCAAAGGTATTATTTGAAAATGAATAGACTGAAATGAGATGATGTCTAGCTCATGTTGTTCTCCTAATTCAGTGTTTCTCAACCTTGTCAACTTTAGAATATGTGAATTTCAATTTCCAGAATTCTCTCAACTGAAGTTCACACATCTTAAAGTCGACAAGATTGAGAAACAATTTAGTTTTTTAAAAAATCATGGCTTTTTTCCATGTGAATGCTAGTAAGCTAGTTTCTTTCCTGCCCTCTCTCAGGTTTTGCAGAAGAGCTAAATGAGATATTCCCCATGAAGTAGGGATGAATAAAAAGGCTACAGTGGTTATTCCTTATCTGAGATTTTGATATCATCAGAATTTGGGAGAAGCCCAGGCTTTGCTACCTGTTTGGTAGTATGTCCAATTTCAGTCCCTTTCCTTTTCCTCATAAGAATTCAAAACTCTTAAGAATAGTTTAGACTACTAAATGATGGTGTTGAGGTAGACATGGCTGTCCAACTTTCAGGTAAATTTGCTAATGATTACTAATTAATTTACTCAAATTAATTCCAGCCACTGACAGCAAAGGTAGAACTATATCTGTTGCTTAATTGGTTAATACATTTCCAAGATGCCATAACTCCAAAGATGTAAAAGAGCCCCCAAAACTAATACTGTGATTTCTAAAAAGTTGTACAAAATGTCCTGTTTTGTTTCCAAGTTGAAGCAACACTAGGAAACACAGAATGCTTTGATACAGGCTCCAAGAACACAGCCTTATCAAGCTGAAGATGTTTTGATAGCATGTTTTGATAGAGTTTGCATCTTGTAGAGGTTGGTCTACTGCTGGATTCATAAGAATGAGTTGGTGCTGTTGTGTGGTTCATTTCTTCTGCTTTACATTCTTAACTTGGTGTTAATTTGCCAACTCTTGACTGCACATTTCTTGATTCAGAGGTTTTTCTATTCATAATTCTTCCTGCAGTTAACTGCTTTGCTTTCCACAATAGGTACCAGCCATTTTCCTGATATATTTATTTTAAGCTATTATACACAGTGACATAATTTGCTATCTTACTGCTATCTACAGAATAGTATTAGGCAAAGTTACACATTATGCTAGCTATAAAGAATAAAAACTAAATTCTTGCTCTAAGAATCTTCTGTATTATTGTACTTTTTGTTTCATTATGAAACAAAATCACTATGCTTTGTTTAACTTCATCAAAGATAAGATGAAAGCTTGAAAAAACATAGTTGCTTTCTATAACTTGTACCAGCAACACAGAGGATAAAATAATTTTTATCTTGTATTGAAATCAAAACTATTCTACTTCTTTGCTCAAATCAAATTCGTATTATAGGTCAGTGATCCAGTGAACAGATTTGATTGTCTTCAGCACCAGTTGAATCTTTTTTATTTTAGTTTTGGAAATTAATTGTTTAGGAAGCTTTGTTATGTGGAATCACAGAAAACATCTCCACAGTACTTTGATATCCTTGGTTTGCTTTCTGTTACGTGACTTCCTTCTATGTGTAAAAGGAACATGGTCATTTGTTACTACATTTTTCTTCTTGGTTATTTTCATTTAAATATACATTTTCTGCTTGTTCTGAAACAATAGAGTTAATCTTCAACTTACAACATTTTATTTAGTGACCGTTCAAAGTTACCACGGCACTGAAAAAAGTGACTTATGACCATTTTTCACGCTTATGACCGTTGCAGCATCCCAATGGTCACATGATCAGAATTTGAATGCTTGGCAACTGGTCCATATTTATGACAGTTACAGTGTCCCTGGGTCATGTGATCACCTTTTGCGACCTTCTGACAAGCAAAGTCAATGGGGAAGCCAAATTTAACCACCATGTTACTTACTTAACAAATGCAATTATTCACTTAGCAACTGTGGCAAGAAAAGTCATAAAATGGAGCAAACGTACTTAGCAGATGTTTCACTTAGCAATATAAATATAAATATAGGCATAATTGCTTATGCCTATATATTAATTCATCCTGGTGTCAAGATTTTAACATAATTTACAAGTTCTGTGACAACAATTTAGAGACTCTAATTATCAACTGCAAACCTTACTATTCGCCTCGTGAATTTTCCTCATTTCTTCTAATTGCTGTTTATGTCCCACCACAAGCCTGTGTAAACGAGGCATTACGAACTCTAGCTGACCAAATCATGGAGGCTGAAGCCAAACACCCTGATTCACTGGCCATTGTTTTGGGAGATCTAAACAAGGCAAACTTAAGGAAAGAACTACCAAAATACTTTCAGCATGTCAATTGTCCCACCAGAGGCAAGAATACTCTAGACCACTGCTACACAACACTAAAAGATGCCTATCGGTCTTTACCACGTGCAGCTGTAGGACACTCTGATCATTGCATGATTCACCTTGTACCTGCTTACAGGCAAAGACTTAAAGCCATAAAACCAATAATTAAATCAGTGAAAACCTGGACGGAGGAATCAGAATTAAAGCTACAGGCATGTTTTGACTGCACTGATTGGAATATTTTAAAGATACCTCTGCAGACCTGGATGAACTCACAGATACTGTAACATCATATGTCAGCTTCTGTGAAGACCTATGTGTACCTACAAGGAACTTGCGAATACACAGTAATAACAAACCTTGGTTTACACCTAAACTTAAGCAGCTACGACATTCCAAAGAGGAAGCCTACAGAAAAGGTGATAAAATGCTGTACAATCAGGCCAGAAATGCACTAACAAGGGAGATAAGAGCAGCAAAAAGATGCTACTCTGAAAAGCTAAAGAATCAATTTTCAGCAAATGAACCAGCAAACATGTGGAAAACTCTTAAAAATATCACCGGCTATGGCAAACCTCCTTCCCAGGCTGAAGGTAATCAACAACTGGCAGATGACCTGAATGAGTTTTACTGCAGGTTTGAAAGGAAACTACAGCCACCTATCTCCACAACCCCATCTCAGACACACCAACAACAGCCAAGCCTCCTACAACTGACCCCATTTCATTGGGTTCACAACCCCTAGTGATCACAGAAAAGGAAGTGCAGGACCTATTTCACAGACAAAAGCCAGGAAAAGCTCCAGGCCCAGACAAGATAACTCCTTCTTGCTTAAAAGTCTGTGCTGACCAATTGGCCCCATCTTCACCCATATTTTCAATAAATCACTAGAGATGTGCTATGTTCCTTCTTGCTTCAAACGCCTACCATCATCCCAGTGCCAAGAAGCCCACCATCAAGGAACTGAATGACTACAGACCAGTTGCTCTAACATCTGTAGTCATGAAAAACTTTGAAAGGCTAGTGCTTTCCTACCTGAAAACCATCACGAATCCGCTCTTAGACCCCTTGCAATTTGCATACCGAGCAAATAGATCAACAGATGATGCTGTTAATATGGCTCTGCACTACATCCTACAACATCTTGAGTCTCCAAAGACCTATGCAAGGGTCCTTTTGTAGACTTTAGTTCAGCATTCAATACCATCATTCCAGACATTCTTCTAACTAAGCTAAACCAGCTACAGGTACCGGAACAGACTTGTAAGTGGATCACAAGCTTCCTAACAAACAGGAAGCAGCAGGTGAAGCTAAGCAAGATCACATCAAATACCTGTACAATTAGCACAGGGCCCCCCAAGGCTGTGTGCTCTCCCCACTTCTCTTCTCTGTATACCAATGACTGCATCTCCAATGATCCATTTGTTAAGCTACTGAAGTTCGCAGATGACACAACAGTGATTGGTCTCATTCGAGACAATGACGAATCCGCATATAGACGAGAGGTCGAACGACTAGCCTTGTGGTGCAACCAAAACAATCTGGAACTGAACACACTCAAAACCGTAGAAATGGTGGTAGACTTTAGGAAAAACCCTTCCATACTTCCACCTCTCACAATACTTGACAACACAGTATCAACAGTAGAAACCTTCAAATTTCTGGGTTCTATCATATCGCAAGATCTCAAATGGACAGCTAACATCAAAAACATCATTAAAAAGGACAACAAAGAATGTTCTTTCTGCGCCAACTCAGTAAGCTCAAACTGCCCAAGGAGCTGCTGATCCAATTCTACAGAGGAATTATTGAGTCTGTCATTTGCACCTCTATAACTGTCTGGTTCGGTTCTGCAACCCAACAAGAAAAACACAGACTTCAGAGGATAATTAGAACTGCAGAAAAATAATTGCTACCAACTTGCCTTCCATTGAGGACCTGTATACTGCACGAATCAAGAAGAGGGCCGTGAAAATATTTGCAGATCCCTCGCATCCTGGACATAAACTGTTTCAACTCCTACCCTCAAAACGACGCTATAGAGCACTGCACACCAGAACAACTAGACACAAGAACAGTTTTTTCCCGAAGGCCATCACTCTGCTAAACAAATAATTCCCTCAACACTGTCAGACTATTTACTGAATCTGCACTACTATCAATCGTTTCATAGCTCCCATCACCAATCTCTTTCCACTTATGACTGTATGACTATAACTTGTTGCTGGCAATCCTTATGATTTATATTGATATATTGATCATCAATTGTGTTGTAAATGTTGTACCTTGATGAACGTATCTTTTCTTTTATGTACACTGAGAGCATATGCACCAAGACAAATTCCTTGTGTGTCCAATCACACTTGGCCAATAAAATTCTATTCTAAATTTTGGGCTCAATTGTGGTCGTAACTCGAGGATTAACTGTCACCATTGTCTCTCAAAATAATAAACCCATGTGGATCAATAGTTTTCAAAGAATAATAGTGCCTCAGTCTGAAAATATATTGTCCATGTAGTGTTGACACTACATATATTGAACCAACCTACTCTGTTCAAAGTATAAATTCTATTATAAATTATAAATATTGACTCAGAAAGTATTAACTTTCAAGATTAAGAACATCATATCAGAGATATGTGTTCTTGCTAGCTTCTAGTTTCTAGAGGTAAAGAGCAATGCTATTGCTTTCATACCTGGCTAGAAAGATTTCGTGAATCACTGAACTAAATAACTTATTCAGATGTCCCAATATTGGAAACAGAACTGCAGTGGGTGGAGAGAAATGGCTTGTGCTATGCCACAGATTGAATATTGTTCTTCTGATCTACATTTGCAATTGCAACATGTTTTACTGAAAGCTGTTTTACTGAAAGCAAGTCAGTTATTTCCCATAGAGATTCAAGACTAATTAATTATCACCAATTAATTGCCTGTCCAGTTCTTGCTCAATCCTCTCTCTTACGATTTACAATTTAATTAACTATCCACAGTCTTTCCCTTGTTAATATTCTTTTGCTGTCCCCCAAATCTGAAAACAGAAAACCAGTCAATATTTCAGCTCCAGATTAGGCTTGCATTATAGAATAGTTATAGAATAGTTTCTCACTTTTCCTATCCGTATTATAGCAATTACTGAGAGTCTAGCCTGAATCAAAAGTAGATTTCAGAGAACAGATTATTCCTGGGGTGGATGAGTGTTATTTTTTGGGATATTTTGCGGGATTCGATCTAAAACATCTGGATGGCAGTAGGCTCCCCATTTATTGATAAATATAAAATAAATAAAAGTAAGGTAAAGTAAATGTATTGTCTTATTTACTGATAAAGACATAATGTAAGTGCTAATGGTAGAAGCAAGCAATCTAAAGCTATGAAAACTTTGTATATTTTGTGTATCAGTTCATAGCAACATAGGAATTTTGTTGGATTAGATACATTCTATAGTTAAGATTTCATATTTCAAAAAGAATTCTATAAAACAATAGTGAGACTAGTAGCTCTGAAAATGTAGAAGTTGAAAGTAGACTTATTTTTAATAAAAGTGAAGGGCTCTAGTGTTAATCTAAATTTGTAATAGATTTTTCAAGCAAAAATGGATGAATCTTACCTATGTGCCCCATTTCTGTCTGAATAACAAGTTTTTCTGAAAGAAAATAAATATAGGAAGTCCTAAATTGTAGGGGACCAGAATTGTCATTGCTAAATGATGCGTAGCAATATCATGTGATTGCATCGCTTACTGATGACAGTCCTAATAGCCCCAATTGCTTTTGTTAAGCAAGGACATGTGGGTCATGAAGTGAGGACTTCATGTAACTGCAACTTCTGACTTCCTGATGGTTTCCAATTGACTTTGCTTATGGGAAGCTGGCAGAGAACATCAGAAAACATGATGTACTGGCAGCTTACTGCAACATCTGGAACTATGAGGATTTGTCATGAGTACAATTCATTCAAGTGCCATTCTAACTTTGAATGGCCGCTGAACAAATGGTCATAATCTAAGGACTACCTGTGGAACTCTATAGGGCTTTGGTCTTGACTTCTAGGTTGTCCACTTAGGATCTGTCCAAATTTCTCTTTTAAAGCCCCTGGGGTTTACCCAGACAAATAATTTAGAAAGGCAAAGAGGAGTTAACATATGCATTTGTTTAATAATGTCTTAACGTCTGCTTTCTTGTCTAGTTAAATAAATCCAATTAAATTTCATTATTGACTTAAACCTATGCAGTGCATCTTCTCCTTATCAGACACTCAAAAGGCAAGTTGATACGGAAGCTTGTTTAATTTGCCCTTTTCTCTGCAGAAGAGAAAATGTTAGTTGTATTACTCCACATGCTATTTGCTTGGAATTTATGATGGCAGTGCCCTTTCCTCTGTTTCGGAATGTGATCAAGGATGTCCCTAATGCTCTGCTCAAAAGGTGGAGCTTTAAGGGATGCTTGGTTTACATCCTTCTTTGCTGATTCATTTTAACATGCCTGCAGCTCCTGCGTTTACATGAAAGCAGCAAAGAACTAGCTCAGTGTGCTTAGGATGTCAACATAGCATATCGACAAATGCATAATATGAAGGGCTAGGTAGTATCTGGGTTGATGTCCAATTATACACCATTTGCTATCCTACATGTTTTATCAATCCGTAGTTGGGTGTGGGATGGATTGAAAAGATGAGAAAAGGTTATCTTCAGCAAATGATATCCTGGACTATGCCTGACCTGAGAATGTGGTGTGAACAGCTGTAGGAAGTTTAACTGATGAGAGTTGTGATATTGTTTCTCAAGATACTGTTATTACTGCTGCAGGCTCAGTGTAATAAATGAGCTGATCTTTGTGCTCTTCTGGTCAAGTGCAGCCTGAGGCTTGAAATATAATGATAATGACCTTGGTTAACAGAACAGGAATCATTAGACAAAAGGCCCTGTATGTGCTAATCATATATTACTTATTCATGCCAGTCTAAACAAGAAAATCAATGTTTACAGTTCTGATCCCAGCACTGATCTCCCTCCCTCCTCCCACCACCCCGGTATGTGCATATTTCTGCAGGGCACAGATGAAGAAACTAAGTGAGATCAATTCCTTTTCAGTCTACCTCTCATCTTATTTTAAGCATATAAAATTCCTTTAGAGGATAGATGTGGGATTATGGATGGATCTCAAGCCTTTAAATGTGACTATGGGTGTGTAAGAGATTGCTGAAAATCAAAACAGGAAGCCTCATGGATCAAGACAATGGCCGACTGTATTGGTGGCTGACCCAAGTTTTGAATTATTGCCAAGAAAAGAAGAATGAGGGTCCTTGGTGTTCTCTGAGCTTGGTTGTTTTCTTGCAGAGGTTTCATTACCCAAAGTAGGTGCCATCATAAAAGAAAAACGTTCCATTTTCTAATGAAATATTCTAAGAAGGCTTTCATTTTCACAAATTTAACATTAGAGCAAATAATTGGACAGTTTTAGAGAGGAGAAAACACACACACATATTTATTGTTCTTTGCTTATCAGCTTCACAGAAAATTTCTTCTGTTAATTACACACAGTGAATGCAAAAGCACTTGTCAGTGTAAAAGCACTTGTCCACTTTTTAAAGGAAGCATTTATGTTAATAAGCAAAATGTAATTATGTCAATTATTTTTGTAGAACTAGTAAGAATTGTAAATTGCACTGTGCACAAAACGATGATAGTATACTTTTTTCTATTGCATATTTTAGTTAGCAAAATACTACCTTATACCAAATCAGATCATATTATCCAATTTGTAGAAGCTTGATTACTGTCTTGCTAGATACTTGAATTATTTTATTATTTCATCCAAAAGCGACAGATTTTTCTCCCACCCATTCTTTTCTTATACTACTTTTCATGATTGTTTATATCCTCTATCTATTCAGTTCTTATGTAAGTATCTATATATAGATATGTATGAGTGTGTTATATATGTACGCATTATATGTTGGCTTCATTTCCCCCACTTTCTTTCTTCTATGAACCCTTACTTCCTTTTTTGTAGGAAAGTATCGAAGATTATTTATTTCTGGTAGAAATCTTTACCCATGTGCTTACAGTAATATATAAGGGAAATAGGAATCCATTTGGACAATGCCCAAGGCAAATCTTACGAAGTCCATCAGTGAGGCTACCAGTATTTTGACACTGAGTCTGGGGCAGGCTGACAGGCTGAGTGGATTGTTTAGCTGGTTCATTTCCTTCCTGTGAGCTGGAAGGAAGCCTTATTTTAACCTTATTTTGTCTGCAGGAAGAGAAAATGTTCTAATAATGTAAGGAAAAATTGGCATCCCTAATGCTTATAATTTCCAGGTTGCCAGTCAAGTGAATGCTCAGTTGGATTCTGTACATGCCTATCATTTTGAATAAGCTAAGCCTTTTCTTCACTGTTCTCAATAATTTTGACTTTGTGGGAGGATTGCATGAAAAAATATCTTTGAACTTGGGAGGAAAATCTCTCTCCCACCCCAATTAAACAAAGAAATGTAGGTTACACTCAGATACTGAACACTTGTCATGGTGCTTTGGTTCCCTATATAAGATATTTCATATGATTTTGGTGCTGAGTTAGTAGTATTGAAAGCAAGTTTTCTTTGCTTTCTTTGCTAGCATCTAATACCTGCTTTTCTATCTCACTGACCTGCTTGCAAATTTAATTGGTTTACTTTGGCTTGCTCGTAATCGCTAAAAGTAGCAAATCCAAATGATGTATCAGTTTCAGAGGTTTCTGTTAAAAATGACCATACGGAAATGATTGGATTGTGCCAGAGTTGACTACATAATTGGCCATGAGGTTTTCAGGGAACTCTTTTAAGTAGCAAAAAGTACCACCCAAAAAAGAGGGTGAAAATCTGGGTGTGTCTTATACTCTGAATTTAGCCCCACCCAGCCTCTCAAATGGAAGTTTCAGAGGCTGAAAAAAGCCTCAGAAACGAAGCTTCAGGAAAAAAGCCTCCAAACAGAGCTTCAGAAAAATAACCTCAGAAAACGAAGCTTCAGAAAAAAAGCCTCCAAACAGAACATCAGGAAAAAAGCCTCAGAGATGAGGCTTTTTTTCTGAAGCTCTATTTTGGAGGCTTTCAGAGACAGAAAAAAAAGTTTTTTCTGAAACAGAGTTTCAGAAGTTTCAGAGGCTGAAAAAAAAGCAAGGCACAAAGCTCACAACCAACGAACCTCTTGCTTAAATTCACCTCTGGGAACAGCTGATTGGGGGTATTCCAGGAGGCCGATCCACCCATCAATCAGCTTTTTTCTTATTTTCATCCCCAAAAACTAAGTTGTGTCTTATACTCCGAAAAATACAGTAGGTTTGAATTGAATGAAGAGTGTTTCTAAAATCCTCTCTTTATTGTAGGATTTAGCTTCCTACGGATGACCTCATTTGCATATTTGGCAATCTAAACACTCCCCTGTTTCTGTATTTTATTATTTTTCCCGTATTATTGAATTTCTGTATGGACCATACTGACATAGTGACATTGAGATAAACCTCTTGTGTATAAATCCATACATTTTGATCACTCTTTAGGATGGCATTATATTAGTGGGGGAGTCATAAGTAGTATAGATGCATTGGAAAAGTAACGATAATTACAAATGCCTCTTCTATTCACATATGTTCTATTTCCAGCATCTCACCCATACATTTCTACTGCTCATTTTCTTTAACAAATGCACATCTAATCTTAAATGAGGCAAGAGGAAATCAGAGTGACAACATACACAACAAAACATCGTTCCTGCTCATTTCTTTAGATGAATGTCACTGACTCAGATTCTCTGCTAACTTATGCACAAGTCTGATTGAAGTCAGTGGGACTTAGGTATACATAACTAATGACAAGATTTCTCCCATTACATTTTATAACATTTACACAGGGAGTTGTTGCCATATGTTCCCACATTATGTTTGACTCTAGTAAACTCCTTGAGGATCTGTGTTTTTTCTGGCTAATTACCTTTTGTCATTATTCAAAGGAAGACTTGCAGCTTCCAACTGATAGAACAAGCAATGAAGTAAAAGGTACACTGTACAGTACTCAAGGTCTAGGAACAAAGGAAACAGCTATATACTGTATCAAAGCAGTTCGCAATCTAAAAGTGAATGTTTTAAGCTAACTGGTAGCACTATTTCTAAGGTTTCACTACTTTAGATATCAGAAACTAAATCTGTTATCTTTTGCATGCAAACAGCTACTCTACTTCCTTGCTAATTACTGAAGAATATCTAATCATGGGTTATAGGCAGCACAGTATAGCAACATGGTGTTACTGCAACTACATTTTAAGCTGCCTCAATTCTTTAATGGCCCAATTAAAATATAGGAAGATAACATCCTGTCCTCCATTATCAATATATTAGTTGATACAGTTGAGAACTGAAGTGATTGTATTTTAATCTAATTCTGACATCTTTAATGCAGGCAAAAGTCAAGTAGAATTAGCTTCAGCAATCACAGGATTAATTTGATATATATTTATTGATTTTACATTTCCTATTTTTATGTGAAATGGTTAAGGCACTTGCTAATTAAATATTAATCATTGAAATGACATCTAAAGGGACATTAAAAAGGCAAATTAATGCCCAAATTTATAAACATTTAGGCTAAAACGCACACTGAAAGAGCAGAAACAAAAAAAAATCATATATAATTTGGTCTGACTGTTCAGAGAAAATGTATTATTGCTAATGAAAATACAAGAGAATGAGACAAAGTGTTGGCAGAGTTCGGTTAGTATCGACTGGGACTGTATCCCTTATATATCAATTTGACACTGATACCACGGATCCATCTATATTATATCTACCGGTCTCAGATATAGACTATAGTTAGCCAATTACTAAATTAAGCCATAATCAAACCTCTGAGAAATGTGTACTATAACTGAATCAAACTTCTTATCCCTTTGAGACATTTCTCCCAATAGTTCTGCCTTGAGAATTAAATTTCTCTTTTATTAGGATTTCCATGTCTTGTAAAAAATTATCTTGGTCCCTAGATTTTCTATGGACACTCACCCAGCTTCCCATGAAACTATAATGTTTATATGTTGGTACCCCAAGTAAGATATTTTCATTGACTGGAACAGTTGGACTCCAGTGTCCTCCTCTCTGACTGAAATTTGTTTAATTCCATAATTATATTTGCTTAGGTTGAATTTAGCATATTGTTACACACAGTGATGAAATGTAAAATTTGTTACTACTGGTTCTGTGGGCGTGGCTTGGTGGGGGGGGTAATGTGACTGGGTGGACGTGGCCAACTTTTTATTTTCTTTTTAAAAGCATTTTTTTCTATAACCTCCTTGGCTGAAGAGGTTGTAAAAATGCTTTTAAAAGGCTCCTCTGATGATCCCAGCTGAGCTGTATGATCATCAGAGGCTTTCTTTTTTACTTTTAAAAGCATTTTTTTAGCTAAAGAAAAAATGCTTTTAAAAGTAAAAAAAAAAAAACCTCTGAAGATTGTGCAGCTCAGCTGGGCATGGTGGGGGGCAGGGATTTTTGCTACCGGTTCTCCGAACCACCCGCTGCCATTGCTACTGGATCAGGCGATCCAGTCCGAACCGGGAGCATTTCACCCCTGGTTACACATATTATTGGAAAAAGTGAAAAGGACCCCGATTTTTGAGAGAATAAGTGGTAAGATTTCAAATACAATGCACCAAGGACCAGAGTTGAGGTCTTTATGACTTTATTTATGACTCTACTAGCCTAGTCAATTGTTCATCCTTTTATACTTATACCCTAGCTCTCCTCTATGAACATAAGAATTTATTTTGCTTTGCTTTCCCACAGCAATGCCCTTATGAGATAAGATGAACTGAGTTGTAGCTTCTGGAGCCAAATCACATTGGCTAAGAATGCACTTGAATCTGGATCTCTGTGGTCTAGTCCAATTCTTATTGTTGTCCAAAGACAACATTCTTAATATACATCCAATTCCATCACCCCCTCCCCCAAGTATATGCCATAGAGGAAGATCAACAAAGGGGAATATTAGTAGAATGTAGTGCCTTTCAGTAGGCCTTCTCATTTATGGAGTCCTAAAATATTAGTTTTATAACCCCTCCCCAAACATTAGCGTTCATATTCCATTCATGTAAAACAAAATAGGAATTGTCCATGTTGTTATGTATCAAGAGCAAGCGTGCTATAGAATTTTATTCCCACCAATTCTGGCTGTTGAGGCAGTTGTGGCAGTTCCAGTTGCCATCGTTAGGTGGTTGCAATGTCCTGTACTTGCATGATCACCATTTGTGATTTTTGCCAGTTTCCCCACTGACTTTGCTCATCAGAAGCTGGCAGTTAAGGTCAAAAATTGTGATCATGTGACTGTGGGATGCTGCAACAGTTGTAATTGCAACCTGATTACCAAATGCCCAAATTGAGAACACACGATTGCAGGAACACTGCAACAGTCACAATTGTGAGGAACAGTAGTTAAATCGTCATAACTTCAAGTGGTCGCTGAACAAGGCCTACCTGCATTTGAATCTATGCTGTCAGTCTAAAGCTTTCTCTATTCTTAGACCTTTCTTGGTGCAATTGAAATCACCATAAAATCTGTAGTAAGTGATGTAGGCTCAATAAGGCTTGAGTGTACTCTATTTGCTTTTACAAGACTATATATTTGATGCACTGCAGTAATGAATTATTTCTTACTCATGGAAATATTTTTATTGTTATCCTTCTGCTTTGTCCTCACCCTTCGGGGTAATGAAAGTGACGTTACGAAAAACCTTCTGCCAAAGAGACTACAGGCACCCATTAAAAGTTGTAGCCTTAGGGAGTTTTAGGTTCACTACATTTGTTTTGACAATCATACATTGTGGAAAGAATCCCAGCAGAACTTGAAATTACAAATGGGAGCAATCTACTCATCTTACATAAATTGGTTCTGAGTTAATAACTTGGCTCTCCCATGAGAGACTAATTGTCCATTGTCTCTCCATCTGTCTCCTTCTATCTCAATTTGATTAGAATGAGGCTAGGTTAGAGCCAGTTGATGTGCATGAATATTGAGATTTAACCAGTAGTTAGTCATTCCAATTTAAATTATTTTTTACCCTACCAGGAAATTTTTAAACAAGAAAGCTAATTAGTCTAGGCAGCATTTTCCCCCTATCGTTCCTTTCCTATTCCGAAATATTTTTTTATGTTCCATTTATTTCCATTTTCTTTTATGTTTGCTTTTTAAAATGGAGATTGTGAAGGGTTTATAGAACATTATCAACTTTCAAATCACTCCTTTTTCTCATTGACAAGAAAGTGTCTGTTTTTGTCTATAGAAACTCTGGGTCATTTTGTTCCAAAGATTATGTAAAAGCCCACAGTGCTGAGATTGGGTTTGTATGCAGATATTGTCTCATGCTTCTCTGTAAGGATGAAGGTTAGGCTACCCTTGATCTCTGTTAGGATCTACCTTGCATTGCTAAGGTAGTATAGAAAGCCTTCAAAAATTTCACTTGGTTATATTTTGCTACCTGCATTGCATGGGTAGGAATCACCACAGATAGTCCTCAATTTATGACTATAACGGATTCTGCCCATTACAGTTGTAAATTGTGATGAGTGTAAAATGGCTCACCACATGACTGGACTTATTTGTATGACTTTTTTTGTGGTGATTGTTAAATAAACACAGTAGTCTTAAAGCAAACCCATAGTTGGCCATGGGGCATTTTTGCAAAAGCCCCCCCCCCAAAGTAAATGCTTGGTGGTGCAGGGGTTAGAATGCAGTATTGCAGGCTAACTCAGCATTCCATTGCCAGGAGTTCGATCCCGACCAACTCAAGGTTGATTTAATCTTCCATCCTTCCGAGGTCGGTAAGACAAGGATCCAGATTGTTGGGGGCAAATATGCTGACTCTGTAAACTGTCTAGAGTGGTATATAACTGTGGAGTGGTGTATAAGCCTAAAGGCAATTGTTATTGTTAAAAAATCATAAACTGCGGTCACATGACTGTGGGATGCTGCAAACAGCTGTAAAAGTGGGCCAGTTTCAGAACGCCTGATGTGTGGTCACATGATTGAATGGGGAAGAGGCAGCTGTGAGAACTTCAAAACCAGATTATAAATACTTTTTTGAGGGGTGGGGTAGGCTTCATCGTAATTTTGATGAGTCACTAAGTGACCAGTCATAGGTTGAGGACTACCCGCATATCATACCCCAATCTTTGCCCCCTCTGGTGGAATTTAGTTTAGCAGAGAAATCATAGAGATTGCTCTATGACTGGGTTACTGGACATGATGTTTTCATTCTGGTACCACCAAGACACTACCAGTGTTCCATTAAGGAAGGCCTTTACTTCTCTCCGCTTACAGACTATGCCTTCAGCGGATCTCAAGGGAAGATTATGGAAATGGCCAGCGGAACAACACCTTTTCTCCATGGGACAGACCATTCACTAATATGTCCTTTATTATCCTGCCTGTAATAAGAGGAGGGGAGAGGACTCCAGATGCAGAATGGTTGCATTATCTTCCTGTGCCCATGATTTGTATTTTAGTAGCCAAGTTGTTACTGTTGCTCTGCTCTCTTTTAGACTCAGAAAATAACTTTTTATGTTCTAAATTGTAACATTGGTTTTAGTTCCACTTAATTTCTTTATATGGCTTTTTATTCATGCTGCATTTCTTTGTATTACTATTAATTTTCCTCTCTTTTTATATTATACTGTTACTATGACCTGTGGTAAAAATAATAAGCTTAGTACTTAAATACATTTTAGCATTCGCCTTCAGGAAATGAGATTTTCCCCATCTATAATGTTATACAGGATTTAAAATATATGGCTGTATTATATGTTTTAAAAAAACCTATTTGAAATATAATTTTGGAAGAGTTTGGAATTCAAAAGAGAACTGCTTCTAGCTTGAAATACTTTAATAATGACTAAAGGCAGCTGTTGTGAATGAGAATTGGGCCATTTCAACCATTCCGTTTACAACCTTTGCACATAAATAGATATTTTCAAATGCATCAGACCACAGAATACACATTTATGAATATACTTGATCAAATTGTATTATATTTAAACGAATCACTTCTCAAATCACTGTAGTATCTTTTAAAACTGAGAATCTTCCTACAAAATTCAGAGAAGTGTGAAATTTGATGAATGATCATATCTGATGCATGCAGTGATCCAGGTGCTACAAGTTGGGTGAATTAACATCATAATGCACCCCAAGCATTTCTAGGAGAAATTACTCAGGAGAATTTAGCCCAAGTCCCCATAGAAAGACTTTGAAATGTGGCAGAGTTTTGATTTACAGATTATTTCTAGAGAAATATTCAGACTATTTTCTATTTCTACTAAAAAAATCTGTAAGGGACCTGACAGTGCTATAGTGTGCTCAGTTCTACTTATTAAGTAAAATAAAGCTATGCAAAGCTGTGATAACTAGGACTGTGCAAAATCCTTGAATAGGGCACTTGTAAAGCATGTTACTATAAATCAGTGGTTCCCAACCTTTTTTTGGCCATGTCCAACCTAAACATCTCTAAAATCCTGATGCCTACCCCCCATGACATATAATTGTTACTTTATTCAAAAAGTGAACTCTACTCACACGGAGGAAGTCTAAAAGGCCATTTACTTGGCTTAAACAATGTTCAAATTACCCCCATTAAAAATCAAATTGCCCCCCCCCAGTGGGCCCCACATTGAGAACCACTGCTATAAATAAAGCATCTCTCCCTGAAGCATTAAAAGACCCATGCCCTCCAGAAGAATCACTGCACCTCCTAATTCTACCCCAACCCTAATCCTGGTTCTATGCATGTATGCACATGCATAGCCTTTTTCTGTGAAGTTCTTTGTGTGTAGACTTAAGTGTTTTTCAACTTTAGCAACTTTAAGATGTGTGGGCTTCAACTCCACAGTTCCCCAGCCAGCCTTTGCTAAGGTTGAGAAATATTGCATTAACGATTCAAGGAGAAATGCTTTGCCCAGGCCAACATAAATCAAGTCATGTTCATTCTCCCAAGGTGATGGTGGCTCCTAGTCTCATAGCGTTCTCGAATCTTCTCAGGGCCTCCTTTTCTGGAAGGCAGTAGGAGATAGAATAGTTTGTGAGAAACCAGTGCCAGAATATGATGCTGTTACTGACTGTTGTTGTTGTTATTGTTGTTGTTGTTATTGTATACTTCTTAGAACCTATTGGACTGATGTATTAAATACATGAATGAGAACATGCAAGGAGGGAAGAAGCTTAGCATAACAACCATTTCAAATCTTCTGCACAACCTTATAAATAGCTTCTGCTTAGTGCTGCCATTCATTACTTTATTATACCCATAATATAAAAGTAAAAATCCTCAGTGAGTACCAGTCATCCAGATAGAGCTGAGGTTAACTTCAACAATGAGTTCATCTTCAACAATTTTGGTCTCTTAATATTAAATTGAGTTTTTAATCATAATTATATAATTATAGTAAATTGATTTTTAATCCGTTCTAAGTATTTGCTTGATCAGGTACAGTATTTCAACTGTTTGCTTTTAATTTCAGCCAGATTTCCTGAGATCCTAGTGTCAGTCATCTTTGAGCTAATTTCTCAGATATTTCAAAACAATCTGTGACTATTTAATGCTGACTTATCAAAGAGTAACACAAAATCAGGAACTTTTGACCTGTTCTGTCCTTGAAGTAGCGCAAAAAAGATCAAATTCTGGGGCAGTATTGAATTCAGATAGCTGGCTTAAGAAAGCACTAGCAAAGAGGAAAAGAATTTAAAGATAAGAATCAGAGGAGGTTAACTGTTTCTTTGATGAATAAAAGCAAGGAAAATGAAAAGTTGATAGCCTACTATCTTCATAGCCTCCAGAAATGACCATTTCAAAGATCCCCCCCCCAAAAATAAAAAATTGAGGCCATTTCTAGCTTCTGAGGCCTCTAGCCAGAATAAAAATAAAAATTAATGCATGAAGATGAAACAGGACCTAAAATGAAAGAAAACCATTTGAATCTCTTCATGGAAAACTTGCAAATACATAAATGTGACTTTTACTTTGAACTTGAGTCCCAGGCCAAAAGTGTCTGTCCCATTTATGGTTGCCCTGATCTAGATTTCCCATAACACCTCATGACTCTAAGCCAAGTAGAATCTCCCATAGATAGACTATGGAGAGCCAACATCCATAATCCATACAATTTTCTATGGCTTCTGTGATATTACATCCTAATACAGCTCAACTCCATTAGCTTTGGTTTTTGTTTGAGAACAGAAATAAATTCTTCATCATAAAGGTTAAACATTGTAATATTTATATTGCTTGCTGACAGACAGTGACAATGTCACTTTAGCCCTGATTGATCAGGTGAAGTCATTTTAACCCAGCATCATCCAGCAGAGGAGAGAGAGACTTCTTATTTCTTGTTCCTCCGTAGCTGTAACTTGGAGGCATGCTGACCTTGATCCAGAGGTAACAATGAGTCTTCAAAATGAACAGCTCTTGATGTCTGTCCTCCACGAATTTATCAAATCTCCTTTTAAAGTCATCCAGGTCAGTACCATCACCTTCTGGTAATGAATTCCACAGGTTAATTATGTCCTGTGTGAAGAAATGCTTTCTTTTGTCTGTTCTACAGTAAATCTCATTCCAGTTAATGTAAGAGATTGTGTTGAGGCTGGAAAATTAATGGAAGGGAAAGTAGACATAAATAATGAAGCAATAGAGAGCCCCTTGGAAGTTTATCTTATAAATGGGAACTCATCCTAGGTTCAGAAACCTGTAAAGAAATGTTCTGAATCATCCAAAATAGTTAGTGAATTGAACATAATAGTAATATAGATGATATAGATAGGTAGAATATTTAAATTACTATAGATTATAGTATGTTTATATGTATTATAAATTGAAAATTTCTCTTGCAATTTCCATGATTCTGTATTTACTAGCATTAAAAATATTAAAAATATTTTACTAAAGTTGGTGTAGTCCTTGTTTCCTTGTGTTGTGGCCGAAAGCCCACCTGGCTCACCTAAAGCAGCCAAATTATTTTGAAGATGTAACGTATTATTATTTTGCATGCAATCAATAATATATTGTATATACTGGGCTCCTAGCAAAGTTTTGTACTTTACTGAAAAGTCTTGGGCAACCAGAATTTATGTACCTTTGGCCCATTGCATTGCAAGGCAAAGGCAAAGCAAAGAAAAAAGGCAGACACTGTGGAAATTACAGTGTGATGTTGCAGTATTATCAAAATCCATCGATATTACCTTATGAACACAAATACATTTCTTCCTTCCAATTAGGCCAGGATGTTAGCCACATTATCTTTCAGATATAATTGATGAATCGAAGCAATTTGGTTTACTGGACCACAGGATCCTAACTAATTCGTCTCTCTGTTGCCATTCATGGTTAATTCAACCTGCTGTGACTTTTTTCTTAGAAGGCAAATTGAAGGAGACAGGTTGAAAATGAATACGATTATGCATAGAATGAACAAAGTAGAGAAGAAAAATTTAACAAACAGAAAACAGACAATGAGGCTAATTAAGGAATTAAGTTCATATTTTTGGGAGGCATCTGAGAGATTTGTGAGAATGAAGGCAGGTTGCATGTGTATAGAGAGAGGGAAGGGGTATCTATCATCACATTTGATTTTGCCCAGCTGTGTGGGATTTAACAATTAGCCTCATTGTACAATTTCTGTTTAAGTTAAAGTTTTTCCTCTCTATTTGTCCATGCTATGCATAATTGTATTCATTTTCATCCTGTTTCCTTCAATTTGCTTTTTTTTCTGGGTACCAAATGGTCTGTAGTTTTTCATAAGGAAATTGTTAAAAGTTTTGGTTAGCCTAATTTTTCCAGGACTTTTATATTATTTACCAAATGTGATTATGAGAACCAGCAAAATATTCTAGGTAGAGACATATTTTGATCTGTACAGAACGATGTTTTTAACTTTGATAACTTTAAGATGTATGGACTGAGAATTTTCTGGGAATTGAAGTCCACACATCTTATACTTGCCAAGATTGAAAAACACTGGTGTATAGAATCATAATGTTGGCAAATGTATTTTCAGCTTCTTTCCTAATATGTTCTAGCATAGAATTTCCCTTTGTCAAAATGGCACACACTAAAACAACATTAAATAGAGCTATTAACTCAGTAAGCTCAAACTGCCCAAGGAGCTGCTGATCCAATTCTACAGAGGAATTATTGAGTCTGTCATTTGCACCTCTATAACTGTCTGGTTCGGTTCTGCAACCCAACAAGAAAAACACAGACTTCAGAGGATAATTAGAACTGCAGAAAAAGTAATTGCTATCAACCTGCCTTCCATTGAGGACCTGTATACTGCACGAATCAAGAAGAGGGCTGTGAAAATATTTGCAGATCACTCGCCTCCTGGACATAAATTGTTTCAACTCCTACCCTCAAAACGACGCTATAGAGCACTGCACACCAGAACAACTAGACACAAGAACAGTTTTTTCCCGAAGGCCATCACTCTGCTAAACAAATAATTCCATCAACACTGTCAGACGATTTACTAAATCTGCACTACTATTAATCGTTTCATAGTTCCCATTACCAATCTCTTTCCACTTATGACTGTATGACTATAACTTGTTGCTGGCAATCCTTATGATTTATATTGATATATTGACCATCAATTGTGTTGTAAATGTTGTACCTTGATGAAGGTATCTTTTCTTTTATGTACACTGAGAGCATATGCACCAAGACAATTTCCTTGTGTGTCCAATCACACTTGGCCAATAAATTCTATTCTATTCTATTCTATTCTATTCTATTCTATTCTATTCTATTCTATTCTATTCTATTCTATTCTATTATTAGCTGTAAATCATGGTAAGGTTTTTAGACCAATGTGCCTCTGCCAAAATACAATCCAAACCAGAAAGGTAAATTAATATTTTTTAATTTATGCATGTAAGAAGATAGGTATCCCACAGGTGCAAGGTGAGACACCCCTTAGAAAGGGGACAAATCACTTTATATGTAGTTCAAACTACATATAGTTTGGAATGTGTTCTTCAATTATTTGAGCTATCAAGCATCTAGAGACCATGCCCAGGAACTATACATATACAATGTACAGGAGTGGGTTCTACTTACCTTTACTACCGGTTCACATTGTGCCTGCGCGCACTCTTTTACACATGCACAGAAGTTTCTGTGCATGCACAGATCACTTTTGATGATGTTTGGGTTAGTGGGCGGAGCCTCCCTCTGGTTTTACTACCAGTTCTATAGAACTGGTCCGAATTGGGGGCAACCCACCATTGACCATGTAACAGTTCATAACATCCCAGAATACTCTGATCTTGATTATGTTAATGGCCAATTGAATATTGAGGAGGTGTGGTTTTACATTATAATGAGTTTCACGTTATTAAAGTTCAGTTTGTTGTATACTATTTGCCTTCAGCTGGCCTAAACTAGTCCTTATCAGAACTCCACATTCCTCATGAAAAATGTACCTTCAGAGGCTCCTTGAAGAGCTACTCAAAGAGATCCCTTCTCTTGCTCCCATGATTCCTCTATCTTCCTGCTCCCATCACTATCCTCTATGAACTTAATGTCTTTTTGTTGGAGACAACGCTGAAATACATGAAGTCATTTTCTCTCCAATGTCTATCACTTTACCCTTATGTAAACTAGAACTCATTAACCATTTGGTTGACCAGTTACCTTTCTTCAGCTCTTCAAAATCACTTGTGGTTTTTGCTTTCCTGAACTGACCAGTTAACAGTTTCTCTCCACTCTATTCTTCACTGTCAATCAAGATAATTTGTAAACAAATTAAAAAACGAAAATATATCCTTGAGAGAACCCACTTTTACTTCTCTCCATTGAAAAAACTGCCGATTTAGTTCTACTCGTTTTTGTTGTTTTGACAATCACCTATTAAATAACAGAAATTATGAATCCTTTTGTCCCATGGCTGCTAACTTTGCATAGTAGCATTGATGAGGAACTTTGTGCTCTAGGTTGTAACTACATCCACAAAATCACCTAATTGACAAACCTGTTGATACTTATTCTTAAAACAAAAACCTAGACAGTTAATAAGGCAAAATTGACCTTGGCACCTGCTTTACCTTGATGCAATCTTATATTTTAATATATTGTTTTTGCTAATTGGAGGGGAATACATTTCCTTCAACATATTGGAATTTGTCTGTCTTCAAATATAGTACAAGATGTCTTTAGCTGAACTATATAGCAATGTTGGAAATCAACCTCCATTTGTCATGTGTGTGAAGAACTTAAGTCTCAGCAATATGCAGGATAATTCATATTAATAATGTAGTGCTTCCATTATGTGTATTGCTTCAACTTTGTACTTGATTTCAGAGCTGAGCGTAGAATCCTGGCCTGGTAATAATATTGCTAGTATTAACTATCCAAGTCATAATCTTTTCATTAATCTTTTTGATTATTTACTCATGAAAGGCAAAGGTTAAAAAGAATCATGTTATTCCTTTCTTTGAGATAATTTTTCAAATATTCTGGCATGTGAAAAAACAGGTATCTTTCATAGCAGAGTAGTTTTGCAGTCTTTATGCTATTGTAAGTAGAATTTACCTTTTAGACTATTAACCGCTTTAAGCAGCATCAGTACCGAAATATTCAACATCTAATAACTTGGATCTCAAAAAAATGTTTTGTAAGTTCCAGTATGTTGCCAAGAAGATATTCTCTGATCAGAAAACAGTCACTGTGTGATTACTTGTATTATCTCTAATATCTACAAACTTATTTTGGATTAGTTTAAGACTTGTGGAAGCACCATGGTTCATCTTGGCTTTGATTTTTGAATTAAGGATTTCAGAAAATGTTAGAATAATGAATAGAATAGAATACTGCTGAAGATTGGAAAAAATACATTTACTGAAACTGCATTATTTTCTGAAATAATGCATTATTCTATTTTTCAGGAAGGGAAGACAGGAAGGTACAATATGTTTCCATTTAAAAAGGCCAGAACATGATATATTGCAACAATATACAAATTTTTGCTAATCTCATTATGCAAAAATAAACTTTAGCCATTCTATTGCACATATGCCAGATAGGATGTGTCAATGGACTGTCTGAGTGAAGTAAATTCATTTCCACTTGGTTATGGGAAACAGAGAAGATAGATATAGTTTTTACTGAGATGTTTTTTTGATATATCCAATGGCTTAGTTTAGCTAAACTTAAGAAATGATCTTTGTAGGAACCATCTTGATCATACAATATTTGACAAAATAGCTGCTTTTTATTTTGTTGAAGGGAATTTTTTATGCAATGTTTTTAATTCATAAAGGTATCAAAGTGATTAGAGGTGTCAAAGTGACCTCCTCAAAAGTCACTCAGTATTATCTGAAAAATCGGTGGATCTAAAGTGCTGCTGGTGCTATTTAATAAGTCATGCTTGATATTTGTATAATCATTTGAAGGGAATGGTGAATAATTTACTAATTTTTAACTTGTGGGATTGAAACAGCCCTTAAAGTTTTATGATACCCTAATATTAAACAAGAGAAAAAGGTACCAAAATGGCATCTGAAATTGTTTGTACTTAATTTTTCTTAGGTTAGCAATATTTATGCTAGTAACCCAAAGATACTTTAGCTTGCTGTTTTCTGTTCAACTTTGGAATTACTCAGCATTGTCAAATTTTTTCTGATTGAATGCATGGTATCTTCTGCAGCAATTTTCCAATTCTGCTATGGGAGCAGGGCAGAAATATGTATTTTAGGAGAGACAAGTTATATAAGCCCAAGGTTTTTTCCAATTATTTTGGTAAAAACTCTTCAGCCATTAATCTGTTGATCATCTTCTTCAAAACCCTTTTTGTTGCATTGGCTCTTGCATCTACATTGGGAAGAGAAGTGTGGATCTACTCACATTTTCTGGACAACACCAATATTTACACTGGAAACCTTTAGAAAAGAGGAAGGAAATTCAGTGTACCATTCTCCCACCCCATCTTCAATTTGGGAGATATTGTAAGATTTTAAAAAGTAAAATAGAAGTCTTAAGAAGTCTCACAAAGGCTGATGTTTCTTATTTTATTTAACTTTGACTCCCAAAGTCTTTTTGTAATTTTTGTGGCAATATGTAGAAGAAATGTGTTTCTGTCACTGCCACCCTCTTCTTCATCCTTATCCTGCTCCTCATCCTCCTTTTTTGAGCTCCGGCATTTCCTGGTGCTTTCTAATTTAGTACTAAAGCCAATAAAATAAATAAAAGTCAACTGGACTCTATCACTTGGGTGGAAATTTCATCAATTAGAATTTCCCATAACTTATGGGATCGGTATATTGAATTGAAAATGACTGGGGCAAAGACCAGTGAATTAGTGAATAGACCTGTGTCTTGTAATCTCTCCAGATAGGAGAGCACTTGCCCACAAGTGCTACAGGTAGCTACTGCTTATGAGGACAGAATAGGACTGTAGTTTTCTGTAGGTCTGAGTGCCGGGGAAACAACAGGATTAGCTATCCTGTTCGCAACTGCAGTGGAGACTTTTAAAGGACGTTTGCAAACCTTTCCTGAATGAAATTTCATTCAGAAATTTCTCATTAACTACTTCTAAGCTATTGGAGGCCACCTAATGAGGACTCACTGGAGAAAAGCCTAATGCTGGGAAAGATTGAGGGCAAAAGAAGAAAGGGACGACAGAGAATGAGGTGGATGGATGGAGTCACTGAAGCAGTAGGTTTGAGATTAAATGGTCTCCAGGGGATGGTAGAGGATAGGAAGGCCTGGAGGAATGTTGTCCATTGGGTTGCAATGGGTCAGATACAACTTTGCAGCTAACAACAAAACTAATTGAGACCCACAGAATGACAAGTTAGAAAATGTTGGGTTAGTCTACCTTCAATCCTAAAAAAAAAATTTAATCATAAGCTTAAGAATTTAAAGAATCTGAGATAAATAGCAAAAAACAAAATATGCTTTTGATCTTAGAAAGTTAGAAATGGACTAAGGGTTCTTTTCTCTAGTCAGCAAACTATCCAGTCAGGTTTGAGAAGGGCATGGCCCAAATTACATTCTTATAGCACATTTAAAACATTTGAACTCTTTGTTCACATTATCTATATGATCCGAGAGCCATCTGGGGCAGACATTATTATTCTCCAATGGTCGATAAAGTAAATACAGATTTCTTGCAATTGAGATAGGATGATGATTTCAGCATCGTATGCAAATAATTATAAGAAAGAACTACAGAAGAAGAGTTCCTTTTTATCTTAGGATGGAGGATTAAGTAAGTTCTTTTATCTGACCTTATTTTGGTTTCTGAGATGTTTCATTCTAGTAGTGATTTATATTGCGTTGCAAGGAGGGCTTCTCTGTCTCAGATTAAATTGATGCTATTCTGGGGATACTTCATAATAGCAGGGAAAAGAATCAGTCAAGTTTATTGTCATCTCATGGGACGCTATAGCTGAATGCATTTGGAATTTAGGAGTTGACAGCATCTACAGTAGATGTTGCCACAAAGCCAACAAGGTCCTGCTTTTCTCCCTTAAATTGAGAATATAGTGGTGCTATGTATGCCTTCTTCTGGTTGCCATAAAACATAACATTCGTTCTACAGAACACAAAATTTAAAACAAATGTGCCACCTTATGAAATGAACCAAATTAATATTTATTTATTTGTTTGTTTGTTTAACTTGTTTGCTATGCATCTCACCTAGCAATAATGAAATACGGTTGCCTACTCCATACAAGCTTATTTCTTTAAAGCAGGAACAATAAAATAAAAGGATATAGATCTTATGCATTCCGAAGAAAAAGAAAAGAAAAGCCTAAATTGGTTTAGCAACAAAGACACAACAAATCTATCAAAACTAAGGCAGATAACCAGATCTTCAGTAAATTGCTGAACATCAATTAGGGGGAGCCATAGAGATCTGGAGAAAGGGTGCTGTTTCAGAGGGCAAGTTCCTACATCCTGATAGATGGTATTGTTTGTTCAAAGGGACCTAAGGTCCCTAACATTCTGTCCGGTGTTACAAGATGGGCAGACACTATCAGAGAGGGATTAACCCAGTGGTGAAATTCAGTTTTTTTTACTACCGGTTCTGTGGGCATGGCTTGGGGAACGTGGCTTGGTGGGCGTGGCAGGAGAAGGATACTACAAAATCCCCATTCCCTCCCCATTCCTGGGGGAAGGATATTGCAAAATCTCCTTTCCCACCCCACTCTGAGACCAGCCAGAGGTGGTATTTGCTAGTTCTCTGAACTACTCAAAATTTCCGGTTCTCCAGAACCTGTCAGAACCTGCTGGATTTCACCCCTGGATTAATCAGTATCTTGAATTGCAAGCAACAACTAGCTGGCCAACCACTGCAGCTCACAAAGCATTGGTCTCATGTGGATGTATTGTAACATGCTCATTACTAATTATCCAGAGCTAATATAGAAATATTGCTATGTGGGCATTTAACTTTTTAATAAATGGGACTGTACTAGTTTAGTGAGCAACAATGCTCCCATAGGCATATCCATTGGCATCCATTTATCTCCTAGTCATATTTGCCTTTTTTTTTAATCTTAAAAAGCAGAAAGCTGATCAATTTCAAAGCAAAGATTTTGCTTTCAGCACCATTTTTATCTGAGAATGTTTCCGAGTCCCAGTAAGTTCTCTAAGTATTTCTCAAATTAAAAATTGTGGCTGAGCATAATTTAGTAATTTGTGAGGGAATAAAAATGCAGATGTGCTCCTTCGATAGAAAGCATCTTGAGAGGAAACAGGAAGCAAGCTTGCCATTTTGCTTTTTGAAAAATAGATGCTGTCACTTAGTGGTAATTCCATCTCAACAATAAGTATCCACAGCATTACTTCCTAAATTTGAAATTGGCCTGCCAACACAGAGAAAATGTTTAATACTGTTCCAGTCAAATGAATGTGTCCTACTTAAGCAATGACTTTTGTGTATTACATATCCACATGGGTACTTCAACAAGTTTCTATTGCAAACTTTTCAATACTAATTTCATATGTATTGTATTCAGCTTTGCATATAGAATAGAATAGAATAGAATAGAATAGAATAGAATTTTATTGGCCAAGTGTGATTGGACACACAAGGAATTTGTCTTGGTGCATATGCTCTCAGTGTACATAAAAGAAAAGATACGTTCATCAAGGTACAACATTTACAACACAATTGATGATCAATATATCAATATAAATCATAAGGATTGCCAGCAACAAGTTATAGTCATACAGTCATAAGTGGAAAGAGATTGGTGATGGGAACTATGAAACGATTAATAGTAGTGCAGATTCAGTAAATAGTCTGACAGTGTTGAGGGAATTATTTGTTTAGCAGAGTGATGGCCTTCGGGAAAAAACTGTTCTTGTGTCTAGTTGTTCTGGTGTGCAGTGCTCTATAGCGTCGTTTTGAGGGTAGGAGTTGAAACAGTTTATGTCCAGGATGCGAGGGATCTGCAAATATTTTCACGGCTCTCTTCTTGATTCGTGCAGTATACAGGTCCTCAATGGAAGGCAAGTTGGTAGCAATTATTTTTTCTGCAGTTCTAATTATCCTCTGAAGTCTGTGTTTTTCTTGTTGGGTTGCAGAACCGAACCAGACAGTTATAGAGGTGCAAATGACAGACTCAATAATTCCTCTGTAGAACTGGATCAGCAGCTCCTTGGGCAGTTTGAGCTTACTGAGTTGGCGCAGAAAGAACATTCTTTGTTGTCCTTTTTTAATGATGTTTTTGATGTTAGCTGTCCATTTGAGATCTTGCGATATGATAGAACCCAGAAATTTGAAGGTTTCTACTGTTGATACTGTGTTGTCAAGTATTGTGAGAGGTGGAAGTATGGAAGGGTTTTTCCTAAAATCTACCACCATTTCTACGGTTTTGAGTGTGTTCAGTTCCAGATTGTTTTGGTTGCACCACAAGGCTAGTCGTTCGACCTCTCGTCTATATGCGGATTCGTCATTGTCTCGAATGAGACCAATCACTGTTGTGTCATCTGCGAATATCACTGATTGCATGCATATATCTATCTCTATCTCTATATATAGTCATTGTACACTTTGATTATATAAAAGTAAGTGGCAAATACTTTTATTGATAAAACTTCGGCTTCTCTGCTTACAGAATTATTGATAAATAATTCAATCACAATTTGAGGAGCATGAAAAATCAGGCAGCATGTTGGTTTATGTGCCCAAATCAGTGGTGGGATTTAAATTTTTTTACTAACGGTTCTGTGGGCATGGCTTGTGGGCAGGACATCGCTTGGTGGGCGTGGCAGGAGAAGGAAACTTAAAATCTGCATTCCCACCCCATTCCAGGGGAAGGTTACTGTAAAACCTCCATTCCTACCCCACTCCGGGGAAGGATACTGTAAAATCTCCATTCTCTCACCACTCCAGGGGAAGGTTTCTGCAAAATTCCCATTTCCTCCCAATTAGCTGGGACTTGGGAGGCAGAGAGTAGAAGAGGGTGGGACAGTCAGAGGTGGTATTTACCGGTTCTCCAAACTGCTACCGGTTCTCCAGAATTGGTCAGAACCTGCTGAATACCACCTCTGGCCCAGATGTATTATTAGATTCTTAACCTGAATGCATTCAAACCAACTGCTTTCCTTTATTGCAATTTGCATTATTAGATTTATAATTCAGATAGCAAGGAATTTTATTGTGAAAAATTGAAAAGGGGGTGACGCAAACAGAGGGATGAGGAACTGCATGATAATAGAAAAACATCTGAACTATCTGGCATATATTTATTTATTTATTTATTTATTTGATTTTTATACCGCCCTTCTCCCGAAGGACTCAGGGCGGTGTACAGGCAAATAAAAACAGACAAGACAATATTATATAAAATGCAAGATTAAAAAACTTATTATAATTTGCCTAAAAATTTAGAATATATAGAAGCTAAAACCCCATTTAAAATTAATAATAAAAACTATAAAATCCATAAAATTTAAGCCAGCCCCGCGCGAATGAAAAGATGTGTCTTCAGTTCGCGGCGAAAGGTCCGAAGGTCAGGTATTTGGTGTAAACCCGGGGGAAGTTCGTTCCAGAGTGTGGGAGCCCCCACAGAGAAGGACCTTCCCCTGGGGGCCGCCAGCCGACATTGCTTGGCGGACGGCACCCTGAGAAGTCCCTCTCTGTGAGAGCGTACGGGTCGGTGGGAGGCATGTGGTAACAGCAGGCGGTCCCGTAAGTACCCAGGCCCTAAGCCATGGAGCGCTTTAAAGGTCATAACCAAAACCTTAAAGTGCACCCGAAAAGCCACAGGTAGCCAGTGCAGTCTGCGCAGGAGGGGTGTTACATGGGAGCTACGCGACGCTCCCTCTATCACCCGCGCAGCTGCATTCTGGACTAACTGAAGCCTTCGAGTGCACCTCAAGGGGAGCCCCATGTAGAGAGCATTACAATAATCCAAGCGAGAGGTAACGAGTGCGTGAGTGACTGTGCACAAGGCATCCCGATCAAGGAAGGGGCGCAACTGCCGAACCAGGCGGACCTGGTGGAAGGCCCCCCTGGAGACGGCCGTCAAATGGTCTTCAAACGACAGCCGCTCATCCAGGAGGACACCTAAGTTGCGCACCCTATCCTTTGGGGCCAATAACTCGCCTCCAACAGTCAGCTGCAGCTGCAGCTGACTGAATCGAGATGCCGGCATCCACAGCCACTCCGTCTTGGAGGGATTGAGCTTGAGCCTGTTTCTCCCCATCCAGACCCGTACGGCTTCCAAACACCGGGCCAGCACTTCAACAACTTCATTGGGGTGACCTGGGGTGAAGAAGTACAGCTGAGTGTCATCAGCGTACTGATGGTACTTCACCCCAAAGCCACTGATGATCTCACCCAACGGCTTCATGTAGATGTTGAACAGAAGGGGCGAGAGAATCGACCCCTGCGGCACCCCACAAGTGAGGGCCCTCGCGGTCGACCTCTGCCCCCCTGTCAACACCGTCTGCGACCGGTCAGAGAAATAGGAGGAGAACCACCGATAAACGGTGCCTCCCACTCCCAATCCCCCCAGCCGGCGCAGCAAGATACCATGGTCGATGGTATCAAAAGCCGCTGAGAGGTCTAATAGGACCAGGGCAGAGGAATAACCCCTGTCCCTGGCCCTCCAGAGATCATCCACCAATGCGACCAAAGCTGTCTCCGTGCTGTAACCGGGTCGGAAGCCGGACTGGAACGGGTCTAGATAGACGGATTCATCCAGGTATTGGGGTAGCTGGCGCGCCACAGCACTCTCTACAACCTTCGCAACAAAGCGAAGGTTGGAGACTGGCCGATAATTTCCCAAAATAGCCGGGTCCAAAGAGGGCTTCTTAAGGAGGGGTCTCACCATCGCCTCTTTCAAGGCGGCAGGGAAAACCCCTTCCAACAAAGAAGCATTTATAATCCTCTGGAGCCAGCCTCGTGTCACCTCCTGAGTGGCCAGCACCAGCCAGGAAGGACACGGATCCAGTAAACATGTAGTGGCGTGGAGCCTCCCCAACAACCTGTCCACGTCCTCGGGAGCCACAGGGTCAAATTCATCCCAAACAGACTCAACAAGACGTGCCTCCTCTCCCTCGCTTGGATCATCCCAATTTCGGTCCAGACCATCCCGGAGCTGAGCGATTTTGTCGTATAGATAACCGCTAAACTCCTCGGCACGTCCCTGCAAAGGGTCATCCCGCACCTCCTGATGAAGGAGGGAGCGGGTCACCCGAAACAGGGCGGCCGGGCGGTTATCTGCCGACGCAATGAGGGTGGAGGCGTAAGAACAATATAATTGGATTTCCATTAATTCTAGAAATATCAACTACTGCAGTTGTTATATATGTGGATCATTTCTTGTGAATAATAATGTATGTTCACTTAGCAAAATTTACTTGAGTTGTTATGTCATAGTATCCAAGTGTTTTAAGTTACTCTGTCTTATGAGAAGCACATGTTCAAGCAAGAGCCTGCCTTCCTTCCTTCCTCCCTCCCTCCCTCCCTCCCTCCCTCCCTCCTTCCTTCTTTCTATCTTAAAGGAAATAAATCACTGGGGTAAGACGCCAAGGAAGATTTCTACAGCATCTGCTCATAGGCAAACTGAAGCGTGAGGAATTTGTTCCATCTTAATCATTAATTTTGCATTGCACCAAACATTGTTATATATTATAACACTAGGATTAATGTTGTGGTAACACCAAGAAGAAAAATATAGTTGGAAATGAAGGTGTGAAGAGCTTGAAGAACAAAAGAAGTGAGAGAAGGAACTTCTTTGATGAGTCTTCCTAGACTTCGGAATTCCTTTCTGAGGGTAGACCATCTCATGACCCTACCAACAACTTTTTGGAAGTTGGCTGTTTTTATCAAACTATGATTTAAATAATTATTATCAAGCACTGCCATTGTCATTCTCTTTTTGTTGTTTTTATACTTAGCGCTGGAATTATATAGAAGAGAAGTGAAATATACTAAAAATGTTTTAGAACTGAAAACTTGCCCCAGTGTGGAAAAGTGACAATTTGGTATGATCAGACTCTTTTTTAAAACTCTTGTGTGTTACTTTTTCAGAAGTTGTTTCCATCTTTCCATATTTTCATGTACATTCAGGGTTTCATCCCTTGGAAATTGCTTAGCCAAGGAAATGAGAATTTTTGTTTCTCCAAGTGCTACATAAACTTCCTTTGTGAATTTTCAGTCAGTTATTCCATCTCTTCTCTTTCTGAGACTGTTCCCATCCCCCATCACAGTTGCTTTGCAAGTTTACTCTACACCCCCTCCCTTTAGTTATAGGAAGAAACCATAAACTGTTCCCATTGTGGTTATTTTTCCCCCATCCAAAAGTGCCACTGTTCATCCAGTGGCAGGTGCAGGCCAGTTGTCATGGCAACAAGGGAAGAGTGAGAAAATCGGCTTAATTCCACAGCTGATCATTAAGGGATGGGGGAGAAGAGATAATTGCAGCAAAAAGGGGAAAGTCAGTAATTATAGGAAAGCAGCACATATGAAAAGGCAGGGCACAGATGCATTTGGTGTGTCATACCCTGCTGTAACCAGTTAAGACCCTGCTGCCTGCAAAGTGGTGGGAAATGACAGGCGATGCCATTTCCAAGCAAGTTGTATCCCCTCCTGAGTGGGTTTCATCTTTGGATGGGCAAAATGTGAAGATGAACTAGAAAAGGGCTAGAAGCCAAGTGCTGATGATAAAGTAAACCGTTTACTTTAAATAAGAACATGGGCTGCATTTAAGGTCATCTTTCCTTCCAGTTTTGTTTCCCAATGCTAGATAGGTCTGCTGATAAGTGAATGGCTGATTGTGTATTCATTGTGGAAGTAAAGTTTGGTGCCGCAAGATTAATGCTGCTGATTTTTTTAAATTTTATTTTATTGCATTTTTCTCTTTACATACCTCTATTACATATTTAACAAATCTGTGACATTATTCCTACAACTAGAATCAATATTCAATACATTATAGACATTCTATTTCTAAACATTCTATTCCCTTATGTACGCGGACTTCTCTGGTGGTGCCACAAGATTAATGCAGCTGATTGCTGAAGTGGTCATAGATCTCATGACACAGAACTATCTCTTCAACTACAGCATTGATCAGGCTGCCTGATGTGCAGAACATTAAGAGTATGCAGCAGATTGGAGAAAGATCCCATAGGAAAACGTGATGGTAGGAGAAAAAGTTGCTGTAATGATTGGTTCCCAGACTGATAAAAGATTCAGGGAACCATTGTGCAAACAATCAACTGCAAACCCCTCTCTTATTAGTGAAGTTCACAGGGAGGCAGCTAGAAAGAAACTAAATCTTTCTTCGGACCTTCCGTCATGAGCTCAAAACACACCTATTTATTCAAGCGGGACTGGCATAATAGTGTCAAATTTTAATTTGGGGCTTTATTAATATTTTTAAAATTTTAAAACTAAATTTTAACCGGGTTTTATTATTTATATGTCTATTTTAAACAACTAGACACAAAAACAGTTTTTTCCCGAAGGCCATCACTCTGCTAAACAAATAATTCCCTCAACACTGTCAGACTATTTACTGAATCTGCACTACTATTAATCGTTTCATAGTTCCCATCACCAATCTCTTTCCACTTATGACTGTATGACTATAACTTGTTGCTGGCAATCCTTATGATTTATATTGATATATTGACCATCAATTGTGTTGTAAATGTTGTACCTTGATGAACGTATCTTTTCTTTTATGTACACTGAGAGCATATGCACCAAGACAAATTCCTTGTGTGTCCAATCACACTTGGCCAATAAAATTCTATTCTATTCTATTCTATTCTAAATATTTGGCCTATTTAATAAGTTTTTTAGATTAATGTTTTACTTTGTATATTTATGTGTTTTTTATATGGCTGTACACTGCCCTGAGTCCCTAGGGAGATAGGGCGGTATAAAAGTATGAATAAATAATAAAATAATAATAATAATAATAAATAAATAAGTCTCTGCCACAAAGTATTTCAGAGATGTATTAGTTATAGAAGGGAAATAAACAATTCAGTTGCCAGAATTCCTGTTACATCATCCTTTCTTCTCAAGAAAGAATACAGTAACAGTCATTAAAGAGACTTGGTGTGTATTGGGCTTCAGAAATAATAACTTTTGGGACTTCCAGGAAAGGAATGGTGAACTGAAGTGGTTCCATGAAGGCAGACATGACAAATGTGGCAAAGATCATTGAACCAGTGAATAGACTGATTCTGTGGAAGTTGTCTGGATAAGAAGAGGACAGGACATTACCTACGTATCCCTTAGATCAGGGGTCTCCAACCTTGGCCACTTTAAGCCTGGCGGACTTCAACTCCCAGAATTCCCCAGCCAGCTTTGCTGGCTGGGGGATTCTGGGAGTTGAAGTCCTCCAGGCTTAAAGTGGTCATGGTTGGAGACCCCTGGCTTAGATGGCTGCTCCTAATGAAGAGACTGCAGGACAGTGGTTTTCCATTGGTTTGAGCCCGAGAAGATGGTGGGATTAGCCATATTACTCAGAGCTGCAGCAGGTAGGTGTATAAAAGTAGAATGTGCTTGGCAACTGCTACCTCCCCGTCACCCACCCCACCCACTGCTGCCACCTCTGAGCTGCCGGAACAGTGGCACTGCTGAATGGCCTGTGACAGCTGCAGCAAGGTGTATGAAAATGGGATGTGCCCAGTCTCTGCTGCCTCCCTGCTGCTCACCTTGTCCCTGAATGGTCCAAACTCTGAATAGTCCAGAGCTTGGTGCAGCAGCAGTGAAGGGTGGGAAAATGGGAAGCCTTTGTCACTGCCACCTCCCTGCTTCCCACCCCATCCATCACTGCTGCCCCTAAATAGCCCAAATATTGCTGCTGTCGAAAGGCCCAAACTTTGAACAGCTCATCACAGCAGCAGTGGGGAATGTGAAAGTGGAAATCCCCTAGCCTCTTCTGTTCTCTGCACTCTGCCCACAAGCCTGCCTACCCACCTGACTCTCCCTCTGGCTGCCAGTGGTGAGGGTCCCGATGGCGAATTGGTCCCGTTGTCTTGCAACAACTTTGTGGCAGTGTGAATTGGCAGAGCAGCTTGGTAATGGTGAGCTGCTCACACCAAGTTGTCCCATTCTGTTTTCTGAAAAGTACAGATATCTGGGCATATTTAGGAATTCCAGTGAAATAGAAATCATCTTCGCAGATTCTGTTTGCTAATAAGTTTGGTCCATGGAGAATTTCCACCTTTGGTCTTAGATGGGGTGGCATTGCCCCAAACAGACCCAGTGCATAATCTGGGAGTTCTCCTGGACTCATGACTCCTGCTCAAAGAGCAGGTGGCAGCCATGGCCAGGAGAGTCTTTGCGCAACTGCAGGTTGTGTACCAGTTACGCCCTTTCTTGGACCAACAGTCCCTACTCATGGTCACTCATGCCCCAGGGACCTCCCATCTTGACTATTACAATGTACTCTACATGAGGATGTCCTTTAAAAGCATTTGGGAACTCCACTTGGTGCAAAATGCAGCAGCCCACATGGTTTTGTGCAGACCTTGGTGTGCATATGTATCACCTCTCCCGTAGGAGCTGCATTGGTTGCCAATTTGTTTCCAGGTGCAATTCAAGGTGCTGATTATCACCTTTAAAGATCTTTATGGGTTGGGACCAGGTTATCTGAGGGATCTTCTCTTGTCAGTCACATCTACCTGACCCACTAAAGCGGGGAGGCAAGGAATGTTGCGGGTCCCATCCCCTAAGAAGATAAATCTGGCAGGACCCAGAAGAAAGGCCTTCTCCATGATGGCTGCCTCCCTCTGGAATATCATTCTTACGGAAATTAGACTGGCCCCCCACTTTAACACACTTTTGGAAGGCCTTGAAGACGTGGTTCCAGTGGTGGGTCTCTACTGGTTCACCCCGGTTTGGGTGAACCAGTAGTGCCGGTGGCGGGAGGCTCCGCCCACCCACACACCATCTCGGATGCTCAAAAGGTGCGTGGGTGGGCGGAGCGTGCAAGCTCCCAGTTCTGAACTGGTAGCAGAGGTAAGAGGAACCCACTTACTGCATGGTTCTCCCAGAGCAGAATGGAGCCCATTAAATGGCTAATATAAATGTGTGGTAGGAGGCTGGGGAGTTATTATTTTATTATTTTTATTTCTATAATATTGTCTTTTTATGTCCTGTAAGCTGTCTTGAGTCACCATATGTGAGTAGGCAGTAATATAAAATTTCCAAATAAATAAATAAAATAAAGTTTGAAATAAAACTGCGGACAAAATCCAGATTTAAAGTTTGCAATCTTTTACACAGACTTTAGCCAATCTTTAACCTATTATTTGGATTCTTGTGAGGCTATAATGTTATCATTTCTGGGGAAAGATAAGTTTCTGTGTAGACTATATGTTTCAACAACATAGAATGTTCAATGTTAGTAGGGTTTATTTCTTTGATGGATGAACTACCTTCCTTTTTCTGTATTTGACAAAATTCTACTAGATTCAGATGTTTGGATTACAGAGAATGGCTGCATGATACATGGGCGTTTTGCAAATGTAATCTCATTGTAGACTTTCACATAATAATATTAAAGGCTGGAGGATATTTAAGCACGGAAGATATTGATGAGATCCCTAACAAAGGGTTTTGTGCTGGTGAATATATTTTTATAACAGTTGTGATTTACCTCTATCTTTTTCCTAGTCCCTTTCCAAATAAAAGGATCTGTGTGAGACTAATGACTAATGATAGTAGATATTTGTAGAATTTTGTTTTAAAGCATAATTAATTTTGTCCTGATCCCTTGATTGCATCCTTTTATATATATATATATATATATATATATATATATATATATATACGATTGGCCTCACTCTGTTTGAAAGGTCTCATTCTGGATCTTTCCTTCCCCCATCTGACAATCTATTACTGTCATTTTTTTTAAAAAAAAAACAATTAATGCTGAAATAGAGGTGTTTGAGTGACATAATAATCAGGCTGCAAAATGTAATTTTCACTCTGTTTTGGAGATGGGATTATTTCAAAGAGAGCTCATTAATGTATCATATGCCAACAAAGAATTTCATAACCTGTCTCCTAATAGGATTAGCTCAGGAATTGTGATTGATGTATTCGTCCTTTATATTACTTTGTGAATTAAAATCTCATTACTTGGGCGTGCCTTATATTAACAATGGGCATCTTGTAGCCTAAGGACTGGTTGTAGACTCTAAACTTCTTTTTGTGATACCCACAGCCAGATTGTGGGTATGCGTGCATCGGGCGGCTGCTCTTCTGCTTTCCGGCACTCCCACACACGTGAAGACCAGCTGGCTGGCACGGAAGAGCAACGGGCAACGGCTCGCGTGCCGGGAGAGATGGCTCTGCGTGTCACTTCAGCACGTGTGCCATAGGTTTACCATCACGGATCATCACACATCATAGCCAATATCAGCAGCACTATTGGTGATATTGAGCACCAATGTTTTCCTGCTGTTTTCATGTATGAAGCACTTGGGGGAAAAAATGTAAGTCTAATGTAGGACTACCACAGTTCCTACATGTAATAAAAGAGAAAAAAACCCTCCCTCATGGGGATTAAAAAACCCCCATACACATAAAAAATTTGCTATGAATTTTAAAAGGAATTCATAGTTTATAATAATGTCCTACCCATTTATTAGCAATATGTCCTTCTGGATGTTTACAACATCTAGTCCCCAGTCTTTAGAACAACGATGGAAAGAATGCTCCTGCTGTTAATATGTAATGTAGAAACATTATTCTTCAAATCAGATTTATCTTTTTTATTAGAAAATCATATCCACACAAAGCAATTCTCAGTTATTTTTGTAGGTCATCATCTCTGAAGTTACCCTGCTGAGTTCTAAATATTGAAAGGACACAGTAAATGAACACAAAGAGGTTTTGTAATGATGTCTTTTAGCAAATAAGTGAGGAAAACTAATTGGATATTCTACAGGGTAGCCAGCAATACTTAGATCAGTGTTCTCCTTTTCTATCTCTAATTACTGTTGGAAAACACATTGTTGTCTTAAGCAAAGGATATCCATAAATTTCTTTTGGCATTCTTAATTCTGAAATAGACTTATGTACAAACAGCAGTGTCAGAATGTAATATAAGCAATCTGTTATCAAATACATAACAAGGAGCTTGGAAGTGGGGCAACACGGCACTTTTTAAAATTGCATCATTCATTTCAGTGATTGTAAGTACTATGAATAGGACATACACTGTAGCCTCTTCAGATAGAAATACATTCTCCCTCTAATGTCCAGAACTATTTCTTATAGCATGCATAGGAACAGCTGTGTTGGCATAAATAAATCCGCCTATCTTAGTGTCAGTATACAACTCAGTGTACTAGATTTACACAGAATAGATATTCATGAAGCCTTTCAGAACTTCAGGTAGTCCTCAACTTACAATTAATTGGACCCAGAATTTCAGTCATTAGTCAGATCACAATGTGTCCATGCCCAGTTTTATGATCTTTTGTGAGGCAGTTGTTAAGTGAATGCCATAGTCATTAAGTGAACATCATGGTTATGTAAATTAATTTTACTTAATGAGTTGGGGTTTTTTTTTAATGGAAATTGGAAGCAAATGGGAAACTGGGAAAAAAACCCATAGAAAATCATAGTCACATGATTGGGGGGAATGGCAAACTGCCATGAAAATGAGCCAGTTACAAATGAGCCGGTTACAAAGGGCCAAAAATACCATCATCCGACCGTGTGTGTGTGTGTGTGTGTGTGTGTGTGCGCGCGCGCACCTGTCGGAACTTTGAAATCAGTTTGTAAGTACCTTTTGGGGGAATCTGCCTTAATTTCAAATGGTTGTTAAGCTATCAGTCACTAAGCGAGGACTACCTGTATATTTAACAGTACTGACATTTGTTTTAAAGTTTTATTCTAATTAACTCTAAACAAATCAATTCACACCCTTTGCTTCATTAGAAAGGGTAATCATTCATGGTTTCATATCAGCCCTGGTTTGACTTCCCAACAATCCTTCTTGAGAATTTTGCAAAACTGCAAATGTGTTGCTATTTTTTTCCAAAAAAAAATTTACACATGCTCCCAATCAATCTCCATATTTTGCAGCAGTTAACAGTCTTGCTTGTGATATGTCCAGTTGTATATACATAATATATGAAGTCATCAAGTCAAACATGATTCACAAGCCACTTAGGAGGAAATCCAATATAATGTGGAGAATAAATGTCTACTTGTACAGCAGAGATTTTGCTTTATTTCATGCTCTAAAAAAGATTTTGAAACTGCAGAAAAAGTGCAGAGAAGAGCAGCAAAGATGATTGGGGGCTGGAGGCTGAAACCTCTGAAGAACAGTTGCAGGAATTGGGTATGTCTAGTTTAATAAAAAGAAGGCCTAGGGATGACATGATAGCAGCTTCCCAATATTTAAGGGGCTGCCACAGGGAAGTGGGAGTCCATCTACTCTCTGAAGTATCTGAAGACAGGACAAGAAGCAATGGATGGAAACTAATCAAAGACAGAAACTAATCTAGAATTAAGAAGAAATTTTCTGACAATGAGAACAATAAACCAGTGGAGCGAGATGTGCCCAGATGTTGTCGGTGCTCCATCACTGGGGATTTTTAAAAAGAGTTTGGACAACCATTTGCCTGAAATGTTATAAGGTTTCCTGCTTGAGTTGGGGTTAGATTAGAAGCCCTCCAAGTTTCCTTCCAGCTGTGTTATTCTTTTATTCATCCTACACTATCTACATGAGTTCAAAATCTATCCATGAGCTTGTAGTAATACCAATATAGTGGTAATCTCCCTTATTTCACTGAATTAATGGAAAACATGTATCTTTACAAAAATATACTATTGGACTATGTTGTTGATATTCCTGCCTTAACAGTCTACTTTGAACTTTTTTTTAAAAAGGTAGGAATTGACAAGCACAGGTAAGCTTTCATCTGTAACTGGGATGTGATCTGTCAGATCAAAAACTTAGATTAAATCAAGAAAGAGACATATGTGGTTTTTCTAGTGTTGCACTGTTATCCTCAAAGAAACAATAGGAGCATACAGGAAAATTAGCAAATAAGCGGAGATAAGAAGCCAAGTAATCAGATTCAGGAATCAAAGGAAAATAGGACCCAAGATGTAAATCAGGATCATAAACAGAATAGACATTCCGTTTCCCAATGCTGAGATAATATAGGTCAGGAATAAGAATTTATGACTGTTGAATTCTAGCAGTGCACCTGTGTGTTTGAGATGTATTTACAACCAGTAATTCTGCTTCCCTTGTATGGTTCCAGCTTGTTTTAATTTGAGTAATTTCAGGAAGTCTAACCTTCTTCCCCCCCCCCCCAACTGCATTATAATATATGTTGTTGATTGGCAATGAACAGGCACTTTTATTTTCAGAATCAGGTTGTTTCAGATTTGTCTAGCGCCCTAGGTCAGAATAGGTATTCTTCTCAGCTTGGTGACATTTTGCTCAGCTGTTCTTGGATTACGTAGCAATGCCTTTTCAGATTCCACTAGTTCAGCCACTTTCTGGCCAGACTTGAAGCTTCTAGTTTATCTTCACCTATTTTTTGAAATAGCAATGGTTCCCAAATGTCTTTTTCCTTCTCTTATTTGTTTGAATAAAATTGATTCATGAAAGCTCTCAGCATCTTCCTTCATAGGCATGCTATTTAGGGCAAAGGTCTACAACCTTGATGCCTTTAAGACTTGTGAACCTCAACTCCCAGAGTTCCTCAGCCAGCCTTGCCGGGTGGGGGGGTCTGGGAGTTGAAGTCCACAAGTCTTAAAGGGACCAAGATTGGAGACCCCTGATTTAGGGTTCAACAATATTTAAGGATCAGTAGGTTACTCATTTCAGATCTAAATTTCAATCTCTTTCCTTCTACTCATATTTCCCTCTAGCCCAGGGGTGTTAAACTGGCAGACCACAGATCAGAAGTGTCATGTGCAGGCCATGCCCACCCTGGCTCTGCAAAGGCAAAAAACATTGTGATACGTCGCGATACATCACGTGACTTGATCAAGTTTGATACCTGTGCTCTAGCCCGGGGGTCTCCAACCTTGGTAACTTTAAGACTTGTGGACTTCAACTCCCAGAATTCCTCAGCCAGCAAAGCTAGCTGAGGAATTCTGGGAGTTGAAGTCCACAAGTCTTAAAGTTGCCAAGGTTGGAGACCCCTGCTCTAGCCAGTTTGGTCTAGTGGTTAAGGCACCAGGCCAGAAAGCAGGAGATTATGAGTTCAAGTCCTGCTTTAGTCATGAAAATCAGTTGGGTAACTTTGGGCTAGTCACTCTTTCTCAACCCAATCCACTTCACAGGGTTGTTGTGGGGAAAGTAGGAGGATGAAAGTTGGATATGTTTGGATTGTTGGATTGTGATAGATATGTTTTCCGCCTTGAGTTATTTGTAAAAATAATAAAAGTGATAAATAAATAAGGCGATAAATAAATAAACATATATAGTCCTGATACAGCCACATCATTTTACATGTTTTGCACAACAAAACCTATATTTTTAAAATTTAATTCACATTCCATATTAGTTATTGGACTGTATTTAGTTCCTGCATTACAGATAGTTCTTGAATATGGACCATAATGGAACCTATCTTTTATAGCTGCAGTCGTGACAGTCATTAAGTGAGGCACCCTCATAATTGCTTTGATTAATGACCCCTGATGCCCGATGCTGTTGTTAAGTGGAACATGATATGCTCAGGTTAGGGGATGCTTAGCACAGGCTCAAGCACACCTGCTCCGGCCCTCCTGAGGCCTCCACCAGCTGAGGCACTCCATGCTCTATTTTCTGCCACTTGGGATCCATGGAGATTTTGGGCCTGCCTTCCCCTCTACTGGGTTTCTGCAGCCTTTGGTCTTTCTCCCCTACTCGGCCATCCCTTACAGAGTTTCCTTAAAAAAGGAAACCCACTACAGAGTTGCAAGAATAGCATCTGCTTGCAGAATAGCACAAGGTTGCTACAAGGCTGCCTCTGTAGAAGAGCTGAGCCTCTGTCAGCTGGGCACCTCCCTCAGAAGTTGCAAAAAAATAATAATAGAAAGGTAGAAAGGGTCCTGGAGCTGATTGAGGAACAGGCCTCGTCCTGCAAGTCCCTGATAGTTGAGTGGCTGGGTAGGAAGCAGACCCAAGCCTGCAAACTGCAGCCACTTCCTGTGCGTTGCAGCTAGCCTGAGGCTCCCCTGAGTGACTTTCTAGGTGGGAAGTAAGCTCAAGACTTGTGGGAACCCAGCAGGATGTGGGTGGGTGAGGGAAATAGGCTGCAACATCCCTGTAGTTGGTCATAAAGGTGAATGACCGTGGGGATGCTGCAGTGGCTGTAATTTTGAAACCAGGTTTGTTTGTTTGTTTATTCATTTATTTATTTTGTCAAACATACAAGATAACAGGTGTAAGTATAAACATGAATATGAACGCAGGAAATGGATACAAATAAATGGGGACACTAGGACAGGGATGGTAGGCATGTTGGTGCGCTTATGCACGCCCCTTACAGACCACTTAGGAATGGGGTAAGGTCAACAGTAGACTGTCTAAGGTCAAAGTTATGGGGGTTTGGGGATGCAACAATAGATTGTAACAACAGGTTGTAAGTAGCTTCGGGGGGGGTTTGTTTTATCTTCAAAAGTTGCTAAGTGACTGTTCATAAGTGGAGGATTACCTATATTGTAAGTCTGTTTTCTTTTATTTCATAGTGAATGTATTAGATTGCACATATTAATTAGAAATGCTCTTGCTAATTAAATTATTTTAAGGTCAGTAGCTAGCTTTCCTGCCATTAGAAGAGTGATAAATATTTCCAGAAATGATTTGTCCATGGTGTTCATATCCATGATTGTTTATATTCAACAGAATCGAAACATTTATACATTCTCCAAAGGTTCTTCTAATTGGAATATTTATAGGCTAATCAGAGTAAATTGATATGAAATGCTCCAGACAAAGCCTATTGCTTACCCTGATTTTATGTTTGCTTATGTTTGTTCCAGTGGGTTTCTATTATACCATAATAAATACATCTGCCTACAAAAGCCTTTTCAGCTGGTTAATGTAAGGATGTTGAAGGAAAAGGGGGAAATAGGTTGATTCCACCTATTTCCCTGAAATTCAAAATATTGGAGAGGTGTACCAAAATAGAGCTTGAGGCTCCAAAAATACAAGAAACTCTTGACTATTGCCTTTATTATCAGGACTTCAAGGAGTATCCCTGCCAATAAGAGGAAATGTTGCATCCAAGCTATTCTGTTTCAAATTAGCCTTCATAATTATTAGCTCTTCAGCAAAATTCAGAGACCTGAAGAGAAGCTGCATTTTGTTACTACCTTGCTTGTATTTTTAGGCCACCTAATTAGAGAGATGAAAGTAAGTAGAAAAATACTGCTTTATAGTACAATTTTATCTAAGTTTACCCAAAATTAAAGTCTATTACTTTTAATAGAACCTGTCTTCAGATAAAAGTGAATAGGATTGTAAGCTTAGTAGCTTATTAGAATCCTGGATATTAGTACTATTCTGTAAATTTTGATGCTTTCTGTCTCCCAAAAACACATTTCCTAAATATTTATGTGACTTTTCAGAATTGCTTTTGTTAAAAAAAAAATTACACCCAGAAATGAAGTGTTGAATAGGTTCTTCGGTAAATATTAAGTTCTCAACCAAAGGGCTTATTTTTTAGCTGGATGACACCGTTATCAGACATAAAACACCATTGCTTTAACTTGCTTTTAAAGCTTATAAACGTGTGAACTGGCATTTGGCATAACAGCTATAAAAGTTGTCATACGATAGCAATACATTATTTGTTCTAATTTAAAGTCAATAAAATGCTATGATTTCTTAGTTCAGGGTGGGCAAGATAATAAAGCTTATCCAACATTATGAAAAAAAATAGAAGAGTCAGTGTTGGCGAGATGGATGGCTATACAAATGTGTTAAATATATGCCTACAAAAGTTAATCAAGGTATAAGTGAAGCTTCTGACAATATATTATTTTGCCTTCCCAAAATATCAGTTCTGTATCCTGAAGGTACAGTACAGTGCCGTGCTATGAAGCCTCCATTGGCTTTGAAGAAAGGCAGTGCCAATCAGACACTGATAGAAAACTGTGAACGGTGTCACAGAATAACACCTACAGTTCCTACAACAATAGATGCCAGTGTCCCATTGTGCTAGACTCTGTGCTTCCAGACTGGGACTGCAGAGCCACCTCTGTGTCCTTAGATAAAGTGCACAATTGCGCCTCTTCTTCAAACCTGAAGCCTATACAATACTGTACTGAGATGCTTTTAACAGGAAGCACTAGAAATGCACTTTAAATAAGTAAGTAAAGTTAAACTCTAAGCAAATATATTTGGGGCACATGAATAGAATAGAATAGAATAGAATAGAATAGAATAGAATAGAATAGAATAGAATAGAATAGAGCAGAGCAGAGCAGAGCAGAGCAGAGCAGAGCAGAGCAGAATAGAATAGAATTCTTTATTGGCCAAGTGTGATTGGACACACAAGGAATTTGTCTCCGTGCGTACACTCTCAGTGTACATAAAAGAAAAGATACATTCGTCAAGAATCATAAGGTACAACATTTAATGATAGTCATAGGGTACAAATAAGCAATCAAATCATATTAGGAAACAGTCAATATAAATCGTAAGGATATGATTAAATTAAGCATTTTCTTAATACTTTTTGCCTTTTGCTGCTGGTGTTACTCTTCATGTGCCTTTTACTGCAAATAGTTTCTGCCTAGAGCCCTCCATGTAATCCATGACATAGCCTGGACTGTCTCTGCTATTTTTCTCCTTGGGCTGCAGCGGTGTGTGTGTATTTTGCTTTACAGTTAATGCAGTTCATTTACCCTGATCATTGGGGCTGATGGGAAGATATTTTTTTTTCTCCTTCAAAAGATGTGTTTATTTCAAACACAACATGTTAGAATTCTGAGTGTTCCTCTAAGACAGTTCAGGACAGAGATAAGCAGAGATAAGCAGTGCTTCTTAAGTTAAATTTTGGTCTCCTGATTAAATAGGAAAATTCTTATTTATCAAAATTATTATTTATCAAGATGCTAGTGAAGGCAGGAGGATGGTGCTAAAGTTGAACAAAGAGTCTTTTTGTTCCAGATTTTGCAGGGAAAGGACAAAACAAGTAATCTAATGTTAATGAGAGAAGTTTAATACGAAATCTGTTAAGACTTTTGGATGCCCATTATTGGTATAGTACAGATGTCCATGTTTCTTCTTCATTTGCACTACTTTTCATCTTTCACACCTCACAATACTTCTAATCTCCTAGCTACCAAATTGTAGAAGTGGTAATGTAGGTTAATCTTCTGTGCTTAAATTTACTTTAGGAAACAATGTAGGAAAATCTCTATACAGCCCAGAGTTGTTTTTTTTAATTTCTTTTTGTCACAACAGTATACACAAACAATTGTCATAGATAAAACAACATATTTTGAAGAAAATATATACATATATGTAAAAAAATATGCCTCAACTATATCAATTTGATATGATGAAAGGAACAATAGGACAGGAACGGTAGGCACTTTTGTGCTCTTATGCACGCCCCTTCTTGCCACATATAGCTCCTTCTGAGTAACAGTAATCAGTAACATTGATAGCCAACAAAAATTACTAATATACTTTCCTATGTTTTGAGCTGAAAAACACAAAATCAGAAGTGTAAGCCTTATAATAGGATAAAATCACTTTTTAAAAAAATAGTTGGGTAAAAAAAGACTAAAACTTGGACCAACACATGAAAAAGACGTGACTCAGTTCACTTTGTTTTCTTCCCTGTCCAAAAATAAAAGAAAGAATTAACTCATTGCCTCTAGTTAGCTGCATAGCTGCCTCTAGTAGCCATCTGTGGTCTAATGGATAGTGCTTAATTAGATGTTGGAAACCTTGCTTGTCATTTGGACATGGCACTAAGTGTTTTCAAAATATGCACACTTTCATTTTCAGCTCCCATTTAATAAATGTGTCATAACATATTTCATTGTATTGTCTTGGGGGTGAAGAAGGAAAAAGGCATACTGGATACCTCTGGCTTTGAGCTGCAAAAATAATCAACACATAAGCACTGAAATCTAGGATCATCATACTATGCATTTAGTTTCTGATTTTTTGTTGCTAGTTAAAAGGTTTTCAATTAATAATTACTATAGTACCAGAGGAGCTTGGTTTTGGTTAGCAGGATTTCTACAAGTTTGTGCTTGTAGACTGTCTAGACCAGGGCTGTTAAACGTGCGGCCTGCGGGCTGGATGCGTCACACACTGGCCACACCTACCCTGGTTTAGCGAAGGGGGAAAAGCTGCAATACGTCACGTGATGACAATGTGACAACGCGAGTTTGACACCCCTGATCTAGATTGTTTTCAAAGACATGGTAGGACAGACAGGCATAGCTTTCCTTGTTTTTGTACAATTTTTTATTAGGAGTTTTAAATTTAAAGATAAAAACTAACAAGAATATCAGACTGTGTCCTTTTAACTTCAATAACCCTCATTTTTCAGCAACATCCATCTTTCAAAGCGAAGAAATATAACTTCAAGACCAGTAAACTTAGATATGTCCTTTTGCTATTGTTTCAATGGTGCATTGCAGAGATGGTATTCAGCAGGTTCTGACCAGTTCTGGAGAACCGGTAGCAGAAATTTTGAATAGTTCGGAGAACCGGTAAATACCTCTTCTGACTGGCCTGCCCCCATCTATTCTCTGCCTCCCGATTCCCAGCTGATTGGGAAGAAATGAGGATTTTGCAGTAACCTTCCCCTGGAGTGGTGAGGGAATGGAGATTTTTACAATATCCTTCTCCGGAGTGGGATGGGAATGGAGATTTTACAGTATCCTTCCCCTGCCCTGCCCACCAATCCAAGCAACGCCCACAAGCCATGCCAACAGAACCGGTAGTAAAAAAATTTAAATCCCACCACTGGTGTATTGGTTTCAAGAGAGGTGTTGTCTACAACAAAAATAACATTCTAGGTAAACATTTTTCTGATCTTTGATCAGAGCAATTCAGATTCATCACAGTTTGTAGAGGCTGTAAAAGTTCACCCTCAAAGCACTCATAGAACAAACCCAATAAACCACCTGATCCAGGCATCTTTCTTGGTTTAATCTTTTTTATAGCTTCTGGAACTTCCCTTATTATTATAGCGCTTTCATAATTTGTATTTGTACCTCTGTAGTTCTGGGTTATTTTTTTTCTCTAAAATATTCACTTTTCTTCAGTGGAATGTCATGTCTTTTATACAAATTTGAATAATATTTATGAAATGCTTGTTTCATAACCACAGTACCTTTCTCTTGAAGTTTTAATATCAATTTTCTTTTCTCTTAATATCAGTTCATATGCCATCCATTTTCCTGGTTTATTCACAAAGTTTTTGTGCTTTACATAGTTCATTTTTATTTTTATTTCGCTTATTGTAATATAGATAGAGGTTGCTGTAAAATCTTCATTTCATGAAGTACTTATCTTCTGAATGAAGGCAAATATACATGTTTCAGGATTATCTTATCTTCCCTGGAAATTTATTTAATTCTTTCTATCTCATCCAAATATTTTGTCTTTTCTCTTGCCTCTTTTTCTTAAGTTCAGTATTATATTGAAAAAACCTTAATAAAAGCTTTAGCTGCATACCTTCTTATATAACTGCTTTTATTTACCTAAGTGGAGAAGGAATTTGAGCAGGGTGCTGCAAGAATTTTCCTTTTGGAGATAAAGTAGAAGGCATTGTTAGTAATGATATATTGGAGAACATACTCCAAGGCAGAATAAAATTCCAGGTGCCCTTTCTAGAATAGACACAATTAATAAAATTAAATGAGATCAGGCAATAAATAAAATTCTACAGGTACAGAGGCAAATACGTGGGAAGAATCTCAGAACTGTAACTGGACTCAAACTGGACATTAATAAGTTATGTGTTACGTTTAGAAGAAAAAACTGGTTTTTAGGCATATTTATTTGAAACACAGCTTTCAAATTACTACAGTTAGTCACTTCATTCAAAATTAGTCTGACCTTTTCCAATAGTGGTACCACATTTTAAACGATTTTGAATTAGACAATGAAACTGGTAAACGATATGGAAACAAATTATATGACAAAATGTGGAATAAAATTAGGTATGTTCAGCTTGGAGAAATATTCACCCTGGAAGACTGTCACGTAAAAGATCAAACACCTGAAGTTTGTTGCTACAGAGTGCAGGATACAGTTTAATGGGCTTCACTAATACAAATGTAAATTTCAGTGAAATATCTTGAGAAAATATAGCACTTCATTAGGGGGAACCAATTACTGAAAGAATTAGGGCACTCCTACAATACAACAAAGAATAAGCAGCCTTTTGTTGTGTTCCTCTAACTCTGAATTTATGGCCTCCAACAGAGTACTGGATTTTATGGCCCTCAAAAAGTTCCCTCTGTGAATTGTTTGGTATTTTCTGATGCAAATAAGTGAAAGATTTTGAGCTGAGACCAATGCCACTTGAAACATTCCACCAGATTTTGGAATGTGTACTGCTTTGTTTACAAACCTGAAAAGGTGTTAAAGTTCCAGCCATAGGAAACAGTAGAAATACGGTATGAGTTCTGGTTCTTCATCCCAATGCCAGATATGAAGGAGGATGGCAATCCATGAAGATTTTTGTCCCAAAGGTGCTTTTTCAGGAGGCCTTGTTTTTTTTCTTTGAAGACATTTTGCTTCTCGTCCAAGAAGCTTCTTCAGCTTTAACAGGATAGTAGGGAATGGAAGGATTTATATTCCTTGCAGATAGCTGGTCATTTGCATCCTTTTAGAGGAAGATTTATATAGACAACCAGAAAAATTGGCCAAGTATATTGTTTTGAAAACACTTTTAACACTTAAAGTCACTACAATGGAATCATAAAATCATAGGATAGAAGGGACCTTAGAGGTCATCAATCCAACTCCCTCATACAAATGCCTCATCTTGGACAAATGGTTGCCCAATCTTTTTTTTGAAAACCTCCAGAGATGGAATAGTCACAACTCCAGGAGGCCAGGTGTTTCACAGCTTAATAGTTCTCACTGTCAGACAATTCCTGTTTATTTTTAGGTTGGATCTTCCTCTAATAAGCTTATACTAATTGCTTCTTGTTCTACCCTCAGGTGTTAATGGAAAATAATAGCAATGTCAGCAATAATAGCAATAATAGCAAAGATGGCCTGGGGGCCATCTTTTTCTTTGGATCTTCAGGGCTGCCACACTTAGTGCTGTGGGAAAACAGGAGGGGGGTTGCCTGGAATTGGTGGAGATATATAGCCATAACAACATTCCTGTCTCTGGAAGTCAAGGACGTCAGCCTGCACTTGGAGAGGTGTGACTGGGGGAACATCTCCAGTTGGAATGGTGGATTGATTGGACCATGTGATGGACATGTGGGTGCAGGGGAAGGGACTTTGACTTTCCTTTAGGCGGGGAAAACCCAAGGGCTTTCTAATTTGGGTTTTCCCAGATGTGCCAATATGACATCTCTAATAAAATGGAACTTTGAGGAACTGCTGGCCTTGGAGACTTCGTTGGTTGGGGGTGTTACTTGGAACTCTGACAAGCAATACCAATAGCACTTAGACTTATATACTACAGCACAGTGCTTTACAGCTTTCTCTAAGTGGCTTACAGAGTCAACATATTGCTCTCAACAATCTGGATCCTAATTTTACCGATCTCGGAAGGATGAAGGCTGAGTCAACTTTGAGCCAGTTAGGATCGAACCCTTGCTTTGGGCAGAGTTAGCTCGCAATACTGCATTCTAACCATTGCACCACCATGGCTCAAATAAATTGACTCCCTCTTTCCTATGGCAGCCCATCAGGTATAAGAAGACTGCTAATATGTCTCTCCTCAGCCCTTTTTCTTTAAGATAAACATAATGTCCCTTTAGCCATTCTTCATAGGATTTAGCTTCCATGTTTGTTACTATTATCTGCATTCTTTCTAGGATCTTTTAATTGTGACCAGAATTGAATGCAGCATTCCAACTATGACCTCAGCAATGCGGTATAGAGCAGTACTATCACTTCCACTGATCTTGATACTATTCCTCTGTTGATACAGCCTAGGACTGTGTTGACTTTTTTGACAGCTTTGGCATACTGCTGATTTTAAGTGGTGGCCCAGCAGGACACAGATCCCTCTCTTAAGCACTACTGTTGAGCCAGATATTGCCTATCCTTGTTCATTTCTAGGTGCTCACAAACCCTTCTTGATGACCTTTTCCAGGATGCTCCAAATATGGATGTTAAACTGATCAGTTTGTAGTTTCCTGTATCCCCCTTTCTCCCCTTTTAAAGACTGAAGCTGCATCAGCTCTTTTCTCGCCCTCTGGCAGGTCTCCTGTCTCCAGGAGGGCTCAAAGATTTAATTCAGTGTTTCTGAGATCACATCTGCCAGCTTCTCAGGAGAGTAAACCATCCAGTCTAGGAGACCTGAATGCATTCAAACAACTAGGTGTCTTTTAATTGATTCCTTATCTATTTTGACCTGCATTTCTCTTCAATTTCCCGTGGTGCTGCTTTTGACAGGTTGGAGTATTTTTTCCCCTTCTACGTAAAGACAAATGACAAAAAAACAAAACCCAACACCAGGAACTAAGCAATTCCACCTTCTCTCTGCTGCATGTCATCTTCTCCTACTAGTGAACCAATCATTTTCTTGACTTTCCTTTTACTCCTTACATGTCAAAGAGACTTCTTTTTTGATATTTTCGGCATTTGTTCCAAGTCTTAGCTCATTCTGAGCCTTTTGTTGTTGTTTTTATTATTTTTTGGCATTTGTTGCAAGCTTATTTTCTTTGTCCTTGCAAATTCAGGCTTTTTACTAGTATTCTGCTCTAGTTATAAGCCCCCTTTTCCATTTTTATACTTGTCATTTTTGTCCCACAGCTTGTCGGAGTGCTCTTTGTGCAACCACACTGTTCTCATCAGATGTCTGTTGTTTTTCTTTATTTGCGGTATTGTTTTTCTTTGATCCTTTATTATCTCTATTTTCAAAGTTTCCGAAGCAAAAATTGTATTCCCTCTAGAATTTCTATCCATGGAATTCTTCATATTCTTTCTATTAGTTTGTTGAAGTAATCTCTCTTAAAATCTAGCACGCTGATCTTTGTTTAGTTATCCTTGCCTGCAGTATGGTGAATGCTAGCATAACATGATCGCTCTCTCTCAAAATTGCTACAACTTCTACTCCCTGAACCACTTCATTCCTATTAGTAAGTATGAAGCCTAATATAGCTGACTCTTTAGTTCCTTTCTCCATGTTTTGGACAAGGTTATCAGCTATGCACATCAGGAACCTGTTTAATCATCCCTTGCTGCAAAATTTATTTGATGTCTGAGTCATTAGTTCCCAATTAGCCTGTAGTGCAAGGCCTCTGTTGTCTGTAGTACATATCTATGGCTACGTCATTTCTTTTCCCCTTAATACCATGTTTCTCCAAAAATAAGACTCTATCTTATATTTTTTTGAACCCTAAAATAAGCACTTGGCCTTATTGCCATACGCTCAGAAGCCCAATTGGGCTTATTATCGGGATGTCTTATTTTGGGGGAAACAGGGTATTCACTCAAATACTTTCAAGAAGAGTTTCATCCTTGGTATCATGCATTGTTGTACAAGTATAGTAATTTTTTACATACAATACAACTCCTCTTTTGATGGGTTTCTTTCTTTTGAACAAATTATATTCTTCTCGGAGTATATTCAATCATGGGTTTCATCTCACCAAGTTTTGGTAATATAGCCTAGCCTAACTCATGGAGTAGGATTTCCAATTCTCACAGCCAGGTTTCCACATTCTGAAATGCTTACAAGTGGAAAAGACATGCATGCCATGAGAAATCCATGCAGAGAGAGGATAAAAAGCAACAGCACAGAAAGATGAGAGCAAAATTCACTAACAGTTCCAAAGCAACATAGAGTCTTTAGTTGCGGCATTTGAAAGTTCACTCTGAAAACTCAACGATAGCAAGCTTCAGGAATGTATATGGAATGCTTATATGTAACAAAGCTCAGATTATCAAAATTGGTGTTCTGCTATAAGTTTTTGCATTTACACAGTCTGAAAAGTAATAATGGTATATGCATTTCGGTAGTGGCACAGTGGTTAGAATTGCAAACTAACTCTGCCAACCGCCTGCAGTTCGTTTCTGACCGGCTCAAGGTTGACTCATCCTTCCATTCTTCTGATGTGGGTAAAATGAGGAGCCAGACCCTGTAAACCACTTAGAGAGGGCTGTAAAGCAGTGTGAAGTGGTATATAAGTCTAAGTGCTATTGCTATTTGCAGAATCTGCCTGGAGAATGAAGACTATCACTACCCTAACTATCTAACAGAAAAGTCCTTATAAACAAGCAAACAAGAATAGTAACTTGCCAGATAGGCATGCAATTGGCTTTTTCTGATTTAATTGCTGCTTCCCACAGCAGCTTCACCACTTCACTCCCATCACATATCATCTAGTTTAAACCAGTGATAGTAAGGCATAATTTATTCCCATTGCTGGACTGTCAGGAATGGAAACAGCCTGAAGAAAGCATCCAAATCACAAGCCACAGAGCCACAATCCCAGCAGTATTTTATTTTCAGTGCAGAACTTTCAGCACACCTGTTTTTGAAATAAGTAATTTTACTCAATGTTGAACTTACAGATTCATGTTTCAAGCCACTTCTGCATGGTAATGGCAATGTTTATTCATTCATCCCATTTCTAAAGCCACCAACTCACCAAGCAGTTCTGGACATTTTTCAGAAAATTAAAACCAAGAGATACAAAATAAGTAATGTAGCACCTTAAGAAACCTTTCATAATAAAGAAAAAAGATGCTATTTTTTTTACATTATTCATATTTTATCTGAACGATTTTGCAAATATTTGTAGCATGGAAAGAATATAGCTGCCCAAGATGGCTCTTGTTATGATCTCCTTTGTTTTGAAAGTTAATTGATTTATACTTGTGTGATCCACTGAAACATACAAATTTGGTTGGGAAATGTTGCGCTTGAGAAGACATTGCCTCCTGTCCTTAATATAGATATTTGCCAGATTTTGAGCTGTCCTCTAATTCATGTGATTCATCAATTTTCTCATTATCACTTTTATAGACAAGAAACTTGGAAAACATTACTTTAGAATGTCTTGCTGCTGTGGAAATCTTTTCTATTTCTTGCAGTGGTACCTATGATAACAACTTTATTTTTGTACTCACAGAGGTGTCACAGGCATTATTTGACCATTTTACTATTATTTACATCACCGGCTGAACACTTAAAAGTATCATCTTCAATTTTGTTGATACAGCAAGAGAACAAAGGTCAGTTGTAATACTTGCTTAGTTAGAAGATACTTTTCCATCTTGGGAGAGTTGTTAGCAATAAATCTTTCTGCTCTGATGGACTGTTTCCTCCAGATACTGTAATTAAATCAAGAGTATATCTGGAAAAAAAATTGCCCATATTCTCTATAGAACCATTCTCCTGAGACTTTGCCGTGATTGAAAGGGCTTCTTACTCATCCAAATGCTTGCTTGTCTGGAATGTTCAGGTTAGATGGAGGGTTCCTAATATGTTATCTGTATCACAGATATTGTATTTTGTAGCTCACCACAGGTGTTTACTATCATGTAACCACAGCACTTGGGCAGAGAAGGCTGGATGTCCAGCGATAAGGCTGTTGTCTGCAGATAAACCCTCATACTAAGACTGTATTACTATTATTCTTCTCTTCCTTACTAGTATCTATCTCTTTCCACTTATTACTATAACCATGTTTCTTGTATTTTTCAATTTATATTGTTTTCATTTCTTTCCTAGTACGATTTGATAGCTAATTAGTAAACTTGACTATCACTAAGTATTCTATCTTTTTATTCTTGATGAATGTATTCTATTCTCCTGAGAGCATATATACGAAAGACAAATTCCTTGTATGGCCAATCACACTAGGGCAATAAAGAATTCTATTCTATTCTATTCTATTCTATTCTATTCTATTCTATTCTATTCTATTAGCTCACTGATGCACTAATGCATAGTCTTAGTTAAATGAACCATACGAGAAAAATAATTTGATGGTAGATGTTTGGATACCAATAAATGTATGTCATTTGTAAAGTTTGCTTAGGAGACCAAATGGATAAAGTGTTGGCCTAAAAAAAATGAAGTCTCCAAGTCTTACATTGCTAATCGCCTCCCAAATATTTATCACTTTTCTTAGTGGTTTCACCATCTCACAAAAGAAGGTGTATGCAACTTACTGTTTATTCTCCTAAACTCTCATTATTTTACTTGAGAAAAAAGTGTAGAGTAGAATAGTTTTTTTCATTCCAAATCCATAGAGGATTCTAGTGGAAGTCAGATCTCAGTGTGGAAACCTTCTCCCATGTACAGTACATCTTTATCATATTCTCAACTGTAGCTTGTTGTTGTTGTTGTTAGTTGCAAAGTCGTGTCCGACCCATCGTGACCCCCATGGACAACATTCCTCCAGGCCTTCCTGTCCTCTGGAGTTCATTTAAGCTCATGCCTACTGCTTCAGTGACTCCATACAACCATCTCATTCTCTGTTGCCCTCAATCTTTCCCAGCATTAGGCTCTTCTCCAGTAATTGTAGCTTACTGCATGGATATTTCTGTAATGATACAGCCAGTATATAAAAGGTAATAATGATATTTTACATATGTTTCTATTTCACTTATGTTTCAGAGCTGTTTCAGGGATTCAGCGTGCATTTGGATGGTGTTATTTATTAACCACCGTGTGCTTGGAATTTAAAAAAAAAAGAACACCCTTCTAATGAAGTCACTAAACATTTCTGATTAAATTTAATATTTCCAGGGAATGAGGATGGCTTCTTATTATTAACTGATAAAAGAAACTAGAAGATCTGAATCTGGTAATTTTCTTATCTAATAGACTAGGCCAATAAATTAGTATTTGATAATAAATGTAGAAGAATTGGAAGAAAGTTATTTATTTTTGGTTTGAATGCATGTATTACTTTTTTCTTGCATATTCTTTTTTCGGAAAGGGATGCAGTGGCTCAGTGGCTAAGATGCTGAGCTTGTCGATCGAAAGGTCGGCAGTTCAGAGGTTCGAATCCCTAGTGCCATGTAATGGGGTGAGCTCTCATTACTTGTCCCAGCTTCTGCCAACCTAGCAGTTCAAAACCACGTAAAAAATGCAAGTAGAAAAATAGGGACCGCCTTTGGTGGGAAGGTAACAGCATTCTGTGCGCTTTTGGCATTTAGTCATGCCGGCCACATGACCATAGAGACGTCTTCGGACAGTGCTGGCTCTTCGGCTTTGAAATGGAGATGAGCACCACCCCCTAGAGTCAGGAATGACTAGCACATATATGTGAGGGGAACCTTTACCTTTATTCTTTTTTCAATGCAACAAAACCACCAGAAATCAGATTTTTTCAAGAATAATTCATTTTCTTTCCAACTCAATTCAGATAAGGAACAAAATAAATATGTTAGAATTTGTGATTTATTCTTCCATTGATTATTATACCACTTAACATGTGAAAATAGTCATGTTGAAATGAAAAGACTGGAACTATCCCAAGCAACTACTTAGAAATGTGATATTTATTCCTAGGACTAGGAATTCTTATTCAATGGATGCCTAGAGATATGACATTAGAAATTAAAATATGTTTTCTTAGCTCAGTCATGTAATATATTAAAAATCTCCTTAATTGTTGACCCCTATTATTAAAATAGTGAGCATTACTTCAAACACAAAGGCACGTTTTATTTTATTATTTACATTTTTATTATATTTAAGATGAACTTCACATTGTATTCAATGATTCTCACTTAAGTTGCTTGTCCATTATTCATGATCCAGCCTTCCAAGAGAATAATTTTTCCCACCCTCTGTTCATTCAAAAATAGATGTCTTTAAGCTGCTTCAGCTGTTTTCAGCAACTGGTAAGAGGGAAGATAACCAGAGAATTATTTATTTTTTTCAAAAAAAAATGGTGTTAGCAGATAAAGACAAAAAGTATTTCTTCCATCATCAAGAACATTAATTGAATGCATCCAGAACGACTTAATTATTGATTATCAACCAAAACACTTTAGGGCTGATCTTCAACAACTAATTTATAAATTTATATAACAATATCTGCAATAACTACAAGGTAAAAGAATGCTGGACACCAAACTTAACATTTTGAGAAAGCGAATCTATTAGCTGGGGCGTATCAAATTTCGAACTGGAATACTGTATCTAATTCTGGACACTACAACTGGAAAATAACAGAAACATCCTAGAGTGAGTTCAGAGGAAGACTGCAAAAAAAAAAAAAAAAAAAGCTTTGGAAGCAAATCCTATTGGAATAGTTAAAGATTCTAGATAAGTTTAGCCTACAGAAGATGTAATGGAGGGAAGACAGAAATCCTCCAAGAGGCTCATGAAGAGTTGACACATTAAAAAAAAAGTCCCATTTATTGTGCCAGAAAGTAGGACCACAACAAATGTATCAAAACTGATAAAAAAAATAAAATTTAGGCATGGAAGTCAGAAGAACTTTCTGATTGCACAGGGTATTAGTCAACGGACTAGGCTGCCACATAAAGTACTGAATGTTATTGAAATTGTTCAAATAGAGACTTAAATGGTAATCTATTAGGGATGTTCTAGTAGATCCTGCACTGTGCAAGAGTTTGAATCATGTATTTTATAGTCTGTTTCTAACATGTAGTTATTCTGTTCATAAACATTGTAAAGATAATGTCTGGCTTGAAAAATGTGTATCTTGATGCCTGTAAAGAATTTAAAAATGTAGCTCTTTATATGGGGATTAATTGAAGAATAAATTCAGCGTTCCTAATTTAGTAGTGATCTCAAGAAGAAAGTTTATGTGTTTATAATTTAAAATAATAATAATAATAATTTGGCTGTGGATGCCGGCACCCCGGTACAGCCAGCTGCAGCCGCAGCTGGCTGTCGGGGGCGAGTTATTGGCCCCAATGGAAAGGGTGCGCAACTTGGGCGTCCTCCTGGATGGGCGGCTGTCGTTTGAAGATCATTTGGCAGCCGTCTCCAGGAGGGCTTTTTACCAAGTATGCTTGGTCCGCCAGTTGCGCCCCTTCCTTGACCGGGATGCCTTATGCACGGTCACTCACGCTCTTGTCACTTCCCGTTTGGATTATTGCAATGCTCTCTACATGGGGCTGCCCTTGAAGTGCACCCAGAGGCTGCAGCTAGTCCAGAATGCAGCTGCGCGGGTAATAGTGGGAGCAACTCGTTGCTCCCATGTAACACCAATCCTGCGCGGCTTGCACTGGCTTCCTGTGGTCTTTCGGGTGCGCTTTAAGATTTTGGTCACCACCTTCAAAGCGCTCCATGGCTTAGGGCCCGGGTACTTATGGGACCGCCTGCTGTTACCTCATGCCTCCCACCGACCCGTACGCTCTCACAGAGAGGGTCTTCTCAGGGTGCCGTCCGCCAAACAATGTCGGCTGGCGGCCCCCAGGGGCAGGGCCTTCTCTGTGGGAGCTCCTACGCTCTGGAACGAACTTCCTCCTGGACTACGTCAAGTGCCTGATCTTCGGACCTTTCGCCGTGAGCTGAAAACGCACTTATTTATTCAAGCGGGACTGGCATAATATTTTTAAATTTTTAACTGGGGTTTTATTATTTGAGGGTTCATAATTTTAAATTTTAAATTTTTAAATGTTGGCCATTTTTTCTAATATACTCAGTTTTAAATTGTTGTTTTAATTGTATATTTTTGTGTTTTTTATCTTTTGCTCTACACCGCCCTGAGTCCTTTGGGAAAAGGGCGGTATAAAAATTTAATAAATAAATAAATAAATAAATATATGTATGTTGTATTTTTTTACCCAAATTAAATCCAGTAGTTTTAATCTAACAGGATTGTGTATTGGAGACCTATTTGGTTAAAGTATGGGCTTTTACATTCCGTCTTGTACATTAAAAATGCAAGTATGCTCATTCTTGAATTCATAGTTGGATTTTATACTAAGAAGTAGTGCACTGTAGTTCAATTGATAAATTACTAGCTCTTATTTTAACACATTTTTGCATGTATTAGCTTTTGCCTCCTACAGCAAAACAAAGGAGGGTGCTATCCTTCTTTGGAGAATGAGAACAAAACCCATGATTGCATGGTGTTGTGTTGTAAAGCAAACTGGAACAGTTGAATTTAATTCCTTTCTATGGATGCTACTTATTTAAGAAGAGCAGAGTTGGTACTTCCTATTTCAAGGCAACTGCTTGAAGTTTTCTCAGAGAAAACAGAACATGCTTTGATTTGAATATTTTAGCAAATTTGCATTGCAGATGCCCTGAATACTGTTTACTTCTGTCAACCTGGATAAGCCACCCGCTAATAATAATTGAAGGCTTCTGAATCAGGTATCACTGATTTGCACCTATATTAATAAGGGATGTTTTGAATGAATGTCTATTAGAATAACCACTCATAAAAAAAACCTTCATACATGGGTACCTCCCATTGACCTAAATGGTGTATGTTTGAAAATGTTGAAAATTAATGGCAATGCCAGGTTTCCATTTAAAGAAAGGGGTGTGAAACTAATGGCCCACGGGCTGGAGGTGTCACATGTAGGCCATGCCCATCCCAGCTCTGCAAAGGGGGAAAATATCGTGAAGCATCACGTGATGGCAACGTGACGCCATGAGTTTGACATCTGCGATTTAGAGTTTCAGGAACCAAGCAATTCTTCCAGAAACTGCAACATTATGTCTATTGTCTGTCATTCTTGACCAATGGCCAACAAGGCATACAAATAAGATATTTTTATATGATTTCTTATTTAACTATATATTTAGATGAATTATATATTTTTAACTAATATAATGATATTAAGTAGAAATGAGAGTGTTAGTGATCTGTGGCCGCAAAACAATCACAAATATTGTGGCCAACTTGAACTGCAGGCCACATTTTCAGCTGCTGCTGATTTTCAGTAAGTTAAAATAAACAATGTGGAAGGGTGAGCTATAGGATGTGGATTATGGTCTTTCCTCTGTGCTGTCTGCTTTGGCAGCTGCATTCACTTCTTTTTTATCTTATCCACATTCCATCAAATCCACTTGCTATTCTTAATCCAAATGCGATTGTGCTTAACACAGTTGTTCCATACACCTTTTATAGCACTTCAAATGCTCAATCATACAGACGCCAAATAGATGAGACACAGTATTTTCTTGCATGTGCCTGTTATCTGTAAAATTCAAAGAAAAGAATTTTAAATTGTTTAGCCTATCACTTACATGAAAATTAAAATCTTTTGTCTTGTTCCTCTCTTTGATTCTCTTAAGTGCTTTTTGATAGAAGAAAAGTTTCCACATTGTGAATTAAATTTGTAAACATGGGCATTTTCTTTAATGCTTGTTTTTAGATATGACCTTTAAAGGAAAAGAAAAAGATTGCTTGCACAAAAACTCACAGTAGCTTTTACCAGACTCCTCCACACATTTTAGAGCAATTCAGCTGTAGACAGATATAAAAAGGAAACTCAACAGCAGTGGCTGTGAGATGAGTGTACCAGCACATAAATGTTGGTTCAATCTCTTCATTTGACTATTCCTTCTGATTGAAGTATACTAACAGATAGTCCTGAGATATTCTTAGCTTCTTTTCCTGAATAAAGGGGCCCATGTGAACAAGTCTAGTCATTGATGATAGCAAATAAGCTTGCCTACTGTGTTTTCTTGCAGGCTGACTAAACCTCCCTTCCGTTACTTTCCAGCCCTAGGAAAGAACACACATCTGTCAACTAAGACATTGATTAATTAAATAAACATGTTATCATCAGAAAACTATTTCTAGTTTTCAGAACAGAATGTAGAAGATCAAAGCAAGATATGTGGGCAGAAAGGGAGGTGAGATGAATTTTCCTGAATGCAGAATGAATTATAATTTGATACAATTATAAAAAAGACTGTGTTACAATTTAGGCAAGGGCAGTTTGGCTCACGAAACATTTTAAGCATTTCTTAAAAATGGAATCATGAGACAATGAATGGAGCATTGCCAGAGAGTATCTTCCTCGCACTATTTTTCAAGTAGACCTCCTAGTTTGATGCCAAAATATGATGAATGCAAAGAAGCAGGAGCTACCCAGAGTTCTGGGTGAAGTCCCAGTGTCTGTCTCTTTCTTTCTTTCTTTCTTTCCTTCCTTCCTTCCTTCCTTCCTTCCTTCCTTCCTTCCTTCCTTCCTTCCTTCCTTCCTTCCTTCTTCCTTCCGATAAAATGTGGTTCTGTTTTGAGCCAGGATTGCAGAAAGAGTTATATTGGACAGACTGCTTGAAAAGGAGGTAGTTTATTTGAAAGCATGGAAGTAGGTAGCTATAAAATTGGGGTATTGAGGCTGGTAGTTTTTATAAGGAAATTGTATTGATCCTTTGTGAACATGTCTTTTGGAATGTGCAGCTCCATTGGTGGAAAACATCCTGATTTCACTTTGCTGTGTGTGTGGATCTTTTCCCTTTTGTGTGTGCCAATGTGCTGAATTTGGGATGCCACATTTGTGTGTTCAGGAAAGTGCTGCATCTTGATGTTCTTATCATTGATGAACTTATCTTGATAATATACCTTGATGAACATATCTTTTCTTTTATGTACACTGAGAGCATATGAACCAAGACAAATTCCTTGTGTGTCCAATCACACTTGGCCAATAAAAAATTCTATTCTATTCTATTCTATTCTATTCTATTCTATTCTATTCTATTCTATTCTATTCTATTGTTTTCTTTGAGATATAGGTTGAAATGTAATTATTAAAAGTAGGTGATATGTTTATTTTTGCCTACTCTAATGAAATAATTAATTTTATTTATTGAGGGGAATTACCCAGATTTGTTTTATCATTTTAGGGAGTCACTGCACCATAACAGGTGAGAAGCCCTGCCATGCATGGTCTAAGCCTCATTCATAAAGTAGATTAGCCTCTAACATTTCTTGTTTTCCAATAAGCACTTAAAGTCATCTCCTTGTCCTCTTCAGCCTGCTCAAGTGCCTGGACCTACTAGATTGTTTCTTTTGGATATTGTTTATAATATTGTCAGGGTTCCAAGTATGCAATCAAAACTCTGAGTCCTGGAGGCTCCTCAAAGTATGATTTGATTAAAAATGTCATAATGGCACAGCTGGGGAAAACCCGACTCTGAAGGGTCAGAGGTTTTCCCCACCCAAATCAAATCCCAAAGTTCTTGCCCACAGGTCACATGACCATCATATGGTCCAATCAGGTCACAGCCCCATCTCCAGCAGGCTTTGGTCCATGCCTTTCCAACACCTGGTGGAGTGTCCTTGGCTTCCATGGGAAGAATGTTATTTTGGCTACACATTCCCCCAGCTATCTCTACCTCCCCCCTCCCGTTCCCACAGCTCCCCGGCCTCACTGTGGCTTCAGGGTTGACATATATATTCCCAGTAGTCACAGAAATTTCTGTTCTGCTTTTGTTCCCCATCCTTGAAAGTTAATGTCATCTGATTGATATGTGTGAAAATGCAGTTTTATTGTGTTCTGAATTTTATTTATTCAAATATCTTTGTCCTAGCTGTATAAATACTTTTATTTGGGTACAAATTTTCTAGGCCAAGGTATCAGCCATTTCTTGGATAACAGATAACAATGACATATAATATTGTCACTGTATAGTACAGTTTCTGACAGGGTTCCAAGTAACACCTCCAACAGAAATAAAACTGCAAGGCAGGCATTTTCCTCAAAGTTCCATTTTATTAAAGATGTCATATTGGCACATCTGGGAAAATCCGAATCTGAAAGGGCCCCGGGTTTTCCCCACCCAAAGGAAAGTCAAAGTCCCTTTTCCTGCACCCACATGTCCATCACATGGCCCAATCAGGTCACCGTCCCAACTGGAGTTGTTTCCCAGTCATGCCTATCCAGGTGCAGGCAGAACGTCCTTGATTCCCAGGAAAAAGAATGTTGTTATGGTTATACATCTCACCCTGTCTCCATCCAACCCCCCTCCCGTTTCCCACCGCATGCCCATCCACCGAGTGTGGCAGCCCTGAAGATCCAAAGTAAAAGATGACCTCCAGGGTTAACAGAATCTTTCTGTTCCATATTTAAAAAGAGTAGAAGATAGAGATACCTACTCTTTGCATCTGAAACAAGCAAGGATACCACTAATCTGATATATGCATCCTCATTTGTTATTGGCTGGTTGTTAACAGACTTGCATCCTGATTCTGGAAAATACAGAATCAAAAATAGTGTTTGAATGAAACGGATGGCAACATTCTCTTTAATGCCTCCTTAACTTGAGCATATATTTTCGAAGCTTCTTTGGTTAATGTGCAAACTCAGGAAAAGGTCTAACTTAAGAGCAACCAATAGATACAGGACAGGTATAGAGCAATCATGCCCAATCCAGATCCTTGCCTCTTTTAGATCTGAAGTGGGGGGAAAAACAGTCAAATTAAGACTTTTAACAGCCCCCCATTTTTATTTTTACAAAAAAGAGAAGTAGAAAAAAATGTACATGAAGGTTAGGGATTTTTTGATGATAGAGAGGCTTTATTCTGAAAAAATGGAGTGTGTTTCGTGTTTCATATAGGCTTGTATGAATGACTGTCCTTGAGAAATTAAATTGGATTATTGATTGTAGGGACCTCTGCATTTGTCTCAAAGCTCACACATTTCCCCGTGTTCATTAAGGTGGCAACAGAAGTACATCTTACTGTCTTTTGGGACTTTGTTTTATTCCAAAAGGTTTTGCCAAGTTTTTATATTGCTTTGACAAAAGAATGCCCTAATGCTTAAAACTGAGATGAAAAGGAGATTTTCTCAGATTGCCCTTCTAATCCCTTCTCCACTAAACTAGCTTTTGGAGACAGAAATCATCTCTTGGCCAAGGCAATATGGCAATTGTCCATAATGCACTCCTAACTAGTGCCCTCCTGCTGTGTTTGACTTTAGCTCCCCTTGTCCATCAGAAGAGGTGATAAAATTTGTATCTGGGGAGCCTGCTCAAAAAAGTGTGCTTTTTCTAAGATAAAGCAAACAACTGTGAGTAAAATTCATTTCATGGAAAGACCTGTAAGAAGGCATCCATCAAACTATGCTATTTGGGACTTATTGCATTGATAATTATTATTTTAATTTTATTCTTGAAAAATATAAGCTACTTAGAGTCCTATTTAAATTGAAATGACATATAAATTGCAATCAATCAATCAGTGAATGGAGAAGGCCTCTGAGGAACTAAGAAATGGTCATTCAGTTCATATATTTCAGAATCAATTCTTCAGGAACATTTTTGAACAACAGTTTTCACTACTTTTAGATGAAATGATTATCCATAATGACCTCAAAGATGGTTTTAGTTATAAGGAAAAAAATCTTTGCAGTACAAGAGTTCTATCTTTTTTATTATATGGTCAATGATGTCATGAATTGAACATGTCTGTATGGAATATAACATTTATAATAAAGGTAGTGCAGTGTTTAATTTTCATCAAGTCCAGAGAGAATTGACCTTACCTGCAATCAAAGTTGTCAAGATTTCACCTTTTCTAAATTTTTCTGTGTAGTTCTAGTCTTAAAGCACTCAAATGCATTTAGTAGTATGCATTTTAAGAAAAAGAGATCATGGATTGAATAGTTTTATTGATACTTAAAGGGCATTCCTTGACATAAATACACCCAGAAATTTCCGCCAACAGAAAGCAGGGGTTGTGTGGATACAATCTGTCTTTTTTGCCCTTTCTTTGCTTTTCTCTTTGCAATTTTTTCATACAGTTCAGTAGCAGATTGGAGTTGGATAGAAAAACAGACAAAAATAGTTTTGTCCTCTCTGCAACCAGCGGAAGTTTGTAAAGAATCACAAAAATCGCCTGTGAACAAGTGAAGTTCTTCCCTCAGTGGGATTCAGTTTTTGAACATTTTTATGAACACATTTATGCATTTTTATTTAAAAAAATACAGATTAATACAAAAATGGAATAGACTTATGAATGAATACACAATGCAGGGATATGGATTTGTAGTAGTTTATTCCATCCTCATAATGATCAATGATTCTATAGAGCAGAGTAAGTGTGCTTGCAGTATCTTAAAGACCTATCCTCTTGGTGATTTATGGGTTGTTGTTTTTTTTATTCCCAAGAATTAAAACTGCAGTACCAACTATAGTACCATTTAACTGCAGTAGCAACTGAACTAATGAATGAGTCCTATCCTGAACTGCCTCTGACAGTGTGCAAAGATGCTGTTGCTCTTAATTATTATCTTTTTTGTTTCTGTCCTGTCACTGTATCTTTATCTATCTTGCCTTGGAATCCCAATTTGGAGTAGGGTATGCTTGAGTGTATGAAATATCTGATTGGAGCATCAGCACAATCTACAGCCATCTTTCATAATACCCATGAAAAGGTTATTGCTGTTTGCCAGCCAATTTTGTCACACAGCAAAGCTGAATTCATGTAACTTGACATTCAGGGTCTGGGGGGCGGGGGGAGTTCCACTGTTCTGAAAGGTGGCTGGTGTTCAAAAACATATTGCAAGGAGGAGCTAATTAACAGTCTAGGTGAGTTAGTGACCTAATACTAGATGAGTTAGTGACTTAATTTTTTTGTGAAGATATTGGGTAAGATCATTTATCATGTAGCTTGATCTATAACATTAAGCTGAGGCTCACTTAAGAACAGTAAAACTGCTGACAAAAGTGCTATGAACAAAAACATACAGTGAACATGGAATGGGTCACATTCAATGGTGCAGTACATAGTTCCCAAATTCAGTTACTAGTTTTTTTAAAACAAGCAAATAATCATCCAGCTTTTACCCTATATTTTAAAGAACCGGTGATTATAATAGATTGATTTCTGCCAATGATAGAACCAAATGTAAAGGAACTTCATGTGTCAAAATTTTTGTTTAAGATCATAGCTTCAAAGGCAGGCAAATGTCCCTGGGAATTTGCAGTCTGCAGTTGCTTGAGGAAAACTACAGGACGTCGCATGGTCTCCCTTCCTCCTAACATATTGATAAAGTGGACATCTAGATCCATGTCAGCTGAACAGCAGTACTCAGCCCTTGTTAGTTGTAATTCCCAGTACGGTTGAATGAAGGGCCAACTTAATGATTCAAGAATAATGTTTGCCCAAGATATATTTATAACTAATGAGTTCAAATATTGAACTCATACTGTATGAATCAAGTTGCTTAAGTTTGGCATTCATAAACTTAAGTATTGGAACTAATTATCAAGCAAATTTTGAACAGGTTCCAAATCAGTCAAGAAGCTCATTTGCCTGGTAGGAGGAGTCTGTGTGTATATTTCACAGTGTTAGCATTTGCATTTGATATCATTAGAGCAAGAGCTGCAAACTTGGAATTACCTCACCTCTTCCATGAGCTCATTAGACAAGTTACTATTACTCAGCATTACTTCCCTGCTCTAAGGATTAATCTGTGATAATTTAGGAAATGCTTTCTGTGTTATATATAACTGCAATGTTTTATTGGGTGCACTATCTTTTAATGTAATCTTTTGAGCTCTGCAAACTTTCTAGAAAGTATGGAGATTTTAAGATGTGATTTATTTGGCATTTTCTTAGCCATCTTTTCAGAATGCATCAGAGAAAGGATGGAGCACGCTCTGACCTCAGTGCAAACATTCTCAGCCTGCTATTACTTATTAGAATTGTTTTGTCCCTTTCCAGCTAATATGTGCTTTGATTTGAACAAAGGCATCCGTGCTTTTATGTTAGTGAAAAGGATGACAAACATCAAGACTCCATACCCAAAAATCTACGCAGTAGGAAATGTAAGCGTCAGTTATCTGCTCATGGATTCTGCAGGTTTAATTGAACAAGGCACTCAAAGATGTAGACTAGAGAATTCTTTTCACTGAGTAGGAGCCTTTTCATCCGGGGCATATCTGAATGCAGAAAGGAGCAATCTCTGAATATGTTTATATGCACAAACGGTTTATGCAAGTTGGTGGTAACTCAATTAATGGTACATGCCAGCACAATGCCTAGTAAATGTACCAAATTTGCAGCAATTCTTCCTTACGATAAATCCTTTATTCTTTTCAGCTGCCTATTTAAAAGAATTCACACTTGTCTGTCTCTGAATGCATATTCAGCATGCTGGGCTTTATCATTGTAATGTATTTAAAAAGGCAAGAACTTGCTAAAAATAAGTTTACATCCATTGGTTGTTTTTGAACAGATACGCTTAAGAAGTTGGACTGGTCTTTTTCCAAGCCAGCATGTGCTTCCTGCTCAGAATAAAACAATGTGGTCCTTCCATTAGCAACTGACTAATACCAGACATTTACATCTTTGAGCGAACTCCAGCCTTTTGCTTTTCCACCGTAATAAATACAATTAGAATAGAGTTGGAGAGAAGCAATTATATTAAAGAACTGTATTTATTGAATATCTCTGAAACACATTCCCTTGCATCCTTACCAGTCTGCTTGGGCTTGCTATAACTTTATTTTTCCCTGTCATAATTGGAAACTGCAAAAGATTTTTTTTTAAAATCTGCAACTATGGAATACTTTGGGACTTCTCAGATGCATTCTTCTTTGCACCAAAATATGAGACACCAAGTTGGGGTTTTTCTTTGTGGACATGGTTGCTTGGGTATGTGCTGGACCTGATACTATTTTGTAAAATACCATATCTGTGGTGTCCATTGCACTGTGTAATAACATTTATCTGATTCTTGCTTATATCCTGAGAAAATGGAGAGAGTTGTTGGATCAATACACGTCTCATGTTTATCAGTCATGTGTTTAATCTTGGTGGAACACAGATAAGAACTTATTTCTGATCTTAGACAAACTGGAAAGTTAGTCTAATGTATGGCAATCCTTTAGGAATTTTGGACCTTTTAGGGTTCTAAAAAGTACCACAAATACTTTGTAAACTAGCAACCCACACAAAGCTAACAAAATTATATGAATTCTACTATGTTTTGGGCCAACTCTTCTTGTGATTTTTCTTTTTACAGCATTAATATAAGTTTGGTTGCTTTTCTTGATAAAAAGTACAGCTGATGCACTTGACAAATCCCAAAGCATCAAAGGTACTCAGTTACCCTGTGGATTACCACATGAAAAACTAAATCCAAGAACACTGCAAAACATATTTTTAAAAAGGATTTAAGAGAACTTGAATCTTTCTTCCAATATGCAGATACATATATCTCCATCTTAATTAACTAAGGGGATATCTGCCTGGTTTGAATTATTCTTCAATAAAACAATCCTTATACAACGTACTATCTTTAATAGTTTCCTTGATATTAAATAAAAATGAAGTTGTATGCCACCCACGTATTTTGTCAGTGCACTTCAGATCCATGGCTGAAATATATATATATATTTCAGCCATGAAATATATACATTGAAATATATATATATATACACTTCAGCCATGTATATATATCCTAATTATCTATTTGGTTTTTAAATGCTGTAAAGAAAGTTGATCTCAAAGAGACACCACACATTAATTGCACAGTCATCAGAGATACGTTTTCCACCTTCATATTTTGGAATCTACCTCAGGAGTAAAACTAGGATCATAAGAACAAGGCTTTATTTTATTTTTATTAGGGATTCCAACAGAAAATTATACAAACGATACGCAATATTTAATAGTCCATATATTAACAGCAGCACATATAGCCTATGCCCAAAATTGGAAGAATGAAAATCCACCAACAGAGGAAGAACTAATTTAAAAAATATTAGAATGTGCAGAAATGGACAAACTTACAAAAGAAATTAAAGAAAAAGAGGACACAGAATATTATAATGGTTAGAAAATAGGAATGGTAGATAAATAAAAGTAGAGTAAGTTAGAATTAAAATATTTGTAAATAATAGGAAAAGACTGTTTTGAATAGCTGCTAAACAGTAATATCTATATAAATGTTGTATGTTTTGTCTTTCATTTTAATATGCTTTAAAAATAAAAAACTTTACACATAAAAAAAGAACAAGGCTAAATTTAATTAAACAGAAATATACTTTTTTGTCATCTTCATCTTCTTGTTTGGATTATTTTGTAATCTTTCAATCCCTAGGTCATTTAGTCAGATAGTGTTAGATAAATTCATTCCCAATCACCATAATGGAGACCACTTTGTTTTAGTGGTTAAGTCATCAGGCTAGAAAGCAGGAGACCATGAGTTCTAGTTCCACTTTAGCCATGAAAGCCAGCTGTGTGGTTTTGGGCCAATCATTCTCTCTCAACCCAACTCACCTCACTGGGTTATTGTTCTGGGACAAATAGGAAGAGAAAGGTATGATGGATATGTTTGCTGCCTTTAGTTATTTGTAAAAACAATAAAGGCATGAAGAAAGAAAGGAAAGGAAAAGAAAGAAAGAAAGAGAAAAAGAGAGAGAGAGAGAGAGAAAGAAAGAAAGAAAGAAAGAAAGAAAGAAAGAAAGAAAGAAAGAAGGGTGTAAGGTGATATCTTAATATATTGCTGGAGGATCTTTGGTTTGTTGATAAACAGATGATTGACAAAAGTGAGGATTGTTTTGGATATATTAAAAAGGGTTTATAAATGATAAGACCTCTTAGCTGAAGAGAATGATAATAGCTTCATTGTAACTATTTAGAAAATAATGTAAAAGAATCTATGAATGTTTATGTTTTTAAAAAATCATACTTTGGAATCGTGTCATACTTGTAGACCTGTTAAATTTGAGCTTGAACAGTGACATGCTTTGTATATGGAATTTCATTAACATGTATTAAAGTAAAGAAAGACTGGCACTCCAGAATAGTACATTCCAGATATATCCCTGCCAGCAGAACAGAAGGATGCATAGTCAGTGGTATCTCACAGTGGTATTACACACTGCCAAAATGTCCAGCAAACCATAAGGCATATAATTTCCACTCTAGTTCTTGGCATAGAGAAGACCAGAGCTCTTTTGGTTCCAGAAATATGCCTGATGCTAAACTGAAATGGATCTAGATAAGTATACATGTGCTTAATCAGTAATATCTTCTGTTTCCCGTCCGAACAGCCTAAGAAATGTACTGTGATCTCTTAGTATAAAGGGAGACAAACTGAAATCTGCCCAGCATATCTGAAAATAGTAAATGAGATACCTGAACTCAAATTAATAGAGATTCATTGATTGTTTCCAAAGGTTCTGCAAGTATTCCAAAACAGGTAACCTGCTCCATAAAATATGTTTTGCCGTGGCATTTTTCAATTTTCTAGTTTTGATAGAAGGCTTTCTTATGAAGCAATAAATAGTAACACATTTAAAATCAAGTAATTATTGATGATTGGACAATGAAATGCTGTTTCTTGTTGGTTCAGTCTGGAGAATTAAGATGTGCCAGATTCAGCTGAAATCAGTAATTTGTGTGTTGCATTACAGTATGGTATGTTGGCTTGACAGCCGCGGATAGAAAGACATTACAAAGGGTGATGAGTACAGGACAAAATATCACGGGCTGTCCCCTGACTTCACTAGATGAACTCGCTAGGACTTGATGTCTTAGCAGGGTGAGGAAAATCCATTCACACCCTGGTCAGCACTTCTTTACTCTCCTACCATCCGGCCGGAGATATAGAAGCATAGCCAGCAAAACGAACAGGCTGAAAAATAGCTTCTATCCATGGGCTGTCAGACTTCTGAATGCAACATACCACCATAACTATTTAGTATGATAGACTTGCAGGGCCAGCACAACGTTTAACAAAGTGGTGAAATGTAAAATTTGTTACTACTGGTTCTGTGGGCATGGCTTGGTGGGGGGAGGGGAAAAATATCACTTGGTGGGCGTGGCCAACTTTTTTTTTTAACTTTTAAAAGCATTTTTTCTACAACCTCTTCGGCTAAAGAGGTTGTAGAAAAAATGCTTTTAAAAGCCTCTGACAATCCCAGCTGAGCCGCACAATCATCAGAGGCTTTTTTATTACTTTTAAAAGCATTTTTTCGGCCACAGAAAAAATGCTTTTAAAAGTTTTTTAAAAAAATCTCTGATGATAGCACGGCTCAGCTGGGCATGGGGGAGGGGCAGGGATTTTTGCTACCAGTTCTCCAAACCACCTGCCACCATTGCTACTGGATTGGGCGATTCGGTTCGAACCAGGAGCATTTCACCCCTGGTGTAACATGTCTACACTGTGCAATATAATATAATGTAATGTTATGCACATATATGTATATAGGATTGTGATCTATTGGGTTAGGGTTTTTTCTTTCTTTCTTTCACTTATGAGTTACTGAGATGTATTTTGTGTTTGGGGGGGCTGTACTAAGGGAGGCTTATCCAATCTCATTGTACACATGTTATGCATTGACAATAAAGGTTTGAATTGAATAGAATAGAATGAAGACAGGTTAGAATTTAATAGCTAGATTTTATATTTTGAAATAATGGTTGATCAGTTTTATATACATATTTCATCTCCCTGGCAGAATTGAAGACTATTCCGATATAAGCTGAAATTGACCATTTAATAGGATGTAATTTACATAGCTGTACTTTCCCATATCTCTTCAAAAACCAAAAAGAGGTAGCTAGAACATCTGTCAAGTTCAGATTTTAACTTTTTGCTTTATTTACCATCTTGCTTGAGAGAGAGTTCTTAACAATTCAGAAGCTTCCATACTACTTGAGTAGATATAATAACTATATTTAGGCAATATGGATTTTGCCATTTAATTATGCTTTTATTGTACTTTAGGGAATTCACGATAACTGCAAAGGAAACAAAGTTGTGATAGTAGAAGAAAATGGTGCAGAAGTACATATGTATGTAAATAATGGAATCTAAATAACTGCTTTTCTGTCCAGTGGTAAGGTAGAAGGAAATGATAAAAGAAAGGGAATGGTGAAAATGGCTTTTGACTATTAATTAATTTGGAATTTGATTTGAGTTTGCTAAAAGTTTCAACCAAGTTATTCCAGGATTTTAGCGTGGCCACCCAAATATTTTTCAAAGGTCATGAATCTGACATGGAGTCAAATAATAGAACATTTCCATGGTGATGACTAGAAAAATATTGTGAAAAAAAGCACAATTTAGAAGAGCTGCATGCGAAAGTGTAGGCTCTTTTGCATGCAGCTCTTCTACATTTAGTAGAATTGTAAATTTCAGTGAATCTCTAAGTGAACACCTTATACTGTACAAGGTAGAAAATTGAACACTATACCTTCTGCAGTTAAGAATACATATTTACAATTATGCATGTAACTGTAGATCATTACTTGTATTTCTGCTTTCAGGTATTTTATGAGATGTAGGAAAATTGAATGTAGTGCTAAGATCTGAGATAGTTAGTGCAACTCAAGTAGATCAAGAGACATCAAATTTATAGAAACCATTTTGTTTTATTTGTTATCTCCATACTACCTACCAGTCAAATTGAGAACAGAATGGCATCGCTGATGTTAGAATTAATTTCATAGCATTTAAATTTATCTAAGATTACCAACCATCTTCAGAAAACGTCTAAAAACATATGCAACATATACAGCTATAGTTCTGATGATTTATGATAAAAGGCATGAGGTTGTTGTCTCTAACAATTTTCTGCCACATTTCTCCTGATTGCCAGGAGAAAACTTTCAGCTAAACTGGGTGTCTTCCTTGCTTCTGGGCTTTAATCTGCACATTGAGGAATGAAGCCTGGCAGCCTGGACTTTCTTTGCATCACTGAAAAGAATGCAGAAAAGAGAATAACAATATATTTATAAACCAAGCATATGTCATATTCTCATGTCAACTTCAATACAATATGATTCAATACAGCAAAGCTGGCTGAGGAACTCTAAGAGTTGAAGTCCACAAACCTTAAAGTTACTAAGGTTGGAGACCCCTGCCTTAAATGAACAGATGATATAGTCGATAGGATAGTTACACATCTCTTTCTTTATTTTCTAAATAATTCCTGAAGGTCTATCAAAAGGTCTATCAGGTTTTGCATGAACTTTATTTTTCCCTCCCTATTTTTAAAATTACAGTATATTTTATTGCAGAGAGAATTCAATAAAAAAGCTAGTTTGAAAGTGAATTTGATTGGGTGCTTGTCATTGCTGCCAAACAAATCTTATTTTCATTAGAGGTATATTTTAATTCTGACTATCCACCTTTTCCACTATCAGGAAAAAAAAGCTTTTCTTTCTGGATTAAGGAAAATTATCTTCACTAGCATTTATCTTAATGCAAGACATAAATAATTTTATAAGAAATTTACCTGAGTAAAGAGGATGGAATGCAATGCCACATCTGATAGTCACTTGTAAAATTTAGGAAGAAGATGCACAGTTAAAGAAATGGCTGAAACAGCTGGATATTTGTTAACAAGATAATCAATAGCTAGCTGTGAACTCCATGTTGGATTGCTCTTGCTAAGGGATGAACGGTGGTATATTAGCAGATGCAGCAGTAAGGGCCAAACAACAGAGTGGCAAATCTCCATCTTGCTTTATTTATTTCTCACAGAACATTTGACTGGCCACATTCAGAAAGAACAGAAAACATAGTTTTATACTATATAAACAAGCCTGTTCCTTTGCTCTTCTCCTTCACGCTGAGGAAGGGGGGCATTGGAAGCATCTGCTACCACTTTTAAATAAGCCACAGTTTAATATCTAACTTGGAGAACTGTAGCTCATTTACAATGGGTTTATAACAAACTGTAGCTTATTTACAATAGGTTTCAAGGCGTGATTTCAAAAGTTGCTGTATTTAGACTGACTGTACAGTAAAAGAATCACAGCTCTTTAGACTTTGGACATAATGTAATTGGTTTAGTGAAAAATGGAGCTGATTCACTTAAACATATGCGTGATTTGCTGGGAACAAAGGGGAAAGATCGGAACCTTAGACTGCTTGCTTATCTGGCCTCTGGAAAGGCTCCAGATAATCATTCTGAGTCCATTTCTTGGGTCGTTAGCAGTGACACGGTAAAGAAGAAATACTTGGCCTTTATAAAATTTATAAAATACATAGTAAAATGAATTCCACCAACTATTGGCAGTAGATAATGCTTTTATATCTGCCCCATCTTCAGAATTCAAAACCAATAGATTTTCTTAAGTTGAGTATAAAACTCACCTTTAAAATATGTATCTATTGATTTTTAGGACTTTTTGTCTTTAAATTTTTATAATTGAAATCGAGATGTAGGAGAAAAATAGGATAATAGCCCCAGTATAGAACTTCACATTGATTAAAAACTAAAGAAGAGTACTTGAAAACCTACATTTGAGTACTCGGTTTTGTTATACTACAACAGTAGAGACTTGTGCAATGCTGTCTGTCAATGTTTGTTATCAGCTAGTGAATCATAGTATTTTAGAGATTAATGATATGACCCGATTCTTAAAGCTTGTTGTCTTTTCATGGGCACCCCATTCTGATATATTTTCCAGAAAATGGAATTAACATATGATCAGCCAGTAAAATGCACACTGTCACTGCCCTCATTCACTACTCTTGAGATGGAAATTAAAATTGTTCAATTCCACTACAGCTGTTCAGAAAAGTAATGTAATAAGCATCACTTGATGCTTGCAGGCAGGAGGAGTAGCATATGCAAAAAGAAAAAGAAAAATTGACTGATCTAACCACAAATCTAATTATTTTCAGTAAAGCTGTCTTATTCTGAGATCACTGTTGATCTTTTGCAGCAACATCTTGTACAGCACACACCCTTGGTGATTCCCATCCCCTCTTCATGAGTCTCATTTGCACCTCTATAACTGTCTGGTTCGGTTCTGCAACCCAACAAGAAAGACACAGACTTCAGAGGATAATTAGAACTGCAGAAAAAATAATTGCTACCAACCTGCCTTCCATTGAGGACCTGTATACTGCACGAATCAAGAAGAGGGCCATGAAAATATTTACAGATCCCTCACACCCAGGACATAAACTGTTTCAACTCATACCCTCAAAACGACGCTATAGAGCACTGCACACCAGAACAATTAGACGCAAGAACAGTTTTTTCCCGAAGGCCATCACTCTGCTAAACAAATAATTCCCTCAACACTGTCAAACTATTTACTAAATCTGCACTACTATTAATCTTCTCATTGTTCCCATTACCAATCTCTTTCCACTTATGACTGTATGACTATAACTTTGTTGCTGGCAATCCTTATGATTTATATTGATATATTGACCATCTTTTGTGTTGTAAATATTGTACCTTGATGAAGGTATCTTTTCTTTTATGTATACTGAGAGCATATGCACCAAGACAAATTCCTTGTTTGTCCAATCACACTTGGCCAATAAAAAATTCTATTCTATTCTATTCTATTCTATTCATCAAATTAAGTTGTAAAAATGACCATCTAAAGTGTTAAAACTGGAATTTCAGTTGGGGACCTGTGACACATGTTTGATGACTTCAAGCTATTCTCTACACACATGCCTTGGTAATAGTTGTGGATTTATAATCCATGCCATTACAGATTTACATAAGCAAAACTCAGCATATATAACCACATCAGTTGAATTTGGGTATGAAACTTGGGCCCTTTTAGATGTTGATAGCACAACCCCTGGCAATGCTTGCTACTATAAACAACAGTGAGGAGTGTTGGGAATTGTAGTTGAGCAATATCTTGAGGCTATATTTCAGCAACATCCTCAACTCTGAGCTACAGGAAGAAATTTTGGCAATAAATCTACTCATAGGACTAATGTGTAGTAATTCAGATATACTACTTTAGTAGTATTTTGTAAGGATGCCTAAATATCAACTTGTTAGTCCAGTTTGGTGATTAAACTATTAAGAAAATATAACTTTGTTCTTTTATTTTCTTTAAATATGTTTATTTATATAAATATGATCAAACTTTATGTGGGAAAAATAAGATTGACTCTAATGAATGAAGTCTACCCATTTTTTTTAAAGAAGCAAATATTTTATACTGCTCTCTTAAATTTTTAATTGATATTCATAGGACTCTAAATTAATAAAAAGCATCAGGGACTTTGGGAAGCAGTTCTGTTAATATTGTCATATTCCCTGATCCCAGAATTTGATATTCTCAGGAACTGTGACAGTTTTCAGATGAAGGAGTTCAAGGAAAGCTTGGGGGGATGGGGGTGGCAAGGGAGTGTTGGACTAGAATAACAAATAATAATTCTGGCTCATCCCGGAAGATGTTATTGTTGGTGACATACCGATGATTGGCTCACATGCTACCTTTCCAAAGACATTCACTGTTACACATCATTTGTAAAGATGATTTTGAGAGCTTTTGAGGTGCAAATACACGCAAATCCCCAGCAGAGTCCATGAGTTGTTTGGGGAACAGCTGCATTTTTGCTGCCTCCAACTGGGTTGTTATGACTGTATCTCTCAGATCTGTTTCAAGCTTGTGTTTCTAATCAGACACTTGCTATCCTATTGCATTTCATATGTGAACATGTGGAAGAAATGGTTGTGTACAGCATCAAACCTGCAGCCCCCCAAAATTGGCTGATGATTTCTTTATACCATATCATAGCCTATAATCCAACTTCTTGGCCCATTTGTTGAATTGCCTGTGTCTGAGCGAACCTCTACAGTGGACTTACTCCACTGATGGTAATGAGATTCTTCTGTCGAGAATGGCCTGCTGAATTTTGTCATCTTTTCAATCTGCATCAATCCATTGCTCTCCTTTTCTTTAATACATAACTTCCTTTTTGACACATAGCTTCCATACATAACTTCCATGATTCATGGCACCTCCTGAGCTGAAATGTGACTGAGTACTTTGTGGCTCAGTCTGTTGTGTTATGCTATCTCCAGATAAAGGTAAAGGTTACCCTCGCACATACCTGCTAATCATTCCCCACTCTAGGGGCAGTGCTCATCTCCGTTTCAAAGCTAAAGAGCCAGTGCTGTCCAAAGATGTCTCCGTGGTCATGTGGCCGGCATGACTAAACACTGAAGGCGCATGGAGTGCTGTTACCTTCCCACCGAAGTGGTCCCTATTTTTCTACTTGCATTTTTATGTGCTTTCGAACTGCTAGGTTGGCAGAAGCTGGGACAAGTAAAGGGAACTCACTCTTTTATGCAGCGCTAGGGATTCGAACTGCCGACCTTTCTGATCGACAACCCCGGCGTCATAGCCACTGAGCCGCTGCATCCCCCTGCATTGAATAAACTGCGATGAAATAAACTATCTTATTATACTTAATAACTATATTACTAAGTGTGTCTTTTGATGAACAAACAAACCATTGAGAGGAGTGGTTTATGGATTTGTTTTCGGTGCAAGGCTCTGTGAAGAAACGTAATTCAGAGTTTGTACAGACTACTTTCTTTATTGCATAGATTGTATACTTATGTATCAGACTTAGAATTAAACTGTTGCAGATTTATGGGATGATGGTTGCGCAGACTTGAGTTTCAACATCTCTGCTTAGAAGATTTTATGTTGCCTTGAGATTCTTAGCATTATGTGCATTTTGAGAGCACAATAATGTAGCTTCCTAGCAGGATCTTCTTATTCTTTGTTCATAATTGTATATACATACTTTCAACATTCTTTGGCTGTCTCAAGAGTCCCTTCAGCCCTGGAAGCTTTCTTTTTTCTATACTGGGAAACTCAAAAGTTTCCCTGCTCCAAAAAGCATACTTCAGGTTTTCTTCAGTTCTTATCATTTTGCCCATTGTAGCTGAGAATTTTCAAACATAATCTACACTTCTGAGAAAGGACAAGGCAGGCTTAGTAGGCACTTTGCCTGAGGGAAGCTGGAGGCAACTCTGCTGAGGCTAGTTGACTTCAAATTGTGCAAGTGCTTGTGCACATATATCTATCTCCCCATTCTCCACTTACCTTAATATTCAGAGGTTGGCATGTTGTCCCATTTCTCCTCTTCTGCTTTTTCTCCTTTGTTCTCATGTTGTTTTTGGCCAGATACAATGTATTTCTACTTTATCACAAAGGACATACAGTACCAATAGTAGTAACTATAATGAAACTGATACACACACCAGATCTTTTATTTGTATGTATTGCTCATACAAAAAGCCCTCCACGATTGAAGTTGATTACAGGAGAGTTTTAACCTTTAAACCTAGCTAGAGCTTCTATTTTGTGTTTCATTTCGTTTGAAGAAATCACACTGCCTTTGATGATTGTGGAATTTTGATGCACGACTAGGTTCTCATCTTATATTTTTATTTGAACAGTGTTAAAAGTGCAATCCTTGGCTTATACAAAATATCCTCTCACCTGGGGCGGGTTTCAAAACCCATCGCTACTAGTTCGCTCGTGGGCGCTCGCGCGTTCGCAGAAGCGCAGAAGCATCTGGGTGGGTGGGCAGAGCCTCCCACCGCTGCCGCTACCAGTTTCCCCGATCTGGGGCAAACCGGTAGCAACCCACCACTGCTCTCTACTGAAGTAAACCTTTTCATATTATGGTTTGTTCTGCATTGCATCACATGTAAAGGTTTTGTTGTTGTTGTTACTAGTCCATCTGGCAATTATGTAAAGTGGACATATAGGCTTTGAGCAGTTTTGCATCATTTCCTCCTTTTCTAGATAACTTCTTTTTCTTTTAAAGCTGCATGCATAGAACCAAGGAATGTGTTATGGGATTGGATTTACTATGGCGTTAGAAGCCATCATGGCACTTGGAAAGGCTATAAAAGAACAATAATTCACCTCTGAATTTTTAGATTTGTTATTTCCTGCTTTTGTTTTATTCCTGCTGTGAATAATTTCCAGCTGCCTGATTGCCTAGTGGTTTCAAATATCTCATTTGTTGTTTTTATTGTTATATTTAAGAGCAGATTCGCCTCCTCCCCCCCCATAGTAATTCTACAACTATATGTTCTAGAATGATATCTGACATCAGCTTATTCTCAAGACACTTTTTCCCCTTTTTTCCTGTGTTAGTTGATGGATAAGCCATAAAATAGACTCTGGAAGATGAATACGCTGGGGAGACTTTCGCCATGTGTTACAAAATGCTGCTGATTTCCCTGAGAATTTCATTCATTAGCTTGTGTTCATCTGTTGCTCTGCAGAACTGATGGTGACAGAATGAAAGTGGTACTTTTGCCAATCTGCCATCTCTTTTTAATGTGTTGATTATGCTGAGCCTTTTCCATTTATATGTATGGACACGGAGAAAAGCATAAACACCATATGAGCTTATTGGTCTGGAAAGGATTATGAGTCATATTCTAGGTGGGAAGAAAAGGTGGGGAAAAGCTGTGATTTCCCTTTGAAAAAAGAATACCATTTGATTGTATTGTCATAATGTATTTCAATGATTATTAATTTATCATAAGTGTAATTCACTACTACTGAACTAGGATACTAGTAATTAGAGATCTCTGGGCTGATGACAATAAAGGTCGAAAGGAAAACAGTAAAACAAACTGTGAAAAAAGTTGAGTACTCAGTTCCTCTAAAGCTTTTAAATTGAACCTTCATCCTGTGTTATTAACGTATGATATGCATGAGCTGTTTTACTTACCTTATGAAAACTTTGTATCTTTGGGGAATTACACCTTTCTGAACAAGAAGCAAATCAGAAAAATGCGAGCTTCCAGAGTAGTAGATCATTTGATATTAACCATCCCCAGAGTCTGAATAATTTGCTTGATGGGTTTACACAAAGAAAGATTCCCTAGGAGCATAACTTGCCAGTTGTCAATAGAAAACAAATGCTTTCTTATTTTGAATAATTTTCTCTGCTGCTTTTCTTCTACATTTTGGACACTGTTCTGCTTATTTTAGGAAATAAGGTGAATTTGCTGAAAGCCACATTTATGCATCAATTGTGAGCAAGATTTTGTGCAGGTCTTCATGGTATAGCCAGTACCTTATGATAATTCTTACTGATTCTTCAGTTCTATTTTAATTATGCCTCTCCTCCAATTCTTTCACATTGTTGTTGTTATCTCCATGATTCACTTTATTGTTGATGAATATAAAGGGAGTGCTTGGGCTTGAGTCACAATTAACTTGAAAGAATTATTTTTGAATGTATACAGGCTTTGCCTTCCTCATCTCTTCCACACACACACACCCCAAAAAAAATCTTTTAAAAATGGAAGTCTTTACAGCAGAGGTGTCCAAACCTGGCAACTTTAAGACTTGTGGACTTCAATTCCCAGAATTCCTCAGCCAGCTTTGCTGGGAGTTGAAGTCCACAAGTCTTAAAGTTGCCAAGTTTGGACATCCCTGCTTTACAGGAAACCTGTACTTTCTAGACTGCTGAATTCTGCCTACCAGCAGTCTTACCATCACCTAACATTGCTTAGGTGTCTGAAAGTTGAAGTTTAGCAGCTCTAGGTCGCACATTATCCATCCTGCCTTCAAAGAAAATATCCGATTCTAGGAATCTGTAAATGAAATTTAGAAGATGATGGGGGGAAGTGATTTTATTTTCATTTGTTGTTCTTTCTATTTTACTGTGCCAATATTGTAAACTGAAAACGTACCTTAAATTTTTGGAAAGACTTTATTTTATTTTCTTCTCTAGGCCCTCTCTGGAAGATTTTCACTGGGGAATTGTTCTGTGTTGTGACTCGTAGGAGTTTGACAAGATCCAATCCATCAAGGAAAATGTATCACATAAAAAAGCTCTCCCATCCAACTACCTTTCTTTCCTAGTAAACTGAAATTCCAAATATTTAAGGTTGTATGTTTTGTGGGTTTTTTAAAAATTTGTTGGCATTCCCCAGTGAGTCTATGAAATGCCTATTCAGTAGTTTTTGCTTTGCTGTGTATGGTCTAATTTTTAAAAACTCCAGTCGCTTTTGCAGTAGCAAAACTTATCATCATGCTGTTGAAAGTATTTGTATACCCTTTCACCCTGCTTAGACTTGCTGATACTGCCTGCATCTCAGTAACCCCAATAGTTCTTTGTTCACTGCAATAAAGTTGATTCATGTCCTGAGAAAAAAGCAGCCAAGCCTGGCAGATCAGTAATTTTTTGAAACCTCTTGGGATTTTCATCCCTGCATGCGGTTGTTGGAGTGAACAGGAACAATGAAGTCTTGCTTTGGGGAGAATTCCAGAGGAGGCCATGGATACAGCTCAAGCCCTGGAAGGCCTTCTGGAGACTTCACAAAGGACACTTTGTTCCCTTTTGGGACAGATGCCACCAAATAGTAGACTTCATTTCTTAATTATTTTTTCAGGGTTGTGCTGTTTCCAGCTTGCTTCTAAGCACTTTTGTGTAAATATGCTTGGAATGGCACAAAGGGTGGTGCCTGTTTGGATGGTTTGCTTTTTATGCAGGACATGGCTTCTCTTCTCTCATTTCCTTAATCTGTTTCTAGGATACTCTTGGCTTTTCTTCATTTACAAAGCTTGCTTTCTTAATTTCTTTGATCCTTCTCCCTCCCAGCATCCACGATCTGCTTTGATTTTTTTTCCCTCTAAGCTTCTTTCTACCTGTGGCCAAGACTGACAATTCAACATGAGCATTAAAATGGAAGCTCCTTTTTTTTTGCCAAACTAGGTACTAAGATGTTGAACATCTGCGGTGGAAAGAATGCCGGGAGACATTTAATGAAGGGACTAGTGATGCTGAGACAGAACACATTGGAAATGGAGTCCAGCTGAGGATCCTCACCTCAAGGTAATAAGAGAGAAGTAAAGGAAAGGGAAATCCACTTGGTGCAGACTTCCCGCGGCCTGATTTAATCCAATAATCTAACATCTCTACTTCCATTGTGTAATGAATGCTTACATATTTATAAAAACAAATGTATGCTGTAAATTTTTAAAATACATACATTGTATAAAAGCCCACGTATTAATAGTTCTTAATCATTGATAAATAAAACAATACTGTTTATAGCAAGAGTGCTTCAAAGTGAGAGGGAATTATTTTGGAACACACACACAGAGCTAAATCTTGTGAATAGAGCATGGGTGTAAAACCTGATCGTGTCAGGTGATACATTGTGATGTATTGCAACATTTTTTTTTTGCTTTTGCGGAACCAGGGTGGGTATGGCCTGCAAGTGGCACATCTGGCCCGTAGGTCATCAGTTTGACAGGCCTGTGAAGAACCTGCCAATTTGAATGGAAGCTCACCTTTAATGAAGGAGACTGCACTGCCACTGGTGAAATTAATAGTTTGGTATAGCAATAGCAATAGCAATAGCACTTAGACTTATATACCGCTTCACGGTGCTTTATAGCCCTCTCTAAGCGGTTTACAGAGCATATTGCCCCCAACAATCTGGGTTCTCATTTTATCCACCTTGGAAGGATCGAAGGCTGAATCAACCTTGAGCCTGGTGAAATTCGATCTGCCAAACTGCTGGCAGCTGGCAATCAGCAGAAGTAGCCTGTAGTACTGCACTCTAGCCACTGTGCCACCGTGCTCAGTGGTGTTTAAACTCACCTATTGAAACAAGAAGGCTTGCTGTTTTGACTGGTTTAGTAATTGTAGCCCAGTTTAGGAGAAGCAGGCTTGCTTTCTGTCTGAATTTCTGTTTGAATTTCTGATGTTCCAGTTACTTCTAAACACTTTACAAAGGTCTGGTTTTAAATGTCATTTAGAAATTCCATTTCATGTAGAATACAGCAGAAAGTTGCTTACGGTAGCTGGGAAATACAGTGTGTTACATCCACTCTATAAAAATGTAAGTGGCTGCCCATTTACTTCTGGGCTCAGTTTAATCTCCTGTTTTAATTTTTTAAAAATAGAATGTGTTAGCATCCTTGGAGGACAACTTGAACTCATACAAGACAGACAAAGACTTCAACGGATAATTAGAATTGCAGAAAAAACAATTGCTACCAACCTGCCTTCCACTGAGGATCTGTATACTGCACGAGTCAAAAAGAGGGCTGTGAAAATATTTATAGACCCCTCACATCCTGGGCATAAATTGTTTCAACTTCTACCCTCAAAAAGACACTATAGGGCACTGCACACCAGAACAGCTAGACACAAGGACAGTTTTTTCCCAAATTCCATCACTCTGCTTAACCACTAATTCCCACAAAACTGTGAAATAACTTACTAAGACTGTATTACTATTATTCTTCTCTTCCTTATTAGTATCTATATCTTCCCACTTATTACTATAACCATGTCGCTTGTATCTTTCAATTTATATTGTTTTTATTTGTTTCCTAGTATGATTTGGTAGCTTATTAGTAACCTTGACTATCATTAAATGTTGTAGCTTTTTATTCTTGATGAATGTATTTTATTCTCCTTATGTACACTGAGAGCATATACACCAAAGACAAATTCCTTGTGTGTCCAATCACACTTGGCCAATAAAGAATTCTATATTCTATTAACTATCCTGGCAGTTAGCAGTGTTTGAACCTTGCTCTTGGATTTACAAGTAAGAAGTGCTGGGTTCGAGGATTGTATAATACATATGAATTAATGTCCTGGGAATAGACCAGGGGTGAAATGCTCCTGGTTTGGACGGGATCACCTAATCTGGTAGCGATGATAGCAGGTGGTTCGGATAATCAGTAGCAAAAATCCCTGCCCCCCCCCACCATGCCCAGCTGAGCCGCGCGATCATCAGAGGTTGTAAAAAAATGCTTTTAGAAGGCTCCTCTGACGATCCCAGCTGAGTTGCTTGATCGTCAGAGGCTTTTTTTCTTTTAAAGGCAAAAAAAAATACTTTTAAAAGAAAAGAAAAGCCTCTGACGATTAGGCAACTCAGATGGGATCATCTGAGGAGCCTTTTAAAAGCATTTTTTTACAACCTCTTCGGCTGAAGAGGTTGTAGAAAAAATGCTTTTAAAAGTAAAAAAAAGTTGGCCACGCCCACACATTACCCCCTCCATTACAGCCACATTACCACCACCACCAAGCCACGCCCACAAAACCAGTAGTAACAAATTTTACATTTCACCACTGGAATAGAGTGGTGTTTAAAGAATAGTGATTTTATATTGTATTATATTCTAGTTATTATTTTATACTATGTAATGGGGGCTATAGTCCTGATGGCCTGTGCTGGAGCATCATGCCAAGCTAAAATGTTCTCAGGTGGGCATCTTGATGCAAAACAATTATAAAGGCTACTTCAGTTATGAAATAAGTGAACTGGAATTTATTAGGCGGTTTAATATTTCCCATGTATTAAACAGAAACCATCCTCTCTCTTTGGGCTTAATCGATTAAAAGTTTTTGTCTTCAAGTAAATTGGAGTGCAGTCTTCCAGTTGGGAGCGGCTGGCCTTTATTCGCCTTTGTTTCAGCCCAGGCAGGCAGATAGTGATGGAAGAAAAAAAATGCTTTCCTGCTAGTAATTGCCTTGAGAGAGGAAAAGACCAGAGAGCCATCTGCAGAAGTACAGGCACCTGGGTTTAAGGGAGGGAGACAAGAATCTCTTTTCTTGGCATACAGCTGTAATCCACGAGAGCCAGTTCCTTAGCATTTGGGGAGAGCACAGATGGAAAAATCAACTTCATGGAACATCTTCTACAAGGCTGATCTTCTCCGACAGAGAGGGGGGGGAGGAGAGAGAGAGAAAGAGAGAGAGAGTGGGAGGGAGGGAGAGAAACAGGGAGAGAGAGAAACAGGGAGAGAGAGTCTGTTTTCTCTGGCAGTCAAAGCCAAAACTACCATAGAGTCACAGAATCTACAACCAGGGTTGGAGGGAGTGGTCAATTGGAGTCTCTTCCTCTTCCATATAACAGAACGTTTGCATAAGAGGTTTAATTGAATTTATGATGGAAATTGCCACTACTACACACATACACAACTGTTTTACGAATAGCTAAGTCCTACAGATAGCTGGGTCTGCACATCCAACATTTCATTTCCATTTTTTGATTCTGGTTTTTTTTTTGTGGGGGGAGGGGATTTAAGTCAGTGTAAATTCTTGGCAATTGCCTAGACTAGTTCTGGCAATTTTCTTGGCAAGATTGTTTGGGAAACAGTTTGCTATTGCTTTCTTCCTATGTCTGAGAAAGAATGTCTGGACCAAGGACACCAACTGGCTTTGTGCCTAAGGCAGAACTAGAACTCACAATCTCCCAGTTTCTAGCCTTTCTTAACCACTAAACTAAACTGGCTCTATTTCTGTCCAACTTCTGCATTTATTATTTTCCTTCTCTACAACTATGGAAGTACACATCATGCATTTGATAAATTAGATTATTTTCCACAAAGTTTATGACATAATAAACATGTTAATTTTCCTATAGATCATTTTGTTCATTTTACTGCATCAAACTAGTGTGATTTCTCATTCAAAAGCAAAAAAAAAAAAAGTTGAAAGAACCAATATACACCTGAGTCTAAATCAAAGCCATGGCAGGAAAGACACATTCAGAGCGAACAGGATTATTTTTAGGAAGTAGGTGCAAATTCTCAGATGGGGAAACCGATGAAGTTATTCTACTGAAATGTTGCACAGAGGACGTTACTGTTCTGTGACTAGATTGAATAACTCAAAAACATCAAAAACAATCTTGTTCTTGCAGGTCACAGTAGGCCAACTAAAAGTTTAACAAGCTCTTTTGACAATCTATAAATGTATTCCTTATATTTTCTGTTTTTTGCCCTAAGTCGTTGCTAGGCCTATGATGGCAACCACTTAATTGGATTTGAAAGAATAAGAAGAAACAATAAGAGGCTACATTCTAGTGTGAATGTGTTAGTCATGGAGGAGTGAAGTTGAATCAGTAGTAGAACAAATAGTACACGGATAAGGATTTAAAACATAGTCAAATTCCATGTTTCAGTAATATAGCTTTCTGCATACAGCTTTCCTTGCATGTTCATCTTAGGCCCTCCAGACACATAAAGCAACTATCATTATTTCTAGCCAGCATGGCCAATATCCCTAGATTGAAGAAGCCAACGTAGTAAATATACACTATGCCTTTGTTAGGTCTCTTCAGTGCTCTTCAAATGACCTTGAAATGCAGAAAATACCATGAGGCAATCATGCATTATTCAGCCAAACAATTAAAGGGTCCAAAAAAAACCCAGCATTCAGTGCTGTATCCACCATCTGCACCCACAGTTTGTTCTGTTTGGCACTTAAAATATTTGAACATTTGCAGTTGAGGTTATCAGCAAAGTCACCAAGGTAATCTTTTTCTGCTCAGTTTATTAATACAGAAGGGAAATTAAGTTACAATGGCTCAATCTCAGCAGGGACGAGGGTGAGTCTAAGAGCTAGGAAGCAAGTATTCTCACCAGCTGGAAAATGGCTTTTATGCTCCTGTTGGAAAATCAGATTCCGTGTTTCCTGTTGAACCACAGCTGAGTTAGAAATAAATATTCTACTCAAATACTGAACGTGGGCAATTTTGGGCTATCTCATGGGCATGGAGCTGATCCGAAAATCATTCAAACATTCATGTAGAGATATCCTTAGTTTAAATAGTTACTTCTGAACAGTTTCTACTGTAAACAACAACTTATGATCATGTGTTAAAGTAATGAAATGTACCCCTTTTTTAACCCAGCAAAAGAACAGCAACCTCAAAGTTACCTGTATGGTATTATGTAGGTTCACAGAATGATTACTTATTTTCTTCAGTGAATTCCTCAAAATATGTTATCAAACAAGCATTTTCTAGGGTATTTCATTATTGCTGCGTGCTCATACTCCTTTGAGTCAGTCTTGACTCCTGGTGACTGGCTTGACAAGTTTTTTAGATTTTCAACTTTATAGGACTGAGAAAGAGAGCGACTGGCCAAAGGTCATTAGTGTCTAAGGTGGAACTAGAACTCAGTCTTCTAGTTTCTAGCCTGGTGCCTCAACCAGAGGCGGGCTCTCATCATAATTATAAAGCCTCCAATTACAATACCAATATCTAGCCAAGACAGCAAACGAACCCCCAGTCTTGGCCAAATTGGCAACATCGTCTTTTGGCATTTCCAAAGATTGGCTCCTTTTCTATTCCCCAGATCTCAACAATATAATATTGAATATTCCTAAATCAGCTATACTTTATTATCATAATGAGATGAACCTTTACCCTTAACTTGGGAAAACACCAGAATGTCTCTTCATTATCTCTTCAGGGACACACTTCTTGAAGCCCAATAGCCTTTCAGGCTTGCCAGATTCTTCTAGAATAGCAATAGCAATAGCACTTAGACTTATGCTTTGCAGCCCTCTCTAAGCGGTTTACCGAATCAGCATATTGCCCCCAACAATCTGGGTCCTCATTTTACCCACTTCGGAAGGATGGAAGGCTGAGTCAACCTTGAACCTGGTAAGATTTGATCTGCCGAACTACTGGCAGCCAGTGATCAGCAGAAGTAGCCTGCAGAACTGCACTTTAACCACTGCACCACTGCGGCTCATATAAATAGTAAAGAAAGTCATCGCTTAACTCAACTAGAGCGATACAGGAAATAAAAAGTGTGCATATGAACAATACAATTTCTCCTAAGCAAACTACAAGTTAGGATTTATATTTCCACACACTCATCTATCACCTCTCTCTCTCTCTCCATCTTCCATCTATTTGTGTAATTATTCCACAAATACTTAAAATACATGGAAACACTATCCTGTCTCCCTACATCTTGAACTAGCACCCATTACCATTCTCGATACATTTTCTTTCTACCCTGACAAAATAAAGGAGAAAAACTGGTTCCATAACTTCGATTGTTCTTCAGTGTCAACTGGACAGTTGTCACTTCTCTTCCCTTGTCATCTAATTTTTGGTTTCATTGGCTTTGAGTTTAGAAACACAAGAGGTAAAGGTCTTTCTCCAAAAGGTATAACAGGAAACTGAGCTTTTGTTAGAAGATGCTGGAAATTGTGTTGGGTAGGTGCATAATACTCCAACTGAAAAACTTATCTTTTGAAAAATAGAGGTTACAAGTAAAAAAAAAACAGGCTATGTTTTCCTTTGGATGAGTTATTGATATTTTGCTTTAGAAGCCAAACACTCAGCTATTGTACGATGAAAGTTACAAGTGAGTTTAAAGCCCTCTACATATATAGTGACAAATCCTAAAGACAACTCAGAAGTAATAGGCTCACCTAGGATTTAATCTAATGACCATAAAATGTTAGATTAAAATACTATTGAAGTGTCCATAAGGAGCCTAATTAGCCAACTCTTAGGTTTAGAATTGGTCCAATTTTATGGTTTAAAAATAAACAGTACAGAAAAACTACATATTGGAGAGGCCTTGAACCAATCTTTGCAGATTTTTCCAAAGAAACCTCTGTTCCCTACACTTGCTCTTCAAGCTCTGCTGCAGTCTCCATACCCTCCATTTACAGAAAATATTGCCAAGTTATACTAACTCAATATGATTGACTATTACAAAACTCCTCCATCTTCTCTCATCTTGTTCACTGTAAGACAAAAGGCCAAATCTTTTTACCTGACTCCTTGTTCATAGAGTAAGTATCATCCTGCAAGACCTAAGATCTTTATTCCTCTTGAAATTCTACCAACCTATTTTTTCCCCATGCGAACACTGAGTTCCTTAAAGGCATTCTTATATCTTATCTCTATCTTCAAAAAGGGTGACCCCAGCCTAGTTGATAATTACAGACCAATCTCATTATGTTGTGTCACCTGCAAAGTCATGGAATCAATCATAAACCAATCCATTACCCTCTACAACCTACTCTCTAACAAGCAATTTGGCTTTAGAAAAAAATTGTCCTGCAATCTGCAACTATTACACTGCAAAAACATATGGACTTCAAAACTTAACCAGGGTAAATCAATAGATGCAATTTATATAGACTTCTGTAAAGCCTTTGATTTAGTGGTACATGACAAGCTATTCTAAAACTAAAATCTTATGGCATCTTATAGCATTTTTTGACAAGAACTCAGTCAAAAAAGAGGAACAAACTTCTTCCCTGGTCCAACACCTTAAAGCCACAGGACACGATATTGACTTTAAAAAAGCAGAACTATCTCCAAAACTGAACACTTTAACAACAGAATAATCAGAGAAGCCATCGAGATAGAAAAACGCCCACACAGCATGAACAAACGAGATGATACCTCCCGCCTACCAGCCATTTGGAAACCCGCCCTTATTGACAAACGAGTCCCTAACACGAGGAATGAAACCAGACCCACACTCATGAGGTCCACACAGGATGCCACCACCACACATCCACCCAGAAAGCAGACCCAAACCCACACTGATAATGAAGCTCGACCAAGGACCAGAAGCCAGACCGCAGCTGCAACATTAGCCATTTCAAACCCCTCCAATCCATATATGCAGCAGACTGACACCCACTATGAAGATGTAGCACAACCATGAACACGAAGCCAAATAACAGCAATGCAGCTCACCAGCTCAAATCCCCCTGCAACTCAGACTAATCTGAGCACAACCAAGCCCCCACCCAAACAGGACACACCCCCACCCAATCAGAGCACAAAAAAACCCCATCCAATCAGAGCACAGCCAAGCTCCCACCCAATCAGTTCAAACCCCACTAGCAGTTAAAAGGAAGAAACAGCTGCAATCACATTGCCCCCAGAAGCACGAAGCTGAAGCCTGAAGATGACGAATGAGACTTCGTCGAAACGTCGCCAAGATACTTCCAATTTTATGCGGGAGAAAACCCGAATAACCAAAGACCTACATACAAACACCCGTGAAAACCTCAGAAAACAAATATATATATATTGGTCAGTATGGAGATATTTTTTATATATATATATATATATATATATATATATATATATATATATATATATATATATATATATATATATATATATATATATATATATATATATATATATATATATATATATATATATATATATATATATATATAAAATATCTCCATACTGACCAATATTGGCTGATCTCAGGTGTTTACCAGGGTTGCCCCTTGTGATTACATGGATAAGGAACAACTGAGTTGTCAGCCCCCCTGGATGAAAGCAATGGCAAACTTCTGTAAAACTGCCAAGGACATTGAATGAATGCCATCACCAAGTGATGAACTTTTCTATCACAGTAGAGTTGTGAATATAGCAATAGCACTTAGACTTATATACTGCTTCCTAATGCTTTACAGCACTCTTTAAACGGTTTATAGAGTCAGCATATTGTCCCCAACAATCCTGAAAGGCATAATAAATGTTTATTGTGTATCAGAGACGAATCCCCCCCAAAACTCCCAAGATGACGATTATACTCAGTAAGAAGTCTGTGCTTGGTCTTATTGACAAACAAAACTTTGCAGTTTTAATGCATCAATTTCATTTCATGTCTGGGCTGAGTAATACCTCTTCTTCAGCATTCAGTACATCATTCTATTCCATGACTTTGAAGTCTTCAAGTAAAGGGCAATTCCAAATTATCTGCCAAGAATCTAAAGTCATTGCAAAACACAATCAGCAGTCTTTCTCCTTTAAAAATGATATATGAAGTAGTCCAACTGTAATGTAACCTGGATAGAAAAGATTGAACTCCCCAAAAGGCAGAAGAATCTCCACAAGCACCAAGAAGACGAAAGGAAAAAAATAAAAAATGAAAACCAAGCTCTTGACTCAGTGGTACATGACAAACTTCTCCTAAAACTAAAATCCTATGGCATCTCCGGACCCCTCCACAATTGGACAACAGCTTTCCTGTCAAACAGACAAGTGGTCAAAATAGGCAGTGCCCTATCAAATCCTGTTCCTGTCAATAGCGGCGTTCCCCAAGGCAGTTTTTCTTGGACCAACACTCTTCCTATTATACATTAATGATCCCTGTGACATATTAAAAGTAATTGTGTTCTTTTTGCTGACAATGTCAAACTATTTAACACTACCAACAATACAGCTACCCTTCAAAAAGACCTTAACTTTGTGTCAGAATGGTCAAAAACTTGGCAATTCCAAATCTCAACCAGCAAATGCTCTGTCTTACACATTGGAAAAAAAGAATCTAAACACTAAATACAAACTCGATGGACATTACCTTATAGATGACCCCCCACCCTTTTAAAGACTTTGGAGTTTTCATATCCAATGATCTAAGTGCCAAAGCCCACTGCAACTACATCGCAAAAAAGGCTTTAAGAGTTGTAAACCTAATTTTACATAGCTTCTTCTCCAGAAACACTACACTACTAACCAGAGCTTACAAAACATTTGCTAGACCAATTCTTGAATACAGCTCGCCTGTCTGGAACCCATACCACATTTCAGACATCAATACAATTGAACATGTCCAGAAATATTTTACAAGAAGAATTCTCCACTCCTCTGAATACAACAAAATACCTTATGCCACCAGACTTGAAATCTTGGGTTTAGAAAACTTAGAACTCTGCCGCCATCGACAGGACCTGTGTTTAACTCATAGAATCATCTATTGAAATGTCCTTCCTGTTAAAGACTACTTCAGCTTCAATCACAACAATACAAGAGCAAACAATAGATTTAAACTTAATATTAACCGCTTCAATCTTGATTGCAGAAAATATGACTTCTGTAACAGAGTTATTAATATTTGGAACACACTACCTGACTCTGTGGTCTCTTCTCAAAATCCCCAAAGCTTTAACCAAAAACTGTCTACTATTGACCTCACCCCATTCCTAAGAGGTCTGTAAGGGGCATGCATAAGAGCACAAACGTGCGTACCGTTCCTGTCCTACTGTTTCCTTTCATTATATCCAATTAATATAGTTATTACATACTTATGCTTATATATATGCTTATATATTATATAGTTATTTTCATGCTTATGCTTATATATACTGTGCTTATATATACTTTTGCTTATATGTGACAAAATAAATAAATAAAAATAAAAATCTATTTAGTTGTCAAAACTGTTCCCCAAATACAAAGGTTCCATTGCTAAATTACAATATAAACTGTAAAAATATTGTACAGTTAGTACAATATTTGCAAAGTGCAAATTGCAAAATGCAATAGTGCAAATATTGCAAAGTAACAAATAGAAAGGAATTATATAAAAACTAACCTTTAAGGAACTTATTTATTTCTCCTATTTTTATTACAGGTCGTCCTCATTTAGCAACCACTGTTTAAATTTATGAGAGTCCTGAACCAATGCTAGTTATAACTAGACTTATTATTTATGGCCATTAGAGTGTTCCTATAGTCACGTGATAAATTCTGGGCCCTTGGCACCCAAATCATAATAAAAACATCACAGCATCCCACAGTTATATGATCACAATTTGCAAGCTTCCCTGCTAGTTTCCCACAAGCAAAGTCAATGGAGAAGCCTGCACAAAATTGGAAGTTGTGGTCACACAAGGTCCTTACTTAACCATCCGCATGGTCCTTGCTTAACAACAGCAATTGGAAATGCCATAACTGCTGTCACTAAGTGACACAGTTAAGTGATTTTTTTTTACTTACAGTATATCAATGTTTAACAACAGTTTCTAGTCCTAAATGAGAACGACCTTGTATACAACCTGCATCCTGCTATGAAATATTTTCTTCCATTAGTTTATACTCCTTAAATCTAAACAAAAAGACTTTAGTTAGCGCTCACATGTTGCCAAACAATATAAAATAGCAGATATTTTCACTGGTTTCTAATGAATGATAAAAGTTTTGTCCAGTTGTAGAAATATTGTTTATTTAAATATTCATCAGTGTGTAATTCTTTTGTCTATCTGCATATGCACTTTCAAGTCAGTGATTATGTCAGTTACACAGCTGGCTTCGCACCCAAGGGTAGAACTAGAACTCACCATTTCCCAGTTCTAACCTGGTGCCATAATCACTTCATTATATTGACTCTCTAAGGGTAGTTCTAAGGCTATGACATGCCCAGTGACTTACTATTTTCAAAGGTGCATTTTTGTTTTCAATTTTTTTAAAAGAGGGCAGTAGGAGAGTATCAGTGCAAAATTGTTAAAAATGTAACCCACGATCCATCAGTCTTTTCAGACGAGGGTTTCTTCTGCAGGTTTCATTCTCTTTGTTTAGGAGTACATCAGGGAGCCTATTAACAAAAGCAGTTCATGGGATTATTTTACTGGACATCTCTTAGTATTTACTAAAGTTTTACTCAGTTGCTCAGTTATTTTAATTTAGCATACCTTTAAAGGGCATTTCTCCTGCATGATTTAAACCATCCAGCTTTTTAAGGAGGATTGTTATGATCCCCAATTCCAGTTGAAGACGACCAAAGTAATAGCAACTTCTTTTCAAGATCACCAAGTGAGTACATTGTTGGGATACCATTTAAATTGGAGACACCATAGTTTATATCTAATTGGAGTGGATGGGGCTTATAAATGCCCATATCCAACTTTTCTCTAGCATAATACCAGGCCAAATGTTGGTCTATCAATATTCTACGACAAGAGATTTAGGGAAAAGTTACTGAGGTTGAAATGGAGGGAGGAAGATATATATACACACTTATTTTTAAAAAAATAAATTCAAGATTGCTTTCATTGCCTAGTTTTGTGCATAGAAAAATAAATCCTAAGCCCTTTTAAAATTCATATTGTACATAAATATGTAGTGCTATAGCCACAAGTCCAACTAATAACAGCAAAGTGGAGCAACAATAAAATTAGTATTTACAAAGGGTGCATATATAATACACACATTTTTCCCGTTAATTGAAGCTTGAAATCACTCTCCTTTGGAAATGCATGCAATCTTAAAATATTAAATATTTATTAAGGGGGAAATAGTCAATACCATTTTTAAAAATGCTATACCTGGAGTTGCTCTGGGGGCAAATGCAATACTAATAACTTCTTACACAGAATGAACTCCAGTTCATGCAGAAGGAAAAGATACTGTAGCCTAAATCCTCTTGAGAAATATTCAGCGATGGAGAACAACTACTTGCTTTTCTTGGCCCCTCAAGGGCTCAGCCTAAGCATCTTTTGACTCAGTTACTGTGCTACTCTGCAAATGAAACCCATATATTGCCTCTTCTGAAAATTAAATTACCACTGTTTTGTTGTACCAAAAGTGTAAATACCTACTTTCTCTCGTTCCCTTTTTTATGATAACTGCTTCATCAACGAATACCTTCCACATGTGGAGAGGAATTTAGGGAGATAACACTAGCAACAAAGCTTCCAATCATAAAGTGTTATGTCACCCAGGGTACTCCTTAATTAAGTTTAGGTGTATTGCAGACATTATTATTATTATTATTATTTTAAAAAAGTGATATGGCCTCACCATTGGTAAGCATGAAAAATGAAATTTTTGACCATAAGCTAAATGGTGCATTGTTTTTTCAAAATGGAAGGAGGAATGAAATCACAACCGTTGCAGTTCGTCCTATCATTACAACTTCTTAGGCAAACGTTTTCTGCTAGAAAAAACAGAATGATTGTACTGAGTGGCAACTATTTCAACAATTCAACTTTCTAATTTCCCTAAGTTATTTTATTGGAATTAGCTTATCTCCACCCTACAAAAAAAAGTTTCCTTATATATGCTGTAATAGCATCAGAGGTGATATTCAGCAGGTTCTGACCAGTTCTGAAGAACTGGTAGCGGAAATTTTGATTAGTCCAGAGAACCGGTAAATACCACCTTTGACTGGCCCACCCCCATCTATTCTCTGCCTCCCGAGTCCCAGCTGATCAGGAGGAAATGGAGATTTTGCAGTAACCTTCCCCTGGAGTGAGGAGGGAATGGAGATTTTTAAGTATCCTTCCGCTACCACACCCACCAAGCCATGCCAGGTCTACCAAGCCATTCCCACAGAACTGGTAGTAAATTTTTTTGAATCCCACCACTGAATAGCATGTGTTGTGACTTTCTTTCAAATGCTTTTTCAGTCACTGTGACATGGTCTCGTTCTATTTTTTTTTCTTTTTAAATAGATTTCTGTTCAGATGGCCCTTCTTAAAGCTTGATTCTTTTTTAGGGTGAGACCTTTAATTCTTACTGCAACCCCATTTAATGCATTGGAAAGAAGAAAAGGAGACTGTTTTGGCTGATAGCCAAGCTGCAATGGATTGCCAGTATACCCGCATCACTTTGTAGTCCCAGAAAAATATGTGGTGATAAGTGAAGAAAGGCTTATAATCCCCATCCTTCAAATGTCTGCTAAGGTCACTTCACAATGAGACCCACTGAGGTCAAAAAGCATCGCGGGAATGGTAAACATGCTGAAAGGACATGACAGAAAATTACTTTTTATACTTTTGGCACATTTTGAGCTACAAGCATTGACCATGCTCCAAAATGCCATTATGTCTGTTCTATGTGTTTCAGAAATTGAGATTTAATAATCAAAGTGTAAGAAACAAAAAAGATATGAGGAATTTAGTTTTGCAAGAAATTTATTATGTGAAAACTATTTAGGGGTACAATCGCTTAGGTTTTCTTTTTAATTACAAATTATTTTGACCTCTTAATTAACCAGAGTTGCAAGAGGCATCCATTTGTGGGGTGTATATTTCTGGTAGTGCCATTTTTTTCATCACTGAGTAATTCTAATTATTATTCTTTAACAAATGTCCACCACTGATAAAAGTGTAAAACGGAGCTCAAGTGTCTTCAAACAAATATCAGAGCAGTTTAGAATCCTCAAATGCTTTGTAATTTAGCAAACTTAGTTTTTTAAAAAATCATATAATAGCAATAGCACTTAGATTTATATACAGCTTCATAGTGCTTTGCAGCCCTCTCTAAGCGGTTTACAGAGTCAGCATGGGATCCTGGGTCTTCATTTTGTTGACCTCTAAAGAATGGAAAGGCTGAGTCAACCTTGAGCCCTATTAGGATCAAACTCCTGGCAGTGAGTTAGCCTGCAATACTGCATTCTAACCACTATGCCACCACGGCTCTTCTTTTAATATTTTATACTTAATAATACTTTTGAAATAGTTTCCAGACTCGTCATCCCATCTTCTTCTTTCTGGAATATCTGATGGTACTTGGAAAAAGAACATGCATTAAACACAGAGCAGTGGAAATGTACTGGGCTTCTGGTAAATGCATTTTTATCAGTTTAAGCCTGATTGTTATAGCAGTTTCTCATAAACTGCAGAGCACCACGTTAGCCCTACAGTGTAAAAACATCATTCTCATTTTGTTCTTAGGCCACGCTGTGCAAGTGCTGATGTATTATTCAGATTTGGCTGAGTTATGTTTTGATTTGACAGGGATCATGGCTCATCGAAGTCCTGCAGAGACCTTATCAAGGGAGCAGAAAAATATTCTCTTTCTTTTCATAATGATTCAAGAGCTTATAAAGGGAGACTGTAGCTAGATGTCCTATGAAGATGCAGGTTAACTTTAGAGTGTTTGTGCTAGCTAAATGTGTTGACATTTATGCAAAGTAATTGGCAGAGCCTACCATTCTGTTCAGTGTCTCAGGAGATAGTATATCGCACACAGCTTGGTTCATACAGTGCAGTTAGCGCCAGAGCAACAATCATGAGTTGTGTATGTGTGATCACCCAGAGTACTGCAAATGGATGGATATTTGAGATCCTGAATAGCAGCTGCTTAGGCTAGCAGTATCTTTTGCTGCATCTCTCTCTGTGTCCTTTCATCCAAAAATGAAGATAATCAAAGGGACAAGATAACTCTTTGCAGTGTTGCTGGTTTTTTTTTTTTAATGGAAGTGCTAACTGCTGATGGCAGCAGACCAGATGTTCTGGAGCTCTCAGAATATGGTAAGATACATCAGACTAAGGGGAATAACAAATAAGTGTGTTTGTAGGCAGTTACTGGCCACTTGTGCTCACATTTCTTTTATGCTCCATATGGTGTTTCCATATGATCCTTATACAATCTAAGGCGAACTCCATTTTCACTGTGAATATAATTAGCTTTGGAGCCTGAATGGCCTTCTATAGCTGTACTTTCTACATAGAGAAACTGCTTTGATGAAGGAAAAGGACACTACACTAATGGCATCTGGGAGCCTCAGTTTAAGTTTGGAATATTATAATATTTAAGTTTGGAATAGGTAACCACTATTCACTAGATTTTGGTGAACTACAGTTCTCAGCATCTCAGGCATACATGGGCAGCATTCCAACTAAGGTTCTACTTTTAGGCAAAAAACCCCCAAACAAACAAACAAACAAAAAATGCACAGGTACCGTATATGTGGTACCTTGCTCAATAGTAGTAACTGTGAGAGGGATCTTGGAGTCCTAGTGGACAATCATTTAAATATGAGCCAGCAGTGTGCAGCAGCTGCCAAAAAAGCCAACACAGTTCTGGGCTGCATAAACAGAGGGATAGAATCAAGATCACGTGAAGTGTTAATACCACTTTATAATGCCTTGGTAAGGCCACACTTGGAATATTGCATTCAGTTTTGGTCGCCATGATGTAAAAAAGATGTTGAGACTCTTGAAAGAGTGCAGAGAAGAGCAACAAAGATGATTAGAGGAGTGGAGGCTAAAACATATGAAGAACGGTTGCTGGAACTGGGTATGTCTAGTTTAATGAAAAGAAGGACTAAGGGAGACATGATAGCAGTCTTCCAATATCTCAGGGGTTGCCACAAAGAAGAGGGAGTCAGGCTATTCTCCAAAGCACCTGAAGGTAAGACAAAAAGCAATGGGTGGAAACTAATGAAGGAGAGAAGCAACTTAGAACTAAAGAGAAATTTCCTGATAGTTAGATCAATTAATCAGTGGAACGACTTGCCTGCAGAAGTTGTGAATGCTCCAACACTGGAAATTTTTAAGAAGATGTTGGATAACCATTTGTCTGAAGTGGTGTAGGGTTTCCTGTCTGGGCAAGGGATTGGATTAGAAGACATCCAAGATCCCTTCCAACTCTGTTGTTGTTGTTATTATTATTATTATTATTATTATTATTATTATTATTATTATTATTATTATTATTAGTGCTATTGTTTCCTTAAGACTGGATTAAGCATATTATATAAGCTGGAGCTCTTTAAAGAGTTGCCATTCTTGACTAATATTGATTTATTTATGAAATTTCTATACTGGCTGAATCCAATTATGCTCTAGGTAGCTTACAATGCATACTACATAAGGTGAGACTAGAATTTACTATCTCCTGGTTTCTAGCCAGTTGCCTTAATCACTAGACTAAACCGGCTCTAGTGTCTCATTGATGAAACTTCACCCTTAACTGATGAACGATCTCTCTCAATAGCTTAAACAGAATAGGGGAGCTGAGCGAGGTAGCACCTGTAGTAAATCATCTGAGAGCCTGATCTCTCCCCACTTGCCAACATTAGGTGAACTTGGCCACTTAGGTAGGAGCAAAACTGCTGTAAAATCCCAATTCTTGCATGCAGCCCAATGGATATGTACTTCTCAATATCAAAAGTTGTTGAGAGATCCAGCATAAAGGGACGGTTGTGCTCCCTCCATCAAAGTTTCATCACAAACACTAACAATGCAGTTTCTGTCCGGTGTCCAAGCCTGAATCTAGACTGCCACAGGTTTGGTTAATCTGTATCCTCTATGGTCATCTATATATGTAGCCCACCATATTTGTCACAACCTACCCCAAGATGTTGGAGCTAGGAAGAAGCTGATCATATCTACTGGATGCAGGGTGGACACCAGAGGTGGGTTTCAGCAGGTTCTGACTAGTTCTGGGGAACCGGTAGTGGAAATTTTGAATAGTTTGGAGAACCGGTAGTAAAAATTCTGACTGGCCCCGCCCCCATCTATTTTCTGCCTTTCAAGTCCTAGCTGATCAGGAGGAAATGAGGATTTTGCAGGACCTTCCCCTGGAGTAGGGTGGGAATGGAGATTTTACAATATCCTTCCGCTGCCACGCCCACCAAGCCACACCCACAGAACTGATAGTAAAAAAATTTGAAACCCACCACTGGTGCGCACCTTGAGTGATGCTGGAGGAGAGGATCAGGGTAAATTGTGTTGACTTAAAAGCATAGGAAATTCTGCAGCATATTTTTCTAGTTCTGATACAACTTTATTAAGGAGTCTTACTGGCACCTTTAACAAAATGTTAAAGAAAGGCAGACACTTCCCTTTAAAGTTTTGGAGAAAGAAGCTATTCTGTATGATTTATTACTAATTTTCCATTGCAGAAGAACTTCCGAAGTATTCCGAATTAGAGGAGATTCTTTTGCTCCACCATAGTGAAAAGTCCTTCATTCCTGCATATTGGTCTTTCAGGAAGGATGGAGTCATAAATCAAAGTGCAAAGTCACATGTTCCCATAACTCACTTTTGATGTGAACATAAGAGTCAAAAAGCTCTATTTGGGGCTAATTTTAAAGGTCAAAAGCTAATTGTGGCTAGCAATTAATGCAAGACTGGTTTTTCCCCCTTTCCTCCTGTCATACACTTTAATTATTCCCTAAGATTGGAGCAACCATATATCCTATTAGTCGAACAGGAATTTATGGATACCCCTGAACGTTTTTGATTCAGAACACCTAGTTTTGAGCAAAAAAAGAGAGTATTTTTCAAAAGGCAAAAAACAATGCACTGTGAAGACTTCCCTTCATACTCTGCCAAACCGCAAGCTATTTCAGCAATCATTTGGCTAGATGAAAGTAATGGGAAGAAAGTATTCAATCCATTCTACAAGCCTGCTTTTCAAAGAGTGGTTTAATGGATCTACTGGGCATATATCTCTTTTAATTATTGCATAAATAAGCCTATATTTGGATTGGGGAAATATATATAATTAATCGATATATATATATATATATATATATATATATATATATATATATATGTATGTATGTATGTATGTATGTATGTATACGTATATGTATATGTATGTATGTATATGTATATGTATATATAAGGACACGGTGGCTCAGGGGCTAGGATGTTGAGCTTGTTGATCGAAAGGTCGGCAGCTCAGCGGTTCGAATCCCTAGTGCTGCCGTGTAACGGGGTGAGCTCCCGTTATTTGTCCCAGCTTCGAAAGCACATAAAAATGCAAGTAGAAAAAATAGGGACCACCTTTGGTGGGAAGGTAACAGTGTTCCGTGCGCCTTTGGTGTTGAGTCATGCCGGCCACATGACCATGGAGACGTCTTCGGACAGCGCTGGCTCTTCGGCTTTGAAATGGAGATGAGCACCGCCCCCTAGAGTCGGCAACAACTAGCACATATGTGCGAGGGTACCCTTTACCTTTTTATATGTATATATGTGTGTGTGTGTGTGTGTGTGTGTGTGTGTGTGTGTGTGTGTGTATTTGTAGGTTTTCACAGGTATAGGTATGTAGGTCTTGCCATATTCGGGTCTTTTCCCATGTAAGGTTGAGAGTATCTTGGCAACGTTTCGACGTGGTCTCACACATCATCTTCAGGCTGGTGCTTTCGACTTTGTGCTTCTGTGAGCAAAGCCTGGTCGGAGCTGCCATCTCTCTATAAATACTGGTGGGGAGGTGGGGAGTGTTGCTGTGAGCGGGTTGGTTGGCTGTGTGGTTGCATCTTGATTGGTAGAGAGAGTGGATGTTTGCAGATTGGTCGGCTGCTTCGCATCATCCTGTGTGGGTGTGGTCCTAACCTTTTGTTCCTGAGCTTTGGTGTTGTGGCCTCTGGAGTTCTGTGATGAGATGTCTTGAGCAGATGGCTGTGATGCAGCATCCCAAGCCCTGGCCTGGCTCCAAGTCCAAGGTCCTGTCATGTGTTCCTGCCATGTATCAGCTTGCTTTGCGTGGGGATCGGAGGGAGGTGCAGCAGCCAGTGGTGCCAGCATGGTCTGGCTTCTGGCTGGTGGTTGTTTTTCGTCTGTGGGATAGGTTTGGGTTTGAATCTGGTGAGGATGATTGGTGGTGGCGTTGTGTGTCATCCTGGGTCTGGTGTCAATTTTCGTGGTTGGGACTCGTTTGTTGATTAAGGCCAGTTTTCAGATGTCTAGTAGGCGCGAGGTGTCATCCCATTTGTTCATGTTGTGGGGGTGTTTCTCTATTTCAATGGCTTCCATAATTATTCCATCTACCAATCAAAATGCAACCTCACAGCCAACCAATCCGCTCACAGCAACACTCCCCACTTCCCCACCAGTATTTATAGAGAGACGGCAGCTCCGACCATGCTTTGCTCACAGAAGCATGAAGCCGAAAGCACCAGCCTGAAGATGATGAGTGAGACCTTGTTGAAACGTCGCCAAGATACTCTCAACCATACGTGGGAAAAGACCCGAATATGCCAAGACCTACGTGTGGTGTGTGTGTGTGTGTTTTCGTAGGTTTTATAAATCTTTATTTATATATTTACAAATTTACAACAGTAAAAACTAATACAATCTGAAAAAAAGAAAAGAAAAAAAGAAAAAAATAGGAGTAGAAAAGGAAAATAAGAATATAGCAAGATAGTCTTTTAAATATCTTACTTAAAAGAAGTGACTCCTCTTTTCATCACATATATAAACATGTTAGTAACGTATCACCTTCCTTTAAAATACAATAAATGATGTCCTCTTTCCACATCCATCTCTTACTTATAAACAAATCCATAAAGCTTTATCATTTCAGTCCTGAAGTCAGAGAAAATCCTTCAAGATTTTCAGGGATAACAACATATCTATTTTAACCTTGATCAGATAAACCAACTTTCTATTCCTTCCTTTTATTTCTAAGAATCCCAATCCTTAATCCCTTCAAATAATGTCACAAAACTTGATTTCTTTTCATTTTTAATTTTTTGCTTCTCACAAATTTTTTCAAAACTTTAATAATCCTCTTTTATAAACCCAGTATATGATGATTATCAGATCATTCTCCTGACTTGCTTTTTGCATATCCATTTTAATTTTTGGGACAACAGCTGATTTCTTTTATCTTTTATTCTTATATCCAGCGTAATATCTAATCAGTCTTAATCTTGTCAGGTAGAATGTGTTCCTCTTCCATAAAATCTTTTAAATACAGTCTAATTATATTATTCTTCAATAAAATATTCTTCAGTATGTCCAATTTAAAATATTTGGGTTCATTCTCTTATTGTAAGTTGACTTTGAACATTCTTCTTCTTTAATTATAATCTTTAGTTCACTCTAGTTTCCTCTAGTGTCCAATTTTTAAAATCTTAAGCTTTTTTTAAAAATCAAAACAAAAGCATTTTCCTATAGAAGAATTTATAATTAATTCCAAAGTATTATTTCAAATTTATTTGGATTCTTAGTCCATTTGTAACTTTTTGTTAAGTTTTGTAAATTTTTAATTGCTGTTTTGCTGTTTATTTTATTTTTTCAAAGTTTTTAAACATATTTAAAACTTTTTTTTCACTATGGATTGAAGGAAATCAATCCCAGTGCTCAACAATTTATTGACACAAAGGTTCCTAAAAATTGAAAAGCAGTTAATAAGCAATTTCTAAAAGTGATTTAAAAAGGAAATATGTAAACTCGGGGTCCTTTCAAAGGGCACAGATTGCGATTTGAGTAATATGATTATTCCATCATCTCCCAGAATTGTAAGCCTGCCAGAGATCACAGACATATGATCTCCTCATGAAGAGCAGCTGTCTGGAGTACTTGTGGGTGATCTCAAGTCCTTTCCTTGTCCAAAGAGTCTATTTGCTGATTCTTCATTCTGCTGCAGTTGTCAGCTCTGCTTTTTGTGGAGCACTCTTCAGTCCACCATTTCTTCTCCAGAAGGGATTGGGGAAATTACTGAGCTTGCACTCCTATCCCTCTTTAACTGAAAATTAACTTACCAAAGGCCATAGGATTTTCCTCTGAATAAATACTGTGTAGGACTGATCTGCAAAGCACAAAAGGAGGTACAAGCAATTTGATCTAGGTCTTTTTTTTCCTCTCTCTTTAAAAGGCATTATTTTGACAGTACATTATTTCAATTACTGCTACGGATTCAAGGCTCAAAACTGAAAGTCTGTTTTTATAAAAGTCTCTTAAATCCAGCTCTCAATTATTAATATTCACTGAATGAGAGTATTTCATCCTTATTAGGATGGTTCAGAGGAACCATCTGGAGAAAGCATCAGGTTTTCTATGGAATTGACTAGGCTAATGTTCTTCTAATTGGGGGGATTTTCCCCTACTTCCAATCAGAGATCAGTTTATTCCTTCATCACATGAACTGATGGACCTTTGTATCCTAGTTTGCAGGATTCTGAATATAATTATGGTTCCTGAGAAATGTCAGTGCACTGTGTAAAAACTCCAGTGTCCTTTGGCACCATCAGTATTGGATACAGATACATTTAGAAATGAGCTAGCATTCATGGTAACACTATTTCCCCAACCCTGTCAGATTTAGGATATGCTTCGAAATAAATGGACCCTAAACATGGCACGATGAGTCTGCTCCGTTTTATACCTTGGAATGAATCTAGACATTTGTTACACAATTAACAATTGTGGGTGTCGGTGAAAGAAGCTTGCACGTAGACCCAGAGGCCAACGACCCAAAAGAACAGAGAAGCGAAATTGTATTGCTGCATAAGTGTGAATGCTGCTGCAACCTCTACTGTCAGCTCAAACGTTGCCTATGTTGGTGTGCTGAAAGCCGAGGAGGTTTTCCCGCCCTACCTGCACCGCCACTGCTTCCAGCCCTGATTAACCATTATCTTTGGCACTGCGATGCAGACAAGAAAGATTTGGTTTGCCTCTAGGAAGAAGAGGCCGGGAGAGGGAAGTTATTATATCTGGAGATGAAAAACAGTTATCTCCTATATGAGCTATATTGGAGTTATCATTTCAAGCCTGTGCCAAACTGGTATCTCTGAGATTCTCTTGGAGCCAATTTTAGATGGAAGTTTCCCAGAGCGCTCAGTTTTGCTCTTAGATATGAGGATATTTCTCTTAAAACGAACGTTCTTTCTGAGATTAAGAGGATAGGGTGAGCAGCATTTAAATGCAAGGACGTTTTCTGGTTACTGTTATTTTTTCTTTTAGAGCTGAAATAAATGACACATGTTGAAATCCAGTCTTAATATAATGTGCCTCGGTGTGTGTATCTTACTTTATTTCGGAGCATTGCCATGTTCTCGACAGAGTCTTTGTGACATGTGGTTTCTCAGATAGATGCATAGATTTGTAAGGAAAAATAAGGTCAAGTGGGGATAGGCACGGTGCTTTGAAACTCGCAACAAACAAGCCACCAAGTTGTAGTTGTTTTCTGAAAGAGGCAGTAGAAGGCGAGAAGCTTTATATAGTCTTGGATCTTAGAAAAACAATGTTAAACTGAATTCTATGAGAAAAAATATTTTCAGTCAATATTCATAGACAGTTTTGGGTTACATAATTTATTCTGTAGGTTACCAGAGATTAGTAAGATTGGCATCAAGCTTCTCCTTTCCTTGCTGATAACTGGAAATCTCACTTAGCTATTTCCTGGTTGCTGAGAGTTTTTAATAAGGCATGAGCTGTATACCTTCAAGCCCCTTCTATGTAGTCATGGAGACCAAAAAAAAATTATTCCTAAATTAAAAGAAAACACACACACACGCCACAAAGTCTAGAATTTTCATTTTGTTGATCTTTGATGCTCAATAGAGTCTACTCCTTGATTTTGTACGGAAAAGTTCACCTTACCTAAAGCATTTTTTTAAAAAAATTGGTGGCCAATTAGCAGAAAGAATAAAACTCCATTTGCTTCTCCAAATGCAGCTTGTGGGACTAGTTTACCATGATCTCCAACTAGGCAGAGATAAGTAGTAACTTAGAGATTTTATGTAATCCTGAGCAGGGTAAAACCAGCTGCTGTTTTATTCTGCTCAGGGATAAAATCCATTCTTCTTAAACATTTCTTTTTTTAAATCAAAGCACTTAGATCAAAAAAAGGAAACGTTTGAATTTCTTCTCATTATCTTCATACCTACATTGTTTGTGTGTGTGCACGCATACACACACACACTTTCAAGTCCCTGTTGATTCTTGGTGACTAACCTAGATAAGTACCTGGGTTACTTTTGGCAAGATTTCAGAAATGGTTTGCCCTTGCTTCCTTCCTAGGGCTAAATGAGAGGGTCTGAGCAAGGTCACTCAACTGATTTTGTGCATAAGGACAAACTAGAACTCCCACTCTCCCACTTTCTAGCCCAATGCCTTAACCACTATGCCTGTCCTTTTCTCACATGCTTCATACAGTTCTGGTGTTGCAGACTGCCCACTAAAGAAACCATGACTGAAAGAATGATGAGCAGCACTACTACAAAATGAAGAAGATGAGTAAGAGGATGTTGTTCCACATGCTCCATTTTCCACTTGTTTATTTTGGCACATCAGCAACTGGAAATTGACCCCTGAAAGCTTAAACCATTCTTTCCACTTGGCTAAATAACTGTGGGAACCCTGGATCACTTCATTGGGCCGTGTGTGACACTGTCTCTTCAATTAATCTTGGTTGGGGTTTTTTACATCTGATTTGTTATCCAGCTCTCAGTTGGCATTTATTAATGGGTTTTTTCCCCCATTTGTACTGTCTTATAAGCTTTAGGTGAGTGTTTCTTTTCAATGCGTTGCATTTATTTTGTGCATAAAGTTTCTATTAAATATAATTTTTCTAACAGCAGGATGGATTGCGTCGTAATAGGATCCTGTAATAGCAAAAACAGTCACAGGAAAAAAAACCTGACTGAAGCCCATTGCTTCCACGGATTTCCGTTCCAAGACACTGTCAAACTGCATCCAAAAGGAAGTCTCCAAATTCTCGAAGTTTTAATGTCAATGTCTGCAATGCAAAGTCAAGTTGGGCTTATTCAAGGATGTCAACTATAGATAGCACAATTCTATGTGTTGATCTTCCATTGAGGACCTGTATACTGCACAAGTCAAAAAGGGGGCTGTGAAAATATTTACAGACCCATCACATCCTGGACATAAACTGTTTCAACTCCTACCTTCAAAATGAGGCTATAGAGCACTGCACGCCAGAACAACTAGTTTCCCCAATGCCATCACTCTGCTAAACAAATAATTCCCTCAACACTGTCAAACTAATTACTAAATCTACACTACTATTAATCTTCTCATTGTTCCCATCACCCATCTCCTTCCATTTATGACTGTATGATTGTAACCTTGTTGCTTGTATCCTTATGATTAATATTGATATTGATTGTTTCTTGATTGCTTATTTGTACCCTATGACTATCATTAAGTGTTGTACCTTATGATTCTTGATGAACGTATCTTTTCTTTTCTGTGCACTGAGAGCATATGCACCAAGACAAATTTCTTGTGCGTCCAATCACACTTGGCCAGTAAAAAATTCTATCCTATCCTGTCCTGTCCTGTCCTGTCTTATTTGAAAAAAAATACTATCCCTATTGAAGCTGATAAGAATCTAATATCTCTAAATAGGACTTTCTCATAGGTGAATAGGAATTGGATAGAAAGTGTGAGTCTTCTCAATATTTGCTCCCAAACTTTAGAGCTTCCTGATGAAAGATGGTAGACTAGGTTTTTTTTCTAAAAGTCAATCTTCAGCAGGGAAGCCAAACATTTTTTTTTAACTCAGGCAAGATTATATATGTGCTATATAGCAGGGGTCTCCAACCTTGGTCCCTTTAAGACTTGTGGATTTCAACTCCCAGAGTTCCTCAGCCAGCTTTGCTGGCTGAGGGACTCTGGGAGTTGAAGTCCACAAGTCTTAAAGGGACCAAGGTTGGAGACCCCTGCTATATAGCCTATTTTGTGGTGAAGTTTGGTGAGTGCTGTTTTATTAAGGCATTCTAATTGATATTTTTGAAGAAGAGTTTTAAAGGGAGGCCACTTTTATTTAGCTGTTTTGAATTCCTTTATTTGGCAGAAGGTGATGCTAATTAAATCTTGGCAAACATAGGACCCACATGCCTCTTTTATCTTTCATCTTCTTTTGCCTCTTCTTGCTTTCAGAGGCTCTTCAAGGGCAGCCAAAGAGTCCATTTTGGAGGTGACTAAAGCATGAATGATTGTGAGTACACCAATTGTACACCAATTGTGCGAGGAACCAGCACAATTGGTGTACAACAAGAAGCTATCCAAAGGCCTTCCTTAGCCATTGTTGCTGTCTTTTCCATGAACAGGAGCTGTGAGTCAAGTATACTGGGCCAAAGGAATGGCCGTAAGGGACAGAGTCGCCACTAAGACAACAGTCAGATAAAAGAAACCTATCTCTAGGGCAAAAAGTAAAAAAGAAACATCTCGGACAGTAGCCCTTGCTATAAGATATTGAAATAAGATGGAGGAAGCATATTCAGAAGCAAGATTACTGCATCCTTGAAATAAAAGTAATTTGGGTTGCATGATTTTGATTTTGAGGTATGGTCTATCTTGAAGGGTTCACAGTCCAAGATGACTCCAAATTACACATCTGGGGTAGTGCAGCCACATTCAGAACTAAATATGAAAATCCCCAGAACCGGAAATCCTCTTTTACACGTCAATTAACAGCCTATACCTGTGCTTCCTTTATTTTTTTTGTAAAGCTCTTGAGAAAGTTGCCCTTTGACAATTGGGCTTTCATCTATTTCAGTCAGGATCTTGGGCAGGCTACTTAAGTGATATGGCATTTTTAAAAATTCTGAGCTGGATTCTGGTGGTCATTTGGCCATCTGAAAAGTTGCAGTCTTTGCTTATCATGACTGGTTGGTTTTTTTTTTCTTAATTCTCATTCTTTTGTACAGTTGATTTCAAACTGGGATTTTCCCTTGGTGTTGCAGGTTCCTCTGTTAAAAAGGTAAAGGTTCCCCTCGCACATATGTGCTAGTCGTTCCCAACTCTAGGGGGCAATGCTCATCTCCGTTTCAAAGCCGAAGAGCTAGCGCTGTCCGAAGATGTTGCCGTGGTCATAGTGTGGGCATGACTAAATACCAAAAGCACATGGAACACCGTTACCTTCCCACCAAAGGTGGTCCCTATTTTTCTACTTGCATTTTTTACAAGCTTTCAAACTGCTAGGTTGGCAGAAGCTGGGACAAGTAACGGGAGCTCACCCCATTATGTGGCACTAGGGATTCGAACCGCTGAACTGCCGACCTTTCAATTGACAAGCTCAGCATGTTAGCCACTGAGCCACCGCGTCCTGTATTCCTCTGTTATTTACATTTCATTATCCTCTCCTTGAGTGCTATAACTAATGATCAGGGATTTCAGTATTATTGTTATATTAGTTTTTCAGTTTTTTCTGGATCTAGATGACAATGCTCAGTCACCAGTGACAGAAAATCTTATTAGTATTGAATGTTGTCCCACTGCATTAAGACTTTGCACCTAATTATTGATTCTACAGGTAGGATTGCTAATTTCTACTTAATGAATATTTGTAGGTTCCAAAGGGAATCATTTGTGACAGAGAAGACAGCAGTGTGATTGTTATGTGCTTTGGTTGTCTGATACCTAAATTAGTGTAATAGTCTGCTGGCAGTTTTGTTAAATTCTGTCCCATGATCTTAGTCCAATGCTCTTTGATCAGTTCCAGAACTTCCATATTACAGGTAGTCGTTGATTTACAACAGTTCATTTAGTGACCATTCAAAGTTACAACGAGATTGAAAAAACTGACTTATGACTGTTTTTCACACTTATGACCCATGATCATGTGATCAAAATTCAGATGCTTGGGAACTGACTCATACTTACGACACTTGCAGTGTCCTGGGGTCACATGATCACGTTCTGTGACCTTCTGACAAACAAAATCAATGGGGAAGCTGGATTCACTTAACAACTGGGGCAAGAAAGCTCATAAAATGGAACAAAACTCATTTAACAAATCTTTCACTTAGCAGAAATGTTGGGCTCAATTGTGATTGTAAGTCAAGGAGTACCTGTATTCTCATATTTCAGAACAATGCAGAGCGCTTTGCTTGCTCTGTGTTCAACCTACAGAACAATTTAAATTCCTGGTACTGTTTTTCAAGTTCACCCGACCCAACATCCTCAGAGTGTCTTCACTTATTTCTTCCTACATTTCAATTTGTTCTTCATAATTCCTCTTGGCTATGCCTTCTTTTGGTTTCTCTTTCTAAGTTCCAGGCCTTTAGGGACATAGCATTAGGATTCTGGGATATCTCTGTGAAAATGTGATAATTTGAAACAGAGGTTAAAAGACCTTTTAATTTGATCAACAGGTTAGAATATGGTCTGGCTGTTTGTTTAGCTGGAAGTTTCAGATTAGCACTTGCTTAAAATTAAATTTCTCTCTCTCTCTCTCTCTCTCTCTCACACACACACACACACACACACCTATCCTAGGCTATTATTTAAAATGTATACTATAGCTGTATTGGTTGTTTTGGTGTTAATATATATTTGCTAGGTTCTGAGCTAATTTAATTGGCTTGATTTATAATTATTGTGCTGTTGGAATTTTTGTTTTATTTTGTATTGTGCCTTCAGAAGGCCATGTTAATTACAACAACCACTATTGTTGGCTCCCATAATCTTATATTTTCAGTGTACATGTATGGCATTAGCCAAACAGATGAATTTATTTTGTTTATACAATATGTCTTTGTAAAGTCCCAGAAAAATAGGAGTGGAATGTGCAGTGTTGAGACAGACTTCGACTGTTGTTTACTCTGAAACATAGTTAATGTTAGCCATAGTTTATTAAATTTGCCAAAATGACAGTACCAAATACATCACCATTACTGCTTCAGACGTGTAGTGGTGCCATTTGATGAATACTTGACCCTCTTTGCTCAAGTAATACATGTAATCAACCTAGACTACCTTGTTCAAACAACTTTCAGTTAACATTACTCTATAATATTAATTTTCTTTTATTCATTAGTGTTTACCATGAAATAACATTGCAAAAATATCTTTACTCTGTTGCAATTAGAAAAGATTGATATACCTTTAACATTTTATGTAGAATAAGAATCAACATAGTAGCACCATTCTGCTCTGTATTCTTCTTTTTGCCTTTCTTTCCCCAATGAAGTTAAGCAGTCTTTTATCTAAGAGAGATGGTAGATAAGCTGGACCTAAGAGATAGAGAGGACTGCTTTTGAGAAGCATTTTATGTTTTATATGTTTTAAATTTTTCATTGATAGAATCCCTGTTGTCTGGTATTAAGTCGTGACTCACTCTGAAGCATTCACTGCAGAACTATATCTCTGCAACGTTTAGACAAGTTTTAAATTTGTGCAAATTGTACCTTTCCTCCAAGTAAGAATAACTAGGACCAAATTCCTGATTTGTATTTGGAGATGTTAGCAAATGCAGTGCAGTTTATTGTTTATCCCAAGAATTAAAGCTTCTTGTTATTCTGGTGGATGCAACCAGTGATATTTCAGGTCAACAACAATATCAGATATTTAATACCAAGTAGAAGGCTTGCAATATTTCATTGTTAAAATCTTGGCAGTACCAGAGCTCAAAATCTTTCAACTGTTTCCTATGAATGGGAAGCGCCAATATGGATGAGACATGTGGGAAGATATTTTGTTGGCAAGTGTCTCTCACATATTATGCACTTTTACTTTAGCCAGTCACCCTTCTTCAAATATTGCACACAATCACAACTCCCAAATAGAGGAATAACCTTTCTAGGTGTTGAAATAGAACACAGTTTTGTGCCCAAAGACTGCTGGGCTACTTGGAAAAAGTGCATAGAAGAGAAATGAAGATGATTAAAGGCTTGGAGACTAAAACATATGAAGAATGGTGGCAGGCAGTGGTGAAATCCAATTTTTTTACTACCGGTTCTGTGGGTGTGGCTTGATGGGCTTGGTGTGGCTTGGTGGGCATGGTAGGGGAAAGATATTGCAAATCTCCATTTCCACCCCACTTTGGGGCCAGCCAGAGGTGGTATTTGCTGGTTCTCCGAACTGGTCAAAATTTCCGCTACCAGTTCTCCAGAATCTGTCAGAACCTGCTGGATTTCACCCATGGTTGCAGGATTTAGGTTTAGCTAGTCTAGAGAAAAGAAGGGAAAATGATAGCAGTATTCCATATTTGAGAAGTTGCCAAAAAGAGGAAGGGCACCAGACAGCAGGACAAGAGACAATGTATGGAAACTAATCAAGGAGACAATCAGCCTAGAATTAAGGAGAGATTTTCTAACAGTGAGAACAATTAACCAGTGCAATAGCTTGCCTTCAGAAGTTGTGGGGGCTCCATCACTGGAGGTTTTTAAGAAGAGACTGAACAGTAACTTGTGTGAAATGGTACAGGGTCTCCTGCTCGAGCAAGGGGCTGGACTAGAAGACCTCCAAGGTCCTTTCCAGCTTTATTCTGATTCTGGTTTTATCACTCCGTCATTTCTCTTATTTGTGAGACTAGCCAGCAGCAATCTGATTTCACATTTCAGCCTCTGGATTTTAAGAGGACAGGCATTAGAGAACCTTTAATCATGTGATGCCTCATAGAAAGAGTTGGATATCTATTTATTTAAAACTATTATGTTGTCACCCATCTTGTAGAACTGTTATCTTGTAACCATTTGTCTGAAGTGGTGTAGGGTTTCCTGCCTGGGCAGGAGGTTGGACTAGAAGATGTCCAAGGTCCCTTCCAACTCTGTTGTTGTTATTGTTGTTATCATCATCATCATCATCATCTTGAAACCAAATTCACAACCAAAGGATAATTGCAAACATGAAAAACCTGACATCACAGCCAAATTTTCCAATACATCCTGCAAAACTTTGCTCCCATTCCAGCTTCATTTCTTCCCAACACTTAAGGGAAAAACCAGGTTTTCAGTGTTTTGTAGAAGATTAAAAGGATAGGGTGCTAGCCTATCTCAGGGGGAATGGTGTTCATAGGGCAAGGTCTACCACAGAAAGAGAGTGCCTATCCTATCAGATGTGGTGGGATAACACACACCCCTTCCCCCAGGGAGAGGGGTCCTGCAAATAATCTGATTCCTTTCAATGTAGAGCTTTAAAGGTGATGACCAACCAAACTTGCAAGGAAGAAGAATAATGATATAATTGAGGTGGACTATGAAATGGCCTTCTGTGATTGAAACTGTTGCAAGCAACAGAGATTTAAGAGACGATCCAGTCAATAAAATATACTTAGGGTACCAATGCTATGGTAGGACATGCTTCAGCTATGGAATGTCTGTCTTCTAGGAAGCATAAAAAGTTCAGCAGACATGCCAGGAGAATATTGACGACTTGTTCTTCTTTAGTCAAATGAAAAAGCACCTGGAAATAAATATCTTTCTAATTAAAGCTGGTACAACTGGTAACCTAAGGACGGTAGGAGATCTGGACTTTTGAATCCTTTTTCTGCCACGATGCAGAAATTCTTGAACTAATGTCTTTACCGCAAGACATTATCTGAAGCCTACTTCAGATAAGCTATCAGAAGAATAAAATGGTGGATAGGAACAAAGATATTTGTTTTCTGAGGTTTTCACAGGTGTTTGTATGTAGGTCTTTGGTTGTTCGGGTTTTCTCCCGTGTAAAATTGGAAGTGGCGACGTTTCGACGAAGTCTCATTCGTCATCTTCAGGCTTCATCTTCATGCTTCTGGGAGCAATGTGTGATTGCAGCTGTTTCTTCCTTTTAACTGATAGTGGGGGTTTGAACTGATTGGGTGGGAGCTTGGCTGTGCTCTGATTGGATGGGGGGGTTGTGCTCTGATTGGGTGGGGGTGTGTCCTGTTTGGGTGGGGGCTTGGTTGTGCTCAGTTTAGTCTGTGTTGCAGGGGGATTTGAGCTGGTGAGCTGTTGTTTGGCTTCGTGATCGTGCTACATCTTCATAGTGGGTGTCTATATAAATATATACCCAATCAGTTCAAACCCCCACTAGCAGTTAAAAGGAAGAAACAGCTGCGATCACAATTTGCTCCCTGAAGCATGAAGCTGAAGCCTGAAGATGGCGAATGAGACTTCGTTGAAATGTCGCCAAGACACTTCCAATTTTACATGGGAGAAAACCCGAACAACCAAAGACCTACGAATATATATATATATATATATATAATATTTATATTTATATTTATATCTATATGATGGCAGGATAGGAACTATCCTGCCTAAAAAGTCAAGATTGTAGTCCTGACTGAAAGTCAAGATGATAGTCCCAATTAAAGCCCTGCCCTCTTGATCACATGATTGTGAACACTTTCATGACTTTTTTTTTTTTGACACATCCCCTTCCCTGTAGACACCTTTGAAGTTCTGAGAAGATGGGATGGTTTGTGAAAATTGTTCACTGCCTAAGTCACTTGTTAAGATGAGTGACTATATAAATCGAATGAATGAAATAATAATCAATTATGTACAGAACAAACAACTCATGATGGTGGCATTAAAAGCTGCTGCTGAGTAATTTCATTTTAATATTTATTTGAGGATTAAACTATCTGAACCGAAAGTGAAGGAATGGGGTTATTATTTCTTTTCTTTTTTCATTCTCCTGACAGGTCCATTTTGAGGAATGGCAAAGAGGGCAGGTTTTAATTTATTGTACAAAAATACTCATTCTTACTAAAACAAAAGTTATGACATCTACTTATTTCAACCCCTTATTGCTGTAACTGTGATAATCCTTCTACTTCTGAAGATTAAATTGCCTGCATTCAGGTAAAGTATCAAGCTTAATCAGCCCTTCCTTGGCTGCACTCCAGGTTGAAGTTACATTTAGCCAACATTTAGCTACCTTAGGTTTGGCTGGCTTTGCTGCTGGCTGGTGTTTTAGTATGTTCAGCCACATTTTTCTCACATAATTGCAAGGCTCTCCTTCCACAGTTTTGAAGTAGTCTTAAGAATGACTGAATTTCACATAAAGTGGGTAGAGATTAAGAAACATTTGCAGAGCACATCTAAAAGAGAAAGAGGTTGAAGGTTTAGGATGTCAGCTTTAATATAATAAGATGAACTGCAAAAGTACAAAAAAATGGGTATCATTTTAAAGAAGTAAGTTCTGCTTTTGCCTCTATTAATAGAGAAACATGGAAGAATTAAACAAGCAAAGCATTTCCAAGCACATAAATAGCGCTCTTAAGAAAAGGTTCCTGATTAATTTCTGTGTTTTGCTATTAGTGAAAATTCTGGACCAAGGCATAAAGCAAGTAACAAACATTTAAATGCTTCTGCCTTTCTATCTAATTGAAATGCTTTGAACTTGGGTTAACTTCTTTAGAAATGCTCCAATTGCCAGGTGAAATTTCTAACTCGGATTCATAAATTTTCTTTATTTCTTTCAATGCCATTTTTTTTCCAGTGGACCCATTCTTCAGAAGGCAAGACCTTGTCCTTCTAGCTCTCTTCAATCTTGTACTGAAGCAATTTCCATCACAATCATCTGTTCCTTATAGTATATGCAGCTGGGGAATAAGACACGAAGCTACCCTTTCTTTTAATGTCACAGCAAACATTATGATTCAGCATATGCCACTCTGTTGGTGAATATGTGCTCTTCAGAGGCCAATGATTGTCTAGTTGTCTATATCATCTTGTCACATCTTGCACCGTGGTTAAAAGGATTGCCATCCTGAATTCAGATAGACAACATGTCTAACAGTAGAAAAGTCTCCCTCGTTTGCATTGGTGGGCTGCTGCATGGTCGCAAGGGTTTGGGTGAACCCTTAATTCTGATTGCTGGCTGAGCCCGCCCATCCGCCCTTGTGCTATGCTTTCCATTTATAACCACCTTTCTAGTTTGTTTGCTGGCCCAGCTGTGATCTGCGCCGCCCCTGCTGTACTCACCGGAGCTGCATGAGTTGATGAATAGAATAGAATAGAATAGAATAGAATAGAATAGAATAGAATAGAATAGAATAGAATAGAATTTTTTATTGGCCAAGTGTGATTGGACACACAAGGAATGTGTCTTGGTGCATATGCTCTCAGTGAACATAAAAGAAAAGAATCATGATTTACAACACTTAATGATAGTCATATGGTACAAATCAGGAAACAATATCAATATAAATCGTAAGGATACAAGCAACAAGGTTTCAGTCATACAGTCATAAGTGGGAGGAGATGGGTGATGGGAACGATGAGAAGATTAATAGTAGTGCAGACTTAGTAAATAGTTTGACAGTTGTTGAGGGAATTATTTGTTTAGCAGAATGATGGCCTTTGGGAAAAAACTGTTCTTGTGTCTAATTGTTCTGGTGTCCAGTGCTCTGTTGTTTTGAGGGTAGGAGTTGAAAGAGTTTATGCCAGGATGTGAGGGGTCTGTAAATATTTTCAAAGCCCTCTTTTTGACTCGTGCAGTATACAGGCCCTCAATGGAAGGCAGGTTGGTAGCAATTGTTTTTTTAACATGGTAGCATGTTTGAAGCTCCGTTTCTCTCCCAAAGGGAGAGAGCGCACATGCTCACAACCAGCGAACCCTATGTTAAAGTAAGTGCAGCCCACCTCTGCTTGTTTATCTCATTGTATCTACTTTTTTTTCTCTTGCCTTAACAAGGTCACTCAAAACACTCAATACAGTATTGGCTTGCTTAACTAACATGAGTCAAATGTTGGCACTGTTGCTTAGTGGACAATTGAGCACTTTGTCCAGGTGAGATACAAGTAAAACTCTTCCAGTTAGGGGTTCTTTGGAAATGAGGAAGACCTTTATCAGAAATGGGTTCCGGAAATGAATCTTGATGGCAGCTGCTGGATAAGATGAGAGGGATGGCATTCCTCTCTTGCTGTAGACTTCTCATGAAATGGAACCAAAATGCAAGACAATTGGGCACTTTGGCCCAGCAAGATTAAGTAGGAAATTGAATTTATGAAACTGATCAATGTATGGGCCATACAGACCAATCAAGGCATTTAGAGCTATATTTACTTGCTTCTGAAGTTGATATAACTCTACCTTCAATAGGTTCCTAAGGTGACTTTACTCTAGGATAGACCAATGGTGCAATATAAAACACATTTAAAAGTAGAACATTAAAATTAAACATAATAGGTGTCAAATGTAAAAACAGATACCAACCAAGGAAAAACATGGCTTGCACTGAAATCAAATCTCATAAGAATCCTTTTTTTTAAAAAATCAACATTTGAGTTGCCATAACCAAATACTACTTTTTAAAGGTCCACTTCCAGTATTCCTTAGCTTAGTACTTTCCAGATGTGTTAGAATTGCCAAGGACATATTGAAGAATTTTGCCACTGCTGTCCCAACACTCTGATGTTGATATGAAAACTTCTAGTCAGAAGCAATGGAGTTATTTTAAATATAAAAAACAGCCCTTTGATTTCAAGACAACGTATTTTATTGCAAGTGGGTTAAAAAGGAAATGGTATGCTGCAGAACAAGCATGATATCTAGCATTGTTCTTCCTTCCCTAGCAGCAAATGTCCAATAATAGTACATAACTAACCATTTGATCCCCTTTGATTATCCTTAACCTTAGCTGGTTCAAGTGGCTCCCTTCACTCTCCAAGAAGTTTAGAAATGAACTGATAGTTATGGAACTGAAACAGCACAGTGATAATAATGTCTATTACCAATAAACAGTGTTGCAGTTGTACCTTGGCCTCCTGCAGAAGCAGGATTCCCATTCAGCTTTGTCACAGGGTTGCGGTGGTTTATTTTTAATGTGACATTAAAACAAATAACTACAAAACCTTGGAATTCAAGTATAAGATCATATCTTATAAGATCATTCTATGTTACCCTCTAAATACCGTTTATCAATATCTGCCCTTCCACTGAATTCCAGCAAGCTGGAATTTAAGATGAGAAGAAAATATTCTGTGCCATAGTCTCATTTGCTAGGGCAGTTTTGTAAGCCAGGGACCCATATTCTGCTTTAGTCTCTCAGATGATTGTTGGGCTTGGGAAGAATGTATCCAGGTAAACATGACAGAGGGCATTGTTCTTAGTCTCTTGGCTGAGAGCCCCTCCCCCCATGCATTTTTTTCTGCATATGTACAATGTGGGCATGAGCAAAAAAGTGATAAACCAGACATTTCTAGATGCTTCATGCCTGGATTGAAACACTTAGTTTTATTTTTATTTTTTTAGAATAGAATAGAATAGAATAGCATAGCATAGCATAGCATAGCATAGCATAGCATAGCATAGCATAGCATAGCATAGCATAGCATAGCATAGAATAGAATTTTTTATTGGCCAAGTGTAATTGGAAACACAAGGAATTTGTCTTGGTGCATATGCTCTCAGTGTACATAAAAGAAAAGATACGTTCATCAAGAATTCAAAGGTACAACACTTAATGATAATCATAGGGTATAAATCATAAGGTTACAAGCAACAAATTTACAGTCATACAGTCTTAAGTAGAAGGAGATGGGTGATAGGAACGATGAGAAGATTAATAGTAGTGCAGATTTAGTAAATAGTTTGACAGTGTTGAGGGAATGATTTGTTTAGCATAGTGATGGCGTTCAGGAAGAAACTGTTCTTGTGTCTAGTTGTTCTGGTGTGCAGTGCTCTGTAGCATCGTTTTGAGGGTAGGAGTTGAAACAGTTTATGTCCAGGATTTTTTTACATCTGGACATGGACAGAGAACTTAAGTTTGTTTGCCTAGATCTGGATCTGAAAACACGCATAATTTAGGTAGGAAAAAAGGAACATCACTAGAATGTAGAAAGAAGGGTTAAGGGCAGCGAGCAAAGATTAGGAGAATTGCAGGTGAGCTGGGTGAACATACAGGGTAGTGATGGGTCATAGAGGCTTGCAATTAAGTGAAGGAAAATAAAGGTACAGCAATAGTGGAGGAAAAAGATTCAAACCTAAACAATAAAAGACTATACTCTGGTAAACAAAGGAATAGGCAGGCAGTGCAGATTACTGCAGGCATCATCTGTGAGGCTTGCTTTGAAGACCACTTTCTTCAAGATTTGGGACAGGAGGTGAATCTTAAGCCCCTTTTTCTATCTTTCAAACAGCGCTTCTTTTGTGTGTGTGTGTGTGTGCACGCGCACACACATACAACTAGTTCCCTACCTAACTTTATCTCCATCCACCCTTCCATCCACTCTTTTCTCTACTACAGCAACATTTTCTTCTTCCTGTGTTTCTTTGTCCTTTTTTACTATTTCTGCTGGAAGATGTGTGTATTCGTGTGTGTGTGCTGGTATCATATATGTGTTATTGTGTTATTTCTTTCAGAGAAGGAAGCTTGCATGATAGAGCAATGTTGGCATATGTAGCTTGGGGAACACTTAATTTTATAAACAGGGTAATTCATTTTATTTCTTTATTCGGTTCATCTCACATACTTGACTCTGAGTGGCTTACAAAGTTAAAAACACAAAAAAGAATTCAAAAATAAACCATCCCCACCAAAGTAACCACAAAAGCACTGAAATCATACAACTATTAAAAATCATACAATCAGTGGAAGAGCACAGTCAATTTCATAACAATATAACCACTTTGTAGGCTCCATACCACCACCAGATCAACACGCCAGATAGCAAAGCCACATCTTCAGGCTCTTTCAGAAGGCCGCAAAGGTCAGGGCCAATCTGACCTGGGATGGGATAGTGTTCCAAAGGGTAGGTCCTGGAGTAGAAAATTTCTCCTCTTAGGTCCCTTCTTCCATGGATGAGATCTACAGCACAACCCCTTCTGCCAGATCTGAAGGGATGGGTAAGTGGGGAGAGTAAGTCCCTCAAGTGATCCAGCCCCAATGCCATGTAGAGCTGCAGCAATTTGAACCAAATCTGGAAGCAAATTGTCTGCCAATGTAGCTTACAGAACAGAGGTGTAATGTTCTTTTATCCTGTGTGTGCACATATCTGAAGTTTTGGAATGCCCTTCAGGATCAGCCCCATGTAGAGTGCATTATAATAATCCACACAGGAGGTGATCCTGAGTCCAGCAGTACCGCCAAATTGTGCAGTGGATCTCTCTGAGGCAGTGCAATCTCATGCTGGACTAAAATGGTAAAGTCCCAAATCCTGATGCCCCTCAAACTCAAAGTCATTCAGTCTTGCCAGGGTTGCCAGGAATTCAAGCAGTAAGAAAGTACATTAATAATATTGCTTATCTCACCAAAGACAGAGATACACAGTTGGGTATCATCAGCATACTGACGATACTTCATCCCATGACTACAGATGATCTTACCTAGTGGCTTCATGTAGATGTTAAACGGGAGCGGAGACAATACCAAACCCTGTAGCACTCAACAAAGTAGGGACTGAATGCAAGACCTTTCCCAATTAACACTGACTGGAACCAGTTACAGAGGAAAAAGAGATATCAAAGGCTGCTGAGAAGTCAAATAGAGCAAGAATGGATGCATTACTCCCATTCTGTTCCACCAGAGATCATTAAAAAGCAAATTAATGCTGTTTCAGTGTCATACTGAGGCCTGGTATCTGACTGAAGGGGTTCAGATAATCTGCTTCGTCCAGGATTCTCTGAAGCTGCTATATGATTGCCTTCGGCTCAGTATGGTTGGGCCAGCAAAGGCTTATGGAGGAATGGATGGCTCAACATCTCTTTAGAACCACTCCCTCTCTCAAAGAGAATTTATTGCCACTGCAATAAATTATATTTTATCTGCTAGGAAGCATTTGCCAACCAGGAGGGGCATGGATCTAATGAACAGATGGCTGAACTAACAGTCTTAAGGTGTATATCGGGTTCCTCAGACCCAAACTCCTCCCAGGTAACATGGCAGGACTTCACTTCAGGCTTCTTCACCTGTACCAAGCCTGGGAAATTCCACTGCCACTCAGAAATGGACTCAAGAAGTTCAGGCAGAGAAATTGCTACACAGCAACAATAACAAGAGTCTCAACTGATCCTTAGAGCCCAACTTAAGGAACAGAATCTCACATCTAATGACTTGTAGAGCGGCGCCCTGGAGCCATTAAGAACACCTAAATGATAATTTCCACTCCCCTACCCTTGTCCTAGGGATGCGGTGGCTCAGGGGCTAAGATGCTGAGCTTGTCGATTAGAAGGTCGGCAGTTCAGCGGTTCGAATCCCTAGTGCTGCCGTGTAACGGGGTGAGCGCCCATTACTTGTCCCAGCTTCTGCTAACCTAGCAGTTCGAAAGCATGTAAAAAATGCAAGTAGAAAAAATAGGGACCATCTTTGGTGGGAAGGTAACAGTGTTCCGTGCGCCTTTGGTTTGAGTTATGCCGGCCACATGACCACGGAGACGTCTTCGGACAGCGCTGGCTTTTCAGCCTTGAAACGGAGATGAGGACCGCCCCCTAGAGTTGGGAACGACTAGTACGTATGTGTGAGGGGAACCTTTACCTTTACCTTTACCCTTGTCCTGGGCCTTGATGCAAAAACCTGGCTGAGCCCATTTCCACAGGAGGAAAACACACACATAGACACACTCACACGCACACCATTTCTGGGTCCATTCAGGACTCAGTAATACAAGCCAGGTCAGCTTCTCATCCTTGAGGATAACACTGTCATACCTAAATTTCAAGCAAATTGCCCCAAATGTAGTACATTTCTGGAGTGTATCCTCTTTTTCTCATGAACTAATTTCAAATAGGTAAAATGTATTGTTTTAAGTTTATGGACAATAGAACATTGGTAAAATGGATGTTCTAGCTGTATGATCCATGACTGTGTGGCATATAAGCCTTCAGTCAAAGAAATTCAGAAATAATCCACTTGCACAAGGACATTCATCAGGTAAAGGCAGGTGCAACCAATACATCTTGGCCTTTCTGACACAGCTAAGGATCTAAACTTTAACATAAAGCTTGGTGCTTTATCAAGATATTTACAATTTAAGCAATTCTTTGGTAAAATAAAAGCCTTATAACTCAAACCGAAGTACATTTTTTTTATTTGCAAAAATCATATTCATAAATTACTGAACTATGCTTGCCCTCTCTGTTTCAGATTAAGAGTCGGACAAAGGCTTCAGTTAATAAATATATTATCTAATGTGGATATTTAAAGAACTACCCCTTGCCTTAAAGCCCGAGGATACCTGCTCCAAGAAAATGGGGCTGTCAGAAGAGTTCTGATTCACAAGGAGATGCATGCATACAGTGGTGGGCTGCAACCAGTTTAACAACTGGTTCTGTGAGCACACACATGTGCGCCTAACGCACTTGCGCGCAGCGTTCAAAATACAGTAATTTGAAGCTCAGCTACTTACCTTCTAAGGCTGTGCCTCAGCGGAGGCACAGAAATCAGCTGTGTCACGCGAATCAGCTGAGCCAGAAAGAAGGAAATATAGGACAGAGCAGCGCCAGCTGATCGTTAGAACTACTGGATCGCTAGAACCGATCTGAACCAGCGGCAGCCCACCACTTACTTAGATGCATGCCTGCATGCATGGATACATACATACAGGATAGCCACCCCTTCCAAAGCAAGGAAATAAAATGTTTGGAAACTTGTACCTTGCAGAAGACAAGCTGCAGAGCAGAACCATCCTACTTGTGCCTTTGGATTCATGTGGGATGGTGTCGGAGCCAAAACAATATTGCTAACCATTGTGCCTTTCCACTCTGCAATTTCTGTGCCTCCCTAGCAAGAACGGGCAAATTCTAATCCTCCAGATGTTGCTGAATGATAATTTCTTTTATTCCCAACCATTGCTGATGCTGGCTGAACTAGAGAGCCATAGGGCGTTCTTCCTTGATGTGCCTTAAATTTTATTACTCTTTGGATTCTCTGATTTCTACAGATAGAGCAGCAATCCTAAACTTTGCCTTCCGTTTCTAACTCTGCACTGCCCACTTCACAGGACATTTTTATATCTGCTGTGTTTGAATTCTCTGCAGAGAGACTGCCTGCTTTGCTGCAGGTATCTAGAATAAAATATACTCCACAGTTTTCTGTGCCCCTCAGTCTTTTATTGTAAACGAGTCACTACTATGCCCTGCAACAAAGCTCTGGCAAGAGAAACCAAGGGAGACATCTATATGCACTAACCCAAGTGTAAATCCCAATGCAATCTGCGAGGCTTCCCCAAACATTGATAAAAAAGCTTGCAAGAAGAAAATTGATAGCCTAATTCCCCCATTAGGAATATGTCTTATAATTGTTGCCTTATCTCAACATTGCAAAGGCAAAAAAAAGACTTCTTCGGGTTTTTTTTTTCCTTCCTCTCAACATTTTCTCTTGGCAGACATGACAGAATCTACAAACCACCTGCCTCTGGAATTACCTAGTTTAAAAAAGGGTAAAGTTATTCTAGAATAAATGATTGGCAGACCATAATTAAATAGAGAGCTGGGATCTGTTTCCTAAAGAAAGCCTTGTTCTGCTGGTAAAAAGCATTCTGGAAGAAGGTATGTTAGGTCATTTGATGAAAATTAAGGGTTGTAGCAGAAAACCAGGGAGCAGGAGAGGCAGGCCAAATCATCCATGAGGTCAAGAGGAGACCATGGCTCTGACAGCCAGATAGGAACTGAACAAAATGTCCTCCTTTTACTTCAGTGTTTTAATCAGTCAGCAACTTCTGGCCTGGAGATAGGATCTCCTTATCCCGATGGAAATTTACTGGATTTTCTGCCATTCTGGAACCCAATTACTTCAATTTTCCCAGGACTGGCAGAGCAAAAGAATAAAAGAGGGAGGACTCTGAGGTCAACCAAAGAGAAGGCTGGGTTCTGAGGGAATAAACATTCAATAGTTAATGAAGTGTGAATCCAAACGGAAGGAGGAAGAAGAGGGGAGAGAGAGAGTGAATAGCAAGATGCTCATTAGTTGTGAGAGCTACACTTAAGGCATGATGGCCGCAGTCCATCTTTCTGAATAACTAAAAAGGAGTGTGGCTTGATAAAGTGAGATAATTGATTGTGTGGGACAAAACCTTTGGGTGGCTTCCAGAATTCAGTAAAAGCTAGAGGGAACTCAGAAATATGGCTTGCTAATGCCTGTGCTTGTGTATATCTGTCTTGCTTTTAAGCATTTGTGTTTGGAGATTTATGATATGAGAAAAAATATTCCTTACCTTTCACTCAGAATAGAATAATAATAAACAAGGAATAATCTCTGAAAAGGAAACATTGAAAATCTTTAAAATCCCTTTAAAAGTGACTGTGAGTTTGTGCGTGTGGGCATGTAATGTTCTCAAGTAACATTTTAAATTACAAGTTTTGACAATCTAAAGCACTATCTTTTTTTTAAATGCAATACATTAATGATAATCAGCTAGAAATATTATTGCATTCAGAAATGGAAATGATAACAAAATTAGCACTTTGAAATACTAAATTAATTATGTTTATTGTGTTTTGTTTAGGCTAAAAAATTAAAAACTTGCATAAGCCAAGTTTTTAAAAAAATTACCTTTGAAATTTGTAAAAATAAAATCTAGAAAATTATCTCATGTGCAGAATAACTTCTGGATATAAGCAATGTATAACTGCAAGTCAGATGAAGGCTTGTCATATCAAAGGTCTTCAGGTCTTTCTCCAGCCATGGAAAATTCTTGGTTTTGGGGTTTGTTTGTTTTTTGCCTAACCTTAACTAACAGGTTAGAAGTTTGAAGTAAAGTCATGTTTATGGTCTTCTGGATATTGGCTAAAAATATAGCAATGGTTGAATGAGTCCAAGGTACTGTATATGAATTAAAAATTGAATTTTAAATTCCACAATTAAGGAAATTGGAATTGACTGTAGAAAGTTAGCACCCACCCCTCTCCTAGAAGAATGAAATATTTTGACAAGTATTAAAAAAGGGAGAATATTATATTTCCCTGGATGAGAAATGGAGAAACATGCTCTTGGAAAGTAACCCCCACCTTCCTTAATAGCCTACAGCAGATGTCAGCATTTAAGAGATAAAGATTCATAGATAAAGATAAAGATCTATTCATAGGCAAAAATTCCCTGCAGCAAGGTCTGAACAAAGGTAAGATTAGCCCTCAGCCCCAGTAGGAATTGCCCACCAAGCCCCTTCATTGCATCAGCTAAACTCCAACCGAGCTTAGCTCAGACAAACTCCTAGGATTTGTACATGGCACCATGGGAGTCTGACAACAGCCAAGAGAATATAGGTTCTTGCACAGGAATAGGAAGTTCAAGTGCAAAGCCCAAGAGAAAATATAAAACCCCTCACTCTCAACTCCATGTGGTCAGCTATCCAGAACCCATGTGGTTCTGCTTCATCAATAAACCAATCAGCGTCCATGTTTCCAGTGTCTTTCTCCCAGCTTGGAACTGAACCAGATGGATATTTCTTCCAACAGATTTAAAATAGAATTTTATTATAATAACCTTGTTTTATGATGAAAATAAATTAATAGAATAGAATAGAATTTTTTATTGGCCAAGTGTGATTGGACACACAAGGAATTTGTCTTGGTGCATATGCTCTCAGTGTACATAAAAGAAAAGATACTTCATCAAGGTACAACATTTACAACACAAATGATGGTCAATATATCAATATAAATCATAAGGATTGCCAGCAACAAAGTTACAGTCATACAGTCATAAGTGGAAAGAGATTGATGATGGAAACGATGAGAAGATTAATAGTAGTGCAGATTTAGTAAATAGTTTGATAGTGTTGATGGAATTATTTGTTTAGCAGAGTGATGGCCTTCGGGAAAAAACTGTACTTGTGTCTAGTTGTTCTGGTGTGCAGTGCTCTGTAGCGTTGTTTTGAGGGTAGGAGTTGACACAGTTTATGTCCTGGATGTGAGGGATCTGTAAATATTTTCACGGCCCTCTTCTTGATTTGTACAGTATACAGGTCCTCAATGGAAGGCAAGTTGGTAGCAATTATTTTTTCTGCAGTTCTAATTATCCTCTGAAGTCTGTGTCTTCCTTGTTGGGTTTCAGAACCGAACCAGACAGTTATAGAGGTGCAAATGATGGACTCAATAATTCCTCTGTAGAACTGAATCAGCAGCTCCTTGGGCAGTTGGAGCTCACTGAGTTGGTGCAGAAAGAACGTTCTTCTTTATGGTGATGAAATTACCATAAATTGATTCACAAAGCATACCCTTTTAACTCATTATTCCAACTATTTCCTAAAAAAATGTAAAATTTTAAGAGACACAATTGATTCTTCTAAAACTCTTTAAACCCTGAAGCCTAAGAAGCAGGATTGATATCAGGACAATGTAGCAAGTGCTCAGACTGAATAAACTGCAAGAATCTTTCTTACATAAACTAATCTTGCTAAACTGTTACAAAAATTGATCAAAAAATTATGAGTTACATCAGAACTTGGTTCAGAATAAAAAAAATGTTCAAAGTTCAATTACTACTCAAATTTACCAACTATTTTTCTTTATCTTAAAATATAAACTTTTCAGGAGTAAAATAATTACAGTCATCTTTTCAACCTAATACTTTCCACATTGAAGCACAAAGTATAGGTATTAAAATTGATCTCAAAACAAATAAAAACCAAATACTTCCTGGATTTAGTTGAAAGCTAACATAATAGCTTTCAAACTGAGATGAAGGAAGGGTTGGTTTCTAAAGAAAGCTATTTTGAACAATTCTTAAGAAATTCCTAAGAAACACAATGCTCAGAAATAAACCCAAAAATGTGGAAAATTAAATCTAATTTTCTAAACAGCTAGCTGTCTTTTGTATAATGAAAACCCTGGCTGAATAAAACTGTCAAAGGTAGATGTTATACTCTTCTCTCATTTATTTCAAAACTGAAATACTATTCACATTTGCTAGTCGAGAAATCTTCCTTGATATGCTTATATTGAGGCAAGTAAAGGAATTAGGAGAAGCCTATAACTCCCATCCCCGTATCTGACAGAATTATTATTAAGACCCAAGTATGATTTGCCCCAATTTACAGAATAACTAGACAGGTAATTATTAGCAAAATGAAAGCGGCAGTGATGATCTCTAAAGCGTAACAGATAATTTGCATATAGAAGAAACTTAGACTCTGCCTCTGCTGATGTGACCTTTCGGTAATTTTGGAAATTTCTTGTAACACAGAAAATTAAAAAGAAAAGAAGAAAGAAGATAAAGTTGATGTGAGCCATAGATTAGAGCCATGAACAAATGATTTCAAGGCCAAATAAAAGAGCTCCAAAGGCCAAAATCAGTACCCACTTCAAAAACTTCCTAGAAACCTAGAAACCTTATCAAAGGTTTCTTGTCATGATCCAAAGAAACAGCAGCTGCTGTAATCTGCTTGGTTCTTAATTAAAACCATTAGATCAGTACAAAATTTAATATGAAACTATTTAATATGAGATGCCAAAGAAATCCTGCCTGAGCTGATTGTGCAGGAATTGGAACGAAGAACTGTAACCTATGGACTGAGGTAGCTTCAAGTTCTTATTGGACATCGAGGTCTAATATTGGAACATTTAGTTAGAACCTTAAGTTTCCTAGGAAAAACTACAATATATACTCACTGAAATTAAAAGATAGAAGTTTCTTTGAAAAGACTTGTCTGTGTACCTTCAATAAAATAGGAGATAAGAATCTAATATACTTTTTGTACGAATTAACTGAAAAAGTGTCAGGAAAAGAACTTCTCCATACAAGGAAGATGACCTTGATGGAAAGAAACTGCTCTCTAAGCAAAAGGGCTGAAGCATTTTTTATGGTCCAGAACCACAAGTTAATATTGAGAAGCGGATTTAATTCACTAAAGTATAAGAAGGATGAGAAGATATAGCATAATTAGGCTTGCATGTTTCTGTTGTATAGCAATCTCAACAAAATTAATTTTAGCTTTCTTATGGAGCTGATTTTCTGGATGGTCTACCTAGTGGAACCAACACTTGTCTCCATACTTATTATAGCGATCACAATTTCTAGAAGGAAAAAAATAATAATAATCTGTTACTGTGATAGTAATCTCACTTTCTGTGAAAGGGAATCAGTCCTATCATCACAAAGTAGATTCCCCCCAAGCTCCCCCATACTACAATATTATGTTATTTAATTTGTTTAGTCTAGAAGCCGATATCTTACTTAATTTTTCTTCTCTTTCTTAGTATTGTTGATTTATATAATGTAGCAATTCTGTTTCGGCAGCATATAACTTCTTAAGAATGTATTTAGCAGAGACCAAAGATCAATATTACTTAGAAGACAGATGGATGCATAAAGACCTAAAGATTCTTCGAAGTCCTCCTATAGGAATTTAATTTTAACTAGCCAGTGTTTCCTTTATTAAGAAACAGAATTTAATGATTGCTTTTGTGGTACCCCAATCAAAACTATGACGATGCCTGGTCCCTATTGTACTGTTGTACAATATTGTACAATATTGAAAATATTGTACTAGCTCCAGCTTAATGAAATCTAATAAAAAAACCAAAGAAACATTTAACAATATATATATGCAAATTATTGTTCAATGAGATTGTTAACACCACTGGAATGCTGTTTGAAAAATTTATAATCTCTATGTCAAATGCTATAAACTTTAGAGTCCAAAGAATGAAACACCAGGAAATAATTCAATTTCAGGTACAGGAGTGCAACCAGATTACCAGAATTCCCATCAGAGAATTATTTATGTGCAAAGCTGACCCACAAAAGAAAAAGATAAGGAAGAAAAACTTCATTTTAGATTTTTCATTTTCATTTGACTAACTGCCTAAAAGTATATACTGTATAAAATTTACTCAAAACATTTTTATCCGATTCTTTGAGAAAATTTTCTCCACGTGATTTACAAGAAAATTTGATTTCCATTTCAAACTCAAGGAAAATTCTACCTAGCAGCTAAGGCAAAGAGCTCATGTGAATACGGAATCTAGGTGGTGAGCATTTCTCCCCACATCATAGAGCATCTGAAGCAGAAAGCTTAGGATCTTTGTGCAAAGGTTTCCCCTAGAGATGTGTATTCCAAACATGCGGGATATAAAAGGAGTAAGAAGGAGTTAAAAGCACACTTCACAATCCCTCGGCAGCCTGGAATGAAACAAACCAACATCAGAAAGTTCTTAGATACATTTTAAGCTGGCATCATTTCATGAGAGCAAAACAATCTAAGTGTTCCATGTTCTGTTGGAACAAAGCTTTAATGTTTTGCGTGTTCTGAAAATAAGACAGGCAAGGCAAATTTGGGGTTAGCCGCTGTTCCTTGTTTTCCAGGATTGGTAGATGGTTATAGTCTACATTGAGGGGGGGGGGAATTATTGAAAACATTAAAGGGAAACTTCTTGGCTGCCACAACTGAATTTTTTAAAAAAATTTATATATATGTAAAAAAAACAAAAACAAAGCACAACTGTGTTCACATCTTTTAATTGAAATGCCCCCTCTGCCCAATGATCACAGGATGGGAAGACCAGCTAAATAAGCACATTGCTTTTTGAGTCCCTTAATGCTTTGATTTTTTAAAAAATACCTATTTGGCTCATTTGCCTTTTGCTATTGAATAGCCTTTCTAATTTATTTCTTACAAATAAATTATAAATCCAAATAAGAATACAAAAAGTGTTTCTATAAAATGAGCCCAGACGACAGTAAATGTAAGTCAATCTTGTTGATGTACAACCTCCCTGTTGTACCACAACCTTGCTTTCTGAACTCCTTGACTAGATGTTGATATTTTATCTAGATACTATCAAGCATTTGGACTATCAAAGATTTTGGGTATCTGTGTAGAGGCAACCATACAAAAGAACATGGACAAAGAGCTAGAACAGTCTAATGAGTATCTCTGCGTGGACAGAGTTCTTCCTTACAAGAGATCTGATATCCACCCTCAAGGATTGCTCCTGGGAGTATAACAAAAGAGCAAGAGTTAAAATTCAGCCCTACATTGGGAAGTTAAGTTGATCAAGATACTGACTATTATTGTTCCTAACTAACAAGATAGCTACTATACTTGCAGAAATTCTGCTTTAATCTTCCTGGCTGCCCAAATTATTTAATCCCTATTCCACACTATCCCATGCTGAAGAGCCCGTGGGGTTCATTTTCTGCTCTAGCCTTTCTGCTCTAGCCTAACACATCAAAGGAATTGGTCAATATCAGTGGGAAAACTAAACCTCCTGGTAGAAAGTCTGACTTTGGCTAGATATATTCTCACCCAAGCCATGTAGCCATTTTGGGCAGACCTGCCTGTTCTGACCTAGGCTTCCTGATACAATAAAAGCACACAATTAGCCCCAAAAACTCTCTTTTTATTTCAACAGCTGTGAATTCTCAATTTGTTCATTCACAGATGAGTTCTGAATAGTTGTAAAGAGTCCGACAGAAGTCTGCCACAGTCCTTCGGGATAAGGCTGATAAGCACCCACCTTTATCTCCCTTGACACTGCCAAGACATAATTGGCAATTAACTTTGCAAGGCCACACAGAACACAGAGTCAAAACAGACTCTGCAGAATTGAAACCGGCCAGCATGAACAACATTGCTTCCTGCAAAGGGCTCACGTGCCTTTACTCCTCCTTTATGTCTTATGGGAGGAGCCAATCATCTCCAGGCCCTACTCCCAAGTCATCCCTTTTGTTTTGTTTTGTTTTTGTTTGTTTTTTTTATTTGCATTTATAACCCGCCCTTCTCCGAAGACTCAGGGCAGCTTACACTATGTCAAGCAATAGTCTTCATCCATTTGTATATTATATACAAAGTCAACTTATTGCCCCCAACAATCTGGGTTCTCATTTTACCTACCTTATAAAGGATGGAAGGCTGAGTCAACCTTGGGCCTGGTGGGGCTTGAACCTGCAGTAATTGCAAGCAGCTGCTGTTAATAACAGACTGTCTTAGCAGTCTGAGCCACAGAGGCCTGTTTTAACTGTTCTTGCCTTCTGGCAGCTCTGCACTGGGAACAGACTCCCCCTGTTCCTCTACTCACTGATGTCCAACTCTAGAAGCTTCAGAGTCCACACATAACTCCCAGATGGCCCTGGTCCCATCTCTACCTCCGATGCAGAGCCCTTGTCCAAGCCTTCCCCAGACTCCAGGACTGGCCCATGTTCCTCCCCAGCCACCTCACTGTCCGACTCTGCTGCCAGCTCTGCAGGCCACCGGCGGACCACAACATTGCCTCTAAAACAGAATTCACACAGCATGCTACACGGAAAAAGCTTTTCTTAAAAACTTGGGCGGGATTAACTGAAACAGAGATTTCTGGTTTCATAGACTCAATTCTTCCCGATAATGACTTGGGCTGGAGTTATGGCTGGGAAAAGCTCATGGGCACCTGGAATATTTTGTGCTCCTTTTGTATAGAAAAATGGCAGAATGGCTGCCATGTCCCTTTGTACCATCTGGGAGGCATGCAGGAAGTTAGCTTTCTGATTCTCATTTAACTGAGAGATCCTCCCAAGAAAGTTCAAAAATCCCACCTGGTCACACTTCTGACCTCCCACTTCAGGTTAATGGGTCTTTTTGAGAACACCATGATCTTTGTTTTGTCACAGTTCAGTTGCATCTGGTGATACAAAGAGAAAAGAAATAGAGAATAAAAGGCCCTTTTATGTCTAGCAGGATCAGCGATAAAAGTCATTGTAATCTGCATACAGTAAGACTGCTATTGCTTCACTCTGCAATGTTTGGTGGGGAATGTTGTCCTTTTGTCAGATAATCAATAACGGGATGTACATAAAAATTGAATAATTAGAAGGCAATAATACAGCCCTGTTTGATTTCATTCCTGGTAGAGACAGACTCATAAAGTTCTTGTGCTACATTACATCTTATCTTCAATTTATATTTTCTTGCATTTTATAGGTAAGCTTAAGCAGTCATTTATCAATTGATGGGTCAATTGATGTACCTCTTAACTTTTCCCATAATTTATTTCTGAAGATGCTATCAAGCTCTGCTTAAAGTCAATAAATGTGCCACATACAGCAGTTCATATGCTTCTTATCTACTTGGATAATGACTCAAAAAGCGACTTAATACTAGTTTCTGCTGGATTGTATTCCTCACTTCTCTGAAGCCTGCCTTATCAGGAGCAAGAATATTTCCCACCCCATTCATACTATTAGTTTCCACTACAGATATTTTGCATATAGCCTTTTTATTGGATAAAAATATTTATTTAAATTGTACTTATCAAATTTGTATTATGTATAATAGAGCTAATGTGCAGGCTCCTTCTATCCATGGGATAACAGTATTTGCAGGAGAAAACAAGTTTTAAAAGTTTTCCAGAAGGTCACAAGAGTTGGGTCAACCTGTTCTCAGGAAGGATAATATTCCAGAGGGCATGTGGGTCTAATGCAGAAAAGGCTCTTTTAGCCTTTTCTCTCTAGCCAATGCAACTCACAGAGCAGAGCTGTAATGTCTGCCTTCTAGGGGCATACATAACTAGCCAAACCAATGCATTCAGCACCAACTGAAGCATCTGGATACCCTTCAAGGGGAATACCATATGTAGAGCATATTGTAATAGTCAATTTGGGAGTTGACCAGGGAATGGGTAACTGTGAGCAGAGCTTCATGATCCAGGAATAGGGGCACAACATGAAATTGTGCAAAGGCCACTGGCTTGATCAAGCAGGAGTTTTGAGTCCAGAACGACCCCCAGATTACATAATGTTTGTCATTTTTAGGGACAACCAATCCAGTACCAAAGTCCCAGATTGAGAAGGCCTTCAAACTCAGAGTGATTCAGTCTTGTCAGGATTCAAATGAAGCTTCTTGTTCCTCGCACAGGCACCCAATTTCCAGTCACTGGGACAAGACATCCACAGCAATTACACATCAAAGTACTCATAGATGCATGTCCCTAATCAATTCGGCATCCGGAGGCTGCAGTTAGTCCAGAATGCGGCTGCGCGGGTGATAGAGGGAGCCCCTCGTGGCTCACGTATGACACCTATCCTGCGCAGACTGCACTGGCTACCTGTGGCCTTCCGGGTGCGCTTCAAGGTCTTGGTAACCACCTTTAAAGCGCTCCATGGCATAGGGCCAGGTTATTTACGGGACCGCCTACTGCTACCGAATACCTCTCACCGACCCGTGCGCTCTCACAGAGAGGGACTCCTCAGGGTGCCGTCAGCGAGGCAGTGTCGTCTGGCGACGCCCAGGGGAAGGGCCTTCTCTGTGGGGGCTCCCACCCTCTGGAACGAACTACCCCCAGGACTTCGTCAACTTCCGGACCTTCGAACCTTCCGTCGCGAGCTTAAAACACACTTGTTCATCTGCGCAGGACTGGATTAGATTTTAAATTGATTGGTTTTAAATGGGTTTTATTTTTTATATTGTTTTTAAACATTTGGCTTTTTAGAATAAGTTTTTTAATTGTTATTTTACTCTGTATTTATGTGTCTTTATTTGCCTGTGAACCGCCCTGAGTCCTTCGGGAGATAGGGCGGTATATAAATACGATTAATAATAATAATAATAATAATAATAATAATAATAATAATAATAATAATAATAATAATAATAATAATAATTATTATTATTATTATTATTATTATTATTATTATTATTATTCTACTGGCCACATAAGCATTCCTTTTACATTTGACCATAAACATGTTAAAGAACCAATGGACACCCCACTTCTTACTCACTAGTGAGCCATTTACCAAGCATTCCATTCATTCTCACACATGCTTTACTCACAGACATTTGTATTATATTCAGCAACTGATCTTCAGCTCCATAGTGTTGCAAAATAGTCCATAATACTATTCACTTTATAAAACACTTTTTCTAAATAGTCAAATATACAGTACTGCACATTTTCCTTCTTAAACTCATGTGTTCTTAATGACCTGCTGGAAAAAAGACAACTGGTCTGCACACCAGTTGCCTACATTAAAGCTGTTTTGCACTTCTCATATCTTGCCTGCTGTTGGCTCTCAAACCTGTTTGATCAGAATTCTGCCAGACACATTTCCAGGAACATTTAGTCAACTTCTCCCAGGAGGTATTGGATTCAGTCTGCCTCCATTTCCCTTCATCAAGGAATTCTTCCCATTGTCAGGCATAGGTGCAGCCTTCACACATGTGTTAAATCAGTCTCACCCATTCTAAGTAAATTACATCCATATTTTAGCATTTCTCAAGTTATGTCATCTGCCTTACAATTTTTCAAAATTCTCACAGCATTTATGGTTTCCTTTTCATCATTTTTACAGCATATGTTTCCATTTCACTTATCAACTTATCATTCCCAGACACCTCTCTAAAATATTCCTGACAGCATTCTCTAACTACAGGTTGTTCCAACACATTTAATTGCTTTTATTTTCAATTCTATACAGTCTGCTGGGAAATTCTTATTTAACCCTCTTTACCTAAATCTCATACAACTTGTTTATTTCCATTGCATTTGCCCTGAACTAAATTCCTACCCGAATCAAGAAGAGGGTCGTGAAAATATTTACAGACCCCTCACATCCTGGACATAAACTGTTTCAACTCCTACCCTCAAAACAACGCTATAGAGCACTGCACACCAGAACAACTAGATACAAGAACAGTTTTTTCCCGAAGGCCATCACTCTGCTAAACAAATAATTCCCTCAACAACTGTCAAACTATTTACTAAATCTGCACTACTATTAATCTTCTCATTGTTCCCATCACCAATCTCCTTCCACTTATGACTGTATGACTGTACCTTTGTTGCTGGTAATCCTTATGATTTATATTGATATATTGACCATCATTTGTGTTGTAAATGTTGTACCTTGATGAAGGTATCTTTTCTTTTATGTACACTGAGAGCATATGCACCAAGACAAATTCCTTGTGTGTCCAATCACACTTGGCCAATAAAAAAATCTATTCTATTCTATTCTATTCTATGCCTTTCTTCCTTCCCTCCCTCCCTTCCTCCCTTCCTTATTCACAGCTCCTTTCACGACATTGTTTCATCAAACATATTTTTTACGCTTTTACATCATATAATTGCACATTTGTTGACTCTATAATACAATTATTTTCATTCTGTCTGAAACTGCCTTCATTCCTTCCTTTGTTCTGTGGGGTGATTACGCTATCTTTTAATTTTTTTTCACAACAGCGCCTGCTTTTTTCCCCCTGCAGTTTTAGTTGCCTTTTCTTCCCTTCCATTTTATTCCTAAAATTCATCCCAAATGGTCTTTCCTTTATTCAGAATGTCTCATCACACTTGTATTCATAACTAATTATCTTAATCTTTCATGATAAACAATTAAATCAATCACACTTTTAGTTTTATATTCATTCTTCCACTGTGTGTATGTACAAATGGACATAAACCACATAAAAGGGTCTTTTTATATGTAAATACTCGCTAAATATTTATTCATTCATGAGTCTCTGAATAACTCAATCACTTTACGTATTCTCCCATTTCCCCCCCATCCATTCATTTATATCACCTAACAATATAATATTCTTGTATGGCGTCCATTCACTATATTGCACAATCTGACCATAAGCTCAACTGTTACTTTTATCATCACTATTCAATGGGACCTAGCACACAACTGTCATTAAGCTACCTATTACACTTTTCATATGCACCCACAACCACCTAAATGACCCCAATTCATACTTTTTGAAATGGATTTCATTCTTTTTATTCATAACATGCCTCTTCACTTCCCTGCATGTGTTCATCGTGCACTCCACAACGTGAGACCACTTTCATCCAGTTCTATTATATCTTCTCCTTTCTCCTTTCACAGATACTCAGCAAAGCTTTTATTCTTTCTTTATTTCACTTATTAATTCATGTGCTTTATCATTTATACTTCTCGCATTCCATGCCACCATCTTCCATTGCTGTGGTTGACACAAGATGGACTATAGGTGGACACCCCTGTAAACACATTATCAAAATCCAGGCACTTGTCAATCACCCTTACTTACAACCACAGAGGCACTTCAACTCCTCCCCCTCACCTATCTTTGCCACCCATCCGTGGGGTTTGTTTTTTTTTGGTCCCCCTACTTCATAGCCCCTCCCACACTAGCTGACTTTCATCATTTTCTTGCTCCCAGTGCTGACCAAACATGTCCGGTCATGAGGTAGTTGCTGGCCACATGAGATTTTCTTCCCTATGTTGAACACAGCAGTTTCCTTGAGAAACTAAGGGAAGATGGCCTCATGTGGCCAGTAGCTGCTTTGTGAAGGGCCAAACCAGGAATGCCTTGTTTTAGCAGTGAGAGCAAGTAATGGTGAAAACAGGCTGGGTGCAATACAGGGCAATAGGTAAGTTTGGGTAGAAAGTGGTGAAGGTGATACAGCTATGACTGGCTGTAGCAACTGCGGCTTTGGCTTTGTGCCAAATGTTCCCGGTTCAGACCGGATTGCATGATCCGGTAATGATCTTGGCTGGTGGTTTGGAGAACCAGTAGCAATCACGGTGTGAGTCTCTGACCACCTGCCTGGCTGTGGTTACTTCCTGGTTTTAACCAGGAAGTAATGCGTTTTGTACTGTCTGCGCATGCGCAGAAAGGTTTTGCACATGTGCAAAGGGTGTGTGCGTACACTTCCAAACCGGTAAGGAAGGTAATTAGATTTCACCCCTGCTTTGTGCCATCTGCTGACTCATGCAGAGATGGCGTTCACATTATATGTGCTGGGGTTCATGGACTCCCAGCCATGATCACCAAGAAGCTCCTTTGTTCCATATTGCTGAGCTGGGCTGCAGCAGAGCTGAAATTTTCAGGGCTGGCTGTGGCTTCATGATGGTGTTGCAGCTCTGGGACTTCTTGCAGCTTCAAAACTGTGGCCAACTCTAGGGGGAGGTGCTCATGTCCGTTTCAAAGCCGAAGAGCCAGTGCTGTCCGAAGACATCTCCGTGGTCATGTGGCCGGCATGACTAAATGCCAAAGGCGCACGGAACGCGGTTACCTTCCCACCAAAGGTGGTTCCTATTTTTCTACTTGCATTTTTTTATGTGCTTTCGAACTGCTAGGTTAACAGAAGTGGGACAAGTAATGGGAGCTCACCCATTACGTGGCACTAGGGATTCAAACCGCTGAACTGCCGACCTTTCGATCGGCAATCTCAGTGTCTTAGCCACTGAGCCACTGAGCCACCACGTCCCTTTTAGATCAAGGACTACCTGTAGGTATTAAGCTCTCTTGCCCATCATGTTTTCTTCAATAAGGCCTTTCACACTGTGAGTTCTGCTAAGGTAGAGAGCAGTAGGTTAGATTGCTGGCATTCCCATCACCATTGTAAGGACAGTGCCAGGAACAGTAAAATATAACCGAAAATAAAAAATGAAAAAAAGTATTTTCATAAGTCATATTAACATTTGCATGTTATTAAAAAACGGGAGACAACGAATATTTCTCTGGTGCTAAAGATGGTAAAAGAGTCACTGGCATTAGTTTGCTTGAAGAAAAGCTTCCCAAACTACTACTACTAAGATATTCTCAAAATAGATGGGTGCAAAGAGATGGTCTCTGAAGCCATAAAATCATAAAACCCAAACTGGAGTTCTTCATGGTGGTTGAAGAGGTGTGGTGGTGCAGTGGTTAAAATGCAGTACTACAGGCTAACTCACTTCTCACTCCAGGAGTTTGAGTCGCACCAGCTCAAGGTTGACTCAGCCTTCCGAGGTTGGTAAAATGAGGATCCAGACTGTTGGGGACAATCTGCTGATTGCTATTTCTATAAACTTAGAAGGGGCTATAAAACACTGTGAAGCGGTATGTAAGTCTAGGTGCTATTGCCATTGATTCTTGAGAAGATTTTGAACGTGGACTGATCACTGTCTATTTTTGGACCACCTCCTTCAACTTTGGTTAATTCTATGTGTGGACAAAATTGGAAGTGAGAGCACTTTACATACTATCTTGGGGAAATGTAGTATATAAAGCTAATAAATAGATGGATAAATACACTCTTTTTTTTTTAGTCTCATGTCAAAGGAAAGAGTAATATTCTCACACTGACAGTCAATATCTGAGGAAATTGTACTTGGCTTCTAAGGGAACGACTTAACTTCTGTAATGTCATATTTTAAAGTGTTTTTTTTTTAATAAAAAGGAATCTCGAGAAGGAAGACAGGTTGACCTATTTATTTATTACCATTGATGTTCTTTGAACACAAAATGTTATCACTTTGATTAAAGAAAGCTAATCCAGACATGCCAGGATTTTTCTCTTATTTGAAAAATGTGCAAACAAAATAAAAAAATATATAACCATTGCTCCCTTCTTCCAAACAGGTCCTATCAGCTCTCCCCAAAACTGTATGCAGGCATCTGGCATACCGCTGGCAGTAGGTTTTCAATGCCAATCAGGAAAATGGTGGAAGAGAAAAAAGAGATTGCCAGGCCAACACAATTACTGTGCCTGTCAGTTGATCATCTATTGTGGCTGGATTTATTAGCAGCAATTTCCTATTCTTTGACTTTTTTAAAGGATTTTTTTTAAAGCAGTAGAAACCCCTTTTTAAATTTTGTTTAAAACTGAGGGCTGTAAAATCACCAGTAGTGGTGCATGATCTTCCCTGTGGTTTTTTTAAATTATTTTTAAATTATTTTTTATTATTTTATTTATTTATTTTTTATTTATTTTTATTTATTTATTTATTTATTTATTTATTGTTTTTTTTAAAATTATTTTTATTTATTATTTTTTATTATTTTATTTATTTATTTTTTATTTATTATTATTTATTATTATTTTTATTTATTATTTTTTTATTTGCGCACAAATTCCAATCGTGCCTTTTATAATTTTGTTAACAATAAACTTAAAGACTCAAGATCCATCCCACCACTAAAAGATTCTAATAACAAAGAATGCAATGACGAAACAGTTAAAGCAAACCGCTTCAACATTTTCTTTGGCTCAGTTTTTGTTAACTCCGATAACACATATCCGACATTCCACAAACGTACCAGCAATGATTATGATGACTTAACTCATATAGATTTCACAGAAGATAACGTTGGAAAAGCTCTTCATAACTTAAAACCATCGCTATCTATTGGACCCGATGGACTATGTGCATACTTCTTAAAAAAACTTTCCATTAATATAGCAGAACCCCTAAGTATTATCTTTGATAAAGCTTTCACTACCAGTTCCCTTCCCAAACTTTGGTCACTAGCCACAGTCATCCCTATCTTCAAAAAAGGAGACCCCAGCTTAGTTGAAAATTACAGACCGATCTCTCTTTGCTGCGTCACCTGCCAAGTCATGGAATCAATCATCAACCAATCCATTACCTCACACTTAGAAACTAACAGCCTACTCTCCAATAAACAATTTGGTTTCAGGAAAAAATTATCATGTAACTTACAACTTCTCCACTGTAAAAACATATGGACTACAAATCTTGATCAAGGCAAATCAATAGATGCAATCTACATAGACTTCTGCAAAGCTTTTGACTCAGTAGTACACGATAAACTTCTCCTAAAACTAATATCCTATGGCATCTCAGGACCCCTTCACAAATGGCTATCTGCTTTTCTGTCTAACAGACAAGTGGTCAAAATTGGCAATGCTTTATCAAATCCTGTTCCTGTCAAGAGTGGCGGTCCTCAAGGCAGCGTCCTTGGACCAACACTCTTTATACTATACATTAATGATCTTTGTGACCATATCTCAAATAATTGTGTTCTCTTTGCTGACGATGTCAAACTATTTAACACCACAGACAATGCATCTATCATCCAAAAAGACCTTGATCATCTAACTGCTTGGTCTAAAAATTGGCAGCTCCAAATTTCATCCAGCAAATGCTCAGTCTTACATATAGGAAAAAAGAACCCAAACACTAAGTACATACTTGATGGACATTACCTTACTGACGACCCCCATACCGTTAAAGACCTTGGAGTTTTCATGTCAAATGATCTAAGTGCCAAAGCCCACTGCAACTACATAGCAAAAAAAGCTCTAAGAGTTGTAAACCTAATCTTGTGTAGCTTCTTTTCCAAAAACACCACATTACTAACCAGAGCATATAAAACATTTGCTAGACCAATTCTAGAATACAGCTCGCCTGTTTGGAACCCTCACCACATCTCTGACATCAATATAATCGAACGTGTCCAGAAATATTTTACAAGAAGAGTTCCCCGTTCCTCTGAAAACAATAAAATACCTTATCCCACCAGACTTGAAATCCTAGGCTTAGAAAGCTTGGAACTCCGTCGCCTTCGACAAGACCTAAATTTAACTCACAGAATCATCTATTGTAATGTCCTTCCTGTTTAAAGATTACTTCAGCTTTAATTGCAATAACATTAGAGCAACTAATAGATTTAAACTTAATGTCAACCGCTTTAATCTAGATTGCAGAAAATATGACTTCTGTAACAGAATCATCAGTGCTTGGAATACTTTACCTGATTCTGTGGTCTCTTCCCATAATCCTAAAAGCTTTAACCAAAAACTTTCTACTATTGACCTCACCCCATTCCTAAGAGGACCATAAGGGGCGTGCATAAGCGCACAAACGTGCCTACCGTTCCTGTCCTATTGTTTTTCTTTTCTTCTTCCTATATATATATATGCTTATACCTCCTAATATTTACTCATATATGTGTTTATATACTATATAATCTTTTATATCTTTATAATCTTTTGTATGATACATATATATGTTGTTGTGACAAAATAAATAAATAAATAAATATTGTATTTCGGCAGCTGTGAAACACAAGGGAACCTTAGCTTTGTTCCTTGTTTTGTTAGTTGGGTGTTTTTTTTAAAAAAAAGGTAATTCCTGTTGATTGTAGACAAAATTACTCCGGCTCAAAAGAAACACTGCACACTTTTTCAATTTGTAGCTGCACTTTGTAACCATTTCAACATGGCGGAGGTGAGACTAATCACATTATTTGTTCATGAGGAGGGGGTAGGGGTGATATTTCCCTACCTGTTCGCAAATGTGAGCAAACGCGCCCCATCCACACATGCACCCGGCCTTCTGCGTGTACGCTTTGCTGGTGCGCGTGCCTTCCACGCATGCCCCCAGCCTCAAAAACGTGCCTAAATAGGATGGCATAGAGCTGGGGCAGGTGGGCAGGCAGGCACCCACCCATGATTTCTGTGATTTCCCCGAATTCGGCTACTGGTTCGGGCGAACCGATCCAAACCAACTGAATACCACCTCTGAGTGGGGGGAAAGAAGCCCATGAACATATTGTCAAAGTTGAGAAGCTCCAGGTTATCCTATCAGGTAAAAGCTATTTGTGAATGGCTGTGGAATAACGGAGTAATGACTCCACACAGAATGGAGACAAGAAATATTGATTGGCACACAATGGGTAAGTCACAGCTTACAATCAAATCATGCTTTTCCCCAGGAACACCATCAGTACAACATTAAGTTTGAGAAGGATTGACTAAAAATGACACTCATTTCCATACACCTACAAAGTTCAATCTTCCTCAGCATGGTGTTTTGGATCACAACTCCTGTATTTTTAAGGAACCACTTCCCACCTACTATTTACAGAGGGAAATGCATAGTAAAGTCAGATATGAATGCCATGCATATGTGTCCCTACTTTTTCTATGTGATTGTGCTCCATAAATGAGGCAGTTTCTGGCATAATATTTTATTCATATTTATATTCTATCTTTCAAGTGAACCAGGGAAGGAGGTCATTATAGACATTGCAATCATATATCTTTATACAAAATGGGAAGTAAATATCAAAATGATTGATAATCATTAAGAAAGATAAAACTAATTAAAATTCATTTTTAAAAAATGTTCCTAAAATATGTATTGTCTCCTTAAAAACCTATATTAATAAAATTGCCTAAGTAATGTCATTTAAAAGTTTTGAAGTCCTAAAAATGGACTGCTTCAAGCAAATGCTCTCCAGTTTGGAGCTATTGCTTGGGGAGAAAAAAATTAAGTTAGGTTTTATCAAACCCAGAGCCATGGCTCCGACTTCAACAGCTTATTTATTGGTTAATAATATTTAATATTTAAATGTAATATGAAATATTAATGTCTAATATTAAATTATTAAAATACTTTTGCATTTAGGCCCCCAAGATAAGCCAAATTTCTAAAAGCATCCAGTGCCGCATCGTAAATATAAAAATTAAATCTGTAAATAAAAGCATCAGCAAAAGCTAATCAGCCTATCCCATTTTCTAAAGCTGGGATGCCTAAATTGAGAAAGCCTCTCTTCTCTCTTTCCCCCTCATCACCCCCAGGAAATACTTGCAAGGAGGAGAGACCAAACCACTCAGAAGGAAAAATACAAAACTACAAAAAATACAAAGCCACCAACTGAGAACAGGATAAGTGGACGGGAGAATTACCTTTGGAGATGGCTTGGTATGACAAATTGTTTAGGACAGGGGTCTGTAAATTTGGCTCTTTTAAGACTTGTGGACTTCAACTCCCAGAGTTCCTCAGCCAGCAAAGCTTTGCTGGCTGAGGAACTCTGGGAGTTGAAGTCCACAAGTCTTAAAAGAGCCAAGTTTGCAGACCCCTGGTTTAGAAGAATTGCAGACCACAAGAAGAAAAGGTTTGTTTTCTATTTGATTTATTGTACAGAAATAAATACTGCTGCACTAACAATAAAGAAGATGTATCTGCATATTGCCAAGGGGTAGCTTGTAATGGGTGGGGTACATTTCTGTAACTTTTACTCGTTCTTTCAATCTCTGTTGAAAGACTAGGACTCCACCATATTTCCGTGTGGCTGTTTTCTTCCAACACATCCACTTCCAAGTTTCGAAAGCTTCGGTTTTTGTGGCTGGAAACTCAGGTATACTTTAGTTCTCTTACAGGAGGATCCAAGTTGGAAAGATGGAAACTCCTGCTTTTTGCTCTCTCTATCCCTCATACCATTTCTTTCCATTTGTCTAGGCCCTATTCAATAGTGACAGGCAATTTCATAAGCAATTTATTTCCCAGGATACCTCTAGAAGAGGCAATTGCGAATGTTGACAGGAGAAAATGCATCTGACTTAGTGGGTATTTTATTTTATTCCCCCACTCCCTTTTTACTACAGGGGTTGTTCAGGGCAATCTCTAGATTACACAGTCAGAGTTTTGTCCAATAATTTAGATTTAGACAATTTGTTGTTGTTTTTTTCATAAAAAAGTTTTATTTTTACAATCATATCAAACAGCTCATCCAATGTACAGTTATATACAATTAGTTGGGCCTGCCCAGTTACCACCCCCCTTTTTAACACTCTTCCCTCTTCTACCTTCTTCTACTTTCCAGACCTTCCTCTCCTTCTCTTATCTACATCCTCTCCTCCCTCCACCCTACACCTTCCTTCTCCCTCTTCTACCCCTCTTCCTTCCTCTTCTCCTTTTTCCTACCTCCTACTCTCTCCTCTTTTCTCCCTCCCCACCATTCTAAAATGGTAACTGGGCAGACCCGACCCTATATTAATTATATTTATACATCTTCAATAATCCGTGTACATTAACCATCACTCCGTCCTCTACCCTCAACCCCCCAATTCCCCTCCCCACCCCCCACCCCGACTTCCCAGAACAAAATGCAGGGTATCAAAACTAACAATCATAATCCAAAATAATTCCTAAATTATAATCTCTAGTCACTCCACACCTAATCACACTCTCAATTCCCCTCTCCTTCAGAAATAAATCTAATACAAAATATTTCCTAAATTTACTCATATGCTATTCGATATTTTTTTATCTGATACTTATTTTGAATATAATCAATCCACATTTTCCATTCTAAAATATATTTTTCTTGTGTATAGTCTTTCAAGTAAGCAGAAATTTTTGCCATTTCTGCCAAATTTGATACTTTGAGTGTCCATTCTTCAATTGTAGGTAATTCTTCTTCCAATATTGAGCAATTAAAAGTCTTGCGGCTGTTATTAAGTTCAAAATCAATTTAGTCTCTATAGCTGTACAATCCATAATTATTCCTAGTAGAAAGAACTGCGGAGTAAACTTAATCTTCTTTTTCAAAATATTCTGCATGATCCACCATACTTTAATCCAAAATGCTTTAACTTTTTTAGAAGTCCACCATATATGGTAATAAGTGGCATCTTCACAATCACATCTCCAACATTTAGCCTGTACATTAGGACACATACCCCAGTTTTGAGTTCATCAAATATTTCTGGTCTAAAGATCTAATATGTGTTTCTTGTAAACAGGTAATGTCATTTTTAAATTGTTTCAAATAATGAAATACTTTCCTTCTCTTCTGTGGTGAATTCAAATCATTAACATTCCAAGATAATAGTTTAATTGCCATTATCGGCCAAAGGAAACTTTTGGAACACCAGCCGCAGATCTCATTTTGCTCTAGGCCTTGCTCCTCCCACTGTTTCCGTTGTACTAGTTGCCAGTTGTTGTTGTGCCTTCATCTCTTGTTCCTTGCGTTTAGCAGCAGCTCTTGTCAGCCTTTGTTCCTTTGAATCTGAACCCGTCGTAGGTATTTCCAACACTTGTAATAAATCTTCTTACATCACAATCTGTTCTTGTACCTGCTTCACTTCTCTTTCCTTCACTTCAGCCTCCCTCCTTCTAGCTTCCAATGGGGGAAGACTTCCAACTTTTAATGCCTCTTGCTTTTCCAACTGTATTGAGACGATGTACTTTCCCTGCATAATATACTATTATACCAGTTGGAATATCCCATCTATATTCAATCTGACGTTTTTTAAGTTCATTCACCAGGAAGGCAAATTCGTTCCTAGCCCTTAACATTTTTGGTGGAATTTCCTTTAATATTAAAATATCTTGACCAGCAACCTGTATCTTCTCCCCCTTATATGAGGCTTGCAGAATCTGATTTCTCACTGTTCTATTTGTAAAATAAATAACAACATCCCTTGGCAACTTTTTTTGCCTTGCTATCCAAGAATTCACACGATATATTTTATCAATTTGATAAGCCACATCTGCTGGACGGACTGCTAATATCTCAACAAATACTTCAAAAAAATTTCCCCTTAAATTCTCTTCTTTATTCTCTTTCAAGCCACGGATTCTTAAAGCAAATTCCATATTTCTATATTGTATCAAAACTATTTCATTATCTGTTTTTTCCATTTTACTTTGAAATTCATCCATTTTATTTTCTAATTTTGAGTTAAGTTGCTTGATTTCTTCAACTTCCTCTTCTAATAAAATCACATTTGTTGCCAAACTTTGTACTGCAATTACAAATCCTTCTTTAACTTCTTTATTACCCACTTGAATTTCTAATATCTGCTCTTTCATTTCAGACATCTCATCAGTTATTACTTTAAATTTTTCTTGTATAAAGTCCTTTAAGTTCTCTTGTAATGCCTCTAAATTAGTCTCTGCTGTATGAGCTGGAGAGGCACCAGCTGATGAAATTCCAGAGCCCTTTGTTACAGTAGACTTTAATTGTTTGGCTGCCATCTTCTATAAAATTATTTATTTATTTATTTATTTCCAACTTAATATTCACTTTAAATTGGTGGACTATATTGGACTTAATTCTCACTAACAGAGATGAAATGATAGAAGGTGTTGAAGCTACAGGAACCTTGGGGGCAAGTGACCACGCAATATTGGAATTCGACATTAAGCAAATACAAGTAGTAGAACAAAGTCAAACTAGAGTCTTGGACTTTAAGAGAGCTAATTTCAATAAACTTAGAGAGAGCTTGAGAAGGATTCAATGGATGAGAATCCTCAGGGGGAAAACAACTCAAGAAGCTTGGGAAATTTTGAAAAGTGAGATTATAAAAGCACAGTCTAACACAATACCAATGAAGAAGAAAAATAGTAGATCTCAAAAGAAACCAGCATGGATGCATAAAGAACTATCTGACAAATTGAAAGACAAAAAGGACAAATATAAAAAGTGGAAAGAGGGGCAAATAACTAAGGCAGAATATCAGCAAATAGCCCGAGCCTGTAAAGATGAAGTGAAGAAAGCTAAGGCTCACAATGAACAAAGGCTAGCGACAAAAGTAAAAAATAACAAAAAAAGCTTCTTCCAACATGTTAAAAACAAGAAAAAAGTCAAGGAAACAATTGGCCCATTGCTGGGAGAAAGTGGCAAGAAGATGACAAGCAACAGGGAGAAAGCAGATCTACTTAACTCATATTTTGCATCTGTCTTTACACAAAAGGAAAAAACAATCCAACCTATCAAAAACAGCACTACAAAAAACAGATTAGAAACACAAGTTAAAATAGGGAAGAAAATGGTAAGTGAACACCTGTCTACCCTAGACGAGTTCAAATCACCAGGACCGGATGGATTACACCCCAAGGTTCTGAAGGAACTGGCAGACGCGATCTCAGAACCACTGAACTATATCTTTCAAAGATCCTGGAGCACAGGGGAGCTGCCAGAGGACTGGAAAAGAGCTGATGTAGTTTCCATCTTCAAAAAAGGAAAAAAAAACAGATCCAGGAAACTACAGACCTATCAGTCTGACCTCAATACCGGGGAAGATTCTGGAAAAGATAATCAAGCAACGAATCACCGAACACCTAGAAGCAAACAAAGTAATAACCAAAAGCCAACATGGGTTTGTCAAAAACAGATCATGCCAGACTAATCTTATCGCATTCTTTGACAAAATGACAAAATTAGTAGACCAGAGGAATGCTGTCGATATAATTTACTTGGACTTCAGTAAAGCATTTGATAAAGTAGACCATAACCTACTACTAGATAAAGTAGAAAAATGTGGGTTAGACAGCACCACCACCAGATGGATTTGTAACTGGCTGACCAACCGCACTCAACGTGTAGTCCTCAATGGAACTACATCCACATGGAGGGAAGTATGCAGTGGAGTACCCCAAGGCTCTGTTTTAGGCCCAGTGAGATGGAGAACTCATCAAATTTGCAAGTGACACCAAGCTGGCAGGAATAGCCAACACTCCAGAAGATAGGCTCAAGTTACAGAAGGATCTTGACAGACTTGAACATTGGGTGATACTAACAAAATGAAATTCAACAGCGAAAAAAGTAAGGTTCTACATTTCGCCAAAAACAAAATGCACCAGTACCGTATATGTGGTACCTTGCTCAATAGTAGTACCTGTGAGAGGGATCTTGGAGTCCTAGTGGATAACCATTTAGATATGAGCCAGCAGTGTGCAGCAGCTGTTAAAAAAGCCAACACAGTTCTGGGCTGCATAAACAGAGGATAGAATCAAGATCACGTGAAGTGTTAGTGCCACTTTATAATGCCTTGGTAAGGCCACACTTGGAATATTGCATCCAGTTTTGGTCGCCACGATGTAAAAAAGATGTTGAGACTCTAGAAAGAGTGCAGAGAAGAGCAACAAAGATGATTAGGGGACTGGAGGATAAAACATATGAAGAACGGTTGCAGGAACTGGGTATGTCTAGTTTAACAAAAAGAAGGACTAGGGGAGACATGATAGCTGTGTTCCAATATCTTAGGGGCTGCCACAAAGAAGAGGGAGTAAGGCTGTTCTCCAAAGCACCTGAGGGTAGAACAAGAAGCAATGGGTGGAAACTGGTCAAAGAAAGAAGCAACTTAGAACTAAGGAGAAATTTCCTGACAGTTAGAACAATTAATAAGTGGAACGACTTGCCTTCAGAAGTTGTGAATGCTCCAACACTGGAAATTTTTAAGAAAATGTTGGATAACCATCTGACTGAGATGGTGTAGGGTTTCCTGCCTGGGCAGGGGGTTGGACTAGAAGGCCTCCAAGGTCCCTTCCAACTCTGATGTTATGTTATGTTATGTTAAATCTTCTTAACCTCTGAGAAACACAGTCTTTTAAAGCAATATTTAAAAATCTCCCCTAGATTCTATCAGCAGGCAGCAAAGAGTTAAAGTAGCAAATAACATGTAATTTACCAGCGGCAGACGGCAAGCAATAAAAGTATCACTTTCGCTTTCCACTGGTTAGCTTGTTAACAATTCGCCTCCATTTTCTTGCTATTTTCAAGCTTGTTACAAAGTAAAGGGGAATTGGCTTGGCTACTTGCATAAAGTTCTCCCACTTTCATTCTGTCCGGTATAATCCTTTATTGACCAAAATAAATCTCGGCGTTTGGTCGTGGTGATTGGTTCCGCCAAAGCAGAAAAATCCTCAGATCTGGAGCACTTCGGGTTGCTGGAGGGAAATTAACCCTTCAAACCCCTTTTTTCTCAGGGGCTTTAGGGAAGTTCTACCTCTACCCTGCAGCTCACCTCCTCTTCTTCTCCCGAAGAGGGGTTTTTTCGAACCGCTGGACAGCAGATTTAAACTGTCCTAGCGATTCCACATAATCCAGAGGTTGGTGATCGTAAAGATCACCGCCATCACCTACGGTGCCAAACAGGAAGTCCCCAGATTTAGACAATTTGTTATAGGTCACTTTTTTTTTTTTTTAAATGCTGCTGCTTTTGAGTTGCAGATGGAACTAAATTCATGATACTGTTGAATTGAATAACTTGAATAAAGTTATTTCAGAAGCAGAGCATGGTGGGCTGTATGGTGATTAGAAACAAAAGGCTTTCAACAATGTCAGGGTCATACGTTGAAAGTGTGATCTTTAGAAGCAGCATCAAAATATTGCATGTAAACCACAGTCATGGCATTTTCATCCGTGAAATACTGGAGTTTATGGCATAGACCTCAAAACATTTGGTTAATTAGATACTTAATTAGTATTAGAGGGAGAGCACACAGCACATTTCATTGTTTTACTTAATCTATATCTGGCTAATATAATTTAACTCAAAGGTCAAGAGCCATTGTGTTCATTATAACTGTAATTTTAGCTATTATGATACTGTGCATAACTCAGACTGTTTCTCAGTGTGTGTATTTTTCTTCTACCTGTTTTTTTTCCTTAATAACCTTGGCAAAATAATGGCAAATTTACCATTAACAATTTACCATTTGTCTTTAATATAATCAGATCAGATGTAAAGAAGCATTTTCTTTCTCTACATTCACATACCTGCTTCCATTTCTAACCAAGATTGTCTTTATTGACAATGTGCTCTTTTAGAGACATATTGTCATCTCCTTTCCAGTTCCAAACTACCACTTAAAAAGTTTAATGAGTGGCTCTATAATAATAGATCATGTCATATGTGGGATGCTGGAATCCAAATGTCTACTAGGTGGCAGAGAGAGGTTAGCATTTTCTATGTCTCTTTCCTGCCATCTAATGACTATCTGTATGTTTGCACCCCAGAAATGATGCGCCAACAGCTTAAGTTTTTCAATTGCACAGATATTGAGGCCTGATAGAAGTAATAAGGGTTCAGTATAAATAAAGAATACACAGTTTAAGATTGATTTTTAGTTTATAGTATCTCAGCATTCCAGTGTTGGGAGTGCAAGTTTACCCTAAATATAAATGAAAGTTAAGGTAGAACTTTCTCCCTCTATTTCAATCAGAATAGAGCTGGAAGGGACCTTGGAGGTTTTCTAGTCCAACCCCTTGCTCAAGCAGGAGACGCTATACCATTTCAGGTAGGTGATTGTCCAGTCTTTTCTTAAAGATCTCCAGTGATTAAGCATCTACAACTTCTGAGGGCAAGCTGTTCCACTGGTTAATTGCTCTCACTGTTAGAAGTTTCTCCTTAGTTCTTGCTTCCCCCTTTGATTAGTTTCCATCCATTGTTGACCCCCTTCTTCTTTGTGGTAGTCCCTCAAATACTGGAATACTGCTTTCATGTCCTTCTAGTCCTTCTTTTCTCTAGACTGGCCATACCCAATTCCTGCAACCGTTCTTCATATGTTTTTGTCTCCAGACCCTTAATCATCTTAGTTGCTCTTCTTTGCACTTTTTCCAAGTCTCAATGGTTTTTTAGTAATGTGGTGACCAAACCTGGATGAAGTATTCCAGGGATGGACTTACTAAGGATTTATAAAGTGGTAGTAATACATCACATGATTTTGATTCTATGCCTTTTTATTCAACCAAGGATTGTATTAGCTTTTTTGGCTGCTGCTGCACATTGCTGGCTCATTTTTTTCCTTATGAAGCAGTGGTGGGTTTCAAAATTTTTTTACTATCAGTTCTGTGGGTGTGACTTGGTGGGCATGGCATGGCTTGGTAGGAGTGGCTTGGTGGGCGTGGCAGGGGAAAGATACTGTAAAATCTCCATTCCCACCCCACTCCAGGGGAAGAATACTGTAAAATCTCCATTCCCTCCCCAATCCAGGGGAAAGTTACTGCAAAATCCCCATTTTCTCCCACTTAGGAGACAGAGAAGAGATGGGGGTGGGCCCAGTCAGATTTTTTACTACTGGTTCTCCGAATTACTCAAAATTTCTGCTACCGGTTCTCCAGAACTGATTAGAACCTGCTGAAACCTACCTCTTTTATGAACCATGATTAAGGAACATCATTTTCTCTTAATGAGTTTTTCTGCTTGTGGGACAATTCAGGAACATCCCATCCCCACAAAAAAAATTATGAGCTTTTTCTAAATTGGACCATATTCTGTTTTTCAAAAGTATTGGATATTTATTGTTAATTATCACTAAATCAAGTCCTACCGTACTACTATTTTTCAAGGCAGATATAACTAATTTGCTACTTTATAGTTTTCTTTTTCTCAGCTGAAGTAATTAATTAATCTTAAAGCAACTTAATTAAGAACAAAATGTTTTGTTTCTGAGATTCAAATAATTATATCTGCAAATGTAGATTTGTCAACTTTACCTGGAGTTGCAGTGTCAATTATTTCAGGATTACATTTTTTTTCTCCTTTATATTCTGAAGTGTTAAGTTCAGGCACTGTTCTTGTAGTTCTTTGTTGATAGCTAGTAATATTCCTGCCAGGATTGCTGTGTGTTTATATTAGTTCCACTTCAGTGCCACTGATAAAACAGTCAAGCCAAAAAACAAGAAGAGACAGCTGGCATAGCATCAACTGATTTTCCCCCCACCAATAAAATAAAATAAAATAAAATAAAAAAGGCTATCACAAATAAATTTCTACCATTTCAATGGGAAAAGTTAAATGATCTCATTTGCTGAATATCCGTTCCCTGCATTTTCCTATGAATGAAGGTGCAGACCTCTGGTGGCACTGAAGCACCAAATGAATGACTAGAACACTAGATAAATGAACAGATAAAATATTCAACATATTTGAAGATTAAACACTTGGTCCCCAGAGATCAATAGAGGGTTTTTGTGACACGTTTTGTCATATCAGAATAACGCACAAGTTATCCTCCCCATCTTCTGTAGCTCCACTGTTTTGCACTTTTGTCCTGTCTGATTTCTCTAATCCCTCCAAATTACCATTATATGCATCAGCATATGACTTTGTACCTTCCACTATATTGATTTGATGGATAGAGTAATCTACATGCTGATGACTGATAATGAACAATGTTTGCAGCTAAAATATTAAGCACTGCCTTATTAAGTTGTCTCTGTACCTTACTGTCTCAGTTCATTGCGCCATCTTATCATAGTTCATTAGAAATATTAGAAGCTATCAGCTGTATATGAAGAATTTTTTTTTAATAGAAGCTGAAGTGGGTGTGGGTAAAATGAGAGTGATGAAGGAAATTAGATGGAACATTAAAATGAGTGATCTGTACAAAATACGATAAGTTCACCAAGGTCTGCAGAGAGCAGGAATGAGGATTGAATAACAAATATATGAAGGAAGAAGAACTGGATTTGAAGAAAGACAAGCCTGAAAAGTGGTTGTTGGATGGAGTTGTTGTGATGTAACTCAGAAAGATAGCTGAGAAGTTTCAAGAATAAAAGATAAAATAAAGAAAGAATAAAAGAAAGAATAAAAGATAGATTTCCTAATGGATGTGTTGAAAGCAATTTTTTTTGAAGTTTGACGTTCTTGAAAAGGTATCTATTATGAATTATGTTTAAATTTAAACAATTTAAATTTAAAACATTATTTTTTTTAAAAAAATCATTTATTGTCCTCAAAAATAAAAGAAGTTTGCAGGATTTCGCAAAATCAAGTAGCTGCTTTAGTTAGAGCTAAGCCTTCTTAAGCTAAACTGTCAGGTGTGGTGAAATATTGGCATAGGGCCTCTGGTGGCTCAACAGACTAATGCAGTCTGTTATTAACACAGCTGCTTGCAATTACTACAAGTTCAAGTCCCACCAGGCCCAAGGTCGACTCAGGCTTCCATCCTTTATAAGGTAGGTAAAATGAGGACCCAGATTGTTGGGGCAATAAAAGTTGACTTTGTATATAATATACAAATGGATGAAACTATTGCTTAACACAATGTAAGCCGCCGTGAATCTTCGGAGAAGGGCGGGATATAAATTCAAATAAAAAAAATAAAAAATAAAAATTTAGAGCTAACATTTCTGGAAAAGGTCGTATGAAATGTATGTGAATTACAGTTCTGTGAACACATATTACCCCCCTCCCTTTTAGATTTTTGTAAGAGTTGCGTATCATTGTCACCAAGGGTTGTCTAACTTTCATGTTAATTTTGCTGTTAAGAAAGGTAATATGAACAAGAACTCATGCCAACATTTGGTGCTTTTTTCAGTCCATCTAGTGGAAAAGCTGAATCCAGAAGCAGCTTTGAGTAATAGTAGTGAGTACCTAAATCCCAGACTTTGTCTAGAGATATGCCTATTTCCAAAAGGGAAAAAATGGAGACGAGGTAGAATAGATTGTGACAGAGAAGTTAGAACTGTTGGTGACGATCATCTTTACTTATTTGCATCCAGAATCAAAGTTTTATGAATGATTATTTTGTTAAAAGTCCCAAATGCACTTGCAAACATCACAGTGATTGTCTATCCCTCTTATGTTCTAACATTATATTCTAATGCAGTGGTGGGTTTCACTTACCTTTGCTACCGGTTCGCACGCACACCACTTCTGCTCATGCACAGAAGCTCATGCGCAGAGCATATTTGATGATGTCCGGGTGGGTGGGCGGAGCCTCCTGCCGCTGCTGCTACCAGTTTGCCCAAACCGGGTCAAACTGGTAGCAACCCACCACTGTTCTGATAATAATGAATGAATAAAATCAATTCTGATTTGAAGGTGCACACACAGAGACACACATACACACACACACACACACACACACTCATTGAATTCTAAGCTTTCCCTCACTATGTTAGCAGACTTTCTAGCTGTTAAACAATCATTAATTCCTAAGATCATGATTTCATTTCTTTCATCTTCCCTTAACCAAAGCACATATCGCTTTTCATCTATTAAGATATTATTTTAATTCACTTCACACCCTATACTTCTATGAATTCCACATGTGTTTGCAACATGTTTTTTTTCAGCTGCTAGATTTTTGTGCGTGTGTGAAGAAATTTCAAGGCTGAAATTGGTCTGAAAATTCTGGAGGCAAGGCTACAAACCAGGCAGTAATTTTTATCTGCTTCTTTGCTATAAAGACAGATGTTGATTCTATAAATGAACATCATCGCAGTGTCCTTTGTATATTTAATAATACTTACTATGAATAGCTATTTACAAAAAAGAAAAACTAACAGTCATTTGCCACACACAAATGCCAGTAGCTGCAGAGAATAATTAGACGGGCCATCCATTCCAGTAGTTTAAAGCTATCATGTCTATCATGTTCATCGGAAGAGGTCGCTGCTAATTCTAGAGATATGCATCATAATAGCAGTCTTTGTGGGATTGCTTTGTTGTGGGGAAAATACTACTTAAATTAGAAACCAAAGCAATTTGAGACAGAGAAAACAACAAAGTGATTTTTTTCATGGTATATAATTACAGTGATCATTGGACTCTTCCACAGAGGAACACAGAAAAGTTCTGAAATCTACAAGTTTACAGGTTATGTATAGGTAGCCCTCAACGTACAACCACAACTGAGGCCAAATTTTCTGGAGCCAAGTGAAACATTTGGATTTTGCCCCATTTTACGACTTTGCCACAGTTGTTAAGTGAATCACTGCAGTTGGTAAATTAGTAACACGGTTGTTAAGTGAATTTTTTCCCTATTGACTTTGCTTGTCAGAAGGTCGCAAAAGGCAATCACATGACCCGTGGACACTGCAACCGTCATAAATAAGAACCAGTTGCCATATGAAGCAGTCTGCATAGCTGGAAATGGCTGTAATTTTTTTTTGTTGCAAGAATGGAAATATATAAGTTTAACTTTAGAAAGACAAGCAACCATGGTTGAGGAAAGGGAGGAAATTGGCAAGCAAAGGTCAGTTGTTGAATATTTGAGAAAATGCTTACTCTACCAGAGCTAGGACTTTTAGGATATACAATCTACAAGCCGATTAACTCACTGAAAGCATTGCTCTTATAAAGATGCAATGCAATAAAGCAATACATTTTTTTTCTACTCCCCCCTTATGTCAAATCATCATCATACCATCATACTGTCTATTCACTTGGAAACTGCCGTCATCATCTCACTCATTCACTGTCTCCAGTGATACATGGCTAAATGACATGTGAGCTTGTTTTGTTCTGCACTTTCTGATTTCTATCAGTGTCCCCTCTCTCTCTTTTAATGCTCTAGGTGAAATTTAGCCTCCGAACATTTTGGATGCCCTATTTTCTGTTTGGCACTATCTGCGTGGTGAACAGGCTTTTCTCTCTGTCACAGTGAAAAACAGCTTTGCTAAGGCTGATCAAGCAGTCAGAGTGTAATTCTCATACACCTTCCAAATTTTGTGTCCTATTTGCTCAGGCTGACATATTTATTACTAGTTTCAGTCTTGCATGATCAACTTATCTAATGTACTGTGTAGTGCAAAGCAGGAGGGAGAACTCAATAAAGCCAAGTCAAGAGTGCCAATATGGTCCTTTGGGCTTTTGAACAGGGAAACATTGCAAGCGGAAGTGTGTTCCCCTACAAAGCACTAACAATATGCCTGCCGATATTTCTCGCTAAGCAGGAAATCCAAGATTACTTGGCTGTAGATAGTGAGAGGATTTATTCTTTACAATGGAAGATGGCTCCCTTAATACTTGCAGCCAAGTTATAAGCTCCAGTGATGGCTTTCCAGAAATAGTTGCCAATTTAAACAGAGATAAAAGGAGGTAAGATAAGAGATTCATTATCCCGGGGACTTCAAAGAAAAATATACATTTTCATTTATAATCTTGTGGTGGGTTAAAGTGCTGAGTCAGTTAAAAACGGAAAATACAGAATTGTAGCGTAAAGCTGTGATTGTAAATTTACTGCACCTACACATTTTTTTTTGTTAAAATTGTAGAGGATTGCTTCTACATGAATTCTACATATATACATAATGAATATATATATATATATATGCTGAAAAAATGCTTCTTGAAGACTGGCATAATATATTTCTATGTTGGAGCTCTTTATATTTAAAAAAAATACAGAATTTTTGAAAAAGCAGGTTGGATGAAATACATAGCATGGTGGAATTTAATGAAGATCTGAATGGAAGCTTTGAAGTGTTTGCATTCCTAAGCTATACGCCATTTGGTTCACTTGTTTGAACAGGTAGAGTCTAAAGTCGTCGGGCTATAGTCAAGTATGTTTGCTCCTTTTCTATGATGGTAGAGCAATGCAAATTGCACTTTGTATTGATTATTCAGGTTCATTTTTCAAGGGAATAATAAACAGACTCTTGAGGCCAGAAATGTGGTCTAAAACAATTACATAACCAGAATAGTTATTCTGTTTTCTTTCAACACAGTGATATCGCAAGCCTGTGACCCATTTAGATAATGAAATGTAATACAGGAGCAGTCCTTTCAGCCCAAGCGTGTAGGTGTTTGGATGAGTTTAAGGTAGACTGTGGCCATTAGTTTATAGAAGTGATGAAGCCATGGAGAAACATCTACATAATAATAATAATTTAATAAATGTATATGCAGCCTGATTCCCAGAAACTCTGTGGAATTATATTTCTGTGATTAGTAATTTGTTACCAATTGTAACAAATCTGCAGTCATTTTACAATTCTGTGTATCAATTACAAAACCAGAGAATTCCACACACTCCAGTTTAAATGTCTTCAAAATGCTTTTTCTACTGTGGATCTTATCGCAGTCTGTATTATTATCCTTTAATCCGGGCCTGTCAAACTGGCGGCTGCGGGTTGGATACGTCACGCACAGGCCACCGCCACCCTGGCTCTGCAAAGGCAAAAAGGATGTGATATGTCACAATCCAGCCCATGACGCAATCGAGTTTGACACTCATGCTAATCAAACTTTTGTGTGTGTGCCTTCAAGTTAATGCAGTTTTCCTGACAACATTTTCAAAGGTAGTTTTCCATTGCCTTATTTCTAGGGCCAAGAGAACTGACTAGTGGAAAGACATCCAGCTGGCTTTATGTATAAATTGGTGTAGTGACTAAGGTGCTGTCTTGAATTTTAGGCCTGACTTAGACACAAATCTGGCTAGGTGACTTTGACTCAATTATTCTCTCTCAGTCCAACCCATCGCACAGGCTTATTGTCAAACTCGATTTCATTGGGGTGTCAAATTCGATTTCATTGAAGGCCGCATCAGGGTTGTGTTTGACCTCAGGGGCTGGGGTGGGTGTGGCCAGGGTGGGTGTGGCCAGCTCGACATCACTTGTGTCAGGGGCGCCTGTGGGAGCCTGAGCCCTCTGCCAGCGAAAACAGCAAAAAGCTCCACTTTTGCCTGCGACAGCCTCTTGTAACCCTCTGCCAGAAAAAACAAAGCTCAGAAGGGCCAGCTGTGGCCCTCCCAAGCTCCATTTTCATTGGCAGAGGGATTGCGGGCTGGTCCTTTGCTGTTTTCAGATCTAAGCAGGGGCTGAATCTGGCTCTTGGGCCTTGAGTTTGACACCCCTGTTGTAGGGAAATATAGGAGCCAGGAGTATTTTGTATGTTTATGGCCTTAAATTTTACATATAAAGAAAAAGCAGGATAAATTACAACAAAAACTAGAACTCATAATCTCCTAGTTTCTAATCTGGTGTTTTAACCGTACACCAGATCAGCTCTCTTTAATGAACCTAGTATGCTGAAAACAAACATACCATGATGCAGTTGAGAATATAATGAAAAGATGCATCTGTTCTGTTCAGTGCTTATAATTTGCTATCTCAAGAGCAACAGTAAGGGTGAGGGAGGGTGAGGGAGAAGAATAACCCCTAAATTCTTTGCCTAAGCATCTGGTGCCCATCCAAATGCTGGCTTGAAAGATATGATGCAATCCCATTCTTCAGCTTCTTTCTTGATTGTGTGAGGTGTCTGTGCTCCACTTTGTGAAGTGGTTTCCAAGGGCCATCAACACTGTTTCTACAGAGAAGCCGTGGATAACCTTAATGGGGTGAGAAAGGCAAGCCACTTAAGGCAAGTACTGCTGGCAAATGAATTTCTTATTAAGTGCTGCTGAGAGGCTCAGAGTGTTAAGATAACTGGGCACTGGATCAGCAGGACTGTGATAAAGTTTATTCTTCGATTATTCCGAGATGCTGACTGACACGATTTTATCCCAGCACCTCATTCTCCTTATGAAAAAGAGGCTGTGTGTAAATGAATACAAATTCTCAGTGTGTAAAGAGCGTGTTCTGCATATTCCAGGCATTTGGCAGGCATTACATAAGTAATCTTAAACATAGAAATAGCCATCAGTATTAGTTCCATACTGTAGTTTCATTTGAAAAGGGGTAGAAGGTTCAAAAGTGATATTTATCTAACAAACTCATTGCTGATTTTGTTTTGGGGGGGAAGGGTGGGGCTGGGGAAAAGAGCAGCCTGGGTAAGTTCCAAAGGTGTTTTTTTCAGGAGGCAACTGGACTTTCTTGTTTTTTCTTTTGAAGATGTTTTGCTTCTCATCTAAGAAGCTTCTTCAGCTCTGCCGGGATAGTGGGATAATGATACGATCAGAGCTGAAGAAACTTCTTGGATGAGAAGTGAAATATCTTCAAAAGAAAAAAAAAACAAGAAAGTCCAGTTGCCTCCTGAGAAAACACCTTTCAATATTTGCCTCCTGAAAAAGCAGTTTTGGAACAACCATGACCTGGATGACTGAGAATCTCCACAGACTTTTAACTGGGGAAGTTCCTAAGTAGTTGCTACAAACTAAGTCTAATATCTTGTGGTGCTGCTACACACTGTAAGGAGAAATGCCAGTGTAATACAATGGCACCTCTGCTTAGCAACATCAACAACAAGCAAACTGTACCACAAGAAACAAAAGCCACCCCTGAATATAATCGTAAACTCTTTCAGCTAAGCCAAATAGATCACAAAAGATTAAAATTCACTGGCTGGAATCTTTGTTGAAGATTGGCAGGCAAATCTCCCTGGGAAGTGATTTCCAATGCTCCCAAGTCACCTGATCCCACTTGCTCCCTAGGAATCTGGTAGTTATTACCTGATGATTTCTGCTGCAAATCTTAATGTCAGCTTCATGTGAGTTTAGGCAAGCAAATGCTAATGTCAGCTTTGTCTGATTTTGTGCAGTTCTCTAGATAACCTGAACACAAGTGGCGGGAAGCAATCTGGAGAAAGAAAACTCCTAGTCCATCATTTTGTTCCCACAGTGGCCAATTGGGTGATTATGGAAAACTCACAAAAAGAACTATGACAAGCTCATCATGGTACCTTTCAAGTCACATTCTCCAGAACCAGTTTCAGTAGTTTTCCACTGGGAAGGAATATAATATTATCAACTTTTCTTGCTGCATAGCATCAGCCTTTGTAGCAACACCAGTTTAATCTCTTTGAGCACAGTGAGAGCTTTATCTTGACAGAGTCATACTGTCAATGATACTGGATCGTTTTGATTGTAAGCCTGGTTGGATGACTGAGGACTGAGCCAATAGGTAGCTATGCAGCAATTGGGGCTAAAGTCTACAAATCAAATCAGGCCAGTGATGCAATCAGTTTTCTGCAATGCCTCAGATATAATCCTCATCTTGGTTTGAGCCTGCATCACTCACACTGAAAAATCCACACGGTTACACCCTTTCCTTCTAAGATAGAAAGGCAACCTTAGGAAGTATTGAATAACTCTAAAGCCACTATGAAACAGTAGGAGATTCTGAGAAGCTGTCAACACAAAACACATCTCTGCAATAGAAGGCTGAAATCTTATCTCTATTTTCCCCATGGTTTTTTTTTTTTTTTTTTGCTTTCTTATTATATCACTGACATTACTATTTTTTTCCTGTTATACATCATGTTTCCTTGTTATACCTTGTCGTAGAATTTAATTGAAGCACGGATAATCCAAGGAAATTTCTGTTTTTATACACACACACAAGCACGCACACTCATACATATATATCTTGGCTAAGTAATGCTAGTTTTACTATATTGCCAGAAGAAATGTGGTAGCAAAATGCACAATATAGCACTACACTTCTACCAAGGATTGACAACTGAGTTGTTGAAAGGCATGAAAGATTTAATTAGTAAGACCTGTATGCAATTTCACACATTTGTGATTTCTTTCTTAAAGAGAAGTGCCTCTTGCATTCCTGTAAGGAATTACGATCTGCAATCTGTGTAGTAACACCTACCAGTATTATTATTAAAAGGTAAAGGTTCCCCTCACACATACGTGCTAGTCGTTCCCAACTCTAGGGAGGCGGTGCTCATTTCCATTTCAAAGCCAGAGAGCCAGTACTGTCCGAAGAGCTCTCCATGGTCGTGTGGCCGGCATGACTAAAAACTAAAGGTGCACGGAACGCTGTTACCTTCCCACCAAAGGTGGTCCCTATTTTTCTACTTGCATTTTTTAAGTGCTTTCGAACTGCTAGGTTGGCAGAAGCTGGGACAAGTAACAGGAACTCACCCCATTATGCGGCACTAGGGATTTGAACCACTGAACTGCCAACCTTTTGATCGACAAGCTCAGCGTCTTAGTCACTGAGCCATTGTGTCCCTTCTAGTATTATTATTTTCTATTTTATTCATTAAGCATGAAACTCAGTCAACTGACCATTTAAAAATGTATCACAAATACGATTGACTGGTGCTAATGATTGATACGGGTTGCTGCCAGTGTCCTAGGTATCAACCAAGTATCTTCTTAAAATATATGATGTTCTGAGTAGCACAGTTTTTTGCAGTTCCACTGGTGTTATTGCAGGAAGGTGCAATTTCTTGATGTGTTTTGTAAAATTCTTGGACATGGTACCAGTGCCCCGATGACAATGGGTATCACTGTTACATGTTTCATCCATAGCCGTGCAATTTTGATGGCCAGGTTGCAATGTTTTGTGATTTTTTCCAGTTCTTTTTCTTCGACTCTGGCATCTCCAGGTACAGTGATATCAATCATCATCATCATCATCATCATCATCATCATCATCATCATCATAATTTACTTTATTCATTAAACATGAAACTCAGTCAACTGAGCATTCAAAAATGCATCACAAGTAACGGGAGCTCACCCCATTATGCGGCACTAGGGATTCGAACCACTGAACTGCTGACCTTTCGATCGACAAGCTCAGCATCTTAGTCACTGAGCCACAGTCGTCGTCGTCATTGTTGTTGTTGTTGTTGTTATTATTATTATTATTATTATTATTATTATTATTATTATTATTATTCAGATAATACAGACAATGTCTTATAGCAACTCTTCTCCTGGTGCCAACTGCAGTGTTACCACTGTCTGCAGGCTCTTTTGATTATTTTAGTAAGATTTTTTTTAAAAAAAGTATATATCCGTGTATATAGTTATTTAATGAATAATTGTGTTTGGGTTTTAGATGTATTACTGTCTTAAACCCTTTCTCAATCCAACCTCTGGACTGAAGTAATAGTAATCAAGTAGATCTCTTCTGTTTTTATATTTGAATACTCAGTAACTTTCAAACAATATTGTTGTCAAGGTTCCAAGTAATATGTTCCATTCAATAAGAACTCCAAAGCAGGCAAATTGCTCAAAGAACATTTTATTGGGACATATCAAATTGGTACATTCTTGGTGAAAAACTGGCTCTAAGTTCCCACCCATTTTACACCCAATTAAAAGTAAAACTTTGTCACCCCACCCCCACCCCAATCAGCATATAATCCAGTTGCTAGGTGACCTCAGTCTCTATCTCTCGAACACCTGCACCAATGTCCTTGATTCCCAGGAGAAAGAATTTTATTTTGGCTACAGCACCTCAGCTATCTTTACACCTCTCTCCCTGGCCACTTCACCCCAGGCTGAATCAGCCCTGAAACAATGAAAAGAGAAAATTCCCTAGAGAAAAGCTACAAAAAGAAAATGGCCACAATTCGGCAAACTTTAGAGTTGACAATTGTCTCTGGCTGAACTTATAAAGCTGGGGTTAGGCCTGAAATCCATCATTTAGTGATGAAACTACAAACCATATTAGAGATGATATCCCAGGGGCTGGGGCTGGGAAAGACTGCATTAATTTCTGGGATAAGAGAGCATTTGATCTTGTGTACCAGACTCATTCAACATGAAACTACTAAGGGAAGCATCCAAAAATCATTCATATATTGATGATTCCTTGTTTGGTTTCTTGTTTTGATCTTCAGACCCTGGGAGGCAGTGGTTTTGTATTTTTTATCTTCAATGCCGGGCATAACATTTGAGGGAAAATGTAAAAAATTCAGAAGTATTAACTCAGTAAGTTTTAGCAGGCTTGTGTGGATCTTACTTCAATGTTACTTTGCCATTATAGATGCTAACCCTAGGCTCAGATATTGAAACATCTGTATCTGAATTGTGAAAGTGACTAAGATAATGGGACATTGCCAGAATAAAGGGTTTAACTTATATTTCAAATCTGTTTTGCTCCTCACTAAGACTCGGACCATATTGCTTTTATTCAAAGTGCAGCTTGTGGTAGTTATAAATATTCCCTTATGTCTCCTAAGGGAAAGGGCTTAATGGGCACTCTAAATATGGAAGCTAAGAAGAATGATTGGATGGTTCATCAGAAAGATCCCTAGAGATGTATTTGCCATTGTCAGTTCTTGAAAGATAACCAATTGTTAATCTTCCATAAAATATCATTTAGGCCATAGTGATTTAGCTAAATATGTGGTTTGAAAACTATCCTAGGTTTCCCTTTTGGTTTTACAACAGAGAAGAATGAAGATGGACAACTGAAATAAATTGGGTTTTATTATACATAGAGTTATTTGCAGAGATTAATGCCATTTGAAAGGTTATAACTGCAGAGAACCCCATTCACTAACTCAACCTTCATTTACAATAAAGACTGATCATAATTGAAATTCATGGGGTTCATGTCAAATCAATTGAGCAGCCTCTGCAAATATTTTAGAAAATGAAAGGGCTATTCTTGCTTTTGTTCCTGGTCTTCAGATTGTTACCCCTTTTCTAGCATTTTAGTCCTGTACACTCTACATTTTTGCTGATGTTTTCTATCATTGGCATCCTTCTGGACCTGTGTGATGCAGTAGACAGAATGTGGAAGTGAGCGGGGACAGGATTAAATACCTGTCAAAGATAGTGTTCAGTAACATCTTGTGGGTTCCTGAGGGAAATCACAGCCGTCATGTAAATTTGTAGTTGAAATTATTTTGTATTCTTGCTTAAAAACCTGTGAGATATGACAGTAAGGCATCCCTGGGCAGATTTGAACAAATACCATGCTGGTTGTCTATAGAGATTCTCAGTCATCCATGTCATGGTTGTCTCAAAGGTGCTTTTTCAAGAGGCAACTGGACTTGCTTGTTAGATCCTTAATCCTTCCGTTCCCCACCATCCAATCAGAGCTGAAAAAGTTTCTTGGATAAGAAGTGAAATGTCTTCAAAGAAAAACAAGAAAGTCCACTTGCCTCTTGAAAAAGCACCTTTGGGATTACCATACTCATTCTTTTCTGCAATTATTTTGCTACAGTTTGAGTCATCCTACAAATAAACCAGGATAGCTTTCTCCATGGCTTGCTTTTATGTTACTGTATGTAGACAGTCATTATTGCTATTCAGAAATTGAATTGAAGTATAACATTTTTATTGCGCATGCACACACACAAACACACACACACAATATATATATATATAATATTTCATCTAGTGACCATTTGAAGTTACATTGGCACTGAAAAAAGTGACTATGACCATTATTCATACTTACAGCTACTGCAGTATCTCCATGATCACATAATCAAAATTCAGATGCTTGGCAATTGACTCATCTTTATGATAGTTGCAGTGTCCCAGGTCATGTGTTCCCCTTTTGTGACCTTCTGAGAAGCAAAGTCAATGGAGACGCTAGATTCACTGAACCACCATGCTACTAACTTAACAACTGCAGTGATTTGCTTAACAACTGGGACAAGAAAATTCATAAAATGGGGCAAAACTCACTTAACAAATGTCTCACTTAACAACAAAAATTTTGGGCTCAATTGTGGTTGTAAGACGAGGATACCTGTATATATGTTTGTATATATTTATGTTTACTTGATTATTGTGAACCCCATTAAGCAGTCCATGAAATGTTGATGGCCATTATATTGGCCCTATAATCCTGGCCCTATTCACATCCATATCCTCTCCACTGCATCTCATAGACCTACATTTATCAAGCAGAGAGCTGCCAACTGTAGTTTGGAAACATTAATAAGAAATGTATGAAGTACAGCAGTAAAATGCTAGAAAAGGGCAATAATGCCGACAGTAAAAGAAACAGCATTCTTGATAGTGTCAGATTTGATTTTATTACTATCCAAGACACAGATTTAAAAGCTGCTTCCATTTGAAAATGTGGCAAAGTTCCAGATTTTGTCCTTAAATTTCAAGATGGAAAACTGTAATTGCCTGAAGCAGCACTAAGTTTAGCTGGTCTGCTTTGGCTATAATCAAATGGTAGTATTTTGGAGATTAATGCAATAAAATATTTGTTCAAGCTGTCCTCCTTTCATCTGCTTCATAATGGAGGTTAACTATCAACCTCATTCCCATTCCTCATCTTCATTCTCCAAAATATAGACCTGTTTGAATTATTGCTAATTAAACATTCCTATTAAAGAAAAAAGGAGTGGAAATGACAAATATTAGATTCTCTGATTTGACTCTTTTTAAATACAGACAAAACTATGAAAAGAGGAGGTTATATAATGTATTGCTTTCAGCAATACAAAATGCATTTAAGGAAAGATGGTAGTAGCATTTCTCCATTGTGGTGATAATGGATGTTCATAAAGATGTAAATATTTTGTTTTTTACAAAGTAAAATACATGGTGGTCGATCTTCGTAAAGAGGAAACTTCAGTCAAAGCTAAAGTCATACTGAGAGGAAACAGATCCAACAAAAATGGGGGAGACATTACATTGTACAATACTCTAATGCATTGTACAGCCTACTTTTGTATCTCTGTTAGTAGTAAAATTTTCTAACCACCCACCTGTTCCACAGTAATGTGCCATGTATCGTCATCTGCGCATGTCTCTCGTGCATCATGGATTGGGTTTGGGGGGGCGCCTGCTACCAGCTCTGCTTATCTGTTACAGCTGGGTGATGTGGGGGGAGATGCGCGAGCTATTCTGGGACAAAGCTCTTTTGTTTGCGGTCGCACTAAAGCACCATTTAGTTTCACTTACATAATGTGAACTAAACTTATGCGCGGGCAATACAAATAGTATATTTTCAGAAATTTAAATTGTCACGGGGAATTTTATGAAAACCTAATGAAAATGTTTTTAAATAATGCTATGAAAATTTTTTTAAAAGTCGAATAAATTAAAAAAAAAGGAAAGTGCTTCAGTATTGGACAAATACTGAAAGCTGGAATGCCCACTAGTGGATGGTAGGGACCAGGTTGACTACCACTGCTCTAATGGCTTGAAACCAGTGGTGGAATTCAATTAATTTAACAACCGGTTCTCTGCCCTAATGATTTCTTTCAACAACCAGTTTGCCAAACTGCTCAGAAAGTTAACAACTGGTTCTCCCAAAGTGGTGCGAATTGGCTGAATCCCACCACTGCTTGAAACCCTATGCAACAAGATATTAAAGTTAAAATTGCAAAGAATTTATATAGGAAAAAAAACACTGAAAACCTTTCACGAGAAGTCATAAAGAGCTTTCTAAAATACTTAAGATAAAATGGAAGGATGGGCACATAACTGAAGAATGCAACGTAGTCTCAAGGAACTGTAGGAACTGTAGGAACCGTGTTAGAAAGGTTAAAGTTCAGAATGAGCTAGGACTTGTGATACCAAAAATAACATAAAGGTTTTCTTGCGGGAAAACTGAGGATGTAGATTTCTTGTAAGAAGAAAATGGTGAACTGATAAAATAGCTGGTGATTTTTAAGCTGATTTTTTAACTCTTATTTTGCATCTGACTTTCTCGGAAGGGAACTGGAACCTTAAATAAGCATTGTTTTATCACTGGGACAAGAAGAGAACTGTATCTTGGGATAGACATGAAGACAGTAAGAGAAAGAACTTAACTAATCTAAATTAATTCAAGACTCTAGGACTTGAATGATTTTGATGGAATGAATCCCACAGTACTGAAGCAACTAACAGAATGACTACAGAGCTACTTGGGACATCTAGAAGTTTTCAGATGGCTGATGAGATTCTGGAGGGTAGAGAAAAATAATCCAAACCTCAAGAAAGGCAAAGAGGAAAACTGGGAAACTACAGGCCTATCAGCCTGCATACGTTATTAAACACCACATTTATGAGTATTTGGATAGGCATGCTACAACAGGAGCTAGCATGGTTTATCGCAAACAGATTGTGCCAGACTAAATTTATCTATTTCTTTGATAAATTCCTTAGTAGGAAATTAAACCCTGTGCAGATTAAAGGATTAAGGCATTTAAATAATCTGGGTGCGTTTAGTTTACAGAAGAGACAACCTAAAACATGTGTATGATAGTACTCTTTAACTATCTGAAGATTCATCACACAGAAAAGGGAAGACTCTTATTCACTATTGCCCCAGAGGGCAGGACTAGAACAAGTGTATTAAAATTCCAGGAATCCTGACTATAAGAGTTGTCAACCAGATCTTTTAAAACAAAATTCTTGCAAAATAGTGAGTTCTCCTGCAAACAGAGATGCTGCTATTAGAGATGTTGTAGTGAATCCTGCACTGGGCAAGGAGTAGGACTAGATAACCTTTTAACTTTTCTTCCTCAAAAGGTAATAATGTTAAGAAGGACATTTAACAAATTCCTACGACATATTCTCTTCGTGGTTGATTCCCAGCTCAGAACTCTAGCATTCCTAGGCAGAAGAAACCCAGAGAGATTGTCGTGTCCCACTCCTCCGCTGACGGCCGGGTCAGGGAAATCCGAATCAGGCTTGCCTCTGCAGCTCTGCCCAAAGTCCTAGCAAAGTCCTCAGAGCAGGCAGGAGACCAGAAAGTGACTTCAGCAAGATAAGTTCGACTTTGCCTGACTCAGAGACTGCCAGAAAGCAGATCCTTTATATAGGCCATGGGGTGTGGCTCCATGACTCAGCACTCATTAAGGCCTGCCCGTCCCTTCCTTCTGTTGCCTCCGCCTATCCAGTCTTCTGATGCGAGGGTCACTCCAATCAGCAGCTGTTGGAAATAAACTTTCCTCAGGCTCACATGCTGTGAAGGAGGGGGAGGGGTCTTAGCTGCTCCGTTTGCCTGGGCATGGAGCCAGGGCTGGGGCCGGGGGATGCTCCCTCCTCTGCAGCCTGCTTGGGCATGGAGCCAGGGCTGGGACCGGGAGGTGCCCCCTCCTCTTCAGCTTGTCTGGGCATGGAGCCAGGACTGGGGCCGGGAGGCATACATTCCTCCGTGTTCGGGAGCAGATAAGAAGGCCCCGGCTGCTGTGAGAGCGGACAAGACACAACAGAGATGATTTAGAACAAAGCAATGAAATGTCAAAAGTAATCTTCAAAAAGTCCTTAACAAAACTGAACGCTGAAAAGATTTGGCCAAATAGGCAGCCACTTTACGAATGTATCTAATTTCTCTAGCCGTGTCTTGGACTCTACTGAGTAAATGGTACTGTGCATCAGTAGATGCAGAAGAAGAAGGCCTGCTTACTAATTCTGATTATAATCCACCTACAGAAAACTCTTTCAAGTGGCCAGAGCAGCAACAGCAATGTGCCCAGGAGAAGCAAAAAAACAAAGCGGTGATATGCCAAAAAAGTGCTATGATTCAAATACTGCCACTTTAGTGTTGTATATCATGGTGTTGCGCAGTAGTGAAATCCAAATTTTTTTTACTACCGGTTCTGTAGGCGTGGCTTGGTGGGTGTGGTTTGATTTGGTGGGTGTGGCTTGGTGGGCATGGCAGGGGAAGGATACTGCAAAAACCCCATTCCCATCCCATTCCAGGGGAAGGATACTGCAAAATCCCTATTTCCTCCCCACTCCTGGGGGAAGAATGGAGATATTGCAAAATCTACATTCTCACCCAACTCTGGGGCCAGCCAGAGGTGGTATTTGATGGTTCTCCAAACTGCTCAAAATTTTCGCTACCGGTTCTCCAGAACCTGCTGGATTTCACCCCTGGTGTTGCGTGTATGTAGGAATGAGGAGGAGCTTTCACCGCATTGGCACAATCCTGCTTTCATCATTTTGATAAAAGTGGAAGATCAAGAAGACACATTTGTAAACTTCCTATTACTTATGCCACTGAATAATATATTTAATGGACCAGTATTTAATCATACTGAAAAAAACAGAGTTTATTATAGGTTTAAGCTGTTTAATGGCTAATTTATGTTCTATTATTTGGGTTTTTTCCCCCCCAAGAATACCTTTAAATAGGCTGCTTTTACTTGTAGAAAAGGGGTCAAGAGACTCTAAATCTAACTTCAGATGCTTCATGCCAAAAATAACCAACTCATCTGCTATTTTCTCTCCCTTTTTAGTAGTATTTGCCAAAGCAGTAATTTTAGAAACTAGCAGCAGTTTTGGATGGATTAAGTCTATCAGACTGTGCTGTAAAAATGCAGAAGACCACTGCATGTCTCTATACTTCTATTATTTGTTCAGTTGTTTGCCAGGCTGGCAGTTCTAGCCAGGATCCATGAATAAAATAACATCTGGGTTCACGCGCATTAAGTATTGACTTTTTAACTGTTTTTAATTGAATAAGCAATAACTGGATCAAGGAAGATTTTGCATATATCTGTTCAAGCTTTCTTGAACAGATATATGCAAAATATCTGATGTCTCTTTCTGCTTTAATTCCTGAAAAAAAAACAGTTTTACTTTCCAGAGATTTCTGTCATCAACACACTTTTTGAAAATCTATGGTTTGATTTGCAGGAAATCCATGATCTGATTGGTGCATTTTACTTTAATTCAGAGATTTCAAGTGCACTTTATGTGGTTCACAATCAGTTTACCAGATGTGAAGAAGAAGAATTGGCCTGGATGTTAAAGGAACTGCTCTGTGTTCCTTCTAGTCTATAGTCAACTTCCTGGCACAGGTGTCCAGCCTTGGACACTAGGCAAAACATCTAGCCACCTTCTGCCTTTAATTCAGTTTACTTGACACTTGTAACATGAAGACTGAATACACCTGCTTCCCATTTCTTAGAGCATTCATTTCCCTTGCATTGTTTAAAGTGAATTCAAAGTGCTTGAACTTTAATGAATCTGTCATGTGCAGAAAAAAAGGTACATTTTAAAAAGCAAGCAAAAATCCAAGTTAAATGCCTTGAATTGTTTCTTCCAGCCTGGGAAGGAAAACATTTCAGATTGTATCTTTGTATGATAAAGTGTAACAATATGGTCAGTGCATCTTACTGCCTAGGGCTAAGAAAAATATACCTAGAATTGCTAAGTTATAGCAATTACAAGAGAATGTAAAAATTCAGTTGGCAAAGAATGCAATAGCTAAAGGAAATCATTATGTAATATAACATCCATATGTCAGCTATTGCACTGGCTGTTGATATATTTCCAGGCCCAAATCAATGATAGTTCTGCAAGATTCACTACCAAATTAATTTAAGGAGCATCTCCTTCAGATTAGGTCTCCTTGGTGTACTAATCCAAAGTGATAGTGGGAAGACTGAGGGTTCCTCCCTCTAAGAGGTGGGAGGAGTTATTGCCTTGAGATTTCTGTGATGGTTTGGATTCTGAAATAACCTGCCTTGGTGGTACATCAAGCACCATCCTGGTTAGTCTTTCACAAAATAGTTTTATACAGCTTTATGGTTGAGATAGGACTAGCTGCTATAGCAATAGCAATAGCACTTAGACTTCTTTACCATCCCATACTGTTTTAAAAGCACTCTCTGGTGGTTTACAATGTCGGCATATGACCCCTAACAATGTTTTATTTTTTTATTTTTTTATTTTGTCACAACAATATATATAAGCATCGTACAAAAAGGTTATATAATATATAAACATATATATGAGTAAATATTAGGAGGTATAAGCATATATATATACAGGAAGAAGAAAAGAAAAACAATAGGACAGGAATGGTAGGCACGTTTGTGCTCTTATGCATGCCCCTTATGGTCCTCTTAGGAAGGGGATGAGGTCAATAGTAGAAAGTTTTTGGTTAAATGTGGGGCAATATGCTGACATTATTTTATCAACCTCAGAAGAATGGAAGGCTGAATCAACCTTGGGCCCTGTCAGGATCAAACTCCAGGCTGTGGGCAGAGTTATCCCGCAGTACTGCATTCTAACCACTATGCCACTGGGGCTTCTTGGTGTAACATATTGTGTTTTATTGTATTGTATTGTAAACCTACGTAATCAGAAATCTTTTTAATGGGAGTAGTATACAAATTTCTGTAAATAAGAAACACAAATCTCTATTTTCCAGCATTCATGTTTTGACATTTGCTTAGTTACAGTTGGCTTGATATATGCTGTAGCTATTTTATGAAGTATGTTATAATGATCTGTATTTCCATCATCTGTCACAGGCAGAAACTCTCTTATGGAAACACATTACCACTATCAAGCACTGTCTCATTATGCTTTCCTTTCTGAAGTGCATAATGGATGCTCCAGTCCATATATACAAGAGCTCCCCATTCAGGCAAAGTTCTGAAGTAAGTGGAAAACAAATCTTTCCATGTCACAAAATAATTGGGTTAGTTTTGATTTGCCAGATGTAGATACTTTATTATGGAATTTATCTTCTGTCTATTTGTTCTCTTGGTAGTTGTTCATTCTTCAGTTTAACAATTTCTTCTTTAATGTTTGCTTTAATAAATAAAAAAAATAAGCACCAGAAACTGATATGTCCACAAACCTTACCATATCACAGTTGAAATATACTGCCACCTCAAGGTCTTATATCCCCCCAAATGCCAAATTGCTTGATTAAAGGAGAGCAGATTGGGGACTTAATGAGATATATAGATCCCTCTGCCCAGATTCTACTTAGTTATAGGCAAGCATGGGAACATCCTAATGTAGAGACCAAAGGTCCAATCCAAAAGGATAACATGGCCACACTCCTTTTATGCCCTTCTATTGAATGGGAATGGATTTTGGAGGCTTCCCATTCTAATTCCTGAGAAGTGGGGGGTGGGGGACATCCAAATCCTCATTAAGCCAACACATTACTGTGTGGCTTTAGGGAAGACGTCTTCACTACTGAACCTGCTATCTGTTTGGAATCTTTGGATCCAATAAGTTGTTTTACTTTAGTGTAAGAATTAGTGGATCCAAGAATTTGGATCCAATGAATTATTTCACCTTAGTGGAGTTGTGAAATCTGAACCGGTTTGCTACCGGTTTGCTGGCCACGCATACGCGCTGCATGCGCAATTCACACCAAATGTGCGCTGCGTGCGCATGCGCATTACATGCCAAAAGGAGGCTTGGGAAGGTAAGTAGAACAGCAGGGGTGTGCGAAATCAGCTGTGGTGCGCATCTTTGGAACCTTTTTAAAAACTTTTTTAAAGCATTTTTTTACTACTGGTTTGGGCAAATAGGTAGTAAAAAATGCTTTAAAAAAGTAAAAAAAAAGGTTCCGATGATTACAGCTGTGCCGCGCGATCGTCTGGTTTTTTTTTTTAACTTTTTAAAGTATTTTTAACTACCGGTTCCAGAGAACCAGTAGTAACAAAATGCTTAAAAAGTATATAAAAAAAAGTTCCAACTATCAGCTGAGTGACACGTGATCATCCAAGCCTATTTTTACCTTTTTAAAGGATTTTTTTTATTACCAGTTTGGGTGAATAGGTAGTAAAAAAATGCTTTAAAAAAGTAAAAAAAAAAAAAAAAAGGCTCAGACGATTACAGCTGTGCCCCATGATCGTCTGAGTTTTTAAAAACTTTTTAAAGTATTTTTAACTATTGGTTCCAGAGAACCAGTAGTAAAAAAATGCTTAAAAGGTAAAAAAAAAAATCCAACAATCGCACGTCACTCAGCTGATTGTCAGAATTTTTTTTAAACATTTTTTTACTACCTGTTCGGTGAACCAGTAGCATTTTTTACTACCGGCTTGAGCGAACCCACCCAAACAGTAGCATTTCACCCCTGCCTTAGTGTAAGAATTGGAACTTGGATCCAATGAGTTAGTTCACCTTAGTGTAAGAATTAGTGGATCCTAGAATCCACATTGATAGAATTATTATCAATCAAATAACACCATTCTGATTTGAAGGTAGCTACACATTTGTTATACATAGAGACCTACAAAGCAATCCTGATTGGTTAGAGTCTGAGCAAAGTTTTGGTGAGGCTGGCAAGCTTTCCAGAAAAGGTATTGGCATGCTCATATTTATACCAACAACAAAGACTAAACCCCAGCATTGCATTTTCTGGCTCAGAGATCAAAATGAAAAGTAAGTGCTTTTTGATCTCTGCTGAAAAGATTAATATAAATACAGAAGGATTAGTTTGCTGCAGAGCTGGAGATTAAGTTAGCAAACTTTCCCATTACTGGCTTTCACTACCAGATAAACCCTACAGGCTTCCAGAATACTCCTTTGCCAGGAACCGATTTCCTATTTGTCATAGCTTCCTATTTCATACCCTCTGTATTAAGAAAATAATCATATAATTAGATTGCCCTTCATTCTGTAATTATCTAAGCTCTTTTAATGCGTAGGATTTTAGGCTCACTTCTTCAGCTAGTCTCACTCAATGCCCTCCCTTTCTAGCAATTACTATAAGATCTAACTAAAAGGAACATCTAACTTCCACAGAGGGACTTTTTTGGAGAAGTTTTTGGCATGTTGGCTTGCAATCCTTCAATGAGCTAGTGTACAATTCATCTAATCTGGGGAAAGCCAAATTTAATGTAATAATAATAACAACAACAACAACAACAACAACAGAGTTGGAAGGGACCTTGGAGGTCTTCTAATCCAACCCCCTGCCCAGGCAGGAAACCCTATACCATTTCAGACAAATGGTTATCTAACATTTTCTTAAAGATTTCCAGTGTTGGAGCATTTACAACTTCTGCAGGCAAATTGTTCCACTGATTAATTATTCTGTCAGGAAATTTCTCCTGAGTTCTAAGTTGCATCTCTCCTTGATTAGTTTCCACCCATTGCTTCTTGTTCTACCCTCAGGTGCTTTGAAGAATAGTTTGACTCCCTCTTCTTTGTGGCAACCCCTGAGATATTGGAACACTGCTATCATGTCTCCCCTAGTCCTTCTTTTCATTAAACTAGGCATACCCAGTTCCTGCAACCGTTCTTCATATGTTTTAGCCTCCAGTCCCCTAATCATCTTTGTTGCTCTTCTCTGCACTCTTTCTAGAGTATGGGACAATATAATAATAATAATAATAATAATAATAATAATAATAATAATAATAATAATAATAATAATAATAATAATAATAATAATAATAATGTTTTAATTTGTATACCGCCCTTGTCCCGAAGGACTCAGGGCGGTGAACAGGCAGATAAAATACAGACATACACAATAGTTAAAACAACCCTTAAAAAACTGATTTAAATTTGCCCAAAAATTAAAATAATATGCACCCCCATAAAATTACAAAAATTTAAAAACCCATCAAATTCAATTAAAATTAAAGGTAAAAATCAAGCTAGTCCAGCCATACGAAATAAATAGGTTTTAAGTTCGCGGCGAAAGGTCCTAAGGTCAGGTAGTTGTCGAAGCCCGAGGGGAAGTTCGTTCCACAGGGTCGGAGCCCCCACAGAAAAGGCCCTCTAGATATGTTCATCTAAACTTCTTATAGCTCTGTTTAAAGAACCAGAAAGACTGATGGCTGCTCGGTAGCAAAATGTACTAAATATCCAAATAAACACACAAGTTCTGAAACATAGATTATATATGAAATAAATAAATCAGCACAGACATGAACCCATTTTTAGATTGACTTACTGCACTAGAAACCTGTAGGGTTTCTTCACTGAAATAGCAATGGCCACATCACTGGAAGAATCCAAAAATGGGAACAACAACCAATCTAATTCTGACAAAATTCCTGTATTAAAGCATAATATTTGTTGCCTTAAGAACTGTCTCAGAACAGATTGTATTTTAAATGGCAGGGAAGAAATTTTTAATATCAGAAATATAAAAAAGTAATTTGCATGGCCCCATAGCAGCAAAGCAAAAGTGATGTGAGTTCCAAAGTCCATGAACATGAAACTATTCTCATGAATTCAAACAATCATGTTCCAGCAACTGGTCTTAAGAAAATGTGATATTTATTTATCTGCTTATTGTTTGTTTTAACTGCCCATCATTCTTATGCATTTAACTATGGCCAGCAAACAATACATAAAAAGAGAATATTAAAAAGCTATAATCCATTAAAATAATCCAGTACAGTGTAAGAATTGAGGAACCACACAACAATTCCATAGGTACATACCAGTGGTGAAATCTGAACTGGTTTGCTACTGGTTCTCTGCCCGTGCATGCGCACCAAATGCGCACTACACGCATGCGTACACAGTACATGCCAAAAGGAGGCTTTGGAAGATAAGTAAAACAGCGAGGTGGGGATCAGCTGTGCTGCATGATTTAGCTTCATTAGAAAGCAGGATTTCCTGCTTTCTAGCAAAGCTAAACCGCGCGGCACAGCTGATCATTGGAAATACCGGTTCAGAGGAACCGGTAGCTTTTTTAAACTGAACCAGTAGCTATTTTTACAAGTGGTTCACCTGAACCAGTAGTTTTTATCACTACCAATTTTCCCGAACTGGAGCAAACCGGTAGCATTTCACCCCAGTACACACAGAGATATTGGACTCCCCCCAACATCCTGACTCTAGGACTTGAGGTCAAAGTTGAGTTTTAGTAGCCTTCCAGAAGATCAGGAGGAAGTGGACCATTCAAATTTCAGGGACGAGGCTATTCCAGTATGGTAATACTGTGACTGACTGGGCATATCTCCTTAGTCTTATAAGTCATGAAGTCATCGATGTTTGAAAGAGGAGATCTGGATTATACCTACTCCATTGGGCCTAGTGGTAAAAACCTACAACAGTTAAATAATCTCACAAACAATGATTTATCTATCTATTTATTTATTTATCTATCTATCTATTTATTTATTATGGTACATCATACGATATACATATACATATACATACATACATATAAATATTTCATCTAGATTAGTAGAACACAATAAAATATAAATGTTAAAAAGATCTAGGTTCAAATATCAATGTCTAGGCCAGGAGTGTCAAACTCATGGCTTGCGGGCAGAATGTGTTGTGCACTGGTCATGCCCACCCCCAGTTTAGCAAAGGGGAGAAAAGGTGCAATACATCACGCGTGGACAATGTGACACTGCAAGTTTGACACCCCTAGTCTAGGCCATCTAGCCATTGAAGCGCAGAATCATTTATATTTTAAAAAATCAGATACTGGACCAGTACACGCTTTTAGCTTACAACTGGTCACAATACGATCTATTGTTTGACATGGGACCCCATAGTCACACTGAGAGGAGGAAACTATGCTCCATTTAAATAGAGAGTCTCAGCAGATGCTGTGTGAGGTGCAAATCCTATTCAGAATTCACAGGGGTATGAAGCTAGTTCACCCACTTGGATAGCACAAGAGCGTGAACTAAACAAACTAGCAACTGCTGGCAGCCAGAAGTTTGTAGACTTTTCTGGCTCTCTAAATACATGGCAATGAAAATGAAATCAAATAGTGGTATCTAGGAATTCTAGGACTGTCTTACACTACATGAATTTATCTGGTTTCCTTTTATATTCTCTAGCACATTTTCCATGCTATGCATGAATTTGTATAGCTCTGTTAAGTCTTAACTCTGTATGATTTTATACAACATACTGTATGTAACTTTTTACTCCGCTATTCCCTATAACCTAAGAGCTCCTGTGTTTCCCCAGCTAATTTTGGCTGCTTTTTTGTATCTTTGCCCAGTTCTGTAATACCATTTATGACATATAATAATAGGAATATTTCATAATATTCTAGTGGTGATCACACCACACACTCCTATAAAATATTTATATACAGTGGAAGTTTGATCTTCAGTTCTTTTTTTTTTTAAATTATTAACCCCCAGTGTAGAATAATGCTTTGTTGCTTCGTATTGTGTAGCAGTTCTGATTTCTTTGGCAATGTTTGTCATGCTTCTGTTTCCCAGGATTTGAGTTGCCTGTAAGCTTAGCTGCCAGCACTTCAGCTTTGAGTCCTATGTATTTCAGTATCAGTACATCAAAGGATCAGAAGGTACAAGAAGAAATTTTCACAGAGATGAAAACAATGAGTTCCAGGCCTTGGAAAATCACTCTCAAAGCAGCAATTACATGCAAAATAAGCAAGCAAGAAAGGCATCATATGGCGAGCAGGAACAACATTATGTTGAAGAGTGCCAACAGGCTCTCGGAGTGCATACAGTATTCCTTCATACCATGGTGCATTCAAGCGGCTGTTATCCATTGCTACAGATAAGATGTAGGCCAGCCCATTTCATTTAGAAATCAATATCTGTATGAGCTTGGCTATATCACTCATTCTGCAGATGTCACTGACACTCTGAAATACCTTTAATGGGCAGCTGATATGCACATCTGCACTGGCAGCTGCTTTAAGCCACTCCAGGCAGTGTTTGTTGCTATCCTGTGTCCAACTACTGGGGAGGAAGTTTTCCTGAAATCATGGAATGTGTTTCTGAGTAATAATTTACCAGATTCTGTTATCAATGGAATCACTTCCTCAAAGAATAAATCGATGCTCTGATGAGCAAGAGTTTTTTTTTAAAAAAAAAAAACCTGGACAAAAACAAGCACCTTGGAGAGTAATAATGAATGACATGATTTGTACTCTGAATCCAGTCTTCCTTGGAGGGAAGAAAAAGCCCAATATGTCCATATATAGAATATAGGCCTAGTAGAAACAGTTCTGAAAGGAACAGTTATAAACTGCAAACTAAATGAGACATCAAACAAGCAATTAGATCCATAGGCCAAGTTCTGTATGAAGCCATAGCTTTTTTTATCCTGTTTATGGAATAAGTCACAATGGTTATATTAACACAAACTACCGGTAAGCAGAAACCAAACCAATTACAGGATGGTTTAGTATCTCATATGAATCAAGACATTTTGTAGTTGTGGCATCTTATACATTTTAATCAACAATGCATGAGACAGTAAAACTGTTCCGGATTACCCTGCGTTTCAAAAAAAATACCTGGTTTTCTCATAACTGAATTTGCCTTACATAATAAGTAGCAAAACTAACAGGTCAGGTTAAAAGTTTAGATTGGAACCTTTCTCTCTGACAGCTTTTTATGTATAGGGAATTTGTTATTATTTATTGTTATTTACATGGAGAGTTGTTACAAGATATCCTTCAACAGGAAGAAATGTACCTTATGACATTTAGGGAGCAAAAAAATATGTCCCATTCTATATCTCTTTGAGGGAATCCTGACAAGAAACACATACCATGAATACTACCCTTATTGTAAGATTAAAGTAAAAAATCTAGCAAGTCTAAAATCTTCCTTCCCTCCTCTCCCCTTCCCTCCCTCCCCTCCCCTCCCTTCTATGGGCTAAGATACTTTTTACATTACATAAACGAGTTGTCTAGTTTATGGCTCTTCCTCCTTGTTCCGACGTCATTCCCACATACCATTATATACATATAGAATGAATTCATGATTTGGAAGCAATACTTGGACATGAACACAAGTATGAAATAGCTACTAGAAAGGTTAACAAGCTTCTAAACTCTCCTCTACTCTTCTATCTGCACTCATGAGACCATTCTTGATATACTGTATGTGTAGAATCCTCGGACTTACGACGCCTGCTCGCGCCTTGCCAACAGCAGACGGCTGCTGATTGGCTAAGGCGCGAGCCGGCTAAAAGAGCGGGAAACCAGCAGCGCGGCGATTGGAGCCGCTGTCTGACAGCTCGGGTTTAAGCAGAGCTGTCAGAGCTCACCCCTCAGTTTTCGTTGTTCTGTTTGTTCAAGCGTTGTGCCAGCCAGCGCCTGTTGCGCTGAACAATAAAGCCTTTTGTTCCTTCTGTTGTCGCCTCATATCTCCCATGCCTTACAGTATTTAGCACTGGCGACGAGGATGGGATGCCTTTTTTTTTTTTTTTGAGGCTTGACAACTAGAGAACAAGTAACGCCGGCTACTTCACTCACCTCATAGGCATGGCGACCCAACCATCATTTGGCCCATTTGAGCCGGCCGCAGAAACGTGGGACGTTTTTATAGAATGGTTTGAATGCTTCTTACAAGCTAACGAGTTCACGGAAATGTCAGACCTACGTAAGAAGGGGTATTTCCTCAGCTTGTGTGGCTGGGAAATGTTTAAGACGGCCAAGGCCCTAGCGGCTCCACAACTGCTACGTGAAGTTTCTTGGGAGGTACTACTGGTCAAGTTAAAAAATCACTACGCCCCTGCTCCGTCAAGAATAGCCCGAAGACACGCATTCCGGCGGCGTTTCCAAAAGGAAGGGGAATCGGTGTCTGACTACATAGCCGCACTCAGGTCAGAAGCATCACAATGCGACTTCCATGACCTGGACGATGCCCTGGCGGAGCAGCTGGTCAACGGAGTGCGAGATATGAAACTCCAACGTCGATTGTTGGCTCGCAAAGAACTGTCATTGGCAGCGGCCATCGATGAAGCTCAGGCGACCGAAATGTCAGAGAAATCTGCGAACGAATTGCAGAATTTCCATGCCCCAAGAGGGACCCAGTACCAGGAATCTGCCGTAAATCAGGCAGATTCAGAGGGCACGGGGTCTTCCGATGAGGGGGACAGCGTGAGCCGCCTCAGAACCGCGCCACAAAAGAATCGGCCTCTATCAACGAGACCTTCCTCGCTCAGGTGTGCAGGCTGTGGAGGCAATCACGACAGGGCAACCTGCCGTTTCAAAAACGCGAATTGCCTGCGATGTGGAAAAAAGGGTCATCTGGCGAAAGTCTGTCGGGCTGTGTTGCCTGCCGCTGACACCTGGTCGGAGCCACCCAAAACCAAGAAACCACAACGGAGATCTAGTAACCGCACTGACAACTGCTTCGACGTTAATCATGCCGACACATCTAAAACCAGCAACAAGATTTACATCACTGTGAATCTGGAAGGTGCTCCCTGCAAGATGGAATTGGACACAGGGTCATCCAAATCCTTGATCTCGTGGGCCACCCTGAAAAGCCTGCTGCCAGAGTTATCAAAGAATCATTTAAAGCAGTGTCCAGTTCGGTTGAGGGACTATCAGGGTCACCCCATCCCTATTATGGGGTGCAACCTGTTTAAAGTCAGTCACGGTCGTTTCACCGGTCGTCTTCCCCTGATTGTAGTGAGGGGAAATTTGCCTAGCCTTCTGGGGCTCGATTGGTTTGAGGCATTCGGCCTCAACGTGTTAGGAACCCATGCAACGGAGGCAGATCCTTTTGATGACGTCTTCCAGGAGTTTTCAGATGTTTTTGATGGCCAATTAGGTGAATATAAGGGGTCGCCCATTTCCTTTAACCTGGATCCTCAAATTGCCCCCATACGCCTGAAGGCTAGAAGGGTGCCTTTTGCTCTCCGACCCAAAGTGGATCAGGAGATCGATAGGCTCATTTCTCAAGGGGTTCTTGAACAAGTGGATCATTCCCCTTGGGAAACACCTATCGTGATTCCTATTAAGCGGGACAGATCCATTCGGATCTGTGCCGATTACAAAGGAACCATTAATAAAGCCTTGCAAGCGAATCCATACCCGGTCCCAGTGGTGCAGCATCTGTTGCACTCGCTGGGGCAAGGTTCCATCTTCGGCAAACTAGATTTAGCGCAGGCTTACCAACAGTTGCCGGTCGATGAAGCAACGGCCATGGCACAAACAATTGTTACGCACAGGGGGGCTTTCAAGTGCAAACGTCTCCAATTCGGCGTTTGCGTGGCCCCCGGGTTATTTCAAAGCCTTATGGAGCGGTTGCTCCACGGGCTCGAGGGTGTCGTCCCCTATTTTGACGACATCCTCATCTCAGCCACCAACCAAAGTGATCTGTGCGCTAAGCTCCGTGCCGTCCTATTGCGAATTAGAGCGGCAGGTTTAAAACTCAAACGCAAAAAGTGTCTATTAGGGGTGCCCAAGGTGGAGTTCCTGGGTTTCCTAGTGGACTCCCAGGGCATCCACCCCACTCCTTCTAAGATAGAAGCTATTAGGGACGCCCCCACTCCGGCTAATAAAACCGAGCTGCAAGCCTTCCTAGGCCTGCTCAATTTTTACGCCATCTTCTTGCCCCACAAGGCATCTATAGCGGAGCCTTTGCATAGGTTCCTGGATGCTAAATCCCCTTGGCGCTGGGGGCGGGACGCAGAAGTGGCATTCAAAAAAGTAAAGTCCTTGCTCACCTCATCAGCTGTGTTGGTTCAGTATGATCCGCTACAGCCTCTCACTCTTTCCTGTGACGCGCCTCTCACGGGATCGGCGCGTTTAAGCCACATCCTTCCCAATGGCTCCGAGGCTCCAATTGCCTATTATTCCCGGACGCTCTCCGCGCCCGAACGGAATTATAGCCAATTGGACAAGGAGGCATTGGCGGCTGTGGCTGGAATCAGGAGATTCCACGAGTATGTTTATGGACGATTCTTCGTGTTGGTCACAGACCACAAGCCCCTTTTGGGCTTGTTGGCCGGTGACCGCCAATCGCCGACCATACTGTCGCCCCTCCTATCCAGGTGGACCGAGTTCTTGGCGGCATACAATTACCGTCTAGTATACCGGCCAGGCCGGGAAATTAGCCATGCAGACGTCTTGAGCCGCTGCCCGCTTCCGGTGGCAGTAGTCGACCCGGCTCCCGTTTCCTCGGTGCTACTCATTGATGAGTGGCAGGGGCCGGTATCGGCCTCTGACATTGCCAGAGGCACTTCCTCCAACCCTACCCTATCCCGAGTTATGAACTGGGTACTCAGGGGGTGGCCGTCCTCGGCTGTCCCTCCAGAGTTCCTACCTTTCCAGCGCAGACAGCATGAGCTGTCTGCGCTGAAAGGATGCCTCTTGTGGGGAAATAGGGTAGTGGCACCCAAGGCGTTTAGGGCGCCAATTTTGAATAGCCTTCACGATGCCCATCCTGGCATCGTACGCATGAAGGCCTTGGCCCGCAGCTATGTGTGGTGGTCCAAATTGGACCGCGACATAGAGCTGTGGGTCGGACGATGCCAGCGCTGCCAAACCTCCAGACCAGCGCCGGCAGCCGCCCCTGTCAGGGACTGGGAAGTCCCCAGGTTGCCTTGGGGCCGAATCCACTTGGATTTCGCGGGACCATACCAGGGCCAATCCTTTTTAGTGATCGTCGATGCCTACTCCCGCTGGGTGGAGTTAGCACGAATGCACTCCACCACAGCGGAGGTGACCATTAAGGTTTTAGAATGGCTTTTTGCAACCCATGGGTTGCCCGACATCGTAGTATCGGACAACGGCCCCCAGTTTACGTCAGCACCCTTCCAGACCTTCCTTGCCAAGCATGGCATTCGCCTATGCCCCTACGGCGCCCTTCCCCTGGCCGCTAACGGCCGGGCAGAATGGGCAGTAAGGTCGGCAAAAGAGGCGCTGGGCCGTTTGGGGCCCACCGATTGGCACGCTAAAATATGCCAGTATCTCCTGGCGCAGCACGCTTCCCCCTGCCCAGTTACGAACCTGAGCCCTTCAGAACTATTAATGGGGCGCCGGATCAGGACTAACCTGGACCGGCTTCATCCATCGTACTGCCCAGAGAGATGCCCTAGCGGGGAGGGTGGAACCAGGTCCTTTGCAGTGGGGGATTTGATTTTTGCTCAGAATTACGGGTCAAACCCCAAGTGGGTGACCGGCCGTATCGTTAGTGTAACCGGACCCTGCTCTTACAGGGTCCGATTGGAAGACGGTCGAGAATGGAGGCGGCACATAAACCAAATCCGCCGGCGGTTTCCCTCGCCCCAGGAGGCAGACCTGCAACCTCAAGATCTATCATCGCCCCCTATTGCGGACCAACAACTACGAGGCCCATCAACGGCCCCCTTTATACACCAACAACGACAAAGTCCACCAATGCCCCCCATGGCAAGCCAACAACAACCTAGGCAGCACCATGCAGCTAACGGAGACTATATACAAGCTTACGGCCCACCCCGTCCAGGGCCCGACTTCAGTCTGGCCCCGGCTGGCCCACAAGCTGTTCCGGAGGGACTCCAACCCTCAAAACCCGGAGCGGTCTTGGCGGGGGACTTACCTGAGGCAAACGGTTCCAAGCGGTTGACCGGTCCGGAGTCGGCGGCGAGGGCAGCGTCCCAGGCCAGGCCCAACAGAGCCTCGGCTCCTCCTTCTCGGCTGGGAGCCGCCCAGGCCAGACCCGACAGAGCTTCGGCACCTCCTCCTGTGCCGGGAGCCGCCCCTGTACTCAGGAGATCTGGGCGGAGTCGACGGCCGCCCACGCACTTGGCTGACTACGCGTGCGCTAACTGGGAGGGAAGGGGTGTAGAGTCCTCGGACTTACGATGCCTGCTCGCGCCTTGCCAACAGCAGACGGCTGCTGATTGGCTAAGGTGCGAGCCGGCTAAAAGAGCGGGAAACCAGCAGCACGGCAATTGGAGCCGCTGTCTGACAGCTCGGGTTTAAGCAGAGCTGTCAGAGCTCACCCCTCAGTTTTCGTTGTTCTGTTTGTTCAAGCGTTGTGCCAGCCAGCGCCTGTTGCGCTGAACAATAAAGCCTTTTGTTCCTTCTGTTGTCGCCTCATATCTCCCATGCCTTACAGTATTTAGCAGTATGATTCTAGGTACATGTTTCCAAAGGGTCCTGGCAGGTTAAAACATCATCCTTTGTCAGAGGATGACGACAAAGATGATACAGGGACTTTAGCAGGGGTGAAATGCTCCCAGTTTGGACTGGATCGCTCAATCTGGTAGCGATGGCGGTGGGTGGTTCAGAGAACTGGTAGCAAAAATCCCTGCCCTCCCACACCCCAGCTGAGCTGCACGATCATCAGAGGCTTTTTTTACTTTTAAAAGCATTTTTTCTTCGGCCCAAAAAATGCTTTTAAAAGTAAAAAAAAAAGCCTCTGATCATCGTGCGGCTCAGCTGGGATCATCTGAACCCTTTAAAAGGATTTTTTCTTCTGGCAATCCCAGCTGAGTTGCCTGAACATCACAGGCTTTTAAAAACATTTTTTCTACAACCTCTTCAGTCAAAGAGGTTGTAGAAAAAATGTTTTTAAAAAGTTCTGGCAATCAGGCAACTCAGCTGGGTCAGAACCCTTTAAAACTTTTTTCCCTCTGGTGATCCCAGCTGAGTTGCCTGATCATCACAGTCTTTTAAAATCATTTTTTTTACAACCTCTTACAACAGCCCCCACCCATGCCCATGCAATCGCCTGGTCCCCACATGCCTACTTGCTGCTTCTTTCGGGCTCACTAAGCCTTGCTTCACTGCTGCAATCAAGCAATTAGCAACTAGCAACTGAATCTGCCTGCCTGCAATCCATCTCATCGGTGAGCAACTCAATCTGCCTGCCTCCAATTACGTAAGTAACTGGGGGGGAGCTTTAAAAAAATAGTTAATTGGGTTTTTTTAAGGACTTTTTTTTTAGACAGCAATTTAAAGTTAAGGAAGTTTTAAATTTAGCTGCTTTTATCTAAAAAATATTAATAAAATAATAAAATAAAATATTTGTGCAGCTTTCTGAAATTGGTGTGCTTCTGTAGTGTTTCACTCTAACTACAGAAACACACAAAAATCTCACAAAGCTGTATGTGGCATTTTGTGTGTGTGTGTATGAGTCAGTTGTGTTGTGTGTGTGTGTAAAGTGTGAAAGGTGGTTTTTGAGCTTTTGTGGCTGTGCGAGGTTCCTGCTTGTTGCAGGGGCCATTTTGGGTGAAGCGAAGCTGCTATTATATTGTGTCTGAGTCATGTTGTGTTGTGTGTGTGTGTAACGTGTGAAAGTTGGTTTTTGAGCTTTTTGTGGCTGTGTGAGGTTCTTGCTTGCTGCATTTTGGGTGAAGTGACCACCAAGCCACACCCACCAATTAAGCCACGCCCACAGACCCGCTAGGGAAAATTTTTAGATTTCACCCCTGGACTTTAGGATATGTTTTTGGTGAAATTTCAGATATTCAGTTTGGAAAAAAGAAAACTGAGGGGAAATGCTGTCACATGACATAAATGTTCAAGTACATAAAAGTGTGCCATAGGAAAATGGTCAGGAAATATTTTCCATTCCCATAGAAACTAGGACCACATAATGGATACAATTTGCTGCTGTGTTTGGGAGTATAAGTAAAACTACTTGATGTAAAAACTGTATGCTGGTTATTAGAACTCCCACCTACATGAAAGAGGTCACATTAAGGTCACGTTGGCAACATAAATTTGAGAAATAGGTCACAGTGAAATAGGATAATCCCTACTCTACATGCATTACTGTAAGTAACCCAACCAATTGAAAAAAATGGAAATAATTAACTGTTTACTGCTCCTAACTTCTTTGTTTGTTTGTTTGTTAGTATTTCTTTCTTTACTGTACAGAGATTTGTTTCCTTTCCTACCTTAGTAAATCACCATTAATACAGCTGACACTATGTAAATAAGAGAGGGCACAGTCATGTAAAGCTATTGCAGTGAAAGCATATTCTTTTGGCCAATTTAAGGAGAGGAAAATTTGCTTACTTTAGACCCTCTAAACATTGTTAGTTGGTTTCATTAGCAGGTTTTGGGGTGGATTAATAGCTGGTGTGCTGGAAAATGAAATAACAAGTTTGGAATGATATGAGCACTAAGGAAATGAAAGCAATGAATAATAAGACCTTGAAGCCTGCAGGTCTGTGTCTCGGAAAATCATCCTGGTAATGAAGAGAACAAATTGATCAGTGAAGGAGTGGTTGCAAGAAGTTTGCTTTTTCCATTCCAGTTAGATAAAATATTTATATCCAACTGATGTTTCCTCTAGAAATGGATTTATTCAACAGCCATAGCAGCGTGGAACAATCTTTTCTGTTCAAGCAGGGACACGAGAAAGGAAGATCTTGTAAGTAGTGCCTCAACGCAGCATTCAAAGTCAACGAGCCTCATACAAAAATTGTGTGACACTCACATGGACCTTTTATTTTGATTAAGGACCATAGAAGATTAGCTGCTTCATTGGATTTTGAAATTATTCTGCAAGTGTATGCGGAGAAGATATGCTACCAAAGCAAACCATGCTTTCAACCTGAGGGAGAAATGGTGGAATGCCTCATTATTTTCCATACTTCACCTCAGACTGGACTGCTTCAACATTTGGAGCCCAGATGTGTCCATAAAGTAAGCTTGTCATCATGTATGGTGTAATGTATTACTGTAAGTTTTGGCGGGAGTTTTAGGCGGGAAATATCTCGTTTCTGATTGGATGCAGCCTCAGGCTGAAGTGTATATAAGGAGAGGTTTTTCTCCAGAGTTTTGCTGGGTCACACTATATTAAAGAGCTGTTGTCACTAACCTGGTCTCCTGCCTCGTCAATACCCAAACTTAACATTGGCGACGAGGGTGGGATATTGAGGCAGAGCACCAGAACAGAGCTGAACTCACTACGAGAATCAAACCCAGCAAGGTGACGGCGAATGCAGCGATGACCGGCTACACGCCACCCACTCCGTTTGACCCTGCCCAGGAGACATGGGGAATATATATGACCCGTTTCGAAAGTTTCCTGGAGGCAAACGAGCTACAGGGAGTCTCCGACAACCGCAAACGGGCTTACTTCATAAGCCACTGTGGGTCAGCAGTCATCGCCGTCGCAGAAGCCCTAGCGGAGCCAACACCGCTACACTCCGTATCGTGGCAGACCCTTCAGACCCTCCTGAAGAATCACTACGCACCAGCCCCGTCCAAATACGTTCGACGGTACGAGTTTGGGGAGCGCAGGCAACAAGAAGGCGAGTCTATCAGCGACTACATGGCAGCCCTGAGACAAGCCTCCAAGCATTGCGAGTACCGCGATCTGGACGAAGAGCTGCTGGAACAACTTATACGGGGGGTCAGAGACATCCGTTTGAGGAGACGGTTGCTAGCCAAGAGCAACCTGACATTGGCAAATGCTCTGGACGAAGCCAGAGCCCATGAGATGTCCAACCATGCAGCAGACACCTTACAAAAGCGACTCACGCCGATGGCGGGCGCAAAGCCGAGCACAGTCCACCACGAAGAAACCTATCGTGAGTCAACCAGCGAAGAGGAGGAAGAAGTCCACTACACCGGAAAATCGACAAGGGAAGACCCGGAGGAATGCGGAAGTTGCGGGGGGCGACATCAGCGCCAAAGATGTAAGTTCAGGGACGCCATTTGCCGGCGGTGTGAAAGGAAGGGGCACCTGGCTCAAGTCTGCCGAGCACCCCAACCTTCCCGCCGAAAATTCAAATCGGCCAATCAGAGCGGCTCTGAGTCAGAGATGCAAACACCACATTCCCGCCGAAATTTCAAACCAGCCAATCAGAGCGCGAGATCGGCGAGGCGACCCGCGATTGGCCAGGAAAGAAAGAGCGCGAAGTCAAACCGAATGACTGTTACCATAGACCACGCAGCTACCCGCATCGAAGAAAAGATCTTCACAAACCCGACAATTGAAGGCGTACCGTGCCGACTGGAAGTAGACACAGGATCAGCTATCACAATCATGTCCTGGGACACTTTTGTGAAAGCCTTGCCGACATCGCAAAGCGCAAGCTACAGAAACAACGGCTCCGGGTGCAGGATTACCAGGGCAACCGCATCCCTGTTCGAGGGACAACGACCGTCGAGGTCAAGTACGGGACATACGAAAAGACCCTGCCCATCACGTTAGTCGAGGAACCTTGCCAAGCTTGCTGGGGCTAGACTGGTTCCGGGCGTTGGGAATGGGGTGACTGGCGTCCACCGGAGCGGATGCAACCTGCAAACGCCCTACTGGAGGAATTCGCAGACGTATTCGAGGACCGTTTAGGCAAGTACAAGGGACCCCTATCTCCTTCAATTTAGACCCCAAATAGCTCCCATTAGGTTAAAGGCAAGGAGGGTTCCTTTGCACTCAAACCTAAAATCGACAAAGAGTTAGATAAATTAGTCAGCCAGGGATACTAGTGCCAGTTGACCATGCCAAATGGGAGACGCCAATCGTCACCCTATAAAACCAGACGGGTCCATAAGAATTTGCGCTGATTACAAGGCTACCTTGAACAAAGCATTGCAAAAGAGCGCCTACCCAGTTCCAGTAGTGCAACACTTATTGCACTCACTAGGCACGGACAAGTTTTCGCCAAATTAGACTTGGCACAAGCGTACCAACAGCTACCCGTAGATGCTAGCACAGCTGAGGCCCAGACCATTGTAACGCACCGGGTGCCTTTAAGTGCACCCGGTTACAGTTCGGGTGAGTGTGGCCCCGGGCTATTCCAAAATTTGATGGAGCGGCTCCTACAAGGGTTACCGGAGTCGTACCCTATTCGATGATGTGTTGGTATCAGGGAAGATTTAAGAGAACTGGGGAAGCGATTAAGGAAAGTTTTGGCCATTTTAGGTCGGCAGGATTAAAAGTCAAAGCAAGCAAGTGTCAGATAGGGGTCGAATCTGTTGAATTTTGGGCTATAGAATAGACAAAAAGGATTCACCCACTGAGAGCAAAGTCAAGGCGATAAAGAGAGCCCCAGCACCCAAAAACAAGACAGAACTCCAGGCTTTCCTGGGTCTGGTAAACTTTACGCCGTGTTTTTAAAAGACAAGGCAACCGTTGCTGAACCGCTGCATAAATTGCTTGGAAAAACACTGCTTGGTCGTGGGGAAGTCAGAGAATAGGGCATTTGAGGCAGTAAAAGTTTGCTATCAAGCGATAGCCTGTTAATACAATACAACAACAGACTGCCGTTAGTATTGGTTTGTGATCGTCCCCTATGGAGTAGGAGCGGTACTTAGCCACAGACTCCCAAACGGCACTGAAGCCCCTATAGCGTTCTATTCACGAACGATGTCCCGGCTGAAAGGAATTACAGCCAGCTAGATAGGAGGCTCTCGCAATAGTGTCAGGGTGAAAAATTTCACGAATCGTTTTGGGCGTGATTTCGAAATTGTTACTGATCACAGACCGCTATTGGGGTTACTGGCTGGCGACCGCCCAACGCCAGTAGCACTCTCACCTAGACTGACCAGATGGACTATTTTTTTGACCGCATACTCCTACAAGCTGCAGCATCGGCCTGGAAAGGAGCTGGGGCATGCGGACGCATTGAGCAGATGCCCATTGCCAGGGGAAATCGAGGACCCCACCCCGGGCACACCCGTTCTACTAATTGACTCTTTGGACTCGGGGCCAGTCACATCGCAGGAAGTGGCTCGGGCCTCCTACCGGGACGTTGTTTTAAGGACTGTAATCAGTTGGGTTCAAAGGGGATGGCCCGCTGCGCCGGGCGAACATTTCAAGGAATTTGTAAAGAAAAAAGGGGAATTGTCTGTGCAAGGGGGGTGCCTGCTCTGGGGGGATAGGGTGGTAGTTCCAGAGAAGCTGAGAAAAAAAGTTCTGGAACTCCTGCATGAGGGTCACCCAGGAATTGTGAGGATGAAGGGTTTGGCTAGGAGCTATGTCTGGTGGCCCCTAATGGACAGGGAAATCAGTGATAGGGTTGGCCGATGCCAAGTATGTCAGGAATCCAGACCACTTCCACCTACGGCCCCAGTTTTGGAGTGGGAGAAACCCCAAGGCCCTTGGTCCCGCATACACATTGATTTTGCCGGCCCCTTCCACGGCCAAACATTTCTAATTGTGGTGGATGCATTCTCCAAATGGCTGGAGATCATCCTAATGAAATCCACAACCGCGGGAGCTGTCATCTCAGCACTAAAACACCTTTTCGCCACGCACGGGCTACCGGACACCCTCGTGTCCGATAACGCCCACAGTTCACCGCAGCATTATTTGAAGGGTACCTGGCTGAAGAGGGCATCCGACATGCCTCTCAGCGCCGCTCCACCCTGCGTCGAACGGCCTTGCTGAACGTTTTGTCCGGAGTGCGAAGAAGCGCTATCACGAAGCGGCCCGGCGATTGGCAGGCACAAATCGACGCATTCTAACCGTCCAACACAGGACCCCTGTGTGGCCACCGCCGCAGCCCAGCCGAGCTATTAATGGGGCGGAAGCTACGGTGCCCGCTAGACCGGCTACACCGAACTACGTACAGGACGGGTTCAAAACAAAACCAGATAGAATCCGAGAGTTAAACATAGGAGACTCGGTGTGGGCACATAATTACAGCGACGGCCCTAACTGGAAGAGGGGATAGTCATAGACAAACGGGCCCCAAATCTTATCTAGTGGAACTAGACGATGGCAGAATCTGGGCGCCACATAGATCAATTAAGAAACAGATTGAGCGATAAGGCAGAATTAGGCGAGAACAGCCCTGACTATGATTTAATTAACCCCACAGCTGACCGCCAAGAACAAACAGAAAGCGTAAGCAAAGAACCAAACAGAGACTTATCTGAGTCAGGCGAGGTCCAGCGACACCCTCCGGTCCCTCTAGAGGACAGCAGGTCCGAGCCGGCGAATAATCCAGGGCCGGATGGCCGGGAGGAGGAGCTCAGAGGAACGAAAAGTCCCTCCGGCAAGCTCGACTCAACTCCAGAAAGTGAACTGCGCAGGTCCGGGAGAGTCAGGAGACGCCCCACGTACCTGCAGGACTATGTAGAGAAGTAATATGCAAATATTGGCAAAGTGCCTTCTGGGAGGGAAGGAGTGTAATGTATTACTGTAAGTTTTGGCGGGAGTTTTAGGCGGGAAATATCTCGTTTCTGATTGGATGCAGCCTCAGGCTGAAGTGTATATAAGGAGAGGTTTTTCTCCAGAGTTTTGCTGGGTCACACTATATTAAAGAGCTGTTGTCACTAACCTGGTCTCCTGCCTCGTCAATACCCAAACTTAACATATGGTATATATAATTTTCTTGACAAAAGAAAGGATGATCTTTAAAAAGTAAACTGAGTTCCCCGAATGTTGATATTCTGATGAAAAAGTTCATATGTAAGATAGTAGGTGCTATGTACAGAATATGTTCACATGCTTTCCAAGTGTTGTGTAACGGACTTTAAAAAGAATGATCTTTAAAAGCATTTTATGGTGCTAATATGTAATATTGTAGTGTACCTGGATTTCCTGTAAAGCCCACATTCCACCCAAAATGAATTATTGATGGCTGAACAATTTTTCTACAAAGATCAATTAAATTAAAGTCAAATGAGCAATATATTTAATGTATAGATTTTAAAAAAATAACTATAAAATAGATTAGTCACTGTTCAGTGTATTTGTTTTAGCAAAATTCTTTGTCCTTTTTAAAGGGCAAACATTGTTTGAATGATTCGTTCTTCAATTTTAAATCATGCAGAAGTAACCTAAGCCTGTTTTTATTCATATATGTGAATTTATCTTTATTATTAATGATCTGAATAGAACTTTGAGAAAGTTAATCTGATTTGCAGACTGATTTTTTTCCAAGTTCTGTACAATTTGCCAACAAGGTTTATGATTAAAAATGAATAATGGGTTGCAGACGTAGATTCCGGTTTCCAAGTGTTCAGCTGAAAAAGAAGCAAAAAAAGATGAGAATAAAACCAATGCAGACATTAAAAAGGAGAGTTAAATGGGATATGGAATAGAAAACACAGATGGAAAAACCTAGGGGTTGGTTGGATAATAAATAACACCATCAGCAAATTTATTTTGGGATAAATCATTAGAAATATAGAAAGCAAAATATAAGATAAGTGTGATCCATGGGCCAAAAATAATCTCTAAATCATTTTTTTCCAGTACCACAAAATTATGCTGTTGAAATTCCATGTCAGATCATCAAATCTTGCTAGAGTAATTTTCTGCTTGTTTCTGGGAAAAAACATAACTTTCAGATAGGTTTTGCTTCTGTAAATGAGCGAAAGACCCTTTTTTAGAATCCTCCAAAATACATAAAACAGGCATTTTTCTGTTAAAATGATATGCCCTATCCTGTGTTCCTTAATCACCAAAAATCTTACAAGAAACCAAACAAAAGAGCCCAGATTCAGGTTACAAAAAAAGTCTTCACCCAATATAAAGCACACAGAGTTGTGTAAGTGAGCATTAGAACGTTTTGAATGCATAAAACTATTTGAATCAATGACACACACTGGCAATGAATATATCACAGTTGCCTTCCAGTAGGTCTTAACAAAATAGATATTTTAATGCAGGCAGGATCATGCTATGTAATAAAGAGCTCGACTTGGCAACTCCCTTGATGATCTTATGAATCTATGCTCAGGAAACTGTAGCTGCTAATCTGGCGACCAGGAAAACAAGTCAGCTACACTGATTTTTCTCCTCTGAGAAGCCAAGTATGACTTTTCTGAAGGTTTGTTTTGATTTTTCATATTCTTAATAGATAACGTACACTATTTCCACACTCGGAAAATACTTTTCCCTGCAAATTTCAGAGTTTATAAACTCTGCAATGAAAGGAAATGAAAGGAAGATGACACTGAACAAAAAAAAGGGAAGAAGCTTGAATTTATTAATTGAGGAGGAAGTACTGAAGCAAAAGATCTTTTTATTACCATGACTCATAAAATACTGAAAGGACCTTTTTCATTTCCTATGAATTTAGCTTAATGGATTAGTTGCACTTTGATGAGACTTTCCTGAGTTTTAAAAAAGCATTTCAAATGACCTTACTTTAAATTTATCACATTCAGTCACAATTAGGTAACTCTGAGAAAGTGTTCAACATTGGCCTTGCTGCTTTGCTTTCAGAATTTTTTTCAGTTCCTTTCTGGTTGTAGTTACAAATTCTGCTTACACACTCTTTCAGCACGCTGTGTATGACCAAGAATTAATCCAGATATGCAAATGAATTGAAAGACAGAGAAATCCTGAATTCTCTAGGAATTAACCCTGATCACAGATAATCCACCGGGTGAGAGTCTTTATGAGGTGAGGGTTTATCATTGTGCTGATGACATTCATTTGTACAGTTCCATGCTGTGCTATACAAGCCTGAAATGCTTCCCTAGTGTCTTGAGACTGTGCAGATCTTGTATGGGGAGGAACTGGCTTTGTCTTGACTTTTACAAGACTGAGTGACTATGAGGCTTAGGGTCATCTGTATCTGGTGATTTTCCATAGTCTAGTTCAACCAGATGGAGCTTATTATGCAATCTGGAGGGTCTTGGACTGGAGCCATGAGAGTCTTCTGTTTCTGGTCAGGAAGGTCTTTACACAAATATATTTTGTGTGTCAGTTGTTCCTGTTCCTAGATTAGGAGGTATTGCTGTTGGTCACTCATGCCTTCGTCATTCCAATTCAACTATAGTAATGTACTCTATAGTACATGGGAATGTGCTTGAAAAGCATTTGGAAGCTTCAGCTGGTTGATTTTACTTTCTGTTATTATTTTAATGTTTATCCTAATGATTTTTATTTTGTATTTTGTACGGTGTTTTTTGCAAAATGTCCTTGTCTGGGTTTTATTAATTGCTTTAATTTATTGCTTAAATAGTAAATATGTTTTTTAATTGAAATTGCTGTGGCAGAACTTTTAATGGGAAATACACTAATATAAATATGTTTCAAATCAAGTTCCTGTAATGTGAGGAAGGTAGCCTTTTTCTGCTGGCCTGAATTCTGTAACACTTTGCATGCCTACCATAGAAAGTTTTCACTGCCGTTCTGAGCCTGAGTGGATAATACTGTACAAGAAAACCAATCTGCCATTCCAGGCAACAAATGTTTAAACATTTATTTTTAACTTTCTCTAATTATTTTGTGATGAATTTATTTTATTTTTATTTTTGCTGATGTGATGAATAGCCCTAATGCCATGGTTTTAAGATAAGAGATGGAGAACTGACACTAAGGGAGACGAATGTTCTGTGATTAGATTTTGAATGTTTTTTGAATGACTATGTCCTCTCTTGCTTCCTCAGTTTGGCAGATTGGGATGATGGATCCAGCAGTCAGCCTAAGTTGGTAAATACCAAGTGTCAAGTTGTGTGTTTCAATTTTCCCCTTTTCATGAACTGCTCAGACAAATCCTTATCAGAAGAAGAAGTGAAAGGAAAATTGCATGAGGGAGCAGGGGAAGACGTTCTGCCTATATTTTCAGACCTGGTACAGGACAGAACCACTTCTTTTTGCTTTTTTGAAATCCAACTGAAGCACCTCCTGTTGAAGAGCCCCACAGTTTCCACGCCTGGAAGAATACCTAAATAATCAGCATTAAAATAGGATAAAATAGTGCAAAATTACAACACTACAAAGCAGTAGTGGGATTCAAATCCCATCGCTACTGGTTCGCTTGTGGGCGCACACTGTCTCGCGTGCAATGCACATGTGCAGAGATGACCAGGCGGGTGGGTGGAGCCTCCCACCGCCACTGCTACTGGTTCACCTGATCCGGGGCGAACCGGTAGCAACCCACCACTGCTACAAAGTCTAGCTTAGCTTATTGAAAGTAAAGGAGTTGCAAATAAACACACGGCTGAGAATTATATGATTGTGGTGGTAAAAATATAAATAAATACATTTCTTCTAAGAAGGACTCATGAGAAGCAAAGCAATCTCAGCTGAAGTGGAGTTTTCTGCACCTCTGAGCAGAAGGCAGCCAAGAAAGAAAGCATGGCAATGTAACTGGGGGATCAGAACTCTGATTGTGTCATCTGGTGGGGCCCAGATGGAGAGACTTTTCTATCAAGGTTCCCAGTCATTGTAATATCATATTCCTTGAGGTCAGATTGGCTCTGACCCTGTCAGGGTTCCATACAAGGTCTTAAAGGTTCTGCCTCTGGGTCTGAAGGTGATCAGGAGGTGAGATTGAGCCCATGCATTAGCTATATTAATTGTTACAGATGAATCTGTTTTTACCTCAGCTTCTGTTTTATGTGTTTTGTTTTTGGGTGTTTTTTAATCTTTCTGGTTGTTTTTATAATGTTCAACATTGTTATCTGCTCAGAGTCATTAATTTGAGATGGATGGCCATATTAAATAAATAAAAAAATATTGAGCTGATGTGATGATAATGATAATGCTTACTCGTCTGGATTTATGATATTATTTATACAGTGACCATCCTCGTTGACTATTTTCTACTGCAGTTTTTGGATTCATGAACTTGCCTTGCTAAACTAAATTGTATACTTCCTTGCAGGGCAGCTTTCTCTTTTGGCTGTAATTTACATCATTCCTTGCCAGCTTTGAAGATGGTGACAACTTCTCCCCTAAATATTTTTCTTCTACACTTCACCTGCTTTCCAAATTGACCATATAGGAACAAGAACTTGAAGAACTATGATTGTGATGACAAGTTTTTAACAGCTTTCCAGGTTTGCTGATTTCAACTCCCATAAAATGTTCCTTCAGATGAAAAAGCATGAAGGCATCCTTATCATATATTTGTAGAAGTGATTGCATAGTGTCCCTCCATCTCCTATTACCTTGATCTTGCAGTGTCAGAGTGAAATCCATTTTTGGAAAGCCAGCAGCTCCCTTAAACTGATTACCAATCATTGTCAGTAGCTCATGTACAAAGAACTGGAGATTGAGTTGTCCCCTGATAAGTTTCACTTCTATAAATTCCTCCTTAGTGTATACTACTATGTGAACATAAATGAGATACCTAAGAAGACAAAGAAGCACAGCAGAGCTGGAGAACTTGAAGTAAGTAAGCAAGAACCTTCTTTGCTGAATGTCAACCTTGTTCTGAGACTTTTGTTTCTTTTGTATTTTGCATTTCTTGCAAAAAGAACATGCTTGTTGTTTGTCCTTCGTGTGTGCCTTCCATAAAGAAGCATGATGGCCTGGAAACACAAGCTCAAGGATAAATAAGACAGGTGACAACTTTCCCTATGGAAGTCAAAATTCCAGGGAGTGAATGGTCTGACTAGTCTGCCCACAACTTAAATAAGCAATTTTAAATCTCTGCATTATACAGTGAAACTCTCACAGTTCTAGAGTAGAACTTTCACACAGATCTTAATTTCATAACTTATTTGTTAGGGGGAAAACCCCCACCTTCACTTAGCTGCTTTAGTACTGGGGGACTTGAGATACTTAAAAGATGCTGCTAGGTTACCTTTCCCATCTTTCTGACTTTTGGGCTGAAATTGATAAGGTGGATTGTTAGATGAAGTACATTTTCCTTAACTGAAGTTTCAGAGACAAGGAAACAGGGAGGTAGAAAAACATTCACAGATAAAAGCTCAAATTATATTCTACGTATTAGTAGCAAGCTTCAAGACGGTGTGTTTCTGTGATTCAGAGATTTGATGTGAAAGTTATTTAATAGATTTGGACCTAATCATCAAGGCAATATAAGGCACTGAACTGAATCACCTACCTCTGAATTAAATCAAATATTTGACTTTGCCAAGTATATTAAAAAAGAATTAAATCCTTTTTAAAAAATCCATATGAAATTCATTTTTAAAAATGACTTTTCAAATCACTTCAGAAATACCAACAGATCAGGACTGATTCACATCCTCCTACAAAGCTTAGACATATTCTTGCACAGAAATCTTGCACCAAAACAAGAGCTTACGCTGAACTTTGTACTTTACTGAAATCTAGAACCAATTTGGTGGGTCCTCTAGAAAGACATACAATTTTGGCGGATTGGTCTGTCTCTCTCCACCCCTTCTCCCAAAATTCAGAAGGAAGATGGAATTTTGTTTCTTTATGTTATCCTGCAGTGTGCAAATTCAGAGTGCCTGTGAAACACAGGATGAAAAAGAGAGGAAAAGCTGACAAATCACCTTGGTGAATATGTGGGCATCTATTTATTTGTAGATTTACAACCTATTTTTGCTCTTCCAGTTTTTCCCACTATTTATGAAATAGATTGGGCTGAGAACAGTAACTGAACCAGAGCTGGAATTCACTTACCTTTCCTAAAGATAAAGGTAAAGGTTCCCCTCGCACATACGTGCTAGTCATTGCCGACTCTAGGGGGCGGTGCTCATCTCCATTTCAAAGCCGAAGAGCCAGCGCTGTCCGAAGACGTCTCCGTGGTCATGTGGTCAGCATGACTCAATGCCAAAGGTGCACGGAACGCTGTTACCTTCCTACCAAGGTGGTCCCTATTTTTTCTACTTGCATTTTTACGTGCTTTTGAAATTGCTAGGTTGGCAGAAGCTGGGACAAGTAACGGGAGCTCACCCCATTACAAGGCAGCATTAGAGATTCGAACTGCTGAGCTGCCGACCTTTTGATCGACAAGCTCAATGTCCTAGCCCCTGAGCCACCGCGTATCTTCCCTACCAGTTTGCAAATGTGAGTGCATGCACGCATGCGGACAGTGTTCCATGTATGCGCAGTTGCTCACGCATTATGTCCGGGTGGGTGGGCGGAGCCTCCGGCAGTCACCTCTACCGGTTCGCCCAAACCGGATAGAATTGACTGAATCCCACTACTGAACTGAACCAATATCATACAGTGGGTTTATAGCTGAGAATGGATTTGGGCCTGTTTTCTCTGATTCAAGATCTTGTGCACTAAACTACCGTATTACTATTAACCAGACTATTGGGTCCTATGAGTCCTTCGGGAGATAGGGCGGTATATAAATATGATTAAATAAATAAATAAATAAATAATTGCTCTTGAGCTGGATAACCTGGCATCTGGCCCTAAAGGCAATCCATAATCTTTTCAAGTAGATCATCTTACAATATATAAACCGTATTCTGGTGTAACATAAAGATGATAACATCTCATTAAGATTGCTAAGCTTGGACATAAATCTCCTAATACTAGATACTGTGGGACGATGTTTTAAACAACAAAATGTATTGTGCCCTCTAATAAACATATTGGCCTCTTTATGATTTCATAGTCATTTTGCTGCAAGGGAATCAAGCAGCTGTGACTCTAGAAAATTATAATTTAAATATAGCACAAATGCAATATCTTAATTAGCAATGGATTTACAACAGCAGAAACAAATTAAACTTGCTTTCAGATGTGAGGAGTGTCAGTCATGAATATCCTATCTACAGCATTTCTATAGACTAGATATCACAGTAAAAAGGAAGAAAAGGGAAAAGGGAAAAGGATTTATACCATCCTCTTGGGTCTCTGTTAGGAGGAACAAGATAATAAGCAAAGGCAATTTGAATGGATTTGATACCAAATCAAATCAGCAAAGGCTATAATACTAACTTTCTAATACAAGAGATGGTAGCAAAGGGCCAACCAGCTTTTGGATCTTAAGATTAGTCTAAATCGAGGGTGTCAAACTCAAGGCCTGGGGGCCAGAACCAGCCCACAGTGCTTAGATCTGGTCCGTGGAGCCGCCCTAGAAACAGCAAAGGACTGGTCCGTGGTACCTCTGCCAGGGAAAATGGAGCTCAGGAGGGTCACACGCGGTCCTCTCAGGCTCTGTTTTCAACTGTGATGGCCTCCTCCCACCCTCTGCCAGTGAAAATGGAGCTCGGGGGGGCCGCGTGCCCCCACATGGCCCCCGAGCTCTATTTTCACTTGCAAAGGGTGGCAGGAGACTGTCACGGCTGAAAACGGAGCTTGGGAGCCTGTTTTCACTGGCAGAGCGCTCTGGTCACAGACACCCCCGACACGAGTGACGTCAAGCTGGCCATTCCCACCCTGACCACGCCCACCCCAGCTCCTGAGGTCAAACACAACACTGATATGGCCTCAATGAAATTGAGTTTGACACCCCTGGTCTAAATTAATACAAAAATCTGCCAAATAGAAGAACATCCTAATTTCAGTCATATAAACTGTCACCTTTTCAAAAATGTTGCTAATTCCATTTTGCATAAAAAAATAAGGCAGAACCTCCTCAGGGACAAAACTTGTCAGGGAAATGATGTACCATCTGTGAATTGTGTACAAAGCGATCAAAACAAGCAATGGAAAAGAGAATCCAAAAATATTGTCAAGAAAAACACTCTTGTTTGTATTACTCCTCCAACATATTTTGTCGCATTTGCCTCTACAACACCAAGGTTAGGATGGAATAATTTTCAGGGAAACATATAAATAGTTTGTGGTATCATCTTCAGAAAGCCATCTGAAGAAAGCCAGTAGTTTAGCCTACATTATTATTCTATTCAGCATTGAGTCTAATGGATAATCCTGTCATGTACAAGACGTGAAGATTGTCTACACAAATAAGACTCTTTGTTTACACCAACATATTTGTTGATGAGGCAGTATCAGAGATATTATAGAGACACATGTGGGGCACTGATCATCTGCTTTGCTGCTCAGATCCTGAATTATTTCAGTTCAGCTTGTCATGTTCTAAAATATCACGACTTTGTACATGAAAGACTGTAGGTTAAAAGGCAAAGTCTCCCTCAAATCTAACGTAATTCCTGGTGACTTGATAAACAAATGTACATAGATATTTTTGTTTTTGTTTGCAATGGTGAAGAATTTATTTTTCTTTCTTTTCCTGGGATTTATTATTTATTTATTTATTTTATTTCCTAGATTAGCCAACCTGCTATTGCTTATTAGTCTCCCACTGAATTACTAAGCAAGTCAACTTTGCTTGGCTTTCGTTAAATCAGCTAAAGTTGATTAAGTGGTGTTTGAGTTATCTAGGAGTGCTCCACTGACAACCATTCATTTAGTGACTATTCAAAGTTACAATAGCAACTAAAAAAGTGACTGGCAACTGTTTCTCATACTTACAACTGTCACAGCATTCCCACGTCATGTAATCAAAATTTGGGCTTTTGCAATCAGCATGTACTTATGAGCTGAAGAAACTTCTTGGATGAGAAGCAAAATGTCTTCAAAGAAAAACCAGAAAGTCCAATTGTCTCTTGAAAAAGCACCTTTGGGACAACCATGATCTGGATGACTGACAATCTCCATGTCAGGCCTGGAAACCTGAGAAAAACTTGACACTCCATAGACATGTATGTATGATACTTGCAGTATGTAGGGGTCATTTGATCACCATTTGAGACCTTCCCAATTGGCCTCCGACAAACAAAGTCATTGGGAGAAGCCAGTTCACTTAACAATCACATGATTCATTTAACTACAGTGATTTACTAAACAAACTAAACTAAAAGGGTCATAAAATTGAGCATGACAACTGACTTCTGGTTTCAGTTGTGGTTGTAACTTGAGGACTACCTGTGTTCAAGTTTTGAAAAAGTGCTAAGATAAAAACTTAAAATAAAAAGGCCATGGAAGGTTTTGTGCAATAAGAAGAGGTTCAATGTACACAAGTTTCTCAGTTCAGTAGAGTTGTGTTGAGAAACAATAGGAAGATTTTATGTGATTGACGTAAAAAAAGGCCTAGGCTCTCTGAAAAACCATATACTGTTAGATAAACCTCTCTAGGCCTTAAGATCAGCAGATTTCCTTAATTCAGCTCTTTTTCAATAGAGGCTGCATCTACTTGGGATATCAGGGAGGAACTTCTGACTTGATCCTCTTGATCTTTGGAATTCTCTATCAGTGGAGAACTCATGAACTTTTTTGCAGATATCTTTACCTCAGCATGCAAAAGGATTATTTATGGAGTGCTCCATAAATTGTGTAAACGGTTTTGACTGAAAGTGTGGAAAATATAGGGCATTTTTTTGTTTATTATAAGGTACTCTTAAATTATACCTTTAAAATAAGTTGTTTGCTTTTTGTAGAGTATCTTTCATTGGAAGAAAAGTGGGATGCCAATAATTTAGAAAAGGAAACTTCTGTTCCTTAAATAACATTTGACTACTATCTTTTTTTTTTAAGCTCCAGTCACAGGAGAGAATTAAATGTTTTCTAGGACATACAAAACATTTAGGAAGCTTTATAGTTATGGTCGATACGCCATACACAGCAATTTTCCATTCACAAATTTCCCCTGTTGACTGCAAATGTTCTTAAACAGACATGTCAATCTGGACAATGTTCCCTAAAGATACAAACATTGTGAAAATGACTATGCTAAAGTGTGGAGATACTTGGAGGCAGACAATTGCTTTTCCAGATACTTATGGAAAATAGTGTAGTAGTTTTATAGCCTAGTCTCCCTGTCATTGAAAGTTGAATACTCTACACCTGGATAGACTGGATAAGATCTTTCTGATGAAATCTGAGATATTTCTAAGCAACTCAGAGAAAAGAGAAAGCTTCCAGAGAAATAAGAAGTTCACTCTTCCCATTTTCCAAGCAACTGACAGTTTGGGAAAAAAGTAGGGTTGGGTGTGTGAGGAATTAATACTGATGGTCATGGACTGCTATTCAACTTATCCTGCAGTGGGGATTGAGGGAATTCATTCCAGCTTAGTAAAAAGAGACTCGGCCTAAGCTGGCAGAAGCTGAAGAAAACAGCTGCAGAATTCCAGCTGACACATTTAGCAGAAATACTGTTTCCTGAGTGACATGTTATTACAGGATTCCCGGAGCTCTGAAAACCAGGAGTGGGAGGTCGCAGGAGCTATTTTACTTGGAAGCAATTGTTGATGGGGTGATGACATTCTGAATGAACTTAGGCTATAAGAATTGGAGCTGATATGGTTAATACAATTCTATTGCAAGTTACAGATTTGGCGGCGTGGTCGTTTGGTCATAGATGGAGGGGAGCGCATTTTGCATCTGTAGCTGCAATCCTGGTTCTAAATCCAAATGAAAGAATAATGGATTTATTATTTTGTTATTGGAGATTGTAATAAAGACATTGATGATCACAACTCAGCCAATTGAAACTAGAAACTTCAAAAGAGTGAAGAAAAGAGTCGATTCTGTAGAAACCAAGCAGTGTTGATCATTTGTTTTTTATTTGATCATTTATATGCCATCCAACTGCCAATAATGACTTTGATAGCTCACACATAAAAAGCATTTATTGCTTTTTACATAAGCAGAAGAGCCATGGTGGCACAGTGGTTAGAATGCAGAATTGCAGGCTAACTCTGCCAACTGTCAGCAGTTTAATTCTCACCAGCTCAAGGTTCACTCATCCTTCCATCTTTCTGAGGTCAATAAAATGAGGACGCAGACTGTTGGAGGAAAATATGCTGACTCTGCAAACCACTTAGAGAGAGCTGTAAAACTTGGTGAAGCGGTATCTAAGTCTAAGTGCTAAACAAGCCAACAAGCTGGGATGAAAGGTGAATGAATTCAGAGTATTTATTTATTTATTTATTTATTTATCAAATTTATCTCCATATACAGTTCAACTGTCTGGAACCCATATCACATTTCTGACATCAATACAATTGAATGTGTCCAGAAATATTTTACAAGAATTCTCCACTCCTCTGAATACAACAAAATACCACAAGACTTAAAATTTTGGGTTTAGAAAATTTAGAACTACGGTGCCTTCGACATCACCTGAGTTTAACCCATAGAATCATCTATTAAAATGTCCTTCCTGTCAAAGACTACTTCAGCTTCAATTGCAACAATACACGAGCATACAATAGATTTAAGCTTAATGTGAACCGCTCCAATCTTGATTGCAGAAAATGTGACTTCAGTAACAGAGTTGTTAATGCTTGGAACACACTACCTGACTCTGTGGTCTCTTCCCAAAATCCCCAAAGCTTCAACCAAAAACTGTCTACTATTGACCTCAACCCATTCCTAAGAGGTCTGTAAGGGGCGTGCATAAGAGCACAAGCATGCCTACTGTTCCTGCCCTATTGTTTCCTTTCATTATAGCCAATTAATATAGATATTACATACTCATGCTTATATATATGCTTATATATTGTATAGTTATTTCATGCTTATGCTTATATATACTGTGTGACAAAATAAATAAATAAAAATAAAATAAAAATTGTGTAGATTCTTCTCAATCATATATTGGCAGCATTAGGACCATGAGGCAAAGGACAGGCACTTATGAAAGCCTGCTACTATTCTTTAATTCAGGAAGATTTTTGTATAATTATGTGTATTTTTTAAAGGAAAATATCCAGAGTTTAGGACATGGTATTTTTTTTATTTCTTCTAATTCTGTTCCCCTTGAAAGGCCCATTAAAGAGCATTCATGCCATATGCCCCATCACATCCCAAGTAAACCTGAACACTAATGCTTATACAGATAATATAACCCATGTTTGTTTTGTTGTCGTGCAATGCTTGACTAGTGCAAGTGTAAAAATAATCTAGGAAGGCAGAGGAAGAAATAATAAAGGCATCCATCAGGATCAGCTTAAAGGCTTAGGAAAAAGAGATGAGTAGCACTACTGTTGAAATAAAATTCCTTATTGTTTTGACTGGTGTGAAATAACAACAGCAAAGCTGTCCTGGTAATCCAGATACGCATATAGCCAACATCATTCTCAGAGTTGCCTGTTGGCTCAAGGCTAATAGAAACAAATAGGGAATTGACTGGAGGACTTCAGCCTGCTTATTTGGTAAGCTAAGCAGTGGTTTTCTTTTTTTAACAATAACAATAAAAATACTTTAGCATCTGACTAATTTCTGATGGTTTTGTCAATGTTCCCATGACTCCTAATCTTTGTTTCTTCGGAGTGCACACTGAAGTCAAGGACATGTTTTCTCATCCTTCTTTGTTATTTTCCAGGTGCCTTTTCTTATAACCTTCTGCTATTTCCCTTAGGGAGATTCTTCAACTCAAGTCCCGGAATCAGATCTGTGTGGAGGTGGTTGCCAAATGCAAATCTCAGCTGTTTGAGAAAGTTTTGCTGATATAGCTACCATTAAAAAAAAAAAAAGGTTTTCAGTTCATATAAATTGTTGAAATGAAATGTGTTAATGAACTATGACAGCCTTATTAGAGCATCGCTTCTTTTCTGTAGTTTGGATGTTACGCACCCTGTTATTTTGTTCCTAGATTAGAGTGATCTGACCTATTGCCTGTGGCTCTTTTGTGTGTTGTCTGTGAATTCTTAACCTGAACATATCATTATGATCTGTTTTAAGATGGGGGGGAGCCAAAAAGAGTGGTATTCAAATGAATCAGCAGCACTAGGCCTGAAACAAAACAAAAGGGTATAAATTCCAGAGTCTTTGTTTTATATTTGTAAAAATTGGATGACATTTGAAAGCTCTTGGGGCCATAGATCTCTTTGAGATTGGTCAAGGACCTGGCATCTCTAAATATACCTCTGGAGAGACAACATAAAATTAGTCTTGTTCCTATTCCATCCATCTCGGTTAGTTGGGAATTTTCCATACCACAAAGCTACAAATCTAGTCAAGCAAACAAGCAATTAATAAATGTTGTGGCTGGTATTCCAAGCTAGTGTTTTTACTCTGAGCTCTCCTATCTGCAGTGTTCGCTTTGTTCAAGGATCAGCTTCAGCTTCCTATGAGTCCCAATTATTTCTATCTTAGCTATAATGCAGTTGAAATTGCAGTTGAAGGTAGGTTTTTTTTAAATTTCATTTTAGAAGAACAAACATTGTAGCTCTGTAGAGCATGTACCTTTTTTCCATTTAGGGAAGTATTTTCCCCACCCTATCTGCCAGCTCCTAAGCCTAAACTTCTGGGGTAAATGGTTTGATGGCTTTTTAGCTTTCCTGAGACATGTTAGGAGCTTTTGGGAAATGTCCAGACCAATACATGCAACATGAAATCAGCATACTGGGTGGCATCAAAGGCGGGTTACAAAACCCATCGCTATCAGTTCACTTGTGGGTGCATGCTCTCTCTCACGTGCAACACTGCTTTTGAGCATGCACAGAAGCATCTGAGCAGGTGGATGGATCCTCCCGCTGCTGCTGCTACTGGTTCGTCTGATCTGGGGCGAACTAGTAGCAGCCCACCACTGGGTGGCATGTATGCAAGTAATTCATATCTGTTATTTCTCAATTGAATAACTAAAGATAGGATATTCAATCAATCAATCAATCATAAATACAATTATCTTGTTTATTGAGGGCACTCAGAGGGAAAGGAAGCTAACAATACCCTTCCCCTCAATAGTTATGATAAGTATTTGGCTAGCGTGAAAATATAAACTGGGAAAAAAAATGAAAGATTTTTCTAGGTGATGCCTTAAACTCAAATGAAGTTTAATTAACAGCACTCTGCAATCATAACTTTTAACACTTGTGGCATGTTCATATTCTTGCTTGAAAATGACCTGACCTAAAAATATGCTTCTGTGTTACTTGAATAAAAATAATAATAGCACCAAAGCAGCAAGTGGTCATTTTCGTTTATAAGAAAAAAAAAATTTATTAAAATAATGATAAGCAGAAGCTGACAAAAGAAGTCACTTTACTTAAGGAGGTTTATTAAAGGAGTAAGCCCATTGGACGAGAGTATAAATAAGAAGCAAAAGATATAGAGCTATTCCTACAGCTCAGAAATACTTTGAGAACTTTGCACTTGAAAAACCTGAAGCTGAGACCGTCTCATCCATCTTTTTTGGTCCATTAAAGAGGCAAGAAAGGGAAAGAAGAAAACAGCACATGGATAATTGACTTTGCAAAAAGTTCTGATTAGGAAAATTTGATTTCTGGGACAATGGCCATCCATACCAGGATGATAGTTTGCAAGTGCAAGAGGAGCTATACCTCCTAAAAACTGTGCTTGGCCAAAAGATGGCAAACTTGGTCAAGAGATATAAAGTGACTCTGCGCAGGATAGAGATGAAAATTCTACAAGTTATTGGGTATATTGCTGGGATGGGACCTATTAAATCACTCAGTCAGAAAAAAATATGGCTCATAAAATTCATATTCTTGTGTCTATACACCAGTGCTCAGAATGTGGTAAATAAATAAAATGAGCTTGAACTCATAGTACAATAAAGTGTATACAATTTAATAGTTATACAGCTATCTGGTGGGATGATTCCCAATTGAGACGGTAGAACTGAAGGATATAATTTGTTCAAATGAAACAGAAGCAATGGAAAAGGAAGGAGGGGAAGTTATATTGTATGTTAAAAGTATCCACTCCCGCAGAGCAATCCAAGTGAATAAAATTGGCAAGGCTATACAGTAGAGAATCCATAGTAGTTAAAAAACAATGAAAGCAATACTGTTATTGACGTTTACTATTCCTTACCCAATCAAAGAAGAGATAGGAATGATCTTCAGAAAATCAAATTGCAGGTTGTTTTAAACACCATAAATTAGTGATAGTGCGGGACCTTAATTACCCCAGCATCTGTTAGGAAACAAATTCTTCCAAGCGTGGTCCTACTAGAAATTTCTTGTTGACAATCTTCTCCATCAAAGAGGTACAAAAAGCACTGGATGAACATTTATCCTTAGTTTGCTAATAGCTATTGCAGACTTAGTTAAAGAAGTGGAAAGAACAAAAACATGGGAAAAATGACTATATAATGGTGGACACCTTGATTTCGAGAAAACAAACATTAAATAGAGTCAGACTTGAGATTTGTAGGAGTGTGGTCAAGGAATGCCTCTTAAACTTCCAGAGCCAAGTACCTTAAATTTCATCCAAGTATACAGAAGAAACTTGTTGACCATCTGGTCATTTAGATCAGGGGTCTCCAATCTTGGTCCCTTTAAGACTTGTGTACTTCAACTCCCAGAGTCCCTGGGAGCAAAGCTGGCTGAGGGACTCTGGGAGTTGAAGTACACAAGTCTTAAAGGGACCAAGGTTGGAGACCCCTGATTTAGATACTGTATTTGAGAAAACCTTGAAATGATGACGGGCTAAATGAACTAACAAAGAACAAATCTCATATGTATCTTTACAACAAAGTGGATCTGGCAGGAGTGAAATCCAGCAGGGTCTGACAGATTCTGGAGAACTGGTAGTGGAAATTCTGAGCAGTTCAGAGAACTGGTAGCGGAAATTTTGAGTAGTTCAGAGAACTGCCAAATACCACCTCTGGCTGGCCCCAGGAATAGTGAGGGAATGGAGATTTTGCAGTATCCTTCCCCTGGAATAGGGTGGGAATGGAGATTTTGCAGTATCCTTCCCCTGCCATGCCCACCAAGCTACACCCACAGAACCGGTAGTAAAAAAAATTTGGATTTCATCACTGGGATCTGGGGAAACCACAAAGCACTCAGTCTGATAATGATGCCTAGGAGATTCTAGAGCAAGTCATAAAAAGATCAATCTTAAGTATCTTGAAAAAAATCCAATAATTTCTAGGAGCCAACGTGGATTTGTCAAAAACATGTCCTGCCAGACTAAGCTTATTTCATTTTTATCTTTGGGTTGCTTTCTTAATAGATTGTCAAGCACATTGCTGAAATCAAGATAAATGCTTATAATTTTCCCACAGAATATCCCATGACATTAGGGAGCTAGTTAAATATGGGCACAGTGGCATGACAGCTGCCTCTGAAATTCTACTCAAAGTGGGTTTGTCAAGTGACGTAGGAAGCCACAAGGTTTGGTCCTGGATTCTATATTCAACATTTTTATTAATTACTTGCAAGAGGACAAAAAGAGGAGAGTTATCAAAACTGTACACAACACAACATTGGATGGGAAACCTAATACCCTACAAGATAGAATTAAAATTGAAAACAATTTTGATAAGTTAAGCAAATGGCTAAAATAACCAAAAGAAGTTCAGTAAAGAAAGTTATACATTTAGAAGACAACACAGGTATATAATGAGAAATACTTGGCTTATAGTAAGATCTTGGAATAATATTTCATTATAAACTAAATATCATTAAGTAATATCATGCAGATGCCAAACCAACAAAAGCAATTTGACATTGCATCAATATAAATATAATTTACAAATCATTGGAAGTAATAATTTTATTACTTTATCCACTTTACTCTGCATTGATCAGGCACCACACACTAAGTATTATATATTGATCAAGGTCCATCTGAATTAAGATGCTCAGTTCTGAATGTCATAATATAATAACAATCCAGAAAAACACTTAACACAGAGAAAGACAATGAAGATAATCAAAGTCCTTTGAAGAGTGATTGAAAGAAATGGAAATGGGAATCTGAGAAGGAGATACAACTGGACTCTTTAATTCCTGAATGCTTGCCGTATGACTAGATCAAGGCCTTTTCTCATCTCACAGTATATAAGACTCAGAATATTAGTTCTTAAGTTACAGTAAGAAAGAATTTAACTGAATTTCAGAAGACTCCATCTTCTGTAACAGCAATCTAACAGTGTAATTCAGCAGTTCTCAACCTGTGGTCTGCAAACCCCTGGAGGGCCACAATGTCATTACATGGGGTCCTTGAAGGCTTGAAGAAATGTTATGATTTAAACCTTGAGTGGTAACTTGGTGGTCTATGGCCACCTTGAGTGGTAACTTGGTGGTCTATGGCCATGGTCTGTGGCTACAAAAGCTATTTAAAGAGGGTCCATGGTGAAGAAAAGGTTGAGAACCACTGGTGTAACCTGTTACTGAGTGATATGATGAGTTCTCTTCTCATTGTTCATATGTTTTCAAAAATCTGTAGTGGTGTTACAGGACCTATAAGGGCCAGACACCACTGGAACTTCTTATTTGATCACTTCCTACCTTAATGACCTAATGTCTTCTTTCAACGCTATGATTAAATTTTCCCCTTATTTAGGAGTGGGTAGTTATAAATGCTTCCTGGCATAATTCTATTCTATCTCTGAATGTCATGGTTGTATGAAGGGATTGGGCATCCCTCAGGCCACAGTGATGTTACCAGCTAATCCTTTCAACTCACAAGTACCTTAAATGGTGACCTGAGCAGGATGGAATGAAGGGGTTAAGGTAAATGACAAATACAAGTTTCTGTTTGATTTTGCTCTGGTTTCAAATTTTCTTGATTCTCCCTTGAATCTTTTATAAACTTTATCTGTTTGTATCTGTTTGGCAAAATTGTAGTAATTTAATTCTCACAAAACCTGTTTAAATTATCTAGACTGCTGATTAAAACTATTCCAAAAATCTATATCTATTTTAAGGTTCTCCAGATGAAATCCCCAGACTGAAAGTTAAATCTGCCAGGAAGGACACAAATTGGCACAAAATTAAGTTGTCCTTAACATCGGTCATTCTGTTGCCCAAAGAGACAAGTTGGCAGATCTACAAAGCTTCTCTGCTGTAAATTGATGAATTTTATTAGCTGTTAATATCAGGATAGCCACTTGTATCCATTTTTTTTACTTTCATTTCTTAATTCTCATTATTTTTATTTGTCAGAGAATATTGTTTATTCTTAAATAATAATTTAATCACATATAGAAAAGATTCAAGATGTTTAGCTCGGGGTGACTTACCTTCCTTATTGGTTCGGAAGTGTGCGCATGCGTCACATGTGTGTGCAGACCTTCAGTGCATGCACAAAACCTGTGCATGCGCAGAAGGTAATGACACCCTGGGTGGGTGGACGGAGCTTTGCTCCGCCATCGCTACTGGATTACCGAACCACCGGCCACTATCGGTACCAGATCACGCGATCCGGTCCGATCGGGGAGCATTTCACCCCCGGTTTAGCTACTGTCATGTAATTTTGATATCATTTCATATACTAGTCAGTTTTAACTGCCAGCAATTAAAATCCTGCATGGAGTTTATTTGAATGGGTTCTAGAGACTTCTATCATTTAATATTTAAATATTCATCCATTAGGTGCCATGCAGAATCCAAGAGGGATGCGCCAATATGCAAGTTTTAAAATAAGTAAAAGATAATAATAAGGATTTTGCCATAAATTCTTAAATAAGAGAAGAAACCACTTGGACAGATGATGAAAAAGTGTTCCAAAATATGAATCTGGCAGACTTAAAAGTCTCAAAATAAATAAATGACCTTGGCATGCGACATTAAAAAAAAAAAAAACCGGAGAATTTTCTAAACCAAGAAAAAAAGGCAAGCAAAAACAGACCCATATCATTAGTTAATTTAGATACAAGGATATTATTTGGCTTAGCAACTGCAGAGAGTTGTTCTGCGTATTATTCACCCATCTCAGTCTGGGTTTATTAAAAATAGACAAGCAGAGGATAATTTATGTTTATTAATAGTTTGGTTGAATATAATTCAAGATATATTAGATGTTGCTACACTAAAACTCTAAAACTAAACTCCTCTGCCTTCAATTTTCCTAACAAATATACGCTCACTTGCAAATAAGATGGATGAAATACTCCTCTTAAACAAATACTATTCTGATTTTCGCAATTCAGCAGTCCTATGCTTCTCTGAAACCTGGTTAAATGAATCCATTGAAAATAGCAGCCTGAACATTCCAGGATTTCAAATTGAACGATCAGACAGGGTTCCAGAAACATCTGGTAAAAAGAAAGGAGGAGGCTTATGCCTATATATTAATTCAACCTGGTGTCAAGATTTTAACATAATTTACAAATTCTGTGACAACAATTTAGAGACTCTAATTATCAACTGCAAACCTTACTATTCGCCTCGTGAATTTTCCTCATTTCTTCTAATTGCTGTTTATGTCCCACCACAAGCCTGTGTAAACGAGGCATTACGAACTCTAGCTGACCAAATCATGGAGGCTGAAGCCAAACACCCTGATTCACTGGCCATTGTTTTGGGAGATCTAAACAAGGCAAACTTAAGGAAAGAACTACCAAAATACTTTCAGCATGTCAATTGTCCCACCAGAGGCAAGAATACTCTAGACCACTGCTACACAACACTAAAAGATGCCTATCGGTCTTTACCACGTGCAGCTGTAGGACACTCTGATCATTGCATGATTCACCTTGTACCTGCTTACAGGCAAAGACTTAAAGCCATAAAACCAATAATTAAATCAGTGAAAACCTGGACGGAGGAATCAGAATTAAAGCTACAGGCATGTTTTGACTGCACTGATTGGAATATTTTAAAGATACCTCTGCAGACCTGGATGAACTCACAGATACTGTAACATCATATGTCAGCTTCTGTGAAGACCTATGTGTACCTACAAGGAACTTGCGAATACACAGTAATAACAAACCTTGGTTTACACCTAAACTTAAGCAGCTCGACATTCCAAAGAGGAAGCCTACAGAAAAGGTGATAAAATGCTGTACAATCAGGCCAGAAATGCACTAACAAGGGAGATAAGAGCAGCAAAAGAAGCTACTCTGAAAAGCTAAAGAATCAATTTTCAGCAAATGAACCAGCAAACATGTGGAAAACTCTTAAAAATATCACCGGCTATGGCAAACCTCCTTCCCAGGCTGAAGGTAATCAACAACTGGCAGATGACCTGAATGAGTTTTACTGCAGGTTTGAAAGGAAACTACAGCCACCTATCTCCACAACCCCATCTCAGACACACCAACAACAGCCAAGCCTCCTACAACTGACCCCATTTCATTGGGTTCACAACCCCTAGTGATCACAGAAAAGGAAGTGCAGGACCTATTTCACAGACAAAAGCCAGGAAAAGCTCCAGGCCCAGACAAGATAACTCCTTCTTGCTTAAAAGTCTGTGCTGACCAATTGGCCCCCATCTTCACCCATATTTTCAATAAATCACTAGAGATGTGCTATGTTCCTTCTTGCTTCAAACGCTCTACCATCATCCCAGTGCCGAAGAAGCCCACCATCAAGGAACTGAATGACTACAGACCAGTTGCTCTAACATCTGTAGTCATGAAAACCTTTGAAAGGCTAGTGCTTTCCTACCTGAAAACCATCACAAATCCGCTTTTAGACCCCTTGCAATTTGCATACCGAGCAAATAGATCAACAGATGATGCTGTTAATATGGCTCTGCACTACATCCTACAACATCTTGAGTCTCCAAAGACCTATGCAAGGGTCCTTTTTGTAGACTTTAGTTCAGCATTCAATACCATCATTCCAGACATTCTTCTAACTAAGCTAAACCAGCTACAGGTACCGGAACAGACTTGTAAGTGGATCACAAGCTTCCTAACAAACAGGAAGCAGCAGGTGAAGCTAAGCAAGATCACATCAAATACCTGTACAATTAGCACAGGGCCCCCAAGGCTGTGTGCTCTCCCACTTCTCTTCTCTCTGTATACCAATGACTGCATCTCCAATGATCCATTTGTTAAGCTACTGAAGTTCGCAGATGACACAACAGTGATTGGTCTCATTCGAGACAATGACGAATCCGCATATAGGCGTGAGGTCGAACGACTAGCCTTGTGGTGGAACCAAAACAATCTGGAACTGAACACAATCAAAACCGTAGAAATGGTGGTAGACTTTAGGAAAAACCCTTCCATACTTCCACCTCTCACAATACTTGACAACACAGTATCAACAGTAGAAACCTTCAAATTTCTGGGTTCTATCATATCGCAAGATCTCAAATGGACAGCTAACATCAAAACATCATTAAAAAGGACAACAAAGAATGTTCTTTCTGCGCCAACTCAGTAAGCTCAAACTGCCCAAGGAGCTGCTGATCCAATTCTACAGAGGAATTATTGAGTCTGTCATTTGCACCTCTATAACTGTCTGGTTCGGTTCTGCAACCCAACAAGAAAAACACAGACTTCAGAGGATAATTAGAACTGCAGAAAAAATAATTGCTACCAACTTGCCTTCCATTGTGGACCTGTATACTGCACGAATCAAGAAGAGGGCCGTGAAAATATTTGCAGATCCCTCGCATCCTGGACATAAACTGTTTCAACTCCATCCCTCAAAAGCAGCTATAGAGCACTGCACACCAGAACAACTAGACACAAGAACAGTTTTTTCCCGAAGGCCATCACTCTGCTAAACAAATAATTCCCTCAACACTGTCAGACTATTTACTGAATCTGCACTACTATTAATCGTTTCATAGTTCCCATCACCAATCTCTTTCCACTTATGACTGTATGACTATAACTTGTTGCTGGCAATCCTTATGATTTATATTGATATATTGATCATCAATTGTGTTGTAAATGTTGTACCTTGATGAACGTATCTTTTCTTTTATGTACACTGAGAGCATATGCACCAAGACAAATTCCTTGTGTGTCCAATCACACTTGGCCAATAAAATTCTATTCTATTCTATTCTATTCTATTCTATTAGTATCTTCAGATGCCAAAAAAGCCTTTGACATGGTACAGAATAATTTTCTAAAGCAAATTATCTGTATGTATGGTTTCCTATGTTCTTTTATTAAATGGATTGCAATTTATTACTTGCAACTAGTAGCAAGATAACATCATTTAATTTATGGTACAGATGAATTACAGCATGGTATACTAGGGTTGTCCACTGTTAACCACTGATATTTAACTTAATTTTTAAATCATCATCAATTATTATTAAGCTAGCTCATTTTCTGGCTGATATGAGTTCAGGGTATCAATATTTTTTTATATGCTGATATTGTCTTGACAATTCTGGATAACTCTTCTGTAAAATGTCTAACTTTGTACAAGTGCTTCACAATTTTGAAAATAAGTTATAAAATTAATTGAGAAAAATCCAATTTACTTCCCTTGGGATCTGTTATATTAATAAATCAATGTAAGATGTTGTATTTTGTCATATGCACAAAATTTATTAAAATTTAAATTAAATATACTAAAATATTTCAAATATGTGGAAATTAATATTTTGGATGTCATATATGGATAGATTAACATTTTACAATTTTATTCAGATTGATAGATTTCTAAGGATATTTATTGTCAAGACGGGTAATCAAAGATTTCTTGCTAAAGATAATTTCCTGAAGAAGGATGGTTTAATTTACCTAACTTTCAAAAATATCCTTGAGGGTTTATTTTATCTTCAATATTTGTGTGAGATGACAATTTTGCTGAATATCAACATATATGGACTTTATTGGAAGTTAATTATGTATCTTCATTAAGAACCTGACAATTACTAGAGTCAATATATAGTCAAAAATGGTTATTTTCTTTCCTGCCATATGTTCAACTAGGTATTTTTTACTGGAACCTAGAGTGGGTTTTGATGTAGAGTCACATGTATATTTAACGTTGTAGAAAAACTTTACTGTAAATGGGGAAAAATCTGAAATAGTCAATTAATTTGTAATTGTTATTTTAAGGATATTTAACAACTACAGATAATTTTTTTGCCTATAATCAGTGGTAATATAAGCCAATGATGGACTCAATGGTTTATGACAACTATTGTCCAGTCTCCAATTTTCCCTTCTGGTAAAAGTTGTTGAAAAAGTAGTCAGACTGAAGTTGATGAGAACCTGTGGTGGGTTTCAAATTTTTTTACAACCGGTTCTGTGGGTGTGGCTTGGTGGGCGTGGCATGGCTTGGTGGATGTGGCTTGGTGGGCATGTCAGGGGAAGGATACTGTAAAATCTCCATTCCCACCCCACTCCAAGGGAAGGATACTGTAAAATCTCCATTCCCACCCCAATCCAGGGGAAAGTTATTGAAAAATCCCCATTTCCTTCTGATCAGCTGGGACTTGGGAGGCAGAGAATAGATGGGAGTGGGGTCAGTCAGAATTTTTACTACCGGTTCTCCAGAACTGGTCAGAATCTGCTGAAGCCCATCTCTGATGAGAACCTTGGAGGAAGTGTCTCAAACAGATTTTCTGACTGAGTGTGGTACTAAGAACCTTGCTTTCATTTGTAGATGACCATTGGTAGAGCCAGGATCCAGACAATGTCTGGATCTTTGCTTGATCTTTCAGTGGTTTTTTTTTATTCTGTCAGCCATGGTATTCTTCTAATCTGGCTCCATTGAGGGGATTGGAGCTTCCATTTTTCAGTGGTTCTTTTCCTTTCTCTGAGTTGGTTCCAGTTAATGTTAGTTGGTGGTAGGGAAAAGACTTAGATTCCAAAGGCTTTTGTGCGTGCCCAACATCATGAGATATGATTAGTGTGGTCAAAAACAGGGTGCAGGGTTTTTTTTGGCTCACCCAAGTGCTGATTTACCAAATTGACAGGTTGCCAGAGGCTGATATTGTGACAGTGATTGGCTAAGCCAGCTTTCATACCTCAGGCAGGACTAGAACTCCCAACTCCTGGTTTCAAGTTTGGTGCCTTAATCACTAGACCAAACTGGCTCTCATTTGTTAAGAATTGTCTATGCTGGCTAAATTTTTTTTATTTGTTTTTTTTTTTTTTACATTTATACCCTGCCCTTCTCCGAAGACTCAGGGCGGCTTACAATGTATAAGGCAATAGTCTCATTCTATTTGTATATTTTTTTTACGAAGTCAACTTATTGCCCCCCCAACAATCTGGGTCCTCATTTTACCTACCTTATAAAGGGTGGAAGGCTGAGTCAACCTTGGGCCGGACTCGAACCTGCAGTAATTGCAGGCTCTGCGTTCTAATAACAGGCTTCTCTACTGCCTGAGCTATCCCGGCCCCTTTGTTTATTCATTGCCTTATTGGTCTCTATTTTTTTCCCCTAGTCTTCCCATTATTTCATCTTCATCTATCTCTGTAACAGACTACTTGAACTGAAAGGCTCTTTATTTACATTTCTGCTATATCTTGAATTTGTTGCCTTTAGGTGGCTTGCTATTGAACAACATATTAAATTTGGGCTATAAGAAAATGCTAAATTACATGAGTTAATATCTGAATAACATGTAAATTTTCTTACGAAGTCAGTAACATGTAAATATTCTTACAAAGTCAAAATAACAGACTTTACACAGCAAAGACTTGAATATTTTATTTTGTTTATTTATATTTATTTATTTATTTGTCAAGCATATATAAGATAATAGGTACAAGTATAAACATAATTTGAATACATGAAAAGAGTAAGAGTAAAAAGAAATTTTAGGATAGGGACGGTAGAACGCTGGTGCACTTATGCACGCCCCTTACAGACCACTTAGGAATGGGATGATGTCAACAGTAGACAGCTTAAGGTTAAAGTTTTGTGGGTTTGGGGAAGAAATCACAGAGTCAGATAGTGCATTCCAGGCAATGACCACTCTGTTACTGAAGTCATATTTTCTGCAATCGAGTTTGGAGCGGTTTACCTTGAGTTTGTATCTGTTATTTGCTCATGTATTGTTGTGGTGAAGCTGAAGGAGTCATTGACAGGTAGGACATTATGGCAGATAATTTTATGTACTACGCTTAGGTCAGACTGAAGTCAGCATAGTTCTAAGTTGTCTAAGCCCAAAATTTGAAGTCTGGTGGCATAAGGTATTTTATTGCGGGTAGAGGAATGGAGGACTCTTCTCGTAAAATATCTCTGGACTCTCAAATGTATTTATGTCCGATATGCATTGCAGGTTCCAGACAGATGAGCTGTATTCGAGAATTGATCTAGCCAATGTTTTAGTAGTTAGTAGTACAATATTACCGGAGAAGAAGCTATAGCACTGTGGATTCAAAGCCCCCCCCCCATTTTTAAAAAAAATTAAACTATGGTGTAATTACTTTTGTAAATATGCTTATACAAAAAAGTCCATTTGGTTAAAGTGAAAAAGGCATGTACTCAGTAAGTCAGGATAAGAAAGTAACCTTTCCCATATAAGGTAAAGATAGAAATAAAACTGATAAGGAACAAACCATTGTATTGCCCATGTGCAGTAGAATGTAGGAATGTATACAAAGTTTCTGAACTCTTTGTATGGACACACTCTCTTCATTTTTCTTCTTTTGAGGATGGCACCCACTCAGTTGATTGCAATAAAGCCTTAATTGTGGGAAGTAATACTGTGTGTGAACCTTGTTTCGGGGTGACCCCTTGCTTTCATCTCTAAAAGATTTTAGAATACGTGAGTGTGTGAATGTAGCATCTGTCTGCAATAGTAGATAGTTATAGTAAATCATTTTTCATAGGATTGCATAGCTTTGAAGCTCCTTTGGAAGCATCGGTGAATCTAATGCATAGCACAAACAAAAGCACAAAATATCCACCTTTGCACAGGTAAGACTGCTACATCAGAGGCATTCAGTGAAACGAATGAATAGATGCAGCTGTCCTTGGTTGTGCTTCATACACCAGTCTGGAAAAAAATAAAAATTGGAGGTTTTTTTGGGTGTCACTCATGCCCTCTGACTTAACACCAAATTCCAAACTTTCTTGAGGAAATGTGTGTAGCTTGGGAAACAAGCCTCAGCATCCATGTATAGACCTAGTTGTAAACTTTGCATTTAAAATGAGGTCCCTGATCTTGAAAGGACAGAGATAGTAGCAGTGGTAATAGAATCTTATATTTAAATATCCCTTACAGCAAGAAATAGGATATGTAGAAAGGTATTTGATTTACTTAACATATTCCGACAAGGGAATCAAAGCTTTCAGGCACACTTTAGCTCTGATTCTAAAAAGCTCTTGTTCTGCCTCACTGCTTCCAATAGCGTCTGTCTGGTAGGAAATTTTTGTGCCGGTAGTTTGTTAGGTACATGTCCTCATTGCAGGGATACAGTACCTGCCGGATCATCAGTCACCATTTTGTCATAAGTGAGATTGCAGAAGACAGTGACAAGTGGAAAGTGGGGGAACTGCTATGCTCTGTTGATGGCAATTTGACATGGCATACATGAAATGTCTGAAGAGTGACTGAAAACCGAAAGAATAAGAGACTGGTTTCAGAAAAGCACCAAAGAGTGGAAGCAGCCTGAAAGGAATGTGGTGTGTCTGTGTGATCTCATCCAAGCCTTTTCCTTCCGGCTGGATATTGGGCATATCATTTTACTAGCTTTGAAATCAGATTCCTTCCGCTGGTGACGTTCTCTTTTTTTCAGCTCAGGGCCATCATGCCACTGATATGTCCAGCCTTGAGTCTAGCTGATATGAGATGTTGTGTCCCATTAGGGCTTAGACGCACAACAAAGGTTTTCAGTACCTGCAAAACAGTTGAAGCACTATTTTGGACCGTGTATGGCAAAACCTCTTTCATTTCAACTTTGGAATCTCTCAATGTGTTAACAATTCCTTTAAGGAAATGAAGAGCCTAGGCTGCAAAAGTAAAGTTTATTTTCCTATGAACCTTCGTGTTTTATCTCTTTTTGAGTGTGTACCTCATCTCAAATGATGACAAGTAATAAAGTGGATTTTTCTTGATTGTAATCTCCCCTTCCATTGGTCCATGATGACAAGAAAGAAACCCAGGTCTGATTTGTGTACTGATTAATATGGGTGCACTAAGTCACCATGTCAGTTGCAGCAAGGTAGGAAAGCTGGTTGGCTGAGCTTGCTAGAGAAATTGTAAAGCCTGTCTCCCCAGATTTCATTAATATTTATTAATGCAAGCTCAACTTTGATGCTCGTGTCTGATGACATCCTGGCTCTCTTATGCTGGCCTGGCAAAAATTCAAATACTTGGTTCTTGGTGAAAACCATTAGTGGGTGTCTATTAAGAAGCACTTCAATACTTGAAAAATTTGTAGTGGAAGCGTAGAGTAAAATCTCTGTGCTGCTTGGGAAAAATCGTTTTGGTTATTGAGCGTACCCATTTCTTAAATAAATATACAACTCACAGGGGAAATAATAGGAGGATCTATACAGCACACTGTTTCTTCTCTATAAAGTCAATCTGAGCTGTTTATGCTGAAGTCCTGTGGCCTAAAAGTCTGAAGACTCTTAACATGATCTTGTCTGCTTTTTTGTTGCAGGAGGAAGCAGGCTTTTGAGTTACATGTGCTTCATTATTCAGAATGGAAAAATAACTAGCTAAATAGATAGTCTGTTTATAATACTTCAGAGCAGCTGTTTAACTAAATGGATGCTGAAGCAATGTACAAAGGCATGAATAAAAAGCAATGTGAACACACAAATGTATAAGGAATATGTACCAAGCAAAGATTACATTAGAGCCCAAGTCAGTGATTGAGAAAAGATTCAATTCAGACTCAAATTCATTCCCCACCATCCAGTCAGAGCTGAAGAAGCTTCTTAGATGAGAAGCGAGAAAGTCTAGTTGCCTCTTGAAAAAGCACCTTTGGGACAACCATGACCTGGATGACTGAGAATCCTCATAGACATTCAGACTCAAATCACTTTAGAACAGGGGTGAAATCTAAAAATTTCCCCTACTAGTTCTGTGGGCGTGGCTTGGTGGTCAGATGACTGGGTGGGCGTGGCCAATAACAATAAATAAACAATAATAATAAACAAAGTATATAAAACAATAAGAGATACAAAAAACCAATTTTCATACTTTACACACACACAACACAACGCAACTGACTCACACACAATGTAAAAGCAGCTGCAGTTCACCCAAAATGGCCCCTGCAACAAGCAGGAACCTCACACAGCCACAAAAAGCTCAAAAATCAACTTTCACACTTTACACACACACACAAAACACAACACAACACAACTGACTCACTCTCACACACAAAATGCCACATACAGCTTTGTGAGATTTTGTGTGTTTGTGTAGTTAGAGTGAAACACTACAGAAACACACCAAATCTCAGAAAACTGCAGGGCCACACTGCTGCTGTGGGCAGCAATGGTCATGTGGTTGTAATTTCCAATGTTCTCCACCAGCTTTCCAAAAAAAAAAGTCAATGGGGAAGCTAGCAGGATGTCAACAGATTGGCAGACTGGTAAGTGGCTGCTGCTGGGTGGAGGAGGGAATAACAAGGTGCATTGGGGATACAGGGAAGGTGCTGCATAGATTGGAGAGTGTGCATGAACATGCACAAGAGGCACACATGGGTTAAGGAGGCCAGGTTAGTACTTTATATAGCAAAGTAATCCACACAGCACTTTTAATGAGCAATATGCTTCAAAATATTTATTTTGTTCACCCTAAATAAAAAGGAAGGACCTTGAAAACTGATTTGATGCCCACAGAGACGGACGAATGGGGAACATGTTTATAAATAGAGTCTTTCAATTTGACTTCTCTGTGACACAAGAGCTAGTATCTCTTTAGCAAACAGATGAGATTCTCCAGAGCTCAGGAGTCAGAGATTGTTGTTTAAACTCTTGTTTATTCTTGGTATCATTTTTTTTTTGTACGCAGATCGTTATTGGTCTGGGGAAGAAGCAGCTTTTCATTTAAGAAATCAGATATCCTACTTTTCCCTTGGAAGGTATAGCCCCAAACACCTCAACAATATCTAATATACATATTTACACTAACTCAAGAGGAGGAAAGGAGTAAAATTATTGTTCATCAGTGTACATCCTCTTTAAGCTTCTGATTCTTGTCACAACTTAAAATAGAAGCTTACCTCCTGGAGCCTATTGATCTTTGAAGTTTTTGTATGTCATATGGGTGACTTTTAGCAACATGTCTGGTCTGTTTTTCTCTATTTTTGTGACCAGTTAAGTAGTACTAAGTTTCCTTTCTCTGGGTACACTTTGCTTTCCATTGTCCTTCAAGGACCTTTAAAGGGCCTCTTGTGGCTCAACAGGCTAATGCAGTCTGTTATTAATCACAGCTGCCTGCAATTACAATTACTGCAGGTTCGAGTCCCACCAGGCCCAAGGTTGACTCAGCCTTCCATCCTTTATAAGGTAGGTAAAATGAGGACACAGATTGTTGGGGGGGGCAATACAAGTTGACTTTGTATATAATATACAAATGGATGAGACTATTGCCTTACACAATGTAAGCCGCCCTGAGTCTTCGGAGAAGGGCGGGATATAAATTCAAATTTTTTTAAAAAAAGGCTCACAAAGCCACCAAGCACTCTTCCAACACTTCCCGCTGTTCACCACCAATTTTTATTTTTATTTATTTATTTGATGTTTATATCTCAGCTGAGATTGTTCAACTACCATATTCCAAGACGTGTGCTTCTTGGCTGGTATTTGGCATTGTATTTGGCTGGTATATCTTGGCCTTGTAATTTTGAAAATAGATCACAATCTCTTTTTCAATTACATGCAGCAATGAAAGGTAATAAATGAACAGGCAAGCACTTCTGTAAATAAGCTGGTATCATTTCCAACATGCCAAGAGTATTGTTATAGAAAAACTGACAAATGAAATATTCAGCTAAAGCTAAAATCCATAGAAACTTCTTCCTCCATGGAAATAACAAAGCAGCCAATTGACACTGTTAGAACTGCTGTGCAATTATAATTTCCTGTTCTTTCACAAATGCAGACATAAGCACACAGAATATCCCAAGACAATCCTCACCGATTCATTAATTTTTTATACTCTTGTGCTAGGAAAAGTATTCTAATATTAGGCTGTGTTAAAAATAGGGATCTGTTGTGAGATTTTAATAGCTGTTCCTCAGCCAGAAACATGTGCTTCAGTAAATTTGCATCTGCTTGAAAATCCAAATGCAGTAAAGTATGACTGTAAATAACTCCAAACCTCCAGTGATTCTAAGCTACTGTAAGGGCTTCTTATCATACAGATGTATCGATCTTTCATATGTAATTTGTAAGGCAAGAGCACTACTAATGGATATTTTTGAAGTAATATTCTATTTTAACTGAAGGGTAATTTATTGATCTGCCCATTCATGATATTGATTTCTTTCACTCTGCTGCTGTGTGTGATCACTAGCCTTCATTACATTTTAGTCTAGGAAAAGTTTTTCTAGTTTACTCACAGTCTATTATATTAATGGAGATTATTGATATGAGAGCTATTCAGGAGGTAAGTCTAGGTATTACCAGTGCTATAATGTACTTTGTAGAAAACTGTATGAAAATTATTTGCAAAATTATTTGCAATACTTACTAATGTGTGGAGAAGAAGTAGAAAAAAATGATGTGATTCGTTTCAGAACAATTGAAAGTACCTTAGAGAAGCAATGCATGTCAAACGTTCTGGTTTCTGATTAGGTCCTCTAAATAATACGACTTATTAGGTTCATTATTAAAAAACATACCCATAGAAAGAAGGATGGATGGATGGATGGATTTAATCATTTGTGTAATACCCACTTTCACGGACTTGAGCAGTTTATAAATAATTACTATGCTATGTAAATAATTTATTCTTTTTTTTATTAGAGCTGCCAAGTCCACCTTGGAGATAAATGGTAGTCCAGTTTATGCATGTATTTGTTCTGCAATGGAGCTTTTGCATTACGGATCCCCTTTTTCTTTAGACTAGACAAATTAATATGGAGCAAATAAAATCCAGTGGATGCATAGCTACTGTAATTGTTCAATCTCAAAGGAGAAAATTAGATATTGGGGATCAGGAGTCTGCAAAATTGTATATTTGCCTTCCATTGAGGACCTGTATACTGCACGAATCAAGAAGAGAGCCGTGAAAATATTTGCAGATCCCTCGCATCCTGGACATAAACTGTTTCAACTCCTACCCTCAAAACGACGCTATAGAGCACTGCACACCAGAACAACTAGACACAAGAACAGTTTTTTCCCGAAGGCCATCACTCTGCTAAACAAATAATTCCCTCAACACTGTCAGACTATTTACTGAATCTGCACTACTATTAATCGTTTCATAGTTCCATCACCAATCTCTTTCCACTTATGACTGTATGACTATAACTTGTTGCTGGCAATCCTTATGATTTATATTGATATATTGATCATCAATTGTGTTGTAAATGTTGTACCTTGATGAACGTATCTTTTCTTTTATGTACACTGAGAGCATATGCACCAAGACAAATTCCTTGTGTGTCCAATCACACTTGGCCAATAAAATTCTATTCTATTCTATTCTATTCTATTCTATATTTACATGAGATACCCTTACCATTTTATGTTACTTGCCATTGTATCAAGGTTTTAATTACTAGTTAATTCTGTTCTAGGGGAACATAGGAGTTTGTTTTCTATCACATTTTATGTACCCCCTCCTTCCAAGTATATATATCGAGATCCACCCACAAGTAGAAAAATGATTGGCAGTCACTATCCTGGAAGAGAAAGATGGGAAGACACAGCAGAAGAATCATCCAATGAGAGGATGTGGTAGTCTGTTGGATCAAATATCTTCTAAGCAATTGCCAAAGCATCTCAGTTCAGATAAGAGTTTTTGAAAGGCAGTTTAGAGTCAAGCAGGCATCCGAAATGGGAGAAGCTTAAATGTTAAGAGCAGCTATGTCCTCAGAACAGAAGTGTGCTGTGATACAGTATTTTTTTTATTATGAGCCATCAAGCCAATGCTGATTTATAGTGACCATACAGACATATAGTTCCCTAATATTGTTTTTCAGGTCTAATATCATGTTTCTGGACAGATAAATAGATTCCTAATATCATTGTTCAGGTCTTCCAAAGATTGCACCCATTGCCCCTGTAACTGAGTCTATCCACCTTGTTGCCAGTCCCTCTTCTTCTCTTTCCTTCCACCTTCCAAAGTATTGTGGCCTTTCCCAGAGCATGACGATAAACAAGGGTGATAATGCACACTTTGCTCTGCACAAACTGGGTTATATGGGATGCCTTATTCCAGCGTGACTACATATTAATTCTTAACCACAAGTCCTGAAACAGTCTCAGGAAGTGCTTATCTAAAACAACTGCAGGAATCATTATTTTCAGCCCGATGATAATGTTTAGAAAAACACTCTAAAATGTGATAAGGCAGACTTTCCTTCAGAAATTTTGAAGTACACTTTCCATCTTAAGATTGATGGGAGAGCCAAAACACCAGGAAGAACTGGCTTTGGGTTGCCGGTATTAACTTTTGAGGAAAAAAACACAGTCTGAATATGAGTAGAAAAAAGGAATATTCTCATGACATGCAATTTAATGTTGTAAAAATGCAATGGAAAGGTAAGAAAGAGGTGGGAGAGTAACAGTATGATTGATTGATTGATTGATTTCTTTTTTCCAAATATGTATTCTTGGCCATTAGATTCTGGCCATTCTTGCTGTTCAAGCTGCATATTGTCATTCTGGTTCCACTCTGATCATGCTTGAACATACTAAACCATGTAAGTAAAAGACAAATATTTATTAGGAATGTATGTATGTTTTATGATGCATTATGGGATAAATTTGCTCAGAGCCTCTGCTGTACTGTATTGCATGACTTTCATACTACATTTTGTTTTCTGTATTGTTAGCTGCCCAGAGTCATCATGAGCAGAATTATAAATCTTTGAATAAATATATAATATCACTTATATTAATTATAGGAGCTGGGAAATTGTTGAAAAGTTCACATTGTTATTATACTATGTTGTATTCTATAAATAATCAACGTTCTATGGAACATAGACATTTGAATTTCTTTATAAGATCTGTAGATTGATAAGCACAATGTAGATTGATCTACCACTTTCCAGAAAGATGACAAGATTACATTGCAGATACTAAGATATTTTTTGTGGAAAAGTAAGTGTGGTGGGGGTAAGGATTAGGATGCTGTTGCAGTAAAAAATATATAAAAAATACATGTAGAATTAATTTAATTTCCTACCAATAAAAATAGTTGGTGGGGATATCCATGGAACAAAGAATTCAAGAAAGGCAAAATGATAGCTATAATTGTTATAAAGTTTTCATCCTGAACAACTTTGAACACCCACATCCCACCTGCGCTTATGAATTTTGTTGATTGCTGGGATACAATAATTGCTCGGCTGATGAAGGAGTAATTGCTATAGGCTTCTATATATCCACTGAATATAAAGCAATAGAATTATAGCCCACATACCTGATTTGCTACCAATTTCCTACCAATAAAAATAGTTGGTGGGGATATCCATGGAACAAAGAATTCAAGAAAGGCAAAATGATAGCTATAATTGTTATAAAGTTTTCATCCTGAACAACTTTGAACACTCCCATTCCACCTGCGCTTATGAATGCTGTTGATTGCTGGGATACAATAATTGCTCGGCTGATGAAGGAGTAATTGCTATAGGCTTCTATATATCCACTGAATATAAAGCAATAGAATTATAGCCCACATACCTGATTTGCTAGAACTATGCACAGAAATACATGAAATCACTTTTGTAGAAACTCTTCCTTCCTTCAGATCTTCCTAGAAATTCTTCCAATAAAGAATACAATCAATTGTAATAGCTATACAGGTACTCCTTGACTTATGATCAACTTGAGTCAAAAATTTCCATTGCTAAGTAAGACCGTTGTTAAGTGAGCAGTGCCCTAATTTTACGAGCTTTTTTTGCTATAATTGTTAAGCGAATCATTCCATTGTTGGTAAACAGATTTGGTTTCCCTCATTGACTTTGCTTGTTGGGATGCTACAACAGTCATAAGTGTGAAAGCCAAGCACAAGTTACTTTTTTTCAGTGCAACTGTAACTTTGAATGGTCACTAAATGAATGGTTGTAAGTCAAGGACTACCTGTAATGACCTGTTGAGCAGACAGTTCTCTTCTTATGGAACAGAACTGATAATATGAATCGCAACAGCAACGAATGTTACACCAATCCATTAGCATTTTGCACTGACTCTTCTTATGAATAATTGCACTAGAAAGTAGACAAATAAAACAAATACCGTATATGTTATGTATTAACAGTTGTGCCTTTAAATATTTGAGCGGGAAATCAGCACGTTGCTGATTGGACGAAGCCTCCAGCAGAACTGTATAAAAGGAGAGGTTTTAGCCCCAGCCTGTTGCTGGGTTCACCCTATATTAAAGAGCTGTTGTCACTACCCTGGTCTCCAGCCTCGTTACTTCCCGAACTTAACATTGGCGACGAGGATGGGATCTCGAGGCTAAGGAGAACCAGAACCGAGCTGAAGCACGATAGACCCGAACCCAGCAAATCCAGGGCAGAAAAGGCGAGATGGCCAGTTACACTCCACCCGCACCGTTCGACCCGGCTAAGGAGAAATGGGGGACGTATATGACCCGTTTCGAAAGTTTCCTAGAAGCCAACGAACTGCACGGAGTTCCAGACAACCGAAAAAGGGCTTATTTCTTAAGCCACTGCGGTCCGGAGGTCATTGACATCGCGGAAGCCCTGGCAGAGCCAACACCGTTGCAGTCGGTGTCGTGGCCAACCTTACAGACTTTGCTAAGGAACCACTTCGCCCCAACACCGTCTAAATATGTGCGGCGGTTTGAACTCGGGGCGAAGACAGATGGGCGAGTCTATCGGCGATTACATGGCCGCCCTGAGAAGAGCGTCCAAGGACTGCGGATACCGTGATCTGGGCGAGGTGCTCCTCGAGCAACTCATCCGAGGGGTCAAAGACATCCGTTACGGCGACGGCTGCTAGCAAAGAGCAACCTAACGCTGGCCAACGCCTGGACGAAGCCAGAGCACATGAAATGTCATCCCAAGCGGCAGAGACGCTACAGAAGCCGGTTCCACAAAAGGCGGCGCGAAGGCAACCCGGTGCACCAGGAGGAGGTTCAGACCGAATCCGGCGGTGAAGACGAGGAAGGGTCTGCCGCCGAAAACGCGACAAAGGGGACCGAGACGAATGCGGAAGCTGCGGGGGTCAACACCAGCGCCAACGCTGCAAATTTAAAGATGCGACATGTCGGCGGTGTGGGAAGAAAGGGCACCTAGCTCAAGTTTGTCGAGCGGCCCAACCTTCCCGCCGAAAATTCAAATCGGCCAATCAGAGCGCGGAATCGGCAAGGCGACCCGCGATTGGCTCAAACAAAAAAGGCGCGGATTCCAACCAAACAACGGTGGTCATAGGCCGCGCCTCGACCAAAGTGGAGAAGAAGATCTTCACCAGGCCAAAAATAGAGGGAGTGCGGTGCAGGCTTGAAGTGGACACGGGATCAGCGATCACCATCATGTCCTGGGACACCCTGGCGAAGTCGCTGCCGTCCGTCGCGAAGCGCCATCTGCAAGCACAGCGGCTACGAGTGCACGACTACCAGGGGAATCGCATCCCTGTTCGAGGGACCACCTCCGTCCGAGTCGAGTACGGCCCTCATAAAAAGACCCTGCCCATCACGATCGTCGAAGGAACTCTGCCCAGTCTGTTGGGACTAGACTGGTTTCGTGCCCTGGGCATGGGAGTGACTGGCATCTACAGAAGTGACTGCAATTTGAAAGACATTCTCTTTAACGAGTTCGAAGATGTCTTCAAGGACTGCCTGGGCAAGTACAAGGGGACCCCTATTTCCTTCAACTTAGACCCCAGGTAGCCCCATTAGGCTTAAGGCGAGGAGAGTCCTTTTGCCCTAAAACCAAAAATTGATAAGGAGCTGGACAAGCTCATAAATCAGGGGGTCTTGGTGCCAGTCGATCACGCAAAGTGGGAGACGCCAATCGTCACCCCCATCAAATCGGACGGGTCAATTAGAATTTGCGCTGACTACAAGGCGACGCTTAACAAAGCCTTACAGAAAAGCGTGCCGGTTCCGTGGTGCAACATTTATTGCACTCCTTGGGGCAAGGGCAAGTCTTTGCAAAGTTAGACTTGGCCCAAGCCTACCAACAACTGCCAGTAGACGCCCGCACAGCCAAGCCCAAACGATTGTGACGCACAGGGGGCATTCAAGTGCACCGATTGCAATTTGGGGTTAGTGTGGCACCAGGGCTGTTCCAAAACCTGATGGAACGACTACTGCAAGGGCTCCCAGGGGTAGTTCCCTACTTCGATGATGTCCTAATTTCAGGGGAAAACATGGAGGAATTGGGGGAGCGGTTAAGAAAGGTCTTGAGCATTTTCCGGACAGCCGGATTAAAAGTCAAGACAAATAAATGTCAGATAGGGGTCGAATCGGTCGATTTCTTGGGCTACCGGATAGACAAGAAAGGAATTCACCCTACTGAGAGCAAAGTTAAGGCAATTAGGAAGGCTCCAGCGCCCAAAAACAAAGCAGAGCTGCAGGCATTCCTGGGATTGGTTAATTTTTACGCGGTCTTTTTAAAGAACAAAGCAACCGTTCTTGGAACCGCTGCATAGGCTCTTAGGAAAAATACTGTTTGGTCTTGGGAAAGTCAGAAAATAGGGCTTTTGAAGCAGTAAAGAACCTGCTCTCAAGTGATAGCCTGCTCATCCAATATCACGACTCACTACCCCTAGTGCTGGTTTGCGATGCGTCCCCTTATGGGGTGGGGGCTGTACTCAGCCATAGACTTCCAAACGGCACAGAAGCCCCTATAGCGTTCTACTCTAGAACGATGTCCTCCCCAGAGAGGAACTACAGCCAATTAGACAAAGAAGCATTAGCCATTGTGGGTCAAAAAATTCCATGAGTATGTCTTTGGGCGGAATTTTGAAATCGTGACTGACCACAGACCGTTACTGGGATTACTGGCTGGCGACCGGCCAACGCCTGTGGCACTTTCGCCACGTTTGACTCGATGGACTATATTTTTAGCCGCTTACTCATACAAGCTGCAGCATCGACCCGGAAAAGAAGTGGGGCACGCAGACGCATTGAGCCGATGCCCACTGCCAGGGGCGACCGAAGACCCCACTCCGGGGACACCCATCCTCCTTATTGACTCGTTGGACTCTGGCCCAGTCACATCAAAGGAAGTGGCTCGGGCATCATACCGGGACATTGTGTTAAGGACTGTACTCGGTTGGGTACAGAGAGGGTGGCCCGCTGCGCCGGGCGAGCGGTTCAAAGAATTTGTTAAAAGCGTGATGAGCTCTCGGCTCAAGGGGTGCCTGTTATGGGGTGATCGTGTAATAATTCCTGCTAAGTTAAGGGCAAGGTATTGGACCTCCTCCACGAGGTCACCCAGGCATCGTAAGGATGAAGGGTTAGCTAGAAGCTATGTATGGTGGCCACTCATGGGCGCAGAGATTGCTGAGAGGGTAGGGAAATGCCAAGCTTGCCAAGAGTCCAGACCGCTACCCCAACGGCCCCAGTCAGAGAATGGGAAAAGCCCCAAGGGCCTTGGTCAAGAATCCACATTGACTTTGCTGGCCCTTTCACGGCCAAAGCGTTCCTAGTGGTGGTGGACGCATTTTCCAAATGGTTAGAGATCATACTTATGAAGTCCACCACAGCCGAAGCAGTAATCGCAACCCTCGCCACCTATTCGCAACTCACGGGTTGCGGACACTCTGGTGTCCGACAATGAGCCCCAATTCACGGCAGCCCAGTTTGAAGAGTACCTGGCAGAGGAAGGCATCCGACATGCCCTCTCTGCACCTTTCCACCCTGCGTCGAATGGCCTTGCAGGCGTTCCGTCCGGGCGCTAAGGAGGCGTGTCAGGCTCAAGCCAGGTGACTGGCAAACAAAATAGACTTTTCCTAGCCGTCCAGCACAGAACCCCAAGCACAGCCACGGGAAAAAGCCCAGCCGAATTGCTAATGGGACGAAAACTCCGGTGCCCACTTGACCGTTTGAACCCCCATTACACACCCGAGGGTTACAAGGGGGAGCTAGAAAAAACAAGAGAAATGAGCATAGGCGACCGGGTGTGGGCCGGAAACTATGGGACGGCCCGAGTTGGGTCGCCGGACAAGTAACGAAAGTAACAGGGCCAAAATCGTACGTGGTAGAGCTACCAGACAACCGAGTGTGGCGGCGCCACATAGATCAGTTAAGGAAACGAATAACTGACCAAACCAAACCAACAGAGACAGGTAATGACCAATACCACTTTGAATCCACAGCTGACAATGACCCGGGGGAGGCGCAAGACTTAGCTGAGGTTCCAGAGTTCCAGCGACGCCATCAGGTCCCGAGGAAAACAGCAAGGAAAATTCCAAAATTAATCCAAGGCCAGATGGCCAAGAAAAGAGTCGGCCAATAATCCAGAGCCCGATGGCCTAGAGAAAGAGCTAGGAGGGCAAATCAGCCCCCCCGACCAGCTCAAAACACCACCCAGAACTGAACCGCGCAGGTCAGAAAGAACTAGGAGACGCCCAGGTTATTTGCGTGACTACGTCGAAAAATAACATGTGAATAAATATGTAAATAAGACCAAGTGTTTTCTGGGAGGGGAGGAGTGTTATGTATTAACAGTTGTGCCTTTAAATATTTGAGCGGAAATCAGCACGTTGCTGATTGGACGAAACCTCAACAGAACTGTATAAAAGGAGAGGTTTTAGCCCCAGCCTGTTGCTGGGTTCACCCTATATTAAAGAGCTGTTGTCACTACCCTGGTCTCCAGCCTCGTTACTTCCCGAACTTAACAGTATATACTCGAATATAAGCCGATCCGAGTATAAGCCGAGGTCCCCAATTTTACCCCAAAAAACTGGGGTAAACTGGGGACTCGAGTATAAGCCGAGGGAGGGAAATGAGGCAGCTACCGGTCAGGGAAAGCCTCCCTCCCTCAGCCGAGAAGGCTGGCGGCTCCCCCGCCCCGCCCTCTCACTGCACCGGCAGGGCTTCCCCGCGCTAATGCAAAAGCCCGCCAAGTTTGCACCATCCGGTATAATGTGAAAAAAAGAAAAAGAAAAAAAAACTCGAGTATAAGCCGTATATACTCGAGTATAAGCCGAGGGACGTTTTTCAGCACAAAAAACGTGCTGAAAAACTCGGCTTATACTCGAGTATATACGGTAGTAAGTATAACTTTCTTATGACATCAGCTCTTTTTTTAAAAAAAATCCAGTTTCACTCCCTAGAAATGTAAAATATTCCTGCAGGAATGAGAATAATCCTGAATTAAAATCTCAGGATGCAACTGGACATATCATTAGCATATCCCTGGTGAAATAATGCTATTATGGTGTTTACAAAGTTGAATTGTATCTCTCTGTTGTTGGGTTTTTTCTCTTTCTTCCTCTATCCCCTCATTGCTATTTCTGAAGGTGGGAAGAGAATCAAAATCATGTCCCAGTTTTCAAAAAATTGGAAAATGGATGATCTGAAAAATTAAAGATCAATTTGACCTTAATCATAGGAACTCTGATTAACCGCATCCCTCTAAGGGACACAGTGATTCTAAGGGACACAATGGCTCAGTGGCTAAGACTAAGCTTGTGGATCAGAAGGTCGGCAGTTCAGCGGTTCGAATCCCTACTGCTGCGTAATGGAGTGAACTCCTGTTACTTGTCCAAGTTTCTGCCAAGGTAGCAGTTTGAAAGCACGTAACAAATGCAAGTAGAAAAATAGGGACCACTTTGGCGGGAAGGTAACAGCATCACGTGCACCTTCGGCATTTAGTCATGCCAGCCACATGACCACAGAGACATCTTCAGACACCGCTGGCTCTTTGGCTTTGAATCGGAGATGAGCCCCTAGAGCCGGAAATGACTAGCACACATGTGCGAGGGAAACTTTATCTTATAGGAACTCTAATCAGAGAAATAATAAGGATAAGTATGCATTGCAGCATTGCAACATTGCAATGATTGATTGAAACTGGCATGGATTTGTAAATAATAATACTGATTAGTATTTTACTTTAAAAAACTCACAGCATAATTTAATAGATCATAAAGGTCCTATGGATATATATCTAATCTTATATGTAGTGAAAAGCTTGACAATAACTCTTAATATTTGATTAGCAAATTGATGAAATATGGACTGGTGAATTTAAAGTAGTTTGGAAAAGTTTGAAGTTGTGTAAATTAATAGCTTCTCATCAAATTCAAAGAAGTTTTAAGAGGGATTTTGTAGAATCCTTTACCGCATTCAGTATCCCAGCATTTTCCCAACAATTTACCATATTTGTGTGGGACCAAAAAAAGAGAATAAAGATGGGAACCACGGAATAAAAATACAGAATGACTTCATAGGATGGAAAATTGGGCTGAAATTAACAAAATAAAACTCAACAAATGCAAAATTCTGTATTAGCCAAAATAAATAAGCAGAGAAATAGATATCAGAGGATATCTGATTGGGCATGTAAAAGTCTATTGTAATTATGGTAAATCATAAACTAAAAATGAATCATTAGTGGTAAATAGATGCAAAATGCACATGAAATTTTAGTATGCATGAACAGCATCAATGTCCAAGGCACACAAATGATTCCAGTTTATTCTGTTACTATTCTGTTACTATACTACTCAGAATACTGTCTTCTGAGTGCTGACCTTTAAAAGAATATAGATAAATTAGATGGATTTAGAAGAAGCTTGGTCAATCTGTTATCAGTCATTTACTATGGCCCATGGCCAGCATAATAAAATATAATCAAAACAATTATAAAATAGTACAATATGATTATAATGTTCAAATAACTCTTTTAAAAATCCAGCATTTCTCCCACAATTAAATACATAGATTTAACCATCTGTCCCCTAATTTTACAAGCCATGGCACAAAATCTGGCAACTTTAAATGTGATATCAATATTGCAGTTAGAAAGGAAGAAGGAAACATAACATTTATTTAACCTATCAGAAGAATTTATTAAAATAGAAGTAACAGAAAGAACAAATATTTCCGTGAAAAAGTGATACAACTATAATTTGTAAAAGAAAAGGCAATGTAATCATTTCAACTATCTCCTTTGACAGAAACAAGGTGAATTTGGCATAGGACAGCTATGTGTTTTTTCCACTCTTATAAAGAGAAAGGCCAGGCATCAAATCTGGTCAAAGTAAAAGCTTTCTAATACTCAGAAACTGCAAGATTAGAGATTTCACAGGTGCTGAAATAGGTATAATGGAACCTTAAACATTGATTCATATGGTATATTGGGGACTGTGGATCAGGCGCTTGGTTGTGTGGTTTTATTGTTGTGAGCTGCCTAGTGCAATGTTCCACAGAATAACCAATCATATAAGTTAACTAAACCTTTGAAGAGAATTTTCTTTTTGCTGTTATCTTTGACCTTAAAAAAGAGAAGTAAAAGTAGGAAGGTAATGTCCAAAACTTCAAATTTTCTCTAACCTTCTCCTCTAACCTTCTCCTCCATCTGGACCAAAAATTGCCATTCAGTGTCAAAAAGCTCAGTGAACCATCAGCCTGAACCAGAAATCAATTGTGTGTAATTAAGCTTGAGGCCTTTAATGGGATCCTTTGTTTCTACCCAGAATGAAATATTATGAACTCATTGTGACAAAAATGGACCTGCAGAATTTTTGACTGTATGACTTCCAATGTTATTTATATGGCTGTGATTCATGGGACAACAAGACAATCAGCTTGCCTTGAAAAACCTTAATTTTTTTTATTTATTTACATTTATATCCCGCCCTTCTCCGAAGACTCAGTGCGGCTTACATTGTGTAAGGCAATAGTCTCATCCTATTTGTATATTTATGTACAAAGTCAATTTATTGCCCCCCCAACAATCTGGGTCCTCATTTTACCTACCTTATAAAGGATGGAAGGCTGAGTCAACCTTGGGCCTGGTGGGACTTGAGCCTGCAGTAATTGCAAGCAGCTGTGTTTAATAACAGGCTGTCTTACAGCCTGAGCCATACCAGATAATAGATAGATAGATAATAGATAGATAGATATTCCAGATAGAATAGAATTTCATCATCAAACTTTTTTTAAAAAAATTCCAGACTGAATATATGTCCTAGCAGCCTTTTTTTGTAAAATAAAATAAAATGAAAATGAAGAACTGCTGTAACACTTCGGGGGAATTCTCTATGTCATAAGCTAATTGGGTTCTCCAAGAGTCAGCATTGTAGACAACCCAGTCCATATTTTATATTGGGATGCTCTTTCCTTTAATCAGCACAATATAAAGGCCACCTAAATTTCCAAAATGCATAATCATATTCTCGCAGAATTTTAAATGATTAATGAACACCTTTCTCTACATAGCTGAACTCTGATATTATGTAGGACTAAATTTTGTTTAAAGCTTTGGAACAACCATTGCTGGCAGCAAAGTTGGAAAATCAAAATCTTAGGAGGCCATAATGAATATGAATTTTAGGAGGCAAACAGATGTACACTCATAGTGTAATAAATGACAGTTATTAGCATGATAAATTCTAATGAAGTCCATTTCAGAAGCTTCATTTGTCATTTTGGGTAATATAATTAAAATAAAAGGATTATTGTTACTATTTTGAATCTATCAAAACCCCATAGCTAAGCACAAAACCAAATTCAAAGATTTACTTATGTGGTAGCCAGCTCATTGCTTCTTGTTCTACCCTCAGGTGCTTTGGAGAACAGCCCTACTCCCTCTTCTTTGTGGCAACCCCTGAGATATTGGAACACTGCTATCATGTCTCCCCTAGTCCTTCTTTTTATTAAACTAGACATACCGAGTTCCTGCAGCCGTTCTTCATATGTTTTAGCCTCCAGTCCCCTAATCATTCAGTTTTTTTTAAATTTCAATTTATATCCTGCCCTTCTCCGAAGACTCAGGGCGGCTTACAATGTGTTAAGCAATAGTCTTCATCCATTTGTGTATTATATACAAAGTAAACTTAATTGCCCCCAACAATCTGGGTCCTCATTTTACCTACCTTATAAAGGATGGAAGGCTGAGTCAACCTTGGGCCTGGTGGGACTTGAACTTTGCAGTAATTGCAAGCAGCTGTGTTAATAACCGACAGACTTAGTCTGCTGAGCCACCAGAGGCTTCTTGGTTTAATCCAAAATGGTTTTCATTATTATATAATACTGAACCTACAAAACATAAAGTTACATGCAACATATTCTGAATAAAAAAAAAATTGTAACTAACTGTTAACAGCTACTATTTTTTTTGCTAGGAATACAAAAACCAACTATTACATAAATATGTATTACAGTGGCATTGTTAATCCAATCTACAGTAATATACTGTATGCTGGTGGTGAACAAAGAAGTTGACAATTTCATTCTCAAAGATAGTAGAAATGAAAAGTATTTGAACTAGCCAGTTTTAAAGGATTGCTTTAAAGGGTTTAAAGGTGGCGCAGTGGTTAAGAGTGCAATGCTGCAGGCTACTTCTGCTGATCACCGGCTGCCAGCAGTTTGACAGATCGAATTTCACCAGGCTCAAGGTTGACTCCGCCTTCCATCCTTCTGAGGTTGGTAAAATGAGGACCCAGATTGTTGAGGACGTTATGCTGACTCTGTAAACTGCTTAGAGAGGGCTGTAAAAGCACTATGAAGCCGTATATAAATCTAAGTGCTATTGCTATTTATACAACTTAGGGGAAGAAAGCAGAAATGGAAATCAACTTGTCCTTCCTCAAGGGTTAATGCTTAAAAAAGACATTTATGTTTGTGGGCGGTGGGGCTAGTGAGACAGACAGCAGTTTTCTTTGTACCTGTAGCCAAGGAGCTGCTGATTCAGTTCTATAGAGGAATTATTGAGTCTGTCATTTGCACCTCTATAACTGTCTGGTTCGGTTCTGCAACCCAACAAGAAAAACACAGACTTCAGAGGATAATTAGAACTGCAGAAAAAATAATTGCTACCAACCTGCCTTCCATTGAGGACCTGTATACTGCACGAATCAAGAAGAGGGCCGTGAAAATATTTACAGACCCCTCGCATCCTGGACATAAACTGTTTCAACTCCTACCCTCAAAGCAGCTATAGAGCACTGCACACCAGAACAACTAGACACAAGAACAGTTTTTTCCCGAAGGCCATCACTCTGCTAAACAAATAATTCCATCAACACTGTCAAACTATTTACTGAATCTGCACTACTATTAATCTTCTCATAGTTCCCATTACCAATCTCTTTCCACTTACGACTGTATGACTGTAACTTTGTTGCTGGCAATCCTTATGATTTATATTGATACACTGACCATCAATTGTGTTGTAAATGTTGTACCTGATGAAGGTATCTTTTCTTTTATGTACACTGAGAGCATATGCACCAAGACAAATTCCTTGTGTGTCCAACCACACTTGGCCAATAAAAAATTCTATTCTATTCTATTCTATTCTATTCTATTCTATTCTATTCTATTCTATTCTATTCTATATAAGTCTAAGTGCTATTGCTATTTATACAACTTAGGGGAAGAAAGCAGAAATGGAAATCAACTTGTCCTTCCTCAAGGGTTAATGTTTAAAAAAGACACTTATGTTTGTGGGCGGTGGGGTTACTGAGACAGACAGCAGTTTTCTTTGTACCTGTATGGTCCTATAGGAAAATGTGCAGTTACATTTTTGTTCATTACAAGCTGCAGCAGTAAGTGGAAACACCTGCTTGGCCATCCACCTACTTGCAAAGTTCAAAGCAACTTACAATTATTTCCCTGGAATTGCACAGATATAAAGCAGTAAAATTATATGCACAGCTCCATCCATCTGTTCCACGGTACAGAAAAGAATGGGAGAAATCTTGTACAGTATTGATAAAGGAGTCTTCATTTAAAAGCGCACTATCAGCCCAGTGTTCAAGCCAGAAAATATGTGAAGTTCTGAGGCTAGAGTCATATCACAGATATTGAAACTAGATATTGTGTCTTAATTACATGTGCTATTCTAGCAGCAGAAAGATAAAACTGATAGTCAGATGGACGATGTATAAATTGAATAAATACACAAAATGTTAATTCTATAAACAAGCGCAATTTTAGAACAATAGAACGAATATACAAGAATGAGTAAGCTTGCTATACTACAAGATAAAGCATTTTAGCATCTTCCATGACAGCAACCAGTTTCACCCTTCTCTCAAAATCAGCAAAATGATTCAGGATGATCAGCAAATACCCAATCAGTTACTGGGGCTGAGCTCCCTCTAGCTGACTAACACGTGCAACCATTAGCCCCCAACTGGCAGCATGCTTACCCCACTGAGTCACAGTGCATGGGAGTCTAAAAGCTTTTTTTCTCTCTTTCATTTTAGCCTGGGTGGCAAAGTGAAGAGGTGTAATGTGGGTTGATGCGGAAATTCCTATCAACGGGGAAGCATCTGTTTCCAAGCAATACCACAGCCAAGCTGTCTCCATATCAGTCCTTTTTGTACTGCTGTAATAATCCTACTAATTCATTCTGCTGACCAACAGCATGAAAGCCTGTGGCAATAGGTTTTTGGAGAAGCACAAATGCTACCAGTAGGAAATTTCATGGGAAAAATAGGCTTAGATGTGTATAAAAATGGCCCCTTTCTCTGCATTTTTCTTTTAATCACATCTTACATAAAAGTAGTATATCTAAATTACATTATTTGTTAAACTTTTTAGAATTAAGGAAGGCATTTAAAAACAAGCAAAACTTGCAAATATCAATTTATCACATTGGACACCATCTTTTTGTTCACAGAATTTTCCAATTAAACTTATTTCAAGCAACCCTCTTAATTATCAGAATATATTTTTGGTGCTAAATCCTGCAGTGAACAGCAATTTGTTGCTGTAGACATTAATTGCACACACTTGAAATTTAATGACTAATGGTTAAAGCTTCACTCAAGCTATTTAGAAAAAAACAGATAAAAATAATTTAAAAAACATTCATCCTTTCGAATTGTATGAAATCTTACCAATAAATCTGTAGAACACAAGTTTCATGGTTGACTGTATTAAAAATGAAATACAAGAGTTCAACTTGCATATATATATTAGGTAAGAGTTTTAAAAATCTGTTTGCTGCTTTAGGCTATTACGGAAGCAATTGCATTCTTGGTTGGAATAAAGTTATTTTTAGTTTCATGCAAATACTGAATGTATTCTATGATTCTATCAAGAAATAAAACTGTATAGAACTACTATTATTTTTTGTGGTGTAGGGCTTCGATCTGGGACAGAAAAAGTAAATCCTGTTCACCAATGCTAGAAAAACAAATACTTCTATCATGGACAGGAACACATAATACCTCTGAAAATCAATACGGTTAGTCCTTGACTTATGATCACAATTGAGCCCAACATTTCTGTTGCTAAGCAAGACAACTGTTAAATGAGTTTTGTTTCATTTTATGCCCTTTCTTGACACAGATGTTAAGTGAATCACTGCAGTTGTTAATGTTGTGTCCCAGGCCCAAGTAGGTAGTAATAAACTTAGTCCGTGGAAAAATAAACTTTATTCAAACAGCTGGGAATTACTTCATTCCCAGCGTTGTTCAACTCAAAGTAAAATAAATGCCTCCCAACACAAATTCCTGTTATCTCACAAGCCTTAGTCCAATTAGGCAAATTGCCAAACTTCCTGGCAAACGTCCAGAAGCCACAAAACCAAAGATGTATACGAAGCAGAAGGCGCAGCTACAACGTTGTTTTCCGGCAAAGCTGAAACGCCGGTGCTGGTCTGTTTTAAGCCTTATGGGAGGGGCCAATCATTTCTTGGCCCTACTCCCGAGTTGTCCTCTCTGCTTGAGCTGCTCTTGCCTTCTGGAAGCTCTTCTCATGCGTGCATTAGGAACAGGTTCCTCCTGTTCCAATGCCTCTCTATTATCAGTCTCTGGATACTCTGGAGTCTGCACCTCACTTCCCGATGGCCCTGGCCTCACCTCAGGCTTATCGCTGTCTGACTCCATTGCCAGCTCTGTAGGCTGCTGACAGACCACAACACTTAATTCAGTAACATGATTGTTAAGTGAATCTGGATTCCGCATTGACTCTGCTTATCAAAAGGTCACAAAAGGTTTCATAACCTGAGTCAGTTGCCAATTTTGAACACTTGACCATGGGGATGCTGCAATGATTGCAGATGTGAAAAATGGTCATAAGTCACTTTTGTCAATGCCGTTGTAATTTTGAACAGTCACTAAATGAACAGTTGTAAGTTAAGGACTGCCTGCAGTCTCCCTGTATTATATATAGTACATATGTGCTACAAAAAATAGGAATAAATTTACACTGGCATAACTTGCAAATTTCCCAAATTATCAAGTATATATGTGAACACCTATCCCATTTATAAAAGAAAAATATAATATATGCACAAGTACTGCTTCTTTGCAAGCATATTCATTGCTCAAATGACTAGACTTTACATGAATTCTTTGATTTCTAATATTTTAAAAGAAATACGGTTATAATTGAACCTGCAGTATGACCTATTTCAGTGGAAGTTGTGCCTTGTTTCAAATGGATCAACATGTCTTTGCCTAAGATGGCGCCGACGAAGGCTGCCTCGGTGAAATGCTCTCTAATTGTTTCTTTATTTCTAATTGTTCTCTGTGACTCACTACGGATTTCCTACTCACGAGACCATCTGCTAAAAATTAAGGAACATTTCTTTAAGGAGCAGCTTTCTTTAATCTCACCCCCGCCTGTCTTTACAAACATGGAGGAGATTCTAACACAGGAGGAGGCAATTCCCACGGAGCCATGGATTACTAAAAAAACCAAACGACGGAAACGAAGGAAACGAGGTAAAAGATCTGGGATCTTAATCAAGCTAAGAACTCGCACTAAAACTCCTCTGCCTTCAATTTTCCTAACAAATATACGCTCACTTGCAAATAAGATGGATGAAATACTCCTCTTAAACAAATACTATTCTGATTTTCGCAATTCAGCAGTCCTATGCTTCTCTGAAACCTGGTTAAATGAATCAATTGAAAATAGCAGCCTGAACATTCCAGGATTTCAAATTGAACGGTCAGACAGGATTCCAGAAACATCTGGTAAAAAGAAAGGAGGCTTATGCCTATATATTAATTCAACCTGGTGTCAAGATTTTAACATAATTTACAAATTCTGTGACAACAATTTAGAGACTCTAATTATCAACTGCAAACCTTACTATTCGCCTCGTGAATTTTCCTCATTTCTTCTAATTGCTGTTTATGTCCCACCACAAGCCTGTGTAAACGAGGCATTACGAACTCTAGCTGACCAAATCATGGAGGCTGAAGCCAAACACCCTGATTCACTGGCCATTGTTTTGGGAGATCTAAACAAGGCAAACTTAAGGAAAGAACTACCAAAATACTTTCAGCATGTCAATTGTCCCACCAGAGGCAAGAATACTCTAGACCACTGCTACACAACACTAAAAGATGCCTATCGGTCTTTACCACGTGCAGCTGTAGGACACTCTGATCATTGCATGATTCACCTTGTACCTGCTTACAGGCAAAGACTTAAAGCCATAAAACCAATAATTAAATCAGTGAAAACCTGGACGGAGGAATCAGAATTAAAGCTACAGGCATGTTTTGACTGCACTGATTGGAATATTTTTAAAGATACCTCTGCAGACCTGGATGAACTCACAGATACTGTAACATCATATGTCAGCTTCTGTGAAGACCTATGTGTACCTACAAGAAACTTGCGAATACACAGTAATAACAAACCTTGGTTTACACCTAAACTTAAGCAGCTACGACATTCCAAAGAGGAAGCCTACAGAAAAGGTGATAAAATGCTGTACAATCAGGCCAGAAATGCACTAACAAGAGAGATAAGAGCAGCAAAAAGAAGCTACTCTGAAAAGCTAAAGAATCAATTTTCAGCAAATGAACCAGCAAACATGTGGAAAACTCTTAAAAATATCACCGGCTATGGCAAACCTCCTTCCCAGGCTGAAGGTAATCAACAACTGGCAGATGACCTGAATGAGTTTTACTGCAGGTTTGAAAGGAAACTACAGCCACCTATCTCCACAACCCCCATCTCAGACACACCAACAACAGCCAAGCCTCCTACAACTGACCCCATTTCATTGGGTTCACAACCCCTAGTGATCACAGAAAAGGAAGTGCAGGACCTATTTCACAGACAAAAGCCAGGAAAAGCTCCAGGCCCAGACAAGATAACTCCTTCTTGCTTAAAAGTCTGTGCTGACCAATTGGCCCCATCTTCACCCATATTTTCAATAAATCACTAGAGATGTGCTATGTTCCTTCTTGCTTCAAACGCTCTACCATCATCCCAGTGCCAAGAAGCCCACCATCAAGGAACTGAATGACTACAGACCAGTTGCTCTAACATCTGTAGTCATGAAAACCTTTGAAAGGCTAGTGCTTTCCTACCTGAAAACCATCACAAATCCGCTTTTAGACCCCTTGCAATTTGCATACCGAGCAAATAGATCAACAGATGATGCTGTTAATATGGCTCTGCACTACATCCTACAACATCTTGAGTCTCCAAAGACCTATGCAAGGGTCCTCTTTGTAGACTTTAGTTCAGCATTCAATACCATCATTCCAGACATTCTTCTAACTAAGCTAAACCAGCTACAGGTACCGGAACAGACTTGTAAGTGGATCACAAGCTTCCTAACAAACAGGAAGCAGCAGGTGAAGCTAAGCAAGATCACATCAAATACCTGTACAATTAGCACAGGGCCCCCAAGGCTGTGCTCTCCCACTTCTCTTCTCTCTGTATACCAATGACTGCATCTCCAATGATCCATTTGTTAAGCTACTGAAGTTCAGATGACACAACAGTGATTGGTCTCATTCGAGACAATGACGAATCCGCATATAGGCGAGAGGTCGAGCGACTAGCCTTGTGGTGCAACCAAAACAATCTGGAACTGAACACACTCAAAACCGTAGAAATGGTGGTAGACTTTAGGAAAAACCCTTCCATACTTCCACCTCTCACAATACTTGACAACACAGTATCAACAGTAGAAACCTTCAAATTTCTGGGTTCTATCATATCGCAAGATCTCAAATGGACAGCTAACATCAAAAACATCATTAAAAAAGGACAACAAAGAATGTTCTTTCTGCGCCAACTCAGTAAGCTCAAACTGCCCAAGGAGCTGCTGATCCAATTCTACAGAGGAATTATTGAGTCTGTCATTTGCACCTCTATAACTGTCTGGTTCGGTTCTGCAACCCAACAAGAAAAACACAGACTTCAGAGGATAATTAGAACTGCAGAAAAAATAATTGCTACCAACCTGCCTTCCATAGAGGACCTGTATACTGCACGAATCAAGAAGAGGGCCGTGAAAATATTTGCAGATCCCTCGCATCCTGGACATAAACTGTTTCAACTCCTACCCTCAAACGCGCTATAGAGCACTGCACACCAGAACAACTAGACACAAGAACAGTTTTTTCCCGAAGGCCATCACTCTGCTAAACAAATAATTCCCTCAACACTGTCAGACTATTTACTGAATCTGCACTACTATTAATCGTTTCATAGTTCCCATCACCAATCTCTTTCCACTTATGACTGTATGACTATAACTTGTTGCTGGCAATCCTTATGATTTATATTGATATATTGATCATCAATTGTGTTGTAAATGTTGTACCTTGATGAACGTATCTTTTCTTTTATGTACACTGAGAGCATATGCACCAAGACAAATTCCTTGTGTGTCCAATCACACTTGGCCAATAAAATTCTATTCTATTCTATTCTATGTGTCATATATCTACACATCTTTTCTGAAATTTCATATATTCTGCTCACCAATGGAGCTAGAGAATTTTGACTGCTTAGAAAGAATGAAAATCCACCAAGAAATTTCAGATTAATTGCACTGAAAAAAATAATCTTGGCTGTCAGCAAGAGATACCAGGAAAATAAATGAGAGATCAACAGATAGCAAATACGCTTTTTGGCAGATTAGATCAGATGAATAGTGGAAAAGAGCAATATTACATTCATACTCTCCTGCCTGAAATAAATTAATTCTCTGTGTATTTACTCAAAGTAAGTCCTACTTTGTTTTAATAAATATGAACAACTGAGCTTTCCAAACTTTGCTGTGTCAAGGCCTTCTAACTTGATAAATTCATTTATACGACATTACACCACTAAATTAAATTCTCAGACTGTATTCTGAAAGAGCCAATTTAGTGTGCTGATTAAGGCACCAGAGTAGATATTAAGAGATGATGAATTCTAGTCCCACCTTAGGCATAAAGCAGCAATGTGATGTTAGGTCGGTCACTCTCTCTGAGCCAGAGGAATGGCAAACTACTTCCAAAATTACAGGGACTTTTCCAGGTGGTTCCCTGGAGTCAAAAACGACCTAAAGGCACCTAAAAACAAAACCTGAAAGGGCTCCCATTGTGCCACCAAGCTCATATGTATGTAAGCCAGGTTTATATACCTAACCTGTAACAAGCTTTGTCTGGATACCCTTCGCACTAGCAGGAACTCCTAAAGAAACACTTCCAGCTTGCTCTTCCTTGAGACCCAAGGCAACACCAACAGCTAAAAATAAGCTTTTCTCTTTCCAGGCCTGTTATCATTATGGTTGTTCTCTGGATATCATGGCCCTTCCTAAAACGCAATGTCCAGACCTGGACTAAAATATTGTTTTTTTTAAAAAAAATTACAGTTATAATTAAAATTATTAATAAAAATTAAAACAAACTAAACTTAGAGAAAGAGAACAGAATGTGAAGAAAGAATAAAAAGTGCAGAAAAAAGAATAAAGAATAAAGAAAAATAAAACATATAAAGTGACTTTGAACCTTTAGCACAACTATACATAAATGTTCACATAAACTCTTCACCCGTACGGCTATATGGTTATAAACAGGTATCTCTTCATCACATGTTCCATTCCTTATCTAGATGCAAATTTGTAAAACATCAAGTTTTTAATCCTAGTGTCAGCAAAAAGTCCATAAAGGATTGCCAGAACATTTTTTTTTAAAAAAGAGAAAGTCTTATTTTAATCTTGATCAAATAAACCACTGGACAAAATATTCTAAGTGCAGCCTGACCAATGCAAAATAGAAAATAGTGTTTACATGGCATTACAGTTGATTTGGTTTGATGTGTGCACCTCAAAAAAGTTGGCTTAACTATCCTTTAAAGTTTAGGTCATATCTCTTTCTGCCTCTGAGGTCTCCTAGCACAGAGTTAGAATAGACCTACTCTGCCTAGTTTCACCTTTCTCCTTCTTAGGCTTCTTCCAAGGGGCCATCACAGTGGGATCAAGTGCCAACTCCTGCAACTTTACTGGACTCAGGTCTCAAATATCCAGGCTTATTTATTATTTTATTTTATTTATCAGCATCTCTCAACAATCCAAAGGACAGTAAATGGCTCAGAAAACAAACAAACAAACAAACAAACAAACTATACCAGAACAACTAGAAATCTCTCAACGAGGAGAAAATAATTAAAATAGCTGGCTAAAACGATTTAAGGCAGATGCCCATATACTCCGTGATGTCAACAGGAAGGCAAGAGACCTTTGAACGTTAGAAAAGTGAGATTAGTTTGACGGCGGACCCAACTGTTCGTCAATCTGTCTGGGATGTTTTAATGGGGATTGAAGCATTTAAGAGATCGGTGCAGTTTACCAGCTGCGCTCCACTGGACCTACTTTCCACTCGGAGCAAAGGGGCTCCGAGGAGGAGGCGGCGTGAGCCGTCACAACGACTCCTACCCTCGGGCAAGGCGGGAGCAGCCTGGGCTCCGGGACGTCGCGAGGGCGGCGCAGTGGCCATTTGGTTTGGCAAGAAGCGCTTCGGGAGGGTGCACGCGAGGGAGCGAACGAGAAGGCAGGCGGCAGGCTGGGCGTGAGGGTCCGGCTGGCTGGAAGGGAGCCTCCCCCTGACCCTCCTCCTTCTCCTCCTCCACCACCACAGCAGCCTGGGCCTGGGCCGGGCTCGGGCCGAGAGGCGGAGGCTCTCGGGAGAGCCCCCCAAAGTTTGCAGAGCGGCTGTTGCGCTGGCGGCAATGTGGCTGCTGTGGCTGTTCCTGGGCTCGGCGGGTGAGTGGGAGCTGGACGAAGGGAGCGGAGGCTGGCGAGGACAGCTGCCTGCTCCAGCGGGGAAGAGGCGTGGGCTTCGAGGGGCGAGCCAGGGGGAGATGCTGGGGGAAGGGAAGCCTTAGGGCAGCGGGATGGAGCCTTTGACGCGGGGCTGCCTCCCGCCGCCTCTTCTCCTTCCCGCCCCCTTCTCGTTTTGTATCGCTCTTAGGCGGAGGGCGGGAAGTAAAAAGAAAAAAAGAAAAAGCGCAAAGTTGGCTGCCTTTGTAACACCGGAGCGCATTTGTTTCTCCTTGCGGCGGAGGGGGCGGGGAAGGCGCGCGTTGGGGGTCCCCTAGGTAAACCCGGACAACGCCGCTTAATTGGGGCGGTTTGCGTCGCAAGAGTGTTTACACGGCGCTGCAGTCGCTTTGCTGGTTTGGTGTGGGTGGTGTGTGCGCGCGCGGGGAAAAGTTGCTTAGACGTCCTTCAGAGCAGGTTGGACAGAATGGAGGAGGCAGCCTTGTCCCTCCCTCCTCCTTCCCTGTCTCTTTGGTCGTGAGGGTCTGTTGAAATGTTATTATTAGACCCTTCTTCAGAGGAGTGGACATTTTCTGGCTTTTCTGATAGGCCAATTTGTTTTGACAAGCTCCCAAGTCCCACCCTAAAAAGAAAGTGTGAACTTCTTGCATAATAAAAACATCATAATAACGTAAATAAAAAGCTGGCAGACAGCTTTCTCTCCCCTCTCTCCCTTTTAAGCCTTCCAAACCACCAGAAGTGCCTTTATTCGTTTTATTTATTTATTAAATTTACATGCACCCTCTTCTAAGGCCACTCTGGGACTCTGTCCTACCCCTCCCCTGCCCAACACTTAAATTAAACCCTACTGGCCTTAAGTTGGCAGCCCTGTATTATTTAGTGAAAAAAAACTCATGCTGCCCTAGGCAGCTCTGACTTTAAGGACTATTAGCTTTTGTTTAGTGTTTGTGAGGCTGTGACTGTCTCTCTTTGCCTGGTTGAAAGTTACACTAATTTTTGTAGCAGTGTATATTCTTTGGCCTTGAAAAGACAGGTCACAGTTAATCAGTTTGATTTCTGAAAAAGTTTGGATGGCTCTGCATTTTGAGTTGTCTTTATTTGGGTCAAAAGATAGCTGAAATAAATCTCTGGTGATGAGTTGATCTGCTCTCTAGTCCTTAGTTGCACATTATAAAAGTTTTATTTCCCCCTGCATCTTGGCACTTTTTGCCAATCTGTTGTATGTCATTGACCATCCAGTTAGTGGCTACTTTAATCTGGTGTGACCATGCCTCATGCCCTCCACCATCTGCGTTTTTTCTCCCAAACCAAGGTCTCCTCAAGTTCCCACCAGATCTCTCAGTTGATCCCCATCTGGGGGACCTGATTTAACTTGAACAGCATTTGACCACCAATGGTGAAGGTAATGGTAGCTGCATGGTACCACTCTTTGTAACTCTTTATGCAGGATGTCTTAGGCTACTATTGAACATGGATTTAGTACTCCTCTGGAGTAGTGTTGAACCCAAGGAAGGCCTAAACTTGTGCCTAAAGGATTTTTGATTTGGAAGTTTATTTTCAACAGTACTGTGCAAAATGCTTGTGCACAAACAGAACAGTGTTTGAATGATGGTGAATATTCTTTATCAGCTTCAACCTTAAGAAGAAGAATTAGTTGCTGGTGACACATAGTGAAAGGGGAGAGAAACCAGTGAATCCACCAAACCCTCTCTTTATCCAGCCCTAAATAGGTACAGTATCATTTGCTAGCTTTGTTCCTATGACAAAATACAGACTGTGTTGTTTAAGTTCTCTGAGTTTGACAAAATCCATTGATATAGGATAGCACCTCTGAGCGACCCATATTTGCTACCAGAGAGGGTTTGCCAGTAGAGACAACAAATTTTATGCTGATATACTTTTCTACCAGCTCAAGGTTAGTGACATCCTTGAGGGGAAAACTGGATATTTGCCAATATTACATTTCTTGTATCTCTAGTATTTGTTTCTACACTGAAAAAATCTGAACAGCAGATTCAGTAATGCAAACTAGGAAAACTTTATCCCACTGTTTTTAAGCAATAAAACTCCCACTCCCAGCCCCACTTACATTCACCCAGAGAACTCACATTACAGAGAATCAAAAACTGGATACTGGAGATGATCTAGTAATGTGGGAGAGCATTTGAATTATACCAAACTGAAGGGTTTGACTCAGAGCTAAGAGTTGCTTATTATTAAACTTATAATTATGAACCACCCTAATTTATAGCAGCAATATTGGCTGCTGAAGCATGCTTTAATTAATATAGCCAATAAACAAAGAAAAATGTACTAATGCTATTTAATTCATAGATTTTTTAAAAAAATCTCAAGTTCTGTTTGGTTCCCAACCAGTCGAACTTTATGTTAATATTAGCACAAAACAGGTCTTTTTTTTAATACTTCAGAATTTAACAGAATAACAAAGTTGGAAGAAACCTTGGAGGTCTTCTAGCCAACCACCTGCTAGAGCAGGAGACCTGTATCATTCTGGACAAATGGTTGTCCAGTTTCTTCTTAAAGGTCTACATTGTTGGTTCACCCACAAACATTAATAGAAAATGTTAATACCTTATATTCAACAAACATGCATTCTGATATTAAAAGTCCAGACCATAAACATATGTATATCCAAAGGATTATAATTCTCATACTTAGTGAGAGGTCATACAAGATTTTAAAATCTTTGTTACATGTTTACATTGTATAGGCACAAAGTATTTCATTTTCATGACACTTACCTAGATTTCTTTTAGCATTTTCAGGTGTAATAGTTTTATGCTTTGTTGTATTCTTTTAGATAACACTGAATTGTTTTAAGTAACTTTTTAATTCATGGTTACAACTTGTTATTGCTTGAATAGAAACAAAAAGCTGACAAACATTTTAATATTTAAGCTTTAAAACTGGCCTAGCAGTAAAGGCAGAAATTCTCCACTCCTCTAAGAAGTTTAAAACATTGCCTTTCATAGAATACTGAGCATTTCCCTATTGCATGTGAATATACCATGTTGTCTGTTATCTTTTCTTGTCTTGGGCTGTGAGGATAACCTTGAGAAACAGGAGGAAAAGCTGCAATCAGGGTCTGATAAATGAAATTTCTGTCCAAGCCAGAAATGTAATTTGAGGATTAACCCTCCCTAGTCCTCTGGGATGTAAATGCAGGACAGGAGGGGAGGGATTTTAGAATGGTAAGATCCTTATAATAAAGGAACAGAACAGAACAGAACAGAACAGAATAGAATAGAATAGAATTTTTTATTAGCCAAGTGTGATTGGACACACAAGGAATTTGTCTTGGTGCATATGCTCTTAGTGTACATAAAAGAAAAGATACGTTCATCAAGAATCATAAGGTCTAACACTTAATGATAGTCATAGGGTACAAATAAGCAATCAGGAAGCCATCAATATCAATATAAATCATAAGGATGCATGTAACAAAGTTACAATCATACAGTCGTAAGTGGAAGGAGATGGGTGATGGGAATGATGAGAAGATTAATAGTAGTGCAGATTTAGTGAATAGTTTGACAGTGTTGAGGGAATTATTTGTTTAGCAGAGTGATGGTGTTCGGGAAAAAACTGTTCTTGTGTCTAGTTGTTCTGGTGTGCGGTGCTCTATAGTGTCGTTTTGAGGGTAAGAGTTGAAACAGTTTATGTCCAGGATGTGAGCCCTCTTTTTGACTCGTGCAGTATATAGGTCCGCAATGGATGGCAGGTTGGTAGCAATTGTTTTTTCTTCAGTTCTAATTATCCTCTGAAGTCTGTGTCTGTTGGGTGCAGAACCAAAACAGACAGTTATAGAGCTGCAGATGACAGACTCAATACTTCCCCTGTAGAACTGTATCAACAGCTCCTTAGGCAGTATGAGCTTTCTGAGTTGGCACAGAAAGAACATTCTTTGTTGTGCTTTTGTGATGTTTTTGATGTTAGCTGTCCATTTTAGATCTTGTGATATGGTAGAACCTAGAAATTTGAAGGTCTCTACTGTTGATACTGTGTTGTCTAGTATTGTAAGAGATGGAATTATGGAAGGGTTTTTCCTAAAGTCTACCACCATTTCTACGGTTTTGAGTGTGTTCAGTTCCAGATTGTTTTGGTCGCACCACAAGCCTAGTCGTTCAACCTCCCGTCTGTATGCAGATTCATCATTGTATCTAATGAGACCGATCACTGTTGTGTCATCTGTGAACTTCAGTAGTTTAACAGATGAATCGTTAGAGATGCAATCATTGGTATATAGAGAGAAGTGGAGAGAGCACTCTTTTTAAGAGTTTTCCACATGTTTGCTGGTTGATTTGTTGAGAACTGATTCTTTAGCTTTTCAGAGTAGCTTCTTTTTGCTGCTCTGATCTCCCTTGTTAATACATTTCTGGCCTGATTGTACAGCATTTTATCACCTTTTCTGTAGGCTTCCTCTTTGGAACGACATAGCTGCTTTAAGTTTAGCTATGAAACAAGATTTGTTGTTATTGTATATTCACAAGTTCCTAGTCGGTACACATAGATCTTCACAGAAGCTGACATATGATGTTACAGTATCTGTGAGGTAGCGTTAGTATTCATGATTTTGATTTCCTTGTGTGGACTGCCTTAAAGAATTTACATCTAGGCAAATGGTCTTTATTTTGTGCTTACAACTTTCATTGTTGTTGTTGTATCAACTTTCACTGCTGTAAATAGATAGATAGATAGAATAGAATTGTTTATTGGCCAAGTGTGATTGGACACACAAGGAATTTGTCTTTGGTGTATATGCTGTCAGTGTACATAAGGAGAATAAAATACACTCATCAAGAATAAAAAGATACAACACTTAGTGATACTCAAGGTTACTAATAAGCTTACATGCTATTAATTAATAACAATAATAATAATACATTATATTATATAATAATAATAATAATAAAATAAAAAATAATAATAATAAATAATTGGTACCATGTCCAAGAATTTTGTAAGATAGATCAGCAAATTGCAGCTTCCTGCAATAACACTAATGGAAGTGCAAAAAAATATGCTACCTGGAACATCGTACATCTTAAGAAGGTACTTGGTTGATACCTAGGACGCTGGCAGCAACCCGTATCAACCATTAGCACCAGTCAGTGGTATTTGTGATGCATTTTTGAATGTTCAGTTGACTGAGTTTCATGTTTAATGAATAAAGTAAATAACAATTATTAATACTGTTATTAATTAATAACTTTACATGCTATTGATTATTTTTTAGTTTCACTTCAAACAAATATATGTTTTCAGAGTAATTAATAACTTAATGTTCTTAATGTTTATTTCTTTGATAACAATATTATATCAATACTGTGTTCACTGATTTCTACAATAACAATTATAGATCAAGTTATATATCAAGCTATCTTTAAGTAATCATATGTTACTACTGCTGTCAGCCACTTTCAATTGTCTACTCAGTTTTTGTTTAAATGCCTGGTTGCCATTGTCTAAGAAAGAGATGTTCTTTACTTTGCTTAGGTTTTGATAATAGAGTTGCAAAGGCTATGTTTTTTCCCACTCATTTCCTGCAGTTCCCTGGAGCTCTCCAAAATCTTTGTATGTGACGTGATTGCAGTGTAGCAACTGCTTCAAACTGTCATCAGTTCCTAATTGGAAGGTAGTCCAGCCCAATGTGGCTGGGGAAATCAATGAAGATTGTGGCCCGTTCATAAGCCAGGAACTTTTATTGGTTCAGTTTAAGTGAAACAAAATTCTTCTATCCCTTGTTTAGGTCTGGAACTAGGGTTGTTTGATGCCGTGAAGTGCCTGGAGGCACAACTGTGTGCATAGAGTGCATCGAGGCACAACTGTAAACAACTTTGCGTTTTCCAAGGAACACAAAGCTTCTTTTGCATTCTGCCTCCTAGAAAAGATATGTAGGTGCTCTATGTGTGTCCCGATGAGTTCTGAAGTGTATTTTTTCCTTTGAATCTGAAGCACTGCACATTTCTGCCAGAAGCAAGCTGTAATGACTTAATATAGTTATGATCAAAAGCAACAAAGAAAGCAGCAGAATGTGAGATTGCATTAAAGTATGCCTTTTGCCATGATGATGTTTCTTTAAGCATCATTAAGTTTGTTTTTCCATCAGGAAGAATAATTTTTTGATGGTATTGAGCACAACTGTTCAACCTTATTGAGAATATGTTTCATTTATTTTATCACGTACTAAGCTAACTGCTTATCACTTGCTACTGAACATGATATAGATTTCTGAAATTAAAATAAAGTGAAGTAAAAGTATAAATAAGTAAAAAAAAAGTTTTCAAAATTCCTTTCTGCTAACTGAGCAGGGAGCAATTTTAAAAAGTAAAGTAATTTTGTTTTAAAACCTCTCTGGAACAAATGGCAGTACAATTTTTCATAGATCCCTTTTAGTAATTCTAGATTAAAGGTCTATCAGCAAAGCAGTGACCTAATACATTAACATTAAAGCTGATTAAACGCACTACATTAAGGAGGGTCTATTATTGAGATAAATAATTTTGTAGATTTTCTAAATCGGTTACTAATCATCATGGTTTGTATTCTGTTTCATCCCAACATTTATTATTAATTGGTAATTGCTTCATGCTGAATGAAATTACATAAAATTAAAATCAGGCAAGCAATAAATTCTTTTTTTTAACTTTATTTTTTTTTTACTCTTGAATATAAAAATTAGGAAGCAGTGATGAAAAGAAAAATGAACCCATTGTTTGCTACGGGGTGTTTTTACCAAAAACCAGAAGTAAATGCTGATTTCCAGCAAAACCATAGTAAGTCGTAATCACATGACTGAAAGATGCTTCAGATGTCTGTAAATATGAGCTGGTTGCTTAGCACCCAAAATGTGATCATATGACCAACAGAGATGGTGGTAGCCATCAGAACTTTGAAACCAGGTTGTTAGTATCTCTTGGGTGAGGGTGTCCACTGGAACTTTGAACAATTGCTAACCAATCAGTCATAAATCAAGGACTATCTGTAGGTCATTACAAATAGTCCATGAATTCTTGATTCATGGGAGATTCTTGATCTTCATCTAAATCTATAGTTTTCTTTTTAAATGCTACTTTCTTAAGAAACGTACTGGAGGGTACTAATGACTTTACAAAGAAACATGCCTTAAGATCTTAAATTAATCGAAGCTTTTTTCTTTCATTAATAGTTCTAATTGTTTTTTCCTTTTGAACTTCTTTATACTTGAACCTATGAACAGAATTTTGTCTGTATTGTGCACACGTTAGTAGAGCCTTTTGTATTGTTTACTAGCTTCTGTTAGTTTCCTTCTTGATATTGACTTATTCATAGATTTCAGTTTTAAGACTGGCATATTTTTCTTATCTAAAATAAGAATTTTACTCAAATTTTTTAACACATACAACAGCCATATGGCAAGCAGGTGACACGAAGTAGCTAAGTTTACAAATTTTAAATACGTAATAAAGAAGAGTCAAGAATAAACAGAATATCGTACAAAAGAGAGTAAGGAAAACCAACACAATCCCAAATATCTTTATCACTTCCTAGTTTTAGATCTCAGAACTCTGGGTTCAGCCTGACCCAACTCCAGGGCCGCAACAGCGGCAGCCGCTTCCTCCCCATGATCTATAACCTCCCCTTCTTCAATTCCTGGGTCATCTGATTCCAGGAGGGCTTTGTGTTCCTCCACATAGGCCGTAGCCTCCGCAATTGTACTGATTTTTTTCGTAATGCCCTCCCGGAAAATCATCAATCCTTCTGGCATCAGCCATCTGAAGCCCACTCCTTCTGGTACAATTTGCTTGACAAAAATAATATTTCTTTCTTTTTCACGCACCTGTCTGGGAATCTGCCTCAGAATGGCTATCTCCTGCCCCTGTAAATCAGTGCCCCACTCCTATGTTTTCTAAGAATTTCATCTCTCGCCTCTTCTCACAAATTTGACATGAACCTCTCTGGGAACTGCATGCGTGCGTGCATATTGCGAATTAACTCTATAAACTCGATCCACATCCCAATTCATGAAATCAACACCTCTCCCAAGAAATTCTCCCAACAATTTAGTCACAACATCTCTCAAGTCTTCTTGGTCCACTTCTTCCAAATTTTGAAACCTAAGGAAATAAGACATTTTATCCATCTGTAGTCCAAGCACAGCATTGCCTGTCGTCTCCTCTCTTTTCTGCACTGCCCGTGATCTCACCCTCCAAACCTTCCACTTTCTGCTTGTTTTCTGCTGAAACTTGTTGAGTATCCTTTAAATCCTTTTGGATAGTCACAATTTCTGCTCTTATTTCATCCAATTTCTTGTCCATATTAGATAACTTTTCCAAAATTCTCTCCATCTCTCCAGCAGTTGGTCTCTGACCTTTGCCATTAAGGAAAAAAAATACAAAATCCTCAGGCAGGCACAGTATCCTTGTAATTTCCTCCGGATCCACCAGGGGCACTCACAGGAGCAACGAGTCCAGAGTACAGTTAGTCAACCAGGAAGTCAAGGGAAGTGATGTCATCAAAATTCTCATAGTGAAGGCGGAAGCTGGACGCCACCACTGTTCCCCAGAAGGAGGGGGGGCCTCAAACCTTCCCTCCTAAATTTCTCCATCTCCTCTTCTCTCCAGAGCTCCACAAAACCGGTAATCTTCTTATTTTTAGTTCTCCTCTCCAGAATAACTCGTGCTCCTTCCAACCGCAGGGGAGAAAAAACCCCCCCGCACTCCGGAGCACTCCACTCACATTTACCGATATTCCCTTCCCTTCTCCTCCTCAATTCTTCTCCGTGCCCTGTTCACCACCAGGCTGCTGCAGTTATAAATCCAATGCCCCGGTGTCACTGGGCACAGCGGCCCAGGCGACGACCAAGATAATGGCCGCGGCCTGTGGCCTCCAAACCCCGCCAAGCCTAGGACGCGCCAGCATCGGTCCCCACAGTCCTGTATGTCGGCTGGGAGACCCCTGGCAAGCCGTCCGTGCGGCAGGTGTCCTTTTCGGAACACCTGGCCCCTGAGGGCCTCGGCGGCGGCCGGATTCGGGCGCTGGAGGCAGGAGAAGCCTTCCAGACGTCCGTTGCCGCTGGATAGAATTTTGTCTGTATTGTGCACACGTTAGTAGAGCCTTTTGTATTGTTTACTAGCTTCTGTTAGTTTCCTTCTTGATATTGACTTATTCATAGATTTCAGTTTTAAGACTGGCATATTAGCAATGACGGCAAAGAGTAATTGGCAACTAAAAATAGAATAATATCAAATGAATTCTAGTTTATTTCACAATATTTAAGCTAATAAATCACATAAATTACACTTTATTGTTTTGATTAAGCAGGAGCCCTGGTGGTACCGTAGTTAGAATACCGTATTGCAGGCTAAGTCTGTCCAGAGCCTGAAGTTCGATCCTGAAGGGGCTCAAGGTTGACTCAACCTTCCATCTTTCTGAGGTTGATAGAACGAGGACCCAGATTGTTGGGAACAATGGTGATATTGTAAATTGCCCAGAGAGTGCTATAAAGCACTATGGAGTGGTATATAAGGCTAATTGCTATTGCTATGATAAGATGATGCAAATGAAAATACAGCCTTTTATGTTAGAGTCGGCATTTACTTAATTAGCACTGGAGAATTTATTTTCATTTTTAATATGCTGTGAGAGACTTTTTAAACCTAAATGATGGCAATATTTTATATATTTCCTCAGAATCAGTCTCTGTGCTATCTCATTGTTGATTCCTTTTTTAAGAATAGTCTTGCTGGATGAAGCCGAGGGCCATCTAGCCAGCAATTTATCTCATTCGGTGGTCCATCAGATAAGTTGAGAAAGCCCATAACAACTGATCAAAGCAACTCTCCTCTCCCATTGTTGCTCCCACACACCTAGTATATATAGACTCTGTTCTATCTCCCGTATCTGGAGGAAGCACACAGTCATTAAAATAGTAGCCACTAATAAACATATTATCTAATAATTTCTTTACAGTAGTTTCTTTTTGAGGTAATCTAAATTAGCAAGCAACATCTCATCTCGTGGGAACGTATTGGTTACAGACTGCATAGAGAAATACTTATTCATGCTAGTTTTAAATGTCTTATTATTCAGTTTCATGAAATAACTTGAATTGTCAACTTTTTTGATGACTATTCATGCCAGGGGCATGACATCCAGTGGATATGAAATGTGTTAATTAATTAGTTAATTGGCCTCATTGGAAAACTCCTATTAAGTATTCTGTAACTTGATGTCATAAATACAGATCCCAGGATCCCTACCAGCATTGTCAAAATGAGAGAGTTGCATTATTATTACTAAAAGTTATATAGCATCTCTGGCTGTTGTAAATGGTTGTGCTGTGTGCCTCCCTGCAGTCACATGATCACACATCGGGCAGGTCCAATTTGCAGACATTTACGGTGCTCCACAGTTACTTGACCATGATTGTGATGTTTTGGGCCATTTTCTGGCAAAACAAAAAACAAAAACCCCCCACACCCATTCATTTGATTGATTTTACTTAGTGACTGGTGTTTGCTTAATAATCGCAATGTTCACTTAACCGTGGCATTCAGTTAATGATCAGTGCAAAAAAAGACAGAAAATTACTTTTGCTTATGTGGAAGCCTCAAATTAACCACTTACAACTGTATTTCCAGTCCCAATTATGGTTGTAAGTTGAGGACCACCTATAAATAAGTAAATAATATTGTCAAATAACTAATTGACTTTTATGGTTGGTAAGAATATGAAAACAAAACAAAACAATGTTTTAAAGCTGCATTTGATTACAAATGCTAATAATTGCTTGGCAGGATCTTACCTGTCAAAATCAATAACCTGTTTATTGGTATTCTGACAAAATATCTGTAATCCTTTTGTATAATTATTCTGATAATCGTGAGAGCCTATAATGATTAGACTGGTACTAGAAAGATCCATGAATAAATCCTCACATTATGGTAAGACTTGTTGAGAGACCAGGCCAATGACTTACCTACCAAACCTACTTCATAGGTTAATGTTCAAAGGATCAGATGAAAGATGGGCCAATGTATACTCCCTTGAGCTATTTAGAAGAAAGATATGATATATGTATAGTAACTAAGATTTAGAAAAGTTGGCATAGCTAATATTTTCCAGATACCTGCAACAATAGGAGCTTCACTGAAATAGAATAGAATAGAATAGAATTTTATTGGCCAAGTGTGATTGGACACACAAGGAATTTGTCTTGGTGCATATGCTCTCAGTGTACATAAAAGAAAAGATACGTTCATCAAGGTACAACATTTACAACACAATTGATGATAATATATCAATATAAATCATAAGGATTGCCAGCAACAAGTTATAGTCATACAGTCATAAGTGGAAAGAGATTGGTGATGGGAACTATGAAACGATTAATTAAATTAATTAAATTAAATTAATTAATCGTTAATATTAAAATCGTTAAAAACAGTATAATCTAAATGTTTTTGGAAATATCAGTTACAAGATTCTATGATTGTGTTTATGTTGTAAAAATTGAGGAAAGTAACCATGGAAATCTGTTTGAAATCCAATTATTTATATTGTTTATACACATTTTTGGCAGCATGTAAGTGAACTCTCAGACTGTGTTTTGGAAGATTGTAAATAAATGCTGTGCTAGCATATTCCAATTATTTATGACATTCATAATGTAATTTGTAACAGCCTCCTTAATAAAAGTATGCTTACTTCCATGCCTGAGTCAGGAAATTATGATGTGAGCAATCTCTCCCAAAATCTACAAGTTCTGTCCTATTTTGATGAGTTCTGTCAAGTTATAGTTTGTTATCTTATTTGTAGAATGTACATCCCCCCACATTGTACTACAAATGCATAAAATCCAGTATATTGTGAATTATAATAATCAAGAAAACAAAATTACACAATTTCCTCCATGCTGTTTTTTGGCATTGTGGTAATATAGTTTATTGCTTTTTTAATTACTTCATCTTCTTGTTTCCAAGATATTGGATATTGTCTTCAATAAGCAGTCATTGCAGTGAATCTTACTGTTGTTGTTGTTTTGTGTAGGGGGGAGGAATGAGTCATCTGTCAGTACATTGCATGTACCTCCTACGACCACCACCTAGAGCTGTGGTGGCGCAGTGGTTAGAATGCAGCACTGTCGGCTAACTCACTGCTCACTCCAGTGAGCTGCTCAATTCTTAGCAGCTCAAGGTTGACTTGGCTTCCATCCTTCTGAGGTTAATAAAATGAGGAATCAGATTTGGGAGGACAATATGTTGACTCTCTAAACTACTTAGAAGTGGTATATAAGTCTAAGTGCTATTGCTTCTTGGTGGAGTAAGGACAAAGTATGTTGTCAAGCACTCTGTAGGTTAGCAGTACTAGTTTGTGTGCTGGGTTTTGTTTTTGCTTAGGTCATTTTATCCTAAATATGCCCATATTTAGGTGCTATGGTGCTATGCTATTGCTGACAAAGAATGTTGCATAATGCAAAAGTGCAATTAAGTATGTGTGCCTTCTAAATCTTACCAAAAATGGTAGACCTTAGCCTCTACTGATTAAAACCCTGATGGAAGACAGAGGTCACCCATTTATATGAAGATTTATGGAAGATTGCAACTTGGAATGTAAGAAGAATAAATGACATAGAGTCTGAACTAATATATGAAATTAATTAAAAATGTATCTGACTGTAAGAGAAAGGAACAATGTATAGATTTAAATGAAGGTGATCTACTCCAATGCAATGATGAATATACACGTGGAAGTGAAGGTCTATGCTTAAGTATTACTGGAAATATGGAATAGTGTCATTTGGGAGGTGACTCCAATGATTGGTAGCATGTTATCTCAGTGAATTGTGATAAATGGTGAGATGAGTGGCATATAAATTAAATAAAGGAAGAACAAGAGTTTTGAGGAAAATATACAATATTCTGCATGAATGCAATCTAGAAAAAATGATTCTATTGGGTGATATGAATGAATTGTTAATGAGACAAGAATGTAGAAAATAAATGATTGGGAGATCCATGAGTGAATGTGAATGGTAACTGGCTGGAAATGAAAAAAATACAGATGACAATTGTTACTGCAAAAAATAAGAGTGAAGTATATAATGTGTACAGTGAGAAAATGATCATTGCAAAGAATAAGAAAGAGCAAAGAGCATTAAGTTTAAAAGAGGGAGATAAAAGCTGAATAATGTTGATAGAAATAAAACATGAACATTGTAAAATGGCTAAACAGGGAATCTAAATGGCATTAGAAATAAAAGCAACAATGATTTGAGATAAAAGTATATCAGAAATGTGTGTAGGAATGATAGTGATATGAAGAGTGGAATTGAAACAGATGATAAAAATGTTTATGTCCAAGAAAAAAATAAGTAAAAGGAAGTCATAAAAGCTGTGGCTGTTGAAAAATATTGAAGCTGCAGATATAGATTATGTTACTGAAGAAATATTAGAATATGTATATGATTTGCTTATGGATACTCTGTGTGATTTGTTTATTGACGAAGACACCATCTGTGCTTGATAATCAGAAAGACTCTGTATTATCACTAAGAAATATATGAGTGTGACAAAGTTAGTTTCTTGCTCATTTTTTATTAGATAAATATATGATTTGACATGAACTTGGAAATGTTTTGCATGAATATGAAATTAGAAGAGGTTGCCAAATGAGATAAGAGAGCTATATGTTGGAAGTAGAGGATGCATGTGCATGAATTGAATGTTTAACAAAATGCAAATAATATAAATTATGTCAATTGTCCATACTGCTTTGGAAACACCAGACTTAGATGATTGTTTGGAGTAAAGTGTTTTTTTTTTGAAACAAGTTTTATTGATTTTTTCTTTCACATACATATTTTATGAACAGAGTATTGACCGAATCATATTTTATACAACTTATCATATTCAAATACACTTTACATAGTTTCAATTTCTGCCAAAATATTCTTTTTCCCTACTTTTTTTATCTTGTCTTAATACTTCTATATTTAGTATATAAACAGTATCACCATCCACCCTCAAATCCTAATTTCTTAATGGAGTGAAGTCTAAAGTAAAACTTCCTCTCTTATATCCAAATTCCATAGAAAGAAGATACAGAAGTTTTACTATACAAGGACTGCTTGTTAAAGTTGGTGGTGTGTGTGTTGGGGATGTGAAAATACAAATACTTGTTCAGTTCCTGTTTGGGAGCCTGTATAATTTTCAGCAAATACTTAATGAAGTATATGATGTAATGAAGAGAATAGATCTAAAAATTAATGTAACAAAGACAAAAAAATAAAGTTAATATTACAAATCATTTAAAAATAGTGAAGAACCAGATCAAGTAGATGAATTTAGGTACCTCACTTGCTACAATGTTTAATAAAAATTAGGAATTATGAAATGGATGGAGACATTTTAAGGCACAACACCTGACTTATAGGAGTTGCACCTTAATATAATCTATTCTGAGAAATTAATGCTTATCAAAAGTAGCAAAAATTGCTATCATAGGTATGCTTTTGCCACTTGGTCATATTGTGGTGAGATTATGTATATTGGGAAAAATCAAAGTAAATAGTAGAAGTGGCATTATAAATAGAATAGAATAAAATAGAATAGAATTTTTTATTGGTCAAGTGTGATTGGACACACAAGGAATTTGTCTTGGTGCATATGCTCTCAGTGTACATAAAAGAAAAGATACCTTCATCAAGGTACAACCCTTACAACACTTAATGATAGTCATAGTCTAAAAATAAGCAATCAGGAAACAATCAATATGAGTATAAATCGTAAGGATACAAGCAACAAAGGTACAGTCATAAGTGGAACGAGATGGGTGATGGGAATGATGAGAAGATTAATAGTGCAGATTTAGTAAATATTTTGACAGTGTTGAGGGAATTATTTGTTTAGGAGAGTGATAGTGAGCGGAAAAAAACTGTTCTTGTGTCTAGTTGTTCTGGTGTGCGGTGCTCTATAGGGTCGTTTTGAGAGTAGGAGTTTAAACAGTTTATGTCCAGGATGTGAGGGGGTCTGTAAATGTTTTCACAGCCCTCTTTTTGATTCATACAGTATACAGGTCCTCAATGGAAGGCAGGTTGGTAGCAATTGTTTTTTCTGTGATTCTAATTATCCTCTGAAGTCTGTGTCTGTTGGGTTACAGAACCAAACCAGACAGTTATAGAGGTGCAGATGACAGACTCAGTAATTCCTCCTCTGTAGAACTGGATTAGCAGCTCCTTGGGCCGTTTGAGCTTTCTGAGTTGGCACAGAAAGAACATTCTTTGTTGTCCTTTCTTAATGAAGTTTTTGATGTTAGCTGTCCATTTTAGATCTTGTGATATGGTAGAACCTAGAAATTTGAAGGTTTCTACTGTTGATACTGTGTTGTCTAGTATTGTGAGAGGTGGAAGTATGGAAAGGTTTCTCCTAAAGTCTACCACCATTTCTACGGTTTTGAGTGTGTTCAGTTCCAGATTGTTCTGGTCGTATCACAAGCCTAGTCGTTCAACTTCCCGTCTGTATGTGGATTCATCATTGTATCTAATGAGACCGATCACTGTTGTTATCATCTGCGAACTTCAGTAGTTTAACAGATGGATCATTAGAGATGCAGTCATTGGTATACAGAGTCAGAAGAAAAGTGGGGAGAGCACACAGCCTTGGGGGGATGGGCTATGCTAATTGTACAGGTATCTGATACAATTCTGCTTAGCTTCATCTGCTGCTTCCTTTTTGTTAGGAAGCTTATAATCCACTTACAAGTGTGTTCAGGTACCTGTAGCTGGTTTAGCTTAGTTAGAAGAGTGTCTGAAATGATGGTATTGAATGCTGAACTAAAGTCTACAAGGAACTGAATGACTACAGACCAGTTGCTCTAACATCTGTAGTCATGAAAACCTTTGAAAGGCTAGTGCTGTCCCACTTGAAAACCATCACGGATCCGCTGTTAGACCCCTTGCAATTTGCATACCAAGCAAATAGATCAACAGATGATCCTGTTAATATGGCTCTGCACTACATCCTACCACAGCTTGAATCTCCAAAGACCTATGCAACTAGTCTGTAGTCATTCAGTTTCTTGATGGCAGGCTTCTTTGGCACTGGGATGAAATGTGTGTGATATAAAAAGAAGAGATAGTTTCAAGAGATGGATGGTGAGTAAATATGAAGTAATGCAAAAAAATGAGTGACCAGTGTATTTAATTAAGTTGATGGTACAGAAAGAATGGTTGGCAATTGAATGAAAAAACATATGAAGAATAAAGAGTGGATAAAGGAGAAAAGGAGCACCAATAAAGTTGTGAGTCGGTAGAGGTGATGAGAACTTCAGAAAGAAATAATATTTTGAAGATCTCAAGGCAGCTTATAAAGCAATGTACATATGACGTGGAAGTAAGGACAATGTACAGGATTATACAGTTGGTATTCAGGAATAGCAAACCGTGTTGGTGTCAACTAAATTTAATTATGTATATTTCATGTCCTTCATTTCTTTGCTTTCTATTCCTTACTCCCTCTGCTTTACATAATGTAGCTAGCCTTAAAATGAAATGATATGATATGATGAATTTGTACAAAAATATTTAGTAAGTCTGTGCAAATCATTTCATGAAGTGCTTTCCCCAAGCGATGTACCTCTCTGAATTGTTTCTCAAAGCCAAGAAGCAGCTGCAGCCTGTCAGTAGTTTGGTATGGCTTTCCGAGATCTTCTGAGCATCTCTTTCATATGCCCAGAAGATACTTCTGCCTGAGTAAATGATGAAATAAAGCTTTTTTTCCTGCATGATCAAGTTTCTTTTTCCTTTTGCAACTATCAGTGATAAATTAAAATTTCTGACTTGGATGACAAAAATGGAAATTCATTGATAACTTTGAAATGATAGACACGAAAGATGTTGGGAAAAATGCAGAGTGGGTAGACATATGAATCTTTCATATGGATTCACACACCTAAGCAAAAGTAAATGAAGTTAGCATATGTATGTGTTACTTGTGTACTACTACAGTGCTTGGGTATCTATTAAATCTGAAAATCCATTAAGTCTGAATATCAAACCTAAGCCAAGGAAAGTGTTCAGTCATATATGAGAAAATTACTTTAAGTAACTTATTCAATATATGAGAAAAGGACCTGTGCCTATTCTTAACTTTACATTCAGCATATGTAAAATTGCATAAATTGTTTTGCTTAAAACAACTTCACTTATCTTTAGCAGTTGGCTTCATCTAAATGCCATCTCTAGGAAGCACACTGCTTTTGTATGATTATCTCCTGTTGAGCAAGTAAATTAGAGGAATAAAACTGGACTTCAAGACCACAGGAGGACTCAAATTAAGATACTACATCATTCAGATTGACCTGAACACTGACAACTTTATTTTGGGGATTGGAGTTGTTCTTCATCCTTGTTGCTCCTGTTGTCCTTTACTGCAGTGGCCCCTAATGCTAACTGTCATCCTGTCATCACTTGATATCCTTGATCACCTTTGTCCTCCTCTAGTATTGGAAGACATCATCTTCAGATGCTTGTCTTCACAGGTTTTTTTATGGTCTGGAAGTTGCTGATTTCAATTTTTTCAAATTGCAGATCCATTTCTATGTCACAGAGCATTTTTTCCAGCCATTTGCCAATGTTTTAATTTTAACTACTTTACAAACTACAGTGAAGTTGAAGACTGCTGACTTCAACTTGTAGTTGACGTTGAGGTCATGTAGGGCATGTCACTCTCTTCTGAGTCTATTGCACAAATCCTCCAACACAGTTATTACCTCCTAAAAGAATGTCTTCATATAAAATATTTTAGTTGGCTGGATGAATAATGCTATATTTTGAGGACAAAAACATGCTCTTCAATTTTTCATTTCTCATGAATGACCTGGAGCCCTTGTGTTTTTAGGTTGCATTCTAGTGCCTAAATTTGAAACAGTATAATATTTGGCACAAGGTGACCAAAGAAATGATGACATAAACTTTGCCTTCTGCAAGTTACAGTAAATCAGGGGTGTCAAGCTCACATTGTCACGGCATCACATGACGTATCGGGACTTTCCCCCCCTTCACTAAACCGGATGTGGGTGTGGCCAGTACGTGCCGCATTCAGTCCGCAGGCTGGGAGTTTGACAGCCCTACAATAAATGAAATAAATGGAAATTGATACATGATATATTTCACAATTCTTGGGTGGTGTAATGGGTCTACTATTAATTCTGCAATTCATTGGTGTTTGCATTAACAATGACATTTTGCTTTCTCCCTGCAATTGATTCTTCATAGTTAAATGCCCCTAAGTATTCTCTGGGATGGTGTCAGATCAAACCGTCTTGTTGGCATTGTATAGTTGGAGTAGTGTCAGGGTTTAATTTTTGATGAATTTATTTAACCTCTCCTCAAATGGTTTTGCAGTTGGTGTAGTTAAAGATTCACCAAATGTTTGCTTGTTCAAAGTGCCATGGGCGTTCTAAAACTTTTTTTAGAGCTATTCATTGTTGGCTTTGAGACTTAAATCAGAGCCCTGGTGGTACAGTGGTTAAAGTGCAGTATTGCAGGCAAACTTTGCCCACAGCCTGGAGTTTGATCCTGACTGGGTTTAAGGTTGACTTAGCTTTCCATCCTTGCCAAGATTGGTAAAATGAGGACCCAGATTATTGGGGGCAATATACAAATAATGTTTCTACATTGTAAACTGCCTAGACCTAGAGAGTGTTGTAAAGCGCTATGGAGAGTATATAAGCCTAAATGCTATTTGCTTTTGCTAGTGTGGTTGAACATTGTATTAGCTTCTGCTGATTTTAGTGTGTAGTAACACCACCAAAACTTTTCTGCATATGCCAGTTCATCACTGTTTCTTCCAGTACTGATTCTTGCAGTTTTCACAGTTTTCTTGTAGAGTTTTCATGTTCCCATGCTCCAGTTTCAGTAGACTTCCTGATAGCATCTACATTATATTGCAAGACACACTTCATCTTTTTTTTTTTTGCCTTATGAATATTGGACATTTTCTTTCTTACCCTGTACTCTTCACAAACACGTGTCAGGAGTGTTTGTGAAGAGTCTACCGCTGCAATCAAATCCGACTTCTGACTTACTCTTACATTTATTTATTTTCTTTTTTCACCCACTTTATTATTTAACTATAGTAGAGGAGTTTGCAAGCACATAGTCTCTGAGATCTCCTCCCCCCTTGTCTTTGAAGTAGTGGTCGACTACTGAGATTGCCAAAAGCCTTAGACAGTTTGGGAGCTTCAAAAGCAAGAGTATGTGTGAGACCATGAACACTAACAATTTGTCGAGATTAATATATGTGCAGAAGAAGTAACAGTAAACACATTCTGAACACCATAGACTTATCCATTAATCTTCAGGGTGAAATGTAAACAGATTTAGTTTGTTACATCCCATGTTTGTTAAAAGGGTCCTTAATTGAGTGTTTCACTCTAATGACTATATACACTAATAAAAGTGGAACAGTAAGGAAATTGTCAGGTGGCAACCAGTTGTTCAAGGAACATTCAAAGTTGCAGTGAATGAATTGTACTTACAGTGGGTTTCTCATAGTTCTGGCTGTTGCAGCATCCCTGTAATCATGTGATTGTGATCTGGATGCCTGGCTCATGATTGTGAAGTTGTAGCAAGCAGCATTCATGTGATCGCAATTTCCAACATTCCCTGCCAATTGCTCACAAGCAAAGTCAGTGGGGAAGCCGGCAGGTAATTGGATGTTGCAGTCATGGGAGGTCCTCTCTTAAAGACCCACCAGTTATTACTCAGCAATGGCAACTGGGACTGCCAGAGTTGTCATCGATAAGTGGCAGTCATGTGACATCATACTTTATGACCATTTTTCTTAGCAAAGACAATTCCAGGCCTGATTGGCATTGTAAGCTGAGGACTTACATACAAGAATTATCTGCCTATTTGTTTACCTGTGTTAAATTACACCGCATAATAATAATATGCAGGGTGGATAGAAATTGATGATTTAAAAAAATTTTTTAAAAAATTATATTTTTAAAATTTAAATTGGATTTTTAAAATTTAAATTGGATTTTTTTATTTAAATCAGATTTTTTTGATTTTTATTAAATTTATTTTAATAAAATGTTTTTGGAGTAAAAATCTATCTAAAGATAGTTTTCTATTTAAAATACATTAATAATTTAGTTTATTCAGCATGAAATGGAGCTTAGTTATGTGGCATGAGGCTGTATATTCTGCAATATTGGGACTGTTGGTGAGTCAACAACGGGTCAGAGGAGGAGCCACTGTGAGACAGAGATGACAGTTGCTCTTTAAAAATTCAACTCGATTTAAATCAAGTCTTTTTATTAGTGATTTAAATCACGATTTAAATCGTGATTTAGATTAACTTGATTTAAATCAAATCCACACTGATAATATGTATATTTTTGGTAAAACTTGATATTTTAGGTAGTAACTTATCCAAAAATTGTGACTAGAGGAGACACCTGAAGGAGAGAAAAAAGATAAAAGATATTTACTAACCTGGTGATCCTACATATTTAGACATGCTCCCTTCAAAGCAGGCAATATTTTACTCAGGCAACCTGAGTTTGCACTTTTCTGTTGTAACATTATCATTTTATTCACTTAATTATGTAACTAAAAGTATAGGAACTTCATATCATTATTTCCAAATGTGATCCTTGCTGTCATAATTGGAGTTTAGTTAACAGTTTTAGCCAGAGATGTATTTCTTCAGAACAGAAAAAATGCCTTGTCCTCATTGCTTGTTTGATCTTCCATTCCCCCCCACTCCATCCCCCCTTACATTGAAATCCAGGCTTGTGGAACTCATTTCCTGTCATTTAATTTGCCATTTATTGGAGTGTGGTGGCTCATGTGGCTAGGATGCTGTTTGGAGATTAGCAAGCCCGCATTTGAGACCCAAGTGCTACTGAGTGGCAGGGTGAGCTCCCATGACTTGCTCCAGCATCTTGACAGGGATATGAAAGGAGCCCTCATGGACATTCCCCAGGCAACAGTGATGTCACTGGCTAATCTTTTCAACGCTTTAAGGTGGAAGGACCTTAAATGACACCTCTGATATAAATAGCATGGGTGGAATTGCCATTTATTGATCTTTGCAGTTTTAAATGAGGTTACTTCCCAAACCTATTAATTCATCTTTTATAATAAAATGTAATTATTATTATTGCATATTTTAGCTATATAGGTTTTAAAAAGAAATATTTTAAACTATTGTACAAATAAATAAAATTTAAATTAAAAATTAATCCATGTTTTTTTTATTATTTTTTTCATCTTGCTGATGAGCCAAATAAAAAATACTTGCTTGGGAGTAAAGTACAGTGTCTTTGGGCTTTTAAAAGAATATTTTTTGTTTAATTTTAGAATGGAAAAGAAGCAAATCTCTATTTTTTTTCATGCAAATAGGGCAGTGTAGTAGACATATATTGACCAAGTTTCAAGTTAATATTGATTAATTCTGGATGTGTGAATAGCTGACATTTAGGAAATAACTTGTTTCAACTTACATTGAAGCATAGGCTTTTAAATCATCAGATATGACAGTAATAAACAAATTTGCAATGTTAATTTTGGTAACACATTGTAATTCATTGCAAAAAACAACCTTGTGGCATCATAAAGACTAAAAATGATTGTGACATCTGGTTTACTATAAATAAATTCCGGAGTTTAAAAATATTATTTTTCTAATATCCCTACAAGTTAAAAATGGTCATAGTTAGTTACTAGAATTATACATCATAAATTATATCATACTATTATAAGAACTATTGTTGAATTCACACATCTCACTAAGCCATAACCACACAAACCATGTTTACTGTGATCTATTAATCCATTCACTGTGTAAATATTATTATTATTATTATTATTTATTAGATTTCTATACCGCCCTTCTCCCGAAGGACTCAGGGCGGTGTACAGCCAGAGTAAAACAAACAATACAATATACAATTAAAAACAAAATTAAAAAAACTTATACAATTGGCCGAAAACTTTAAAACATTTAAAATTCTAAAAACCCATTAAAAATTCATATAAAATTTAAAAATATGGAATATAAATTTAAAAAATACAACAAAATTTAAGTCAGCCCCGCGCGGGTAAATAAATGCGTTTTTAATTCGCGGCGAAAGGTCCGAAGGTCAGATATTTGGCGTAAACCAGGGGGAAGTTCGTTCCAGAGGGTAGGAGCCCCCACAGAGAAGGATCTTCCCCTGGGGGCCGCCAGCTGACATTGTTTGGTGGACGGCACCCTGAGAAGTCCCTCTCTGTGTGAGCGTACGGGTCGGTGGGAGGCATAAGGTAACAGTAGGCGGTCCCGTAAGTACCCAGGCCCTAAGCCATGGAGCGCTTTAAAGGTAGTAACCAAAACCTTAAAGTACACCCGAAAGACCACAGGCAGCCAGTGCAGTCTGCGCAGGAGTGGTGTTACATGGGAGCCACGTGGAGCGCCCTCTATCACCCGCGCAGCTGCATTCTGCACTAGCTCAAGCCTCCGA